>NC_065447.1:123107096-123757096 GCF_917563875.1 Diabrotica virgifera virgifera | reverse complement strand
ATTTACTTTAAGGCCCCAGTTTGACTTCTATACCCAAAAATAGTGAAATTCGTATTTCCTAATAAGTCAATTAAGATACTATTTGTATATATATATATATATATATATATATATATATATATATATATATATATATATATATAAATATATATAAATATATAAATATATATATATATATATATATATATATATATATATATATATATATATATATATATATATGTTTAAAAACATGAGATGTAGATCCTTGAAACACACTCAGTGATCAAAAGATCCAAGGTTAATGGTTTGACGACTTGCCGTAGATTTACGCACCTTCTATGTCTAGGTCTCGAATGTTGTTTTTTGATTGGAATGTGTCTAAAGATATTCAACCTCTCATCTTTATTGATAAGCCCAGAGAGGTTGAAGAGGGCGAAACACATTTCTAAGAACTGGTGTTTGGATCTTTGATTCTATTCAAAAAAATTTTTCCCAACCCGAAATGGTGGATGTGTGAATTGTTCGTAAGGGGATTTTTCCACATTCTCTATTTCATCTGTTTGATTATATATATATATATATATATATATATATGTCTTCATATCAAGGCGAGATCCGTTTGTATCATAAGCTATACAAGATGAGATCCGTTTTGCAAGGCGAGATCCGATTTTGGATCTCACCTTGTATTCACGGGTATATAGTGACATCTCGATGTAACAATGTTTGGGGTACAAGGAAATCGATTTTTGTCTGGACCTCATTTTGCACCCCTTTTGGTGAATTTTATATTGCAGTGGTTCCACTAAATCCGCTGTAGAGGGCAGCGCGCGCGATCCGTTGTGTATATGGTAAATATATATTTTGCAGACAACCCGAGATCCGGTAAATTTGGAAACATCGCAAATGAATTTCACAATCAGCTCTCTCACTCGGCTTATGTCTAGCTTGAATAAGAATGTTTACATTATTTAAGGGCTCTGTCCAGAAAGGCGATTGTCAAATATCTCGAGAACTAGACGGCATATCGAAAAAACTTTGGAATGCTTTTTTAATGGTTTTTCAAAATCTATATACTTATGCAATAGCAGGGTTCTTATTCTGCCTGCGAAAGCGGTGGGTGTAGCAACTTTGAATTTTCAACTGAAACCCTTTATTTTCAATTAAATAGTTGAAATTTAGAATTAAAAATACACAACTTTTGTTTGAATCGATAATAGCTTCTTTAATCCAGTCGGAAGAGCTTCAAAATCGTCGTTTTGATGACATTTTTAGGGTTTAGGGGTACCTCGTTAATGTTTATTGATAAACAAAGCTCCAATTCTATTTTACTTCAACTCATTTTAAGGCTATTTCAATAAACTAATCAGTTCTTTTTTCAGTTTTTTGGTAAAATATTGTAACTTATAGACGAAAATTCTTAAAATCGGCTATTTTTCATTTAAATTGTCAATACACAATTAAATTGAGAAAAAATTGGTCAGATTTACATAAATTTTTTTATTCCGTCCATATAGAAACTAAAACAATTGTTACGTAGTTACACTGAGTGTCATAAAAACCGTGTATTTTTACTCATTTCTTTGAGCTATTTCACGTAATATCGAGATATACGTTGTATTTTTTACATAAGTTATATTAACGTTAAACTGACTTAATTTATAGTTTTATAAGCAACAATTAAGTATAGCGAAATTTATAAAACCTTGTTTAAATTGTTTTACATGCTCTATAATGCGGTTATCTTAAATTTTGTTTTGAATGTTTTTCTTCTTACTGGTAGACAAAAAATGGCAAAATGTGTATTTTTGACATCAAATTGTTGATAACCAACATAGTTACTACTCAAAATATTAAAAAAAAACTAACCGTCGTCATTGATTAATAAGTACAGGAATATTTATAATCAATGCCGTCGTTATACCGGTTGCCTGGCAACCAGATGCAGAACAGTACCATAAATGTTTTAGACTTTTTGGCACTTTCTTTAAGTGAAATTTAAAATCATTTACCACCAATAACTTACACCCATGTTCACTCACTATGAAATCTGTTACAAGAATTTCAACGATTTCAGCCATTTTTTCAAAATTTATTTGAATTTTCTCTAGTAATCCTTCCAAAAGACAATACATAAATGATGAATACCTTTTACACCAACTTCAAGGAGGGTAATTTATACAAGTACATACCTGGAATTATTATATGGACCGTTCATAGGTTGTGATGTTTTTTTGGCTTCTCTACTATCTTCTTCGACTCTCTCCGGGCCTGAATCTCTTCTCTCCAGTTTGCAATTTCCATCTTTGATATATCGTCTAGCAGTTGATCTTCCCATCTAATTTTTGGTCTTCCTCTTGGTCTATTTTTTACTGGTTTCCAGTTCATTATCTTCCTGATTAGTTCTTCTACCACTCTTCTTTGTGTGCGCCCAAACCATCTGAGCCTTTGTGCTTTAATGAATTTTACTATATCTTCTCCTTTATTTATATTTATTATTTCATGGTTCATCAGCTTTCTATATTCCCCTGTTTCTATCTTTACTGGGCCATGTATTCTTATAGTTTTTCTCTCAATTATTTTTAACTTTTCTTCGTCTTTTTTCGTAAGGCACATTACTTCTGCTCCATAGGCTATCACTGATCTGATTGCTGCTGTGTATATTTTTGATTTTGTTTTTTTGCTCAGGTTTTTGTCCTTGAGTAGTTGGTGATATTTCCAATATACTCTATTACCTGCTTTAATACTGTCGTTTATCTCTATACTCCTTCCGTTTTTGCCGTCCACCATCACCCCCAGGTATTTGAAGCAATCTACTCTCTGGAATGTATTTTCACCTATCTTTATTTCTGCTATTCTGTTTACATTGTCTCGTGTGCTTATAAGATATTTTGTTTTATTCTGATTGATTATTAATCCTCTCGTCTTTGCCTCTCTTACCAGGGTTAAAAGTGCCTCTTCTAGTCGTTTTTATCTCGTGCTACCAGTCCCAGGTCATCTGCATATCCTATGATCTGTGTTGAGCTTTGAATAATTGTCTTTTTCAGCCCTGTGTCCCTAATTACTCCTTCTAGAGCGATATTAAAGAGTGTCGTTTGTCGTTGACATACTGTCTCCTTGTCTTACTTCAAGTTCTATTTTGATGTCATTTGTATCGCCCTCATTTGTTTTAACTTTTGCTGTTGAGTCTTTTGTTGTCATTCTAGTTAGTCTTATTAATTTTGCCGGTATCTCCATTTTTTTCATTTCTTTTAATAATTGTTGTCTGTATATGCTGTCGAAGGCCTGTTGGAAGTCGATGAATAGTATGTGTAATTCTATGTCATGTTCATAGATTTTTTCAATTGTTTGTGTCAGTACGTGTATTGCATCTATTGTTGATCTTCCTTTTCTAAAACCCTGTTGGTATGGTCCTATAATTTTTTCTGTGTATTGATTTAGTCGGTTTCTTATAATTGTGGTCAATATCTTATACGTTGTATTTAGTAGCATAATTGGTCTGTTGTTGCAGCACTTAGTTGGATTTCTTAAAGATTGGTGCGATGTGTCCGTTTTTCCATTCTATGGGCATGCTTTCGTCCTTCCAAATTGTAACCATTAACTTGTGCATTCGCTTCGTGAGCTTCTCTCCTCCGTTGATGATCAGTTCGTTGTTGATTTTATCTGGCCCTGGCGTTTTGTTTACTTTTAGTTGTTTTAATACCTCCATGAATTCCTGATAAGTAGGTGCGCCTTCCTCTTCATCTCTGTTATCTCTTATATCCTCATCCTCTGAATATGCCTTATTGTCGTTTTTGTATAGGTCCGTGAAATGTTTTTCCCAATATTTTTTGTTTATTTTTGTGACAGATTTTTTGGTACTGTATTGTTGTTTTATCTATTCGAACAATTTCTTGTTGTCTTTATTATTCGTTTCTAATTCTTGCATTTGTTCAGAGATCCACGTGTTCTTCTTTCTTCTATAGAGTTTCAATGCTTCTTGTTTTTCTTTTCTATATTGGTCCAGTTGTTTCAGTTCGGCACTTTGTAGTCATTTGTTTCTTGCGAGGTGCTTCAGTTGACTTTTTTGGTGACATTCCTCATCCAACCATTCTTTCGATTCTTTGTTTTTTTGGAATCCTATTATTTGTTCTGCTGTCTCTATTATGCTGTTCTTTATGTTTTCCATTCTCCTTCTATTTCTATGTGCTCGTACTGACCCAATTTCTGTTCCAGTTGTTCTGTATATTGTTGCTTTGTTTCTTGCGTTTTCAGATTGGCTATATTCCATTTCCTCCTTTTTCCTTCCTTATGATTATTTGCTTTGATTATTTTCATCTTAAGTTTTGCTATCAACAATATGTGGTCAGTACCTTCATTTGCCCCTCTATATGACCTTACGTCTTGTACTATTTGTGTCCACTTTTTCGAAATTAGAGTATGATTTATTTGGTTTCCATCCATTCTTCCTGGTATCATCCATGTTATTTTGTGTTCTTTTCTATGTTTATGCCCAGTACTAACTATATATGTATTTGTTGCTGCTGCTAGGTTGCAGATTTCTCCTCCATTATCATTGGTAGTTTCATGAATGGTTTCTTTGCCAGCTACATTACGATTATAGTCCTCCTTTCCGATCTTTGCATTGAAATCACCCAATATTATTAATATGTCATTCCTCGGAAAATTTTCACAAGTTTCTTCCAGGATGTCGTAGAATTCTGCTTTATCTTCTTGGTTTGCTTCTTCGGTGGGTTCATAGCAATTGACTATCGAGATGTTGGCTTGTTTATTTTCTTATGTAAGATATCCTTTCATTAACTGCTTTGAATTGTATCAGTTTTTCCCTCATTTTTTTGTTCACCATAAATGCCGTACCATTCGTTCCCTGTTTGTTTTCTCCCGAATAATACATGCTAAAGTTTTTTTTCTCAATTTTTCCTTCTTTCTTCCATCGTATTTCCTGTAGGGCAAGGATTTCTAGTTGCTATTTCTTCATTTCAAGAGCTATTTCTTACATCTTGTCTACTGCCAGCATGGTTCTAATATTCCAAGATCCCATTCTAATGGGTTTTATTCTTTTCTTCTTATTGAGATTCTTTCTTTATTTTGTGTGCGTTATTTTGTTTTCGTTAACCGTTTGCATTTCCGAGTTTTTTTGACATGTCAATATCATATTTCAGCCGCTGTTCTTCGTTTATTAGTATTTTGAATTTTCTATCAGCTGTTCTCTCTCTTCGTCCCATATCTAGATTTTGCCATTCACTATTAATTTCTTGTAGCCGATTTTCGTTTGCTTACCTTTGCTTCTTTCGTGCTTTGCTATTTTAGTTATTTCCTTTTGTATTTCTTTTTCTTTCGATGTCCAATCGTTGTTTATATAGATACGATCTTAATGCTGTTTTAGTTTACGTTTCTTGTTTAGGATTTCCATTTTATCCGTGAGGGCTTCTGTTTCTATTGCGCATACTGTTTCTCCTATTTTTTTGCACTTCTTAGTTTTATTTGTATTTGCAACTCTTGGGCTCTGAAATTTTCCATTTCTTCTTTTAATTTCTTATAATCATTTGTTTCTACTTTCAACTCAGTTACGATCAAGCTTTTCTTTTCGCTAAATTTCTCCAGTTGCTCCTTTCATTCATGTAGCTGTTTTACTTCTTTTTTTAGTTTTTGGTTCTCTGCTTTTACACCCATTAACTCTTTATTGGTTTGTTGTTATTCTTTCCTTATTTGTTTTTTTCCTGAAGCATTTCATCGTTTTTATTCATTAGCTCTTTCATTATTGTAATCATAACATTTTCCATGTCTTCCTTGTTTTCGTTGCCTGCTTTGCTTGGTGACCGCTTTTTAATTTTACTTCTATTAAAACAATCATCCAAGTTTTCTCTTTTGTGTTTCGTTTCATCATCGGTTTCACTTCCTGTGCCATTTGTTCCATTTTCTAGGAGTGCAGCGCTAAATACCTGGAATACCGATATTAGATTATCAACAATACTTAAAAAATGAAAGTTACCAATTCACCGGTAGTTAATGGGTTATCTAAAAATTACCTGCTCACCAGAGTTGCCAGTTGGCCTGTAATTAGGATGGGGGATTAAAATAGATACGAATTCACCGGGACCTGGAAATGTGCACACCCTGATATTCTAGTTACGTAAGCTCGTCCAATTGGCGCAAGACGTCAGCAACAGAGTAAAGCATAGTCCCGTCTATGCTTTCGTAATACGAACGCGAATGAAATTTGAGAATAGTACAAATGAATGAATTATGACTAAAAGAAACTAAGTGATTTTTATAGTTTAGAGGAAAATTATTAAACTATTTACTTTTATTTAAATTGATTTTTTTTTGTTATTTGTAAAGTTCCCAGTTTCTTGATTATATTGGTATCCGGAAAATAAAAATATTCATATAATCGATATCTAATAAAATGATTATATTTCGTTAGTTGGCAAAAATTGATTAGTGGCCTACACATTAGTAAATATAATTTTCACCAAGGGGAAGAAAAGCCCCAAAATAAAACCATAAATTTAATGGATTGATAAAAAAACAAAATTTTTTACTTTTTAAATAATGTATTTCATCAGATTTAAGTAAGAGGCTTGGAAAAGACAAAAATAAGTTTTACAGTTTTCATGCCATGCACTTTATTTAAATTTTGTGCATGTGAAATAGACGTACACACAGCAACTATGTAGCAGTTTTCATAATTTTTCTTTTACGCAATGTCAGGTTGTTAAGAGACTTGTTTAATTCTTTAATTCGGAAGTACATCCGAGACCTAAAAAATAACTTGTTCGCTTTGTTAGAAGAGCCTACAGTTACACTTTTGGACATAAGGTTTTCTAAATAATTTTTAGTTACCAAAATGGAATCACCATTCATGTGGAAGGAAAAATTGTCTCCAGTTACTTAATATATGACAAGAGAGTGTCTGATGGTTTACATAAACCACACTTACTCAAATGATCAACCCACCTGTACGTTGAAACATCTTCGGATTGAATACTGGAGTCCTTCAATTTATGGCAGATATAAACAGCCAAATTCTCCAAACCATCATACTCGAGGTCACTAATGTTTTTTCATTCTGACTCTCATTGAAAACTTGAAAATCCACAACTGTTTCGTTGTTAGAATCCAGACTTTGGATCAATTGCCCAAAAATTGGTAAATCTGGGATGTCGTCTGTTTAAACATTCGAAAATTCGTTCCGTTGTCTTTCCTACCCGTATATAACTTTTATAAAATATAATAAAGCTTTTTGTAAACACTTTAAAAAATTTTTAATGGGTTTTCCCCGAAAAGAGCTTCATTTTTTGGTAATATGTATCACGTTAAAATATTTGATTTGGAATTTGAAGGATAAGATCGTCTTTTTTATGAGCTACAAATTTACTTTTACTGGTTCTATAGACCAAGAATATACCATTTTTTCGTTTTTTTTATATGCTACATTTTTTCCAAGAATATTTTTTCGATAAAATATTTACTTTTTGAGTATTTGCGAAAAACCGCCGAAAAACGTGTTTTTTTTTTGTTGAAAAGTAAATATTTTTAGTCGCAAGTGACTCTAGTACCTACTATTGAATTAACCTAGTACCTAAGTTTAAAAAACTCTATAGAACAAAAGTTGCTTAAACTTAGTCAGATCTGTTTCCGGACTTATTTTAAACGTATATTTTTTCACCCTCTAAGTAAAAGCAATCAACGGCACAAATTCAACTTTGAAGTGGGGGATGGGTAGAATCTAAATCCAAATTTTCATGCAATTAGGAGTTGACCCTGAAAATTATGTGTGTTTCTTTTTATATTTTAAATCATTTTACTTAAACTCAGTTTTTAACTATCAAATAATAATTACATATTGAGTTATTTTATTTTTTAAACTTTAATAATATTTATAAAAATTGTTACTTTCTTGTAATGTATTTTTAAAACAAGCAATCATTTAAATAATTATTTTGTAACAATTTGTATTATTTAAGAATTTAATAATTACATTTTGGTTTCGTAGTAAGTGTTTTTTAAGAATATTAATGTATAGTTTTAAAATATTGCATTGCAAATAATAAGTATCATTATTAAATGGTTATTATTTGTGAAGTATTCTTTTTCTTTTTCACACCCTTATGTATGTAACAAAACTAAGGGACTTTCTGAAAGGTCAATCGTAGACGTTAAAGACACAAAAGAAGCGATACTTAAAAGTTACATAAAGAATTCGAGACAACGCTGTTGCTGCCGTGATTGACTCCGCCCACTATATATCTTTATATCGTGGGAAATATACAATACAACACGAGCTCCACTCGCTCGACTAATACTCTTTAGAGCTGGCATCAGTGTGTGATCTCGCGTTGATCGGTAAATATCTAAAATTTCGTATATAAGTCCTCCCCTTTACTTTTCAGCTACGGATCTCGTTTCGCTGTAAATTTATCAGAAAAATTTAACTACAAAAATCTTTTCCCCTCTAAGTGTGCCATGATTAATAGGTTAATTATAAAGATACTTATGAACAATATACTCCAATAATTAATTTCCTATTGGTGGATCTCGGGTTGTCCTCGATTTAGTCGGATCTCGCCTTGATATGAAGACGTATATATATATATAAATATATATAAATATATAAATATATATATATATATATATATATATATATATATATATATATATATATATATATATATATATATATATATATATATATATATATGTCTTCATATCAAGGCGACATCCGTTTGTATCATAAGCTATACAAGATGAGATCCGTTTTGCAAGGCGAGATCCGATTTTGGATCTCACCTTGTATTCACGTGTATATAGTGACATCTCGATGTAACAATGGTTAGGGTACAAGGAAATCGATTTTTGTCTGGACCTCATTTTGCACCCCTTTTGGTGAATTTTATATTGCAGTGGTTCCACTAAATCCGCTGTAGAGGGCAGCGCGCGCGATCCGTTGTGTATATGGTAAATATATATTTTGCAGACAATCCGAGATCCGGTAAATTTGGAAACATCGCAAATGAATTTCACGGTCAGCTCTCTCACTCGGCTTATGTCTAGCTTGAATAAGAATGTTTACATTATTTAAGGGCTCTGTCCAGAAAGGCGATTGTCAAATATCTCGAGAACTAGACGGCATATCGAAAAAACTTTGGAATGCTTTTTGAATGGTTTTTCAAAATCTATATACTTATGCAATAGCAGGGTTCTTATTCTGCCTGCGAAAGCGGTGGGTGTAGCAACTTTGAATTTTCAACTGAAACACTTTATTTTTAATTAAATAGTTGAAATTTAGAATTAAAAATACACAACTTTTGTTTGAATCGATAATAGCTTCTTTAATCCAGTCGAAAGAGCTTCAAAATCATCGTTTTGATGACATTTTTAGGGTTTAGGGGTACCTCAGGTAGTTAGCTTAAAACGTAAGAAATAAATTTGAATTGTTAATGTTTATTGATAAACAAAGCTCCAATTCTATTTTACTTCAACTCATTTTAAGGCTATTTCAATAAACTAATCGGTTCTTTTTTCAGTTTTTTGGTAAAACATTGTAACTTATAGACGAAAATTCTTAAAATCGGCTATTTTTCATTTAAATTGTCAATAAATAGTTAAATTGAGAAAAGATTGGTCAGATTTACATAAATTTTGTTATTCCGTCCATAGAGAAACTAAAACAATTGTTACGTAGTTACACTGAGTGTCATAAAAACCGTGTATTTTTACTCATTTCTTTGAGCTATTTCACGTAATATCGAGATATAAGTTGTATTTTTTACATAAGTTATATTAACGTTAAACTGACTTAATTTATAGTTTTATAAGCAACAATTAAGTATAGCGAAATTTATAAAACCTTGTTTAAATTGTTTTACATGCTCTATAATGCGGTTATCTTAAATTTTGTTTTGAATGTTTTTCTTCTTACTGGTAGACAAAAAATGGCAAAATGTGCATTTTTGACATCAAATTGTTGATAACCAACATAGTTACTACTCAAAATATTAAAAAAACTAACCGTCGGTATAACAGGTTGCCTGGAAACCAGATGCAGAACAGTACCATAAATGTTTTAGACTTTTTAGCACTTTCTTTAAGTGAAATTTAAAATCATTTACCACCCATGTACACTCATTACGGAATCTGTTACAAGAATTTCAGCGATTTCAGCCATTTTTTCAAAATTTATTTGGATTTTCTCTAGTAATCCTTCCAAAAGACAATACATAAATGGTGAATACCTTTTACACCAACTTCAAGGAGGGTAATTTATACAGGTAGGTACATACCTGGAATTATTATATGGACCGTTCACTCTTGTTAGAGTATAGTTCGCTCAAATATGAGCTCTTTTAATCCATTTCACGCGGTAAATTAGTCCGCTTTTCCTTTAGGTCTTAGTTCATAGGTTGTGATGTTTTTTTCTCGCTCAAATATGAGCTCTTTTAATCCATTTCACGCGGTAAATTAGTCCGCTTTTCCTTTAGGTCTTAGTTCATAGGTTGTGATGTTTTTTTGCCCTCTCTACTATCTTCTTCCACTCTCCGGTCCTGAATCTTTTCTCTCCAGTTTGCAATTTCCATCTTTGATATATCGTATAGCAGTTGATCTTCCCATCTAATTTTTGGTCTTCCTCTTGGTCTATTTTTTACTGGTTTCCAGTTCATTATCTTCCTGATCAGTTCTTTTACCCCTCTTCTTTGTGTGTGCCCAAACCATCTGAGGCTTTGTGCTTTAATGAATTTTACTATATTTTCTCCTTTGTTTATATTTATTATTTCATGGTTCATCAGCTTTCAATATTCCCCTGTTTCTGTCTTTACTGGGCCATGTATCCTTATAATTTTTCTCTCAATTATTTTTAACTTTTCTTCGTCTTTTTTCGTAAGGCACATTACTTCTGCCCCATAGGCTATCACTGATCTGATTGCTGCTGTGTATATTTTTGATTTTGTTTTTTTTGCTCAGGTTTTGTCCTTGAGTAGTTGGTGATATTTCCAATATACTCTATTACCTGCTTTAATTCTGTCGTTTATCTCTATACTCCTTCCGTTTTTGCCGTCCACCATCACCCCCAGGTATTTGAAGCAATCTACTCTCTGGAATGTATTTTCACCTATCTTTATTTCTGCTATTCTGTTTACATTGTCTCGTGTGCTTATAAGATATTTTGTTTTATTCTGATTGATTATTAGTCCTCTCGTCTTTGCTTCTCTTACCAGGGTTAAAAGTGCCTCTTCTAGTCTTTTTTTATCTCGTGCTACCAGTCCCAGTTCATCTGCATATCCTATGATCTGTGTTGAGCTTTGAATAATTGTCTTTTTCAGCCCTGTGTCCCTAATTACTCCTTCTAGAGCGATATTAAATAGTGTCGTTTGTCGTTGACAGACTGTCTCCTTGTCTTACTTCAAGTTCTATTTTGATGTCATTTGTATCGCCCTCATTTGTTTTAACTTTTGCTGTATTGCATCTATTGTTGATCTTCCTTTGATCTATTGTTCTAAAACCCTGTTGATATGGTCCTATAATTTTTTCTGTGTATTGATTTAGTCGGTTTCTTATAATTGTGGTCAATATCTTATACGTTGTATTTAGTAGCATAATTGGTCTGTAGTTGCAGCACTTAGTTGGATCTCCTTTCTTAAAGATTGGTGCGATGTGTCCGTTTTTCCATTCTATGGGCATGCTTTCGTCCTTCCAAATTGTAACCATTAACTTGTGCATTCGCTTCGTGAGCTCCTCTCCGCCGTTGATGATCAGTTCGTTGTTGATTTCATCTGGCCCTGGCGTTTTGTTTACTTTTAGTTGTTTTAATACCTCCATGAATTCCTAATAAGTAGGTGCGGCTTCCTCTTCATCTCTGTTATCTCTTATATCCTCATCCTCTGAATATGCCTTATTGTCGTTTTTGTATAGGTCCGTGAAATGTTTTTCCCAATCTTTTTTGTTTATTTTTGTGACAGATTTTTTGGTACTGTGTTGTTGTTTTATCTATTCGAACAATTTCTTGTTGTCTTTATTATTCGTTTCTAATTCTTGCATTTGTTCAGAGATCCATGTGTTCTTCTTTCTTCTATAGAGTTTCAATGCTTCTTGTTTTTCTTTTCTATATTGGTCCAGTTGTTCCTGTTCGGCACTTTGTAGCCATTTGTTTCTTGCGAGGTGCTTCAGTTGACTTTTTTGGTGATATTCCTCATCAAACCATTCTTTCGATTCTTTGATTTTTTGGAATCCTATTATTTGTTCTGCTGTCTCTATTATGCTGTTCTTTATGTTTTTCCATTCTCCTTCTATTTCTTTGTGCTCGTACTGACCCAATTTCTGTTCCAGTTGTTATGTATATTGTTGCTTTGTTTCTTGCGTTTTCAGATTGGCTATATTCCATTTCCTCCTTTTTCCTTTCTTATGATTATTTGCTTTGATTATTTTCATCTTAAGTTTTGCTATCAACAATATGTGGTCAGTGCCTCCATTTGCCCCTCTATATGACCTTACGTCTTGTACTATTTGTGTCCACTTTTTCGAAATTAGAGTATGATTTATTTGGTTTCCATCCATTCTTCCTGGTATCATCCATGTTATTTTGTTTCCTTTTTTATGTTTATGCCCAGTACTAACTATATATGTATTTGTTGCTGCTGCTAGGTTGCAGATTTCTCCTCCATTATCATTCGTAGTTTCATGAATGGTTTCTTTGCCAGCTACATTACGATTATAGTCCTCCTTTCCGATCTTTGCATTGAAATCACCCAATATTATTAATATGTCATTCCTCGGAATATTTTCACAGGTTTCTTCCAGGATGTCTTAGAATTCTGTTTTATCTTCTTGGTTTGCTTCTTCGGTGGGTGCATAGCAACTGACTATCGAGATGTGGGCTTGTTTATTTTCTTATGTAAGATATACTTTCATTAACTGCTTTGAATTGTATCAGTTTTTCCCTCATTTTTTTGTTCACCATAAATGCCGTACCATTCGTTCCCTGTTTGTTTTCTCCCGAATAATACATGCTAAAGTTTTTCTTCTCAATTTTTCCTTCTTTCTTCCATCGTATTTCCTGTACGGCTAGGATTTCTAGTTGGTATTTTTTCATTTCAAGAGCTATTTCTTGCATCTTACCTGATGCCAGCATGGTTCTAATATTCCAAGAGCCCATTCTAATGGGTTTTGTTCTTTTCTTCTTATTGAGATTCTTTCTTTATTTTGTGTGCGTTATTTTGTTTTCGTTAACCGTTTGCATTTCCGAGTCTTTTTTTGCCATGTCAATATCATATTTCAGCCGCTGTTCTTCGTTTATTAGTTTTTTGAATTTTCTATCAGCTGTTCTCTCTCTTCGTCCCATATCTAGATTTTGCCATTCACTATTAATTTCTTGTAGCCGATTTTCGTTTGCTTACCTTTGCTTCTTTCGTCCTTTGCTATTTTAGTTATTTCCTTTTGTATTTCTTTTTCTTTCGATGTCCAATCGTTGTTTATGGTAGGGGAGCAAAGTATGCTAAATGTGCAGTCACTCGAGCGCTTTGGAGACCTATTGTGTTGTGATTATTAGGTCCTAAAACCAAAAAAAGTTAAGTAAAATTTTCCATTTTAGCGGGCGCTTGCCATTTTTTAATTTAATTTTCCATTTCCATTAATCGTTTTTTTTTTAATATAGCGCCATCTATCCATAATTCGAAAAAATAGTTCGAATAAAAGTTGCTTATTTTTATGCAGAGAATTCAAATCTGCAATAAAAAATGGGGGCTCCCATCTAAGATTTTAAAGTAACCCCCACCCCACCTCCGTGGGGGTCGCGTTTGGTACCATTCGATATATTTTTCAAAAATATTAAATAAGTGTATTTTGCAGTTTTTCGATCTGATGTTTATTTTGCTAAATATCGCGGGATTTGTATTTAAAATTTAAAATTTACCCCCCACCCCTCTCTGCGAGGGGTCGTGTTTGGTATCTATCGATAGATTTTTGAAAAATATTGAACGTGTAGTTTTTAGTTTTTCGATCTGAAGTTTATTTCGCGAAATATTCGCCTTTTTCTTGTGAAACTTTGTGACTCACCAATTCCCTTACGCCCTGCTCAAATCGTCAGATTTTTTAAATATATACTGTTTTGCATGTACTTAACTTACCTTATCTTAATCTGACAATTTCGAGTATTTTTAAGGATTGATTTTTTTTTTCGGGCCCCCTAAACGAACTCCCCTGTGTTAAGAGCCAATATATGGCAGATGTACATCTGCAGGGTACCACGTTTCTCCCCATATGATAATCTGACGCGCTCGAGTAACTGCAAAAATCCCCGCTTGGGCTCCCCTACCATTATATAGATACGATCTTTATGCTGTTTTAGTTTACGTTTCTTGTTTAGGATTTCCATTTTATCCGTGAGGGCTTCTATTTCTATTGCGCATACTGTTTCTCCTATTTTTTTTGCACTTCTTAGTTTTATTTGTATTTGGAACTCTTGGGCTCTGAAATTTTCCATTTCTTCTTTTAATTTCTTATAATCATTTGTTTCTACTTTCAACCCAGTTACGATCAAGCTTTTCTTTTTGCTAAATTTCTCCAGTTGCTCCATTCATTCATGTAGCTGTTTTACTTCTTTTTTTAGTTTTTGTTTCTCTGCTTTTACACCCATTAACTCTTTATTGGTTTGTTGTTATTCTTGCCTTATTTGTTTTATTTCCTGAAGCATTTCATCGTTTTTATTCATTAGCTCTTTCATTATTGTAATCATAACATTTTCCATGTCTTCCTTGTTTTCGTTGCCTGCTTTGCTTGGTGACCGTTTTTTAATTTTACTTCTATTAAAACAATCATCCAAGTTTTCTCTTTTGCGTTTCGTTTCATCATCGATTTCACTTCCTGTGACATTTTTTCCATTTTCTAGGAGTGCAGCGCTAAATACCTGGAATACCGATATTAGATTATCAACAATACTTAAAAAATGAAAGTTACCAATTCACCGGTAGTTAATGCGTTGTTTAAAAATTACCTGCGCACCAGAGTTGCCAGTTGGTCTGTAATTAGGATGGGGATTAAAATAGATACGAATTCACCGGGACCCGGAAATATGCACACCCTGATATTCTAGTTACGTAAGCTCGTCCGATTGGCGCATGACGTTAACAACAGAGTAAAGATAGTCCCGTCTATGCGTTCGTAATACGAACGCGAATGAAATTTGAGAATAATACAAATGAATGAATTATGACTAAAAGAAACTAAGTGATTTTTATAGTTTAGAGGAAAATTATTAAACTATTTACTTTTATTTAAATTGATTTTCAGTTATTTGTAAAGTTCCCAGTTTCTTCATTATATTGGTATCCGGAAAATAAAAATATTCATATAATCGATATCTACTAAAATTATTATATTTCGTTAGTTGGCAAAAATTGATTAGTGGCCTACATATTAGTAAATATAATTTTTACCAAGGGGAAGAAAAGCCCCAAAATAAAACCATAAATTTAATGGATTGATAAAAAAACAAAATTTTTTACTTTTTAAATAATGTATTTCATCAGATTTAAGTAAGAGGCTTGGAAAAGACAAAAATAAGTTTTACAGTTTTCATGCCATGCACTTTATTTAAATTTTGTGCATGTGAAATAGACGTACATACAGCAACTATGTAGCAGTTTTCATAATTTTTCTTTTACGCAATGTCAGGTTGTTAAGAGACTTGTTTAATTCTTTAATTCGGAAGTACATCCGAGACCTAAAAAATAACTTGTTCGCTTTGTTAGAACAGTCTACAGTTACGCTTTTGGACATAAGGTGTTCTAAATAATTTTTAGTTACCAAAATGGAATCACCATTCATGTGGAAGGAAAAATTGTCTCCAGTTACTTAATATATGACAAGAGAGTGTCTGATGGTTTACATAAACCACACTTACTCAAATGATCAACCCACGTGTACGTTGAAACATCTTCGGATTGAATACTGGAGTCCTTCAATTTATGGCAGATATAACCAGCCAAATTCTCCAAACCATCATACTCGAGGTCACTAATGTTTTTTCATTCTAACTCTCATTGAAAACTTGAAAATCCACAACTGTTTCGTTGTTAGAATCCAGCCTTTGGATCAATTGTCCAGAAATTGGTAAATCTGGGATGTCGTATGTTTAAACGTTCGAAAATTCGTTCCGTTGTCTCTCCTACCCGTATATAACTTTTATAAAATAAAATAAAGCTTTTTGTTAACACTTTAAAAAAATTTTAATGGGTTTTCCCCGAAAAGAGCTTCATTTTTTGGTACTATGTATCACGTTAAAATATTTGATTTGGAATTTGAAGGATAAGATCGTCTTTTTTATGAGCTACAAATTTACTTTTACTGGTTCTATAGACTAAGAATATACCATTTTTTCGTTTTTTTATATGCTACATTTTTTCCAAGAATATTTTTTCGATATAATACTTACTTTTTGAGTATTTGTGTTTTTTTTTTGTTGAAAAGTAAATATTTTTAGTCGCAAGTGACTCTAGTACCTACTACTAAATTAACCTAGTACCTAAGTTAAAAAAACTCTATAGAACAAAAGTTGCTTAAACTTAGTCAGATCTGTTTCCGGACTTATTTTAAACGTATATTTTTTCACCCTCCAAGTAAAAGCAATCAACGGCACAAATTCAACTTTGAAGTGGGGGATGGGTAGAATCTAAATCCAAATTTTCATGCAATTAGGAGTTGACCCTGAAAATTATGTGTGTTTCTTTTTATCTTTTAAATCATTTTACTTAAAATCATTTTTTAACTATCAAATAATAATTACATATTGAGTTATTTTATTTTTTAAACTTTAATAATATTTATAAAAAATTTTACTTTCTTGTAATGTATCTTTAAAACAAGCAATCATTTAAATAATTATTTTGTAACAATTTGTATTATTTAAGAATATAATAATTACATTTTGGTTTCGTAGTAAGTGTTTTTTTAAGAATATTAATGTATAGTTTTAAAATATTGTATTGCAAATAATTATCATTATTAAATGGTTATTATTTGTCAAGTATTCTTTTTCTTTTTTCACACCCTTATGTATGTAATAAAACTAAGGGACTTTCTGAAAGGTCAATCGTAGACTTTAAAGACACAAAAGAAGCGATACTTAAAAGTTACGCCCATTATATATCTTTATATCGTGGGAAATATACAATACAACACGAGCTCCAACCGCTCGACTAATACTCTTTAGAGCTGGCATCAGTGTGTGATCTCGCGTTGAACGGTAAATATCTAAAATTTCGTATATAAGTCCTCCCCTTTACTTTTCAGCGACGGATCTCGTTTCGCTGTAAATTTATCAGAAAAATTTAAGTACAAAAATCTTTTCCCCTCTAAGTGTGCCATGATTAATATGTTAATCATAAAGATACTTATGAACAATATACTCCAATAATTAATTTCCTATTGGTGGATCTCGGGTTGTCCTCGATTTAGTCGGATCTCGCCTTGATATGAAGACGTATATATATATATATATATATATATATATATATATGTTACACTTAAAGTTTCCGCGGGAGCTATATGTGCTTTCTGTTGTTTTCCGGAAAACAACATATATATATATATATATATATATATATATATATATATATATATATATATATATATATATATATTGATACATGTATCCATGTGACTTCCAAAGTAGATTCTCGTAATACGTTGTTACTTCATATATACCGTTATGACTTCCGATTTCGGAAGTCACAACGTTTTGCCTAAATTTTTACGAATTTGGCTACTAGATGGTATTAGAAGGCTTATATCAAAAATTTCACTAGAAGTCACATCGTATCTAATATACTCATAAGATCAGATTTTAGTACGACGGTATATCACCAGCGCTAGTGTCGCTCCCGTACGAGAATACACGTGATATACACAACGCGTAGGGACTTCCGTATACCACACCGCTTGTTGTGACTTCCGTTATTTGGCAACGCTGTCTAAACGTTCCCAGACGCCAAACATGTAATTGTTATAGATTTGCGGTCGTAGTATTTTGTGCAGCTGTTATTTAAATATGAGTAATAGCAGATCTGCTTTACTTTCATAGTTAGCGTTAAATTAAATATATTATCTCTATAATTAGTATATTATACATGTACAAAATTCAAAGTGTCCATTAAATAATCTAAATTATTTTTTAAAAACCTTATTAAAAAATAAATGTAGGTAAATATTATTTTCATTTCACGAAATTGCCGAAAATCGCGTATAGGTATTTTGGACCTAGGCTGAAAAGTCAATTTTAGTGATTGTTACTTTGGAAGTCATAAAAGTATAAAAACCCACAAAAAAATTGAAACAATGAATCAAAAGTGATAAATAGTTCTAATAAAGTAATAAATTCTAGTAATAATATGAAATACAGTAAACTCTCTCTTAACGGACACCTCCCTTTGCCGGGCACCTCCTCTATATGGACGGTTTTTCAAACAAAAATAATTCGGCGATATATGAACCTGTACCCTTCAACTGACAACTGACAACACCGGACGTTGACAGTAAAAATGATGTGTAAATGCGGATCTTCTTCTTCTTAGGCCGTCTTCTAACCAAGGTTGGCGATCACCTTTTTAAACGCTTCTCTGTCTTTTGCAAAGTGAAATATCTGTTCAACACTGAGGTTAGTCCAATCTCTGATATTCCTCAGCAATGATTTCTTCTTTCTTCCCAAACCTTTTTCCCCTCTACTCTTCCTTGCATGATGACGTGTAGCAGAGAGTATTTATAGTTACGAAGTATGTGGCCCCGATACGATGTTTTTCTTATTTTAATTGTGTTCATATCCTGCCATGTCCAATTCTTCTTAACACTTCTTCGTTTGAGACTTTTGCAGTCCAAGGAATTTTCAGAATACGCCTATTGGGACCGTGCAAGTTCGGCAAAGCGACCTCTATTTCTACGCTCTGTACTTTTATTCGCACTTTTAATTATATTGGCCAATTATATTAGTCCTGGTTGCTGGATAATTGTCAAGGCCATAGTCCAAAAAAATAATAAGAAGAAAAAATAAGATGCAGGTTATGCTATGCAAACGTAAACAATTGTATGTAGTAAATAAAATTAGTTATTAAAATGGAGTACTGCAAGCAAAATACAATTAATTAAATTTACCTTTATATAATAAGTGCATATCATATCAATATTGTGGAGCAATATATAATTTTTCTGCTTCAATGACAGAAGGTATGAAATATACGTCAATTTGACAATTTCAATTGACAATATGAATTATTTAAGATAGTTGAAATATTCTCCGCGACTCGCGCACGGTCGTTTCTCGTTTCCCTTCCAAGTACTTGCACACCGCGAATACAGCCACATCTCGAATGCCTCCAATTTTTTTACGGATTGTGCTTTTAGAGTCCAAGCTTCTACCCCATATAGTAGTTGCGACCAAACATAACATTCGACGAACCTCAATCTAATGTCCATACTCAATTTCTTATTTGTAAACATTAACTTGAATTTTATAAATCCTTTTTGAGCTATTTCTATTCTCACCTTTATTTCCTCATCTTGATCTAATTGTGAGTTTATAATTGCTCCTAGGTATTTATACCTCTCGACTCTTTCTATCGGTTTACCTCCAATGTCAGATGTATGTTGTCAACAGGGTTTTTTGAGATCACCATTAATGTGGTTTTATTTATATTCATTGTTAGTCCCATCTTTTTGCTTTCTCTCTTAATGATATCTAGGAGAATTTGTAAATTGTCTATATTCTCTGCCATGATTGCGGTATCGTCTGCAAATCTTATGTTATTAATGATGCTCCCTCCAATCCTTACACCTTCAATTCTTTCCCATAGTGCCTCCTGAAATATTAGTTGGGAGTACACATTGAACAATTGTGGCGACAGCACCCATCCGTGAACGACAGCACGTATCCGCAAATGTGGATAGCAAATATAAAATGAAGAACTTTTTCCAAACATTTTACGATATAAAACTACATTTTTTATTATTTATTAAGCTCAATATTCCTTGTTGGCCTAGGAATAAAACGTTTACATTTCTGATTATATTTTATTTTAGTCTTATAAATTTTATATAATTCCAATTCAGTCCCCATTTATACAATCTTTCACCACCTACTCCCCTCTCCTTCAGTTCAATGCTAGTTGTTTCCATCTCTCAATGTTACTTTTCTTCAGGTCTTCGTACACACTGTCCTCCCATCTTTCTCTTGGCCTGCCTTTCCTTCTCTTTTGTTATGGTCTACGTAAGAGTACCATTTTGGCATTCTTTTACTTCTCATTCTTTCGATTTGCCCCAAATATTATTCTCTGTGCTTTGATCGTCATCGTTATCGTTGGCTCTTTATACAGTTCTTCCAATTCTTTATTGGTTCTTCTTCTCCACTGATCTATTTTCGCACCTCCATATTATATTGCTCTTAGCATTTTTCTCTTCAATCTTTCTAAAAGGTCTGTTTCTGACTTTTCAGCACCCATGTTTCGCATGCTTTGCGTATGATACTGTAGGTCATTTTTTATCGTTTCAAATTGATACATAGCCCGATCAAAGAATAATCTGACCCAAAAAAAATAAAGAAAGGATGAAAATTTGGGAATAGGTAGTTGAAATTGTCTATTATTATATAAGAAAAAGTTGACTACTCTACACACCCTTCATTTTACAAAAATGGAGGGGAATACCCCTTCTCGGGGGTGAAAAATATAGAGTTATTTGCGAGTGAATATATTCATTTTTAACAACAAAAAACATGTTTTTAGACGGTTTTTCGCAAATAACTCAAAAAGTAAGTATTTTATCGAAGAAGATATTCTTGTAAAAATATAGCTTATAAATAGTGAAAAGAATGGAGTACGCATGAAATCTGTATACCCAGTAGAAGCGGAGTTGTAACTAATGAAAAGTAGGTCCTTATTCGTCCAATTCCAAATCGAATATTTCAAAGTGAAATAAACAAAAAACGGAGCACTTTCCGGGGAAAACTTATTAAAATTTTTTTTAAAGTGTTTAAAAACAGGTTTATTTTTGTTTTTTTTTAACTTCTAACATTAAAAGTAAGTGAGTTACGCTCAAAATATTTTTGCTCCCTTTTATATTTTGGTAAAAACAATCGCGAAAATCACCCCCTAATTAGCATCCCAAATAAAATAAATCGTTACTGCTTCACAAGGTATTTTGTTTATGTATTCTTTATAATGATCTATAAGTTTTATTGGTTCAAACTGTTCAATTTTGAATAAAAATTGGTTTTAAAATAAAACTTTTTTTTTTGATTTTGAAAAAAATTCCTTTTTTTTTCAAAATAACTGAAAAATTATTAGTAATGCCAAAAATCTCAAACAGTAATAAAATGTACGTTTTGCTTTTCTGATTATTTTGGATTTTTTGTTTTCCTGGTAGACAAAAATTGGTTATGCTAAGACTTCAAAATTTGCATACACTCGTGATTAGTGACTTGTTCAAGCCATTTTAACTAAAGCCTTTTCAAAAAGAAGCACTTTGAACCGATGAAACTTACAGATCATATAAAGAATACATAAGAAAAGTAAAGTGTGAAGCGGTAACGATTAAATTTATTTGAGATGCTAACTAGGGGGTGATTTTCGCGATCTTTATACCAAAAAATAGAAAGGGTTGAGCCCTTTTATTTGCGTAACAATATTTTGAGCGTAACTCACTTACTTTTAACGTTAAAAGTTCTTTTAAAAAACAAAAATAAACCTTTTTTTAAACACTTTAAAAAAGTTGTAATTTATTTTCCCTGAAAAATGCTTCGTTTTTTGGTTATTTCACGTCGAAACATTTGATTTGAAATTTGACGAAGAAGGACCTACTCCTCATTAGCTACAACTCTGCTTCTACTGGGTCAACAGACTTCATGTGTACACCATTTGTTTCACTTTTTTATAAGTTATATTTTTGCTAAGAATACATTTTTCGATAAAATACTTACTTTTTGAGTTATTTGCGAAAAACCGTTCATAAGCATAAAAATGAACATATTCACTTGCAAATAACTCGAAAAGTATTGACTTAGTGAAAAAACTCTATAGAACAAAAGTTGCTTAGAATTAGTTATTTTATCCAATTCCGGACTTATTTTGAATGTATATTTTCAACCCCAAGAAGGGTGTATTCCCCTCCATTTTTGTAAAATGGAGGAGATGTAGAATTGTAAACATTTTCTTATATAATAATAGACAATTTCAACTACCTATTCCCAAATCATTCTTAATTTATTTTTTGGAGGTTTTCGATAAGTTTTGTATTCCTTGATCGGGCTAACAGATCTTTACACGAGTGATATTTGATATTAGGTATGAATACTGTTTACGCTATATTAATTATGTAATACAAATCTGTTCACATCTTTTAACTGTTAGCAACGCAAGCAAAATTTTAATGTGTATGTCGATCCATGAAAGAATTGCTGACCCCATTATTACTCTGATAATAAATACCTCGATAAATTTTTGTGTTTTGACTGAAATATGAATCTTAACTTAATTGTCGAATGAAAATATTTGGGTTCAATAGACGTCATTGTATTAATTTGTAGGTCTTAGCGGTTTGGTAAAAATTTCGTAAATTATTTTCGGATTAAATTTCACAATAAATTTTGTGCATGATCTGAGCCATCAACCTATATGTACATATAATTAAAGTAACTGAAATAATTTTAGTTATTAAAGTTATTAAAAATTTTAAATTAACATATTCATTGTTGTTCTGAAGCTATTTCCTTGTGGCATTTTTATATTTGTCGTTGTCAAAATACAAAATATTACTCTAGTAATACATTGTTACTCTAGTAATATTTATTTTGATGACACCCGACTTGGGCGTCGAAACGTTAATGAAATAATTTTTTTTTAGTAAAATTGTGGCTTATTTCTCATTAAAAATAAATAATTATATCATATTTATTTTTCCCTTAAACGGACACCTGCCTTAAACGGACAGTTTATGCGGATCAACTACTGTCCATCCAAGGGAGAGTTCACTCTATAATAGAATAATTGTATCTAATTATTAAAAGTTTTTTGCTTTAAACGTGTGTAGAAATACATCATATTAACAGAGCTCGGAAAATAAGCACTTAAAAATTCTAAAAATGTTTTAATCAAATTGTTACAGTTGCTATTTTTGTGCCGTAAAAAATTTTTTGGATCACTGTTACTGTTAAAAAAACTGACACTGACACTGACTTTGGATCACTGACAAACTCCCTGAGCGTTTTTTGCAATTATAGGATTTGCAACATTTTGTTTTTTATTTGTTACTAAGCTCGATTTTCTTGGCCGGAGTGTATCTACCTTTATATTGTTCATAATATTTTATTATTCAATATTATATTATTAAATTTAAAATGTCGTTAGTAAACTCCAACTCCAACAATAACCTGGAGCTAAAATAAAATCACTAAAAATATTTGTTAAAATTACTATTACCTAGCATCATTTTATTCATTATATTCATTTATTCTTCTTCTTCATCTTTTTGTGTAGACATAACTCTGTCTGTTTTTCAATGTGACTCCAGTAAGTTGTCATTCCATCGTTTTCGTGGTCTTCCCACTGATCGCCTTCCTATTGGGGAACCGTCTCTCGCCGTCCTTACTACTCTGTTTATTGTCATTCGGCTTTTGTGGTCATTCCACCATTCTAATCTTCTGTTTTTCACCCAGTTATTAATGTTGTCCACCTTGCATCTCTGTCGTATACATATATCTGCACTTCTGGCTCTATCACATAGTGTCTTACCATCGATTTTTCGAAGTGTTTTCATCTCTGCTGTTTCTAGCATTCTTTTTGTCCTTTCTGTATCAGGTTGTGTTTCTGTCGCGTATGTCATTATTAGTCTGAGGACTCTTTTGTAAATTCTGCCTTCCATTTCTTTTCCGATATTTTTATTTCTCCATATTGTGTCATTTAGGCAGCCTGCGGCTCTGTTTACTTTATTCACCCGAGCTTGTACTTCGGTTTCGAGCTTTCCGTAGATAGAGCTAGATAGTGTGATGCCTAGATATTTAAACTCTATGACTTGTGCTATTATCTGACCGTCCAGCTCTAATTTACAACTAAATTTGTTGTTATAACCATGCATTTAGTCTTTTTTGGGGAAATCAACATGTTAAATTTTCTAGCGGTTATATTAAATTGGTGCAGCTTACGTTGTAAATCATCTTCACTTTGAGAGATTAGTATTGCGTCGTCTGCATAGCAGATTATTTTAAGTTGTTTTTCTCCCACTTGGTATCTTTCTTTTGTTCTTACTTTTTTTTTATTATTTCATCCATGATCAGGTTGAACAATAGAGAACAAGACAGGGAGTCTCCCTGTCTTATCCCATTGTCAGCTTCAATTGGGTGAGTTAGTCCTTTATCTACTTTTACTCTGATCGTGTTGTTCTGATAGATATTTTCGATCGTTTTAATTATTCCTAGAGGTACCTCTCTTGCGTACAATAAATGGATAACGTCTTTTAATTTGACTCTGTCAAATTCCTTTTTAAAATCGACGAAACATAAGTATGCCGGTTTGTTGTATTCTACTGATTTCTCTTGAATCTGCCTCATTATAAATATAGCGTCGGTGCATGATCTTCCCGACCTAAAACCTTGTTGTTCTTCTGCTAATCTTATAATTGTATTCAGTGTGTTTGTTATCACTTAGTGTTGTGTTTAATAAATTAATTCCTCTGTAATTCTCCGGGGGTCCGAATTACAGACTCATATTCATTTACAGAATTATGTTCAGCTGTAATTGACTAATGCATAGTTTTAATTATTGTAACAATTATTATTACAGTTAAACTATATAATATTAATGATATTTTATATATAGAATTAAGCCGTTTAACCAATTAACCAATTAAGCCAATTAACCAATTTCGATTTCCAATGCGAAAATGACATGTAATGAGAAATCAAGAATGTTACCGCCTTCTCCAACGGATTTTTCAACGGAAGGTAAGTGGTAAAAGAGGACGTGGTAAAAGTGGTAAACTTTACGAACGTGGTATAACATGGCTACCACTGAACTGTCCCGCGCTGCGGTAAACAAAGTCAAGATAGCCATGATGATCGCCAACATCCGGAACGGGTAGGCACTTTAAAAAGAAGACATTCTTATTGGAACGCTAGATACCAATGAATTCCACTGCCAAGTGTGAGACTCTAAGATAACAGATCACGCTCAAACTACGAGGTAAATTTGGCAGAAGAGACGTTGTGACTTCCAAAAACATGACAACATCGCTGGAAGTGACAACGCGACTTAAACTACCCTATTTACAGAAGCCACAACGTATTATGTCCGCTTCCGTATATACCTATATATATACAAAATTTATTATGGTAAATCCTTTCCCCTCAATATGTGGATCTATCGTAGCACCCCCCCTCTTATCAAATATACAATTTTTAAAAAATAATCCCAAGTAGAAAAGGTGGAAGCCAGACAGCCTCTTCTGTATACCGGAAGTCACAACTTAACGTGCATCAATATATATATATATATATATATATATATATATATATATATATATATATATATATTTATATATATATATATATATATATATATATATATATATATATATATATATATATATAACAATTTATTGTAGTGGTGTATCGGGTATGCGGTCTGTTATTTGAAAAAAATACTCTTTTTTTCTTTTATATCTCTATATTTCGCTGATTTTTTGTCAGCTTCATCAGGAGACAACTAAAATATGAATAAAATTTTGTATAACTATAAGATGAGAATAAACAATGAATTACTTACAGATTTAGAGTTAAAAATATTTAAAAAGGTTCTTGTACATAATATGTTCAAAACAGTACTAACAATATTAGTTAAAAGCAACTAGATCATTAGTAATGAAATATAAAAAGCAAAAATAAAAACAACTAAGAAACAATTAAAACACAATAAAATTACACATTAAAAATATACAGGATGATTTAAAATGTAATTGTAAACAGAAAAATTATTTTAACATACTAAGAATATTACAGTAGATATTGCTCAACTGTCCCGTGTCTGCCTTGTAATTTACTGCATATTTTTCTTTATTAATATGACACATTTCTAAGAACAACCTTTTCTTGTAATTATTCTCTTGCTGTAGAACCCTGACATTTGAGTAGTCAAATTGATGCCCAGTCTTTAAGTAATGGTCAACTGCTGCACATGTATTCTTCTTTTTTGTACAGTCACTTTTGTGCTGTGTAACCCTTTGTTTTAGCCATTGAGAAGTTTGGCCAACATAACAGCTCTGGCAATCCAAACAAGGCAGTTTGTAGATAACATTAGTTTTATTCACAGTTGGTGTCTTGTCTTTTACTTTAGAAAACAGTTGTCGGTTTTCTAACAAATTATATTGAACAATTTTGATGTTGGTAAATTGTTTAAATAAACTAGTCACGGAAGGGGTTAAATGTTTTATTAATGGTAGTTTTTTATATCGGATTGTTTGTACTGCACCGATATCAGAGGGACCGTCAAAAATGTCTGAGTTAAATATCAATTTTTTAAGGATATGTTTCGGGTATCCATTATTTTCGAAGATGTTTAACAGCAAATTTAAGTTTCTGTTTATGAATTTATCATCACTAATATGCCTTACCCTATTCTTCATTGCAATCACTGTATTAAACTTTTGATGAGTAGGATGATTTGAAAAAAAGTTTAAATATCTTCCAGAGTGTGTTGGCTTTTGATACCAATCTATCAATATTTTGTTTTGTTCAGTTCTTATTAATTTTGTGTCCAGAAATGATATCGAACAATCATTTTCAATCTCTAAAGTAAATTGGATATGTTTGTTAAAATTATTGAAAATGTTCAGGGTATTTTGAATTTGAGAAGTAGGAACAGAACAAATAAGATCGTCTACAAATTTTTTAATGAAGGGTAAAGGGAAAGGTAATTGTGGAATAATGTCATCCAGCAAATGGTCCAAAATTATGGTTGCTATTATGGGGCTCAGTGGACTACCCATAGGTGCTCCAAATATTTGTCGATAGAATTTATCATTAAAACTAAAATAGGTGTTCTCATAAACATAATTCAGAAGTAATAAAAAACTATCCTTAGAAATTGTTGTATAATTTTGAATGAGATTCCATTTTGACTGTATTATATTACTGACCAGATCTATTGGTATATTAGTAAATAACGATATGACATCCAATGAAACTAAAACATAATCCTTCGGTAGAATCAACTCTCTGATATCATTAACAAATGAAAATGTATCCTTTGCATTATAGGTGTTCACTTCGTCAAAAGCATCTTTAAGAATGTTAGCAAGAAATTTGGATAATTCATAAGTTACCGAATTTATAGAACTTACAATAGGTCTAAGTGGTATACCTTCTTTATGGATTTTTGGTAAGCAATAAAGTTTCGGACAAGATGCATTGTATATAGTCAGTTTTTTGGCAAATTCTTGATTTATTTCTAACTTATTCCTCATAGCTTTAATAAGTTCATTATAAGAAAATTGGATAGTGATAGTTGGATCTCTTTTCAGCTGAAGATATGTGATTTTATCATTTAATAAGCCTTCTGTTTTTTCAATATATTCGGTTTTGTCCATTGCTACTGTACACCCTCCCTTATCTGATTGTAAAATATAAAGATCTGGATGCGATTTTAAGAATTGTTGAGTTTCTTTAAATATTTTATTTAAAACACTGGAATGTTCTTTTTTGGAATGATTTAAGTAGTTCGTAACGACATTGGTAACTTTTGCTCTTAATAAGTCTTTAGATGTATCCGGTATTTCATCTATTATATTTTCTATATCACCCAAAAAATTGTCTAACTTAAAATCTGATTTCGGACAAGAAACCCCAAATTTTGGACCCAGAGACAGGAAGTCAGAAACATTTGTGGGAATATTAACAGAAGATATATTTTTGAACCATTTACTGTTGTCATTAAATAACTTATTTACTTTAGGAGTGTCGTTAGAGTATAACCTTTCAAATTTGTTAATGTTCTTTTTCTTAACATCTCTAAAAATATAATCAAAAGATCGCTTTAAACTGGCTTCAAAATCCTGTATGATGTGCAACGGTAAAATATTTTGCAATCTAAATTTAACTGTACTAATGGATTTTTGTAAATATACTAAATTATTGCATGTGATTTTTATTTCTAAAGCTAAAGCTTTTTTACATAATTGCTTAATGAACCCATCCACTGTATTACTCATAAGTATGTCATTACCTGTATATAAAATCATTTGTAGGTTTTTGTACTGTTTTGAACGTGATTTGGAATAACATTAGTGGCTCTACATCGTAATAAAAATATTCTTCTGTTGGTGATTTTAGCTGCTTTTAAATTTAAACTGGCCCATCTTTTCATCAACATTTTAGTCTCGTTTCCATATATCGCTTGAATTTCTTGATAAAAACCCATCATTAAACAACAAAACTGGTAGGATTATCGACCGAAACGTAAATAACAATTTATTGTAGTGGTGTATCGGGTATGCGGTCTGTTATTTGAAAAAAATACTCTTTTTTTCTTTTATATCTCTATATTTCGCTGATTTTTTGTCAGCTTCATCAGGAGACAACTAAAATATGAATAAAATTTTGTATAACTATAAGATGAGAATAAACAATGAATTACTTACAGATTTAGAGTTAAAAATATTTAAAAAGGTTCTTGTACATAATATGTTCAAAACAGTACTAACAATATTAGTTAAAAGCAACTAGATCATTAGTAATGAAATATAAAAAGCAAAAATAAAAACAACTAAGAAACAATTAAAACACAATAAAATTACACATTAAAAATATACAGGATGATTTAAAATGTAATTGTAAACAGAAAAATTATTATTTTAACATACTAAGAATATTACAGTAGATATTGCTCAACTGTCCCGTGTCTGCCTTGTAATTTACTGCATATTTTTCTTTATTAATATGACACATTTCTAAGAACAACCTTTTCTTGTAATTATTCTCTTGCTGTAGAACCCTGACATTTGAGTAGTCAAATTGATGCCCAGTCTTTAAGTAATGGTCAACTGCTGCACATGTATTCTTCTTTTTTGTACAGTCACTTTTGTGCTGTGTAACCCTTTGTTTTAGCCATTGAGAAGTTTGGCCAACATAACAGCTCTGGCAATCCAAACAAGGCAGTTTGTAGATAACATTAGTTTTATTCACAGTTGGTGTCTTGTCTTTTACTTTAGAAAACAGTTGTCGGTTTTCTAACAAATTATTATTGTTTGGATTGCCAGAGCTGTTATGTTGGCCAAACTTCTCAATGGCTAAAACAAAGGGTTACACAGCACAAAAGTGACTGTACAAAAAAGAAGAATACATGTGCAGCAGTTGACCATTACTTAAAGACTGGGCATCAATTTGACTACTCAAATGTCAGGGTTCTACAGCAAGAGAATAATTACAAGAAAAGGTTGTTCTTAGAAATGTGTCATATTAATAAAGAAAAATATGCAGTAAATTACAAGGCAGACACGGGACAGTTGAGCAATATCTACTGTAATATTCTTAGTATGTTAAAATAATTTTTCTGTTTACAATTACATTTTAAATCATCCTGTATATTTTTAATGTGTAATTTTATTGTGTTTTAATTGTTTCTTAGTTGTTTTTATTTTTGCTTTTTATATTTCATTACTAATGATCTAGTTGCTTTTAACTAATATTGTTAGTACTGTTTTGAACATATTATGTACAAGAACCTTTTTAAATATTTTTAACTCTAAATCTGTAAGTAATTCATTGTTTATTCTCATCTTATAGTTATACAAAATTTTATTCATATTTTAGTTGTCTCCTGATGAAGCTGACAAAAAATCAGCGAAATATAGAGATATAAAAGAAAAAAAAAAAAGAGTATTTTTTTCAAATAACAGACCGCATACCCGATACACCACTACAATAAATTGTTATTTACGTTTCGGTCGATAATCCTACCAGTTTTGTTGTTTAATGATGGGTTTTTATCAAGAAATTCAAGCGATATATGGAAACGAGACTACAATGTTGATGAAAAGATGGGCCAGTTTAAATTTAAAAGCAGCTAAAATCACCAACAGAAGAATATTTTTATTACGATGTAGAGCCACTAATGTTATTCCAAATCACGTTCAAAACAGTACAAAAAACCTACAAATGATTTTATATACAGGTAATGACATACTTATGAGTAATACAGTGGATGGGTTCATTAAGCAATTATGTAAAAAAGCTTTAGCTTTAGAAATAAAAATCACATGCAATAATTTAGTATATTTACAAAAATCCATTAGTACAGTTAAATTTAGATTGCAAAATATTTTACCGTTGCACATCATACAGGATTTTGAAGCCAGTTTAAAGCGATCTTTTGATTATATTTTTAGAGATGTTAAGAAAAAGAACATTAACAAATTTGAAAGGTTATACTCTAACGACACTCCTAAAGTAAATAAGTTATTTAATGACAACAGTAAATGGTTCAAAAATATATCTTCTGTTAATATTCCCACAAATGTTTCTGACTTCCTGTCTCTGGGTCCAAAATTTGGGGTTTCTTGTCCGAAATCAGATTTTAAGTTAGACAATTTTTTGGGTGATATAGAAAATATAATAGATGAAATACCGGATACATCTAAAGACTTATTAAGAGCAAAAGTTACCAATGTCGTTACGAACTACTTAAATCATTCCAAAAAAGAACATTCCAGTGTTTTAAATAAAATATTTAAAGAAACTCAACAATTCTTAAAATCGCATCCAGATCTTTATATTTTACAATCAGATAAGGGAGGGTGTACAGTAGCAATGGACAAAACCGAATATATTGAAAAAACAGAAGGCTTATTAAATGATAAAATCACATATCTTCAGCTGAAAAGAGATCCAACTATCACTATCCAATTTTCTTATAATGAACTTATTAAAGCTATGAGGAATAAGTTAGAAATAAATCAAGAATTTGCCAAAAAACTGACTATATACAATGCATCTTGTCCGAAACTTTATTGCTTACCAAAAATCCATAAAGAAGGTATACCACTTAGACCTATTGTAAGTTCTATAAATTCGGTAACTTATGAATTATCCAAATTTCTTGCTAACATTCTTAAAGATGCTTTTGACGAAGTGAACACCTATAATGCAAAGGATACATTTTCATTTGTTAATGATATCAGAGAGTTGATTCTACCGAAGGATTATGTTTTAGTTTCATTGGATGTCATATCGTTATTTACTAATATACCAATAGATCTGGTCAGTAATATAATACAGTCAAAATGGAATCTCATTCAAAATTATACAACAATTTCTAAGGATAGTTTTTTATTACTTCTGAATTATGTTTTTGAGAACACCTATTTTAGTTTTAATGATAAATTCTATCGACAAATATTTGGAGCACCTATGGGTAGTCCACTGAGCCCCATAATAGCAACCATAATTTTGGACCATTTGCTGGATGACATTATTCCACAATTACCTTTCCCTTTACCCTTCATTAAAAAATTTGTAGACGATCTTATTTGTTCTGTTCCTACTTCTCAAATTCAAAATACCCTGAACATTTTCAATAATTTTAACAAACATATCCAATTTACTTTAGAGATTGAAAATGATTGTTCGATATCATTTCTGGACACAAAATTAATAAGAACTGAACAAAACAAAATATTGATAGATTGGTATCAAAAGCCAACACACTCTGGAAGATATTTAAACTTTTTTTCAAATCATCCTACTCATCAAAAGTTTAATACAGTGATTGCAATGAAGAATAGGGTAAGGCATATTAGTGATGATAAATTCATAAACAGAAACTTAAATTTGCTGTTAAACATCTTCGAAAATAATGGATACCCGAAACATATCCTTAAAAAATTGATATTTAACTCAGACATTTTTGACGGTCCCTCTGATATCGGTGCAGTACAAACAATCCGATATAAAAAACTACCATTAATAAAACATTTAACCCCTTCCGTGACTAGTTTATTTAAACAATTTACCAACATCAAAATTGTTCAATATAATTTGTTAGAAAACCGACAACTGTTTTCTAAAGTAAAAGACAAGACACCAACTGTGAATAAAACTAATGTTATCTACAAACTGCCTTGTTTGGATTGCCAGAGCTGTTATGTTGGCCAAACTTCTCAATGGCTAAAACAAAGGGTTACACAGCACAAAAGTGACTGTACAAAAAAGAAGAATACATGTGCAGCAGTTGACCATTACTTAAAGACTGGGCATCAATTTGACTACTCAAATGTCAGGGTTCTACAGCAAGAGAATAATTACAAGAAAAGGTTGTTCTTAGAAATGTGTCATATTAATAAAGAAAAATATGCAGTAAATTACAAGGCAGACACGGGACAGTTGAGCAATATCTACTGTAATATTCTTAGTATGTTAAAATAATTTTTCTGTTTACAATTACATTTTAAATCATCCTGTATATTTTTAATGTGTAATTTTATTGTGTTTTAATTGTTTCTTAGTTGTTTTTATTTTTGCTTTTTATATTTCATTACTAATGATCTAGTTGCTTTTAACTAATATTGTTAGTACTGTTTTGAACATATTATGTACAAGAACCTTTTTAAATATTTTTAACTCTAAATCTGTAAGTAATTCATTGTTTATTCTCATCTTATAGTTATACAAAATTTTATTCATATTTTAGTTGTCTCCTGATGAAGCTGACAAAAAATCAGCGAAATATAGAGATATAAAAGAAAAAAAGAGTATTTTTTTCAAATAACAGACCGCATACCCGATACACCACTACAATAAATTGTTATTTACGTTTCGGTCGATAATCCTACCAGTTTTGTTATATATATATATATATATATATATATATATATATATATATATATATATATATGTTACACTTAAAGTTTCCGCGGGAGCTATATGTGCTTTCTGTTGTTTTCCGGGTTTGACTTAAATAAATTGGCGTTAAATAATTTTGGTTTTGAGAAAAACCATTATTTTGACGACGTTTCGGCAAGATCTCACTTGCCATTGTCAAGTCAGGTAGTTCCGCTTCACGCTGCTGCTTGAAGTAAACTGAATTCTTACTCACGATACCGTCACTTATGTAGTTGACCTATGTAGTTGATCCTGATGGGGCTGCTTGTCCCGCGCGAACTCTGGCTCTTGTTATTGGTCCAGTGTAGGTTGCAGTCGCCGGAGTGATGTTACGCGTAGATGTTGCGGCCTCATTTATTTTGGTCTTTTTCTTCAGTACCGTTTTCCATGTTGTAGGAAGCCGTTGCGCATCATCTCTTTGGTTTAAGCCGTTGGGATTTCTTTCGATTTCTATCGATTCTCTGATTTCCCGTTTTCTTTTTATTTCGATGTTAGGTAACATCGTTGTTTGGTTCAGGTTTATTGTATGTCCTGTGTTTGCGACATGTTGAGCCAGGGATGACGTGGTTTCTCCCCTTTCGATAGCATTTCGGTGTTCTTCTCGTCTTACATGGATTCTTCGGTTGGTCTGTCCAATGTACGACTTTCCACAATCCCCACACGGAATCTCGTATACACCTCGACTTTCTAATGATATTTTGGTTTTTGGTGTTGGTAAAATAGTTGAGATCTTTCTGTCCGTATTAAATATCGTTTCTATGTTGTGTTTTCTCAGCACTCTGCCTATTTTCTCTGTCGTACCCTTTACATATGGCAGAATGATTTTGCCGATCGGTTTATCGTCTTCTGTAGGGTGCTTAACTCTTCTTCGAGCATTTTGAGCTTTTTCGATGGTGTATGTTGAGAAGCCGTTTTCTCTTAACGCTGTTTTCACATTATGCATTTCTTCATTTTGATATTCTTGGTCTGTCAGTCTTTCGGATCTTGTAATAAAGGTTTTGATGACTGAATGTAATTGTGCAGGATGGTGGTGTGAAGCAGCATTTAGATATCTATCGGTATGTGTCGGTTTCCGATACACTGTATGGCCTATGTGTCCGTCTTGTTTCTTTATTATTAACACATCTAAGAATGGTATTTGGCCGTTTTCTTCCAGGTCCATAGTAAACTGAATTTTATGGTGGATATTGTTGATGTGTTCTAAAAATGCCTTTAGTTTTTCTTCTCCGTGGGTCCAGATGATAAAAGTGTCATCCACGTATCTAAGCCAAAGTTTAGGTTTGTATGCAGCTGTTTCTATTGCCCGCTGTTCTATTTCCTTACACATAGGCCATACAGTGTATCGGAAACCGACACTTAATATCTAACTTCATTTTTGTTTGTTTGTTTTTATGAGCTACATTTTTGCTAAAAATATTTTTTCGATTATTTCATTCATAGGAGATTCTGACCAATAGAAAGCTACAGAAATCTAAATTAAACTGATAACTTTTTTGATAACTGCCCGTCGTCAAGCATATTACGTCAGATGCCCTTCGTTGCTACGAAAAAATACATTCAGTGACATTAATGACAAATGTTTTAAAAATTATAAAAGTGATGACTTTCAACCGTCAAATACATATTTATAACAACTGTGTGTTTAATTGTACCAATTTGTAATTACATAAATAAATTACAATAAAATTTTGGTTTTGAACAGTTTTATTCATGAAATAATCGCAACAAATTGCACTCGATCTCTAAAATTAATATAGAATTTTAGAGCTCTTGTGCAATTACTACTGATTATTTCATTCATAGGAGATTCTGACCAATAGAAAGCTACAAAAATCTGAATTAAATCGATAATTTTTGATAATTACCCGTCGTTAAGTATATTACGTCAGATGCCCTTCGTTGCTACGAAAAAATACATTCAGTGACATTAATGACAATTAATGTTTTAAAAATTATAAAAGTGATGACTTTCAATCGTCAAATATTTATAAAAACTTTGTGTTTAATTGTACCAATTTGTACTTACATAAATAAATTACAATAAAATTTTGGTTTTGAACAGTTTTATTCATGAAATAATCGCAACAAATTGCACTCGAACTCTAAAATTAATATAGAATTTTTGCCCTCGTGACACTTTGACATAATTTCACTCGCCTTTGGCTCGTGAAATTAAAACTGTCGAAAGTGTCACTCGGGAAAAATTCAATAATTTTAGAGCTCTTGTACAATTACTACTGATAATTTTTCGATCAAATACCTACTTATTTTTTTACGAAAAACCGCCTAAAAACGTGTTTTTTTTTGTTGAAAAATAAAAATTTTCGTTTGCAAATAACTCGAAAATTATTGACTTGGATAAAGAAACTCTATAGAACAAAAGTTGCTTATAATTAGCCAATTTATCCATTTCCGGACTTATTTTAAACGTATGATTTTCACCCCCGAGAAAGGGTGACTTTCACCCCCCAAGTAAAAGCAAGCAACCACATAAGTCCAACTTTGTGGAGGGTAAGTAGAACCTAAATCCAAATTGTCAAGCAAATCCATCGTGACGCTGATAATCACATTCCAAAACGGTCGTTTACTGGACTATTAGTGTATTCATGTACCTACTGTTTATCACAAATTACATTTTCATCTTTGTTGGTATAAATAGATAATTCGTAGAATAAAATATCTATGTGATGGAAAACCTCATTTTCAATACTGCACTGCTTAAAAACGTTGCGTATGTATGCGAAAAATGACATAACAATAACACATTTTTACATATTTTTATATTAGACGACAAGATGGGGCCCCCGCAAGCTTCATGCTGCGTTACGCCCCTGCAGGCCTCTGTTACGCCCTTGCACTGCTGTAAAATGCCTGATCAATAAGAAAATTCTTTATTGTTTTTTTTTAATTGTAAAATTGGCAATTCAGTAATGTCAGTAGGCAGCTTGTTAAAAAATGTTATATCATACAAGTTTGGTCCGTCTCTACTTCTTTGGGCAGCCTGTAGGGCAGCATTAAGGCATGCTTGTTCCTGGTTTCATACTGGTGCACATCCTTATGTCTTTGATGACGATCTATATTTTGATTTACATGAACAATACTCTCTAGAATTAATAGTGAATGTAGAGTTAGTATGTGCATTGCAATAAATGCTTGCCGACATTCTTTCTGATAGGACAGGCCAGCAATTATCCTTACTATTCTTCTCTGAATACGAAAGACATCTTTGGTTCCAGCACTGTGACCCCATGCCAAAATTGCATAGCTGATGTGTGAATGACAGTGCAAAATTCAGAAAGTCTTCTAATTAGAAAAGTTGCAGATCTTAGCAACATGCGACCTTGTATGAGGCCTTTTATTTTGTTTCATGGTTTTCCGTACCAAGCCAGTCACAAAAACACAAGTCTGTTGGTAACAAACGATTCCTTTCAGATTTTTGTTTTTTGACAAACCCGTGGAAGTTAACTGTGGCTAGATTCTCACCTAGGAATAGATATCATTGCGCAATGAGATTAAGAAACCACAGAAAACTAACCTCCCCGACTCCTTGCAGTATTTATTCGACTCTTAAGGAGCATACGTGAGTGCTCACTTTTCAGTATAATATACAGAGCATACATATTATGTATGATAATGAGTATTGTAAACGTATTTGTAAGTTTATTGATGTAATGTTGAATTGTTATTTTAGTGTTTTGTATATTACGTTTGAGTTATGAATGGTGTGTGAGCGTACTCAGGGTGTGTGTATCATATCAACACTAGCGGATTTATAGAAAGTTAGAGACACACCATCTACAATAACACATAGTATATTATATATAACACGAATACATAAAACATGTAATATATAAACACATAATATATTAAGATATAATACATAAACACACAAAATAAACAGAATTTGATATCATACTGAGAGTACAAGCATCATCCTCAGATTTATCAATTAAAAGCATGGCTATGGCTGTATGACTTCAAAGTCGAGGCCAGGAAGTCAATCTGGAAAACAATAACCACCAAATAACTTGGTTATAACAAAGAATACCCCAACCAACAAGAAGCGAAAGCATCGACTATTTCACGATCCAAATTTCTTTGCGCATGTACGATCCGCCATGTTTCATGTATAATATAATATAATAATAATAATGGAGTTTATTTGTAGCAAATAAATTGTACACATAAAATAAACTCAGTTCCTCACTGAAGTTGTATGTACAACTTGTGCGTGAGGGTTAAATTTTGATTATAAAACAACACTAAATAATTTTAAAATTTACAAAAAGGAATAAAAAATAGTCTTTTTGCTCATCTGTCTTCAAATTTGGGCTGCTCTTCTCACTAATTCAGTTACTGTTAAATTTTGTTTATCGGACCTACGAAAATCTCATAAAATTAAAAAAAAAGGATTGCGAGTAATTTTGATGGGCTCCTCTGGCGAGACTTCGTCTTCTATGAGAATTACCATGACTTTTGATTCTGTTTTATCCATTTTTACAATAAATTTTACGATTTAAACACTTAGAAGTGACGTTTCAAATAAATCATTTTTGACATTTTTTTTATATATTTTTTATAGATAGGTACTTAGGTATGATATTTATTATTTCTTAACCTAACTCCTAACACTGTTTGTTAAACCTAACAAATATGAATGTACAGTGAAACCTCGTTAACTCGGATTAATCGGGACCGCGGCAGATCCGGGTTATCGAAAATCCGGGTTAGCCGAAGAAAATGGTAAAAATTAATAAAATACGGTATACTTACAGATCAACTCCGATATAATTGAAATAACATGAAATATATATGCACAGTACACATCTAAATTACGTATCAATTACGTTTTTATCAATTCTATCTAACGCTTCTAGTTTCTTTTCCATGGTCACTACAACATTTTTACGTTTTGTTGCTATTTCGTAGATAACAAAAATACGCAAACACAAAATCTGAATAGATTTACGAACGATTACAGTACGGAAGCGAACAATACGACTGTACTACGCACAATACGTTCTTAATCGCAACGATGTTATGTTATTTAATAACAGTGAAGACTAAGACCATTGTTTACAAAATAATTTTTAATAGTCTTTTAGTCTTTTTTAAACAATGCTAAGACAATTTGAAATGAATAAAGGATACTACAGGTACATGTTGTTTCCGATAACACGGCAATGAACGTGCCATGAGTCATTTTTACTATCGTATATGTAGTTCAAATTACACAAATACCCATTATCTCTCAAATATTATATTACATACATTTTTATTGTTGAAATGTTTGTCTGATAAAAATCGGTCCGGGTTAGCCAGACTTCCGGGTTATAGGGGGCCGACTTATCGGGGTTTCACTGTATTTGTAAAATTTTTCTAATTGTAGAAAAAAGGATAATACTATTAAACATATACTCCATCTAATTTACTTACCGTTGCACGTCATCCGCGTCATAGCCCGTGACGTCACATGATACCAACACGAAATATTTAGGCGGTAGGTGTGTTCTTTTTTAGAATCGCTTTGCCGAGTACACTGGCATTACAGCCACTAGACATATTTTATTATATACGCGTAGAAATGATATTTGAATATTTCTATTAATGTTAACTTAAAGAAATACACAATAATATGTTTAATTTAATTTGTATAAATGGATTATAAAGCGTTTTTATGAAGCACATTTGTTCGGAATACACTGTAACTATAATCGAACGAAGGTGATCTTTTGGCATAAATTGGTAACATTTATTTGACAGTTGCGGTGATGATACTTCATATTTGTTTAGGTATATTCTTTACTATAAGTAGGTGTTTCATTATATTTACTGTTTTTATTATGTACTTTAAAGTAAGATTATAACTTAATTCTTGTTTTCTATTTCTAAAGTTTTTATTTATTTACAGTGAATATTAATTTGTTTTGCTGTATAATTCACTTCCGCAAAAATTGTGTGATGTATTTGATTTAAAATGAATTCAAGAATTTTTTGTAACTGGGCAACAATGTCAACTTAGATCTCTAACGTAGATAATGACGTGCAACGGTGTGTAAATTAGATGAACTGTATATATATATATATATATTGTTAAAATAAACTCTCATTGTGATGGCTCCACGCAAAGGTGGATTTTCTTGTGTGGTTCGTACTGGGATGCCCCACTAGATCGGGAACAAATAATAACTCTCTTTTCAATACCGAGAAATCGTAGCAGGTAAACAATCGTAGGGTAATGAGAGAAGTTCCTTTTAAACATCCATGTGATTCATTTTCATATACCATATACGTACCTATCTATTAAAATTATTTATTCCCAGATTTTTAATAAAGAATAAAAACAATTTAAACATAGCTATTTAGTGTTTTATTTAATTTGAAGTATAATAGTTATTTCCAGTAAACAAACATTTGCTTAATTTTATTCAGACTAGTATTTGTCTTCACACCTAATTCAAAATATGTTTTCGTTATGGTACATTTGAAATCTAACAAAATTTAGTGCAAGGTTCTATGCAAGACACAACATCAATTTTTATTTTAAGGCAGCTGATGGAAAAACGTATGAGTGGAAGAGAAAGACTTGCACATAGTGTTTATTAATCTTGAGAAGACATATGATAAAGGTTAGCAGAAACCTATTGGTTAAGTAGGAAAGGAGTGCCGGCTGAATATGTGAGAGTGGTGCAAGAGAAGAGAAGAGATGGTAACAATTAGAGAGAGCGAATGCATGTGAAACTGCAAAATTTTGTGTGAAAGCAGAGCTTCATTAGGGTTCCGTGTTAAACCCGTAGTTATTCTCATTCATGCTGGGTCGGATAACAGCTGAACTTCAAAGAGAGATCCTTGATTGTAGCAGATAATGTTGTCTTGGTAGGAAAGTCTGAGAGAGAAGTGGAGGAAAAACTAGATCAGTGGAGACAGGCGCTTGAAGAAAAAGTATTAAAATTAAGTAGGCCAAAAACAGAATATTCTTTTAAATATGGTATTCCAAATCTGCATAGAGTAGTTAGCCTGGATAAACAAATCACACAAGGTGTTAGTTTTATGCATGTAGGATTGATATCACTGAGCAATGAAGATGCAAGTAATAAAATTAGAGCCGAATGGATGAAATGGAAAGAGGTAAGTTGAGTACTGTGTGATAGAAAGGTACCAATAAAACTCAAAGGTAAGTTCTAACGGAATGACTTAAGACCAGCTGTGATGTATGGTACTGAATGTTGGGCAGTAAAACATAGGGATGAATAGAAGTTGTATATTGCTCAAACGCGAATGCTTGGTTAGCTGAGTGGAATAACTAGAAAAGATAATGTTAGGAATGAGTATATAAGATAAAATTTCGTGAGGATCCTATTGGAAACAAAATAAGAAACAGGTTAAGGTGGCCAGATGATAGATATGATGGGATAAATGTGATATATCCAGGCGAATTGAATTTGGTACAGTACAACAAGAAGTTCTAGAAACCTCAGATGCACAGAAAGAAATCGAAGATGAATAAAGTCATTCTAGCTCAGCCGCAGAGTTTCCTCGTGCAGCGAAAAAATCGTGGTGTTGGAGGTCAATAGATTGATATTCAAAAAAATTCCTCAAAAGGAAACAAAACAAGTCATCAGCCCAAGACAAAGTTAATAGAAATTTCGAAAGTATAATTCTGTACTGATAGAAAACAAGTCTTGGCTCAAAAATATCGATTTTGACAAGTTTTTTAGTACGAAAAAAATAGTAATAGAAATGGATAGAAATTTTCATCTCTATTTTGAATTAAATTCAACTGATAAGCATTAAAAATCAATCACGTTTCATCGGTTTTTCAACGTACACTTAGTCAAAATCAATATTTTTAACTTAACACCTTTTTACTTATCAGTACAAAATTGATATATGGGTTATATTAAATTTTACAGAAAAAAATACAATTCATATAAAACAGATCAACTTAAAAAACACTATAGTTTTAATTATTACTTTGTTTCTCAGTGTAACTCAAATTTACTACTGTTTTGAACGAATTCCTCATTACTTTTCTTAGTGTAGTGTGATGTATTACCCCTACCATTCTCCGACCGATATTTCTGTCCCCTGAATATCAAAGGTGCCGACAAAGCTTTCGCTTCTTGTTGGTTGGAGTATTCTTTGGTTATAATAACAACTCACTATTAGTCCAAGAGCTGGGAGCGGCTTTTGCTCGTGATAAGTAATATGGAAAAACTATACGGGAATATGTTGAATTAGTTGTGTACATGACTCTCCCCAACGGGCGGAAACCAGAGTGGGGGACGAGGGTAGTTATAAGGGGTCAAAATCGCGGATTTTATTATTTTTTTTGTGACGCTCATGATCGAGATAGAGCACCAAAATTTGCGAATAAGTAGATCATGACGTAACTATGTAAAATCTCCAGGGGCGGAACGCTGCGTGGGGGACAAAGGGGTGGGGACAGGGGTAAATATAAAAATTATAAGAGGTTTTTTGTGACGTTCGTGATCGAGATATTGCACCAAAATTTGGGAATAAGTAGATCATGAAGTAACTAAGCAAAATCTCCGGGGTGGGGGGGGGGGGGGCGCTGAGTGGGTGACAAAGGGGTGAGGTCAGGGGTGAATATAAAAATTATAATGGGTTTTTGTGACGTTCATGATCGAGATAATGCACCAAAATTTGGGAATAAGTAGATCATGATATAACTAAGTAAAATCTCCAGGGGCGGAACGCTGCGTGGGGAACAAAGGGATGGGCGCAGGGGTGAATTTAAAAATTATACGGGTTTTTTTGTGACGTTCGTGATCGAGATAGTGCAGCAAAATTTGGGAATAAGTAGATCATGCAAGTTGCGGACATATTCTCGACGACGAGCATCACCTAAAAGATTTGCATATTGACCCTTGCCCGCCACCCCTTGTCCCCCCACGTAGCATTACGCCCCTGCAGATTTTGCTTAATTACGTCATGATCTACTTATTCCCAAATTTTGGTGCACTATCTCGATCACGATGGTCACAAAAAACCCCTTATAACTTTTATAATCAGCCCTGCCTATACCCTTTGTCCCCCACACAGCGTTCTGCCCCTGGAGATTTTGTTTAGTTGCGTCATGATCTACTTATTCCCAAATTTTGGTGCACTATCTCGATCACTAAGGGCACAAAAAACACATAACTTTTAGATTCACTCCTGCCCCCAACCATTTGTCCCCCAAGCAGCGTTCCGCCCCTAGAGATTTTGCTTAGTTACGTCATGACCTACTTATTTCCCAAATTTTGGTCCACTATCTCGATCATGAACGTCACAAAAAACACCTTATAATTTATATATTTACCCCTGCCTCCACCCCTTTGTCCCCAACGCAGCGTTCCGCCCCTGGCGATTTTACTTAGTTACGTCATGACCTACTTATTCCCAAATTTTGGTGCACTATCTCGCTCATGAGCGTCACAAAATAATAATAAAAACCGCGACTTTGACCCTTTATAACTACCCTCGTCCCCCACTCTGGTTTCCGCCTCTGGGGATTTTATTTAGTTATGTCATGGTATACTTATTCCCAAATTTTTGTGCACTATATCGATCACGAACGTCACAAAGTACTCCTTGTAATTTTTATATTCACCCCTGCCTCCACATCTTTGTCGGCCACACAGCGTTCCTCCCCTGGAGATTTTACTTAGTTGCGTCATGACCTACTTATTCCCAAATTTTGGTGCACTAAATGGATCATGAGCGTCACAAAACAAATAATAAAAACCGGGACTTTGACCCCTTATAACTACCCTCGTCCCCCACTCTGGTTTCCGCCCGTTGGGGAAAGTCATGTACACAACTAATTCAACATATCCCCATATAGTTTGTTCATATTACTGATCACGAGTAAAATCCGCTTCTATCTCTCCGACTATATGCCTAACTCACCATTTTAAAATAATCTTTTTTGAAAACAATTCCGGAGTCGACATCGAAGCGTCAAATAGTCAATTATACACTGCGCGTCAGAGAAAACGGGCCGCCCACAAAATAGTTCATTTTTGAGGTCTCGAATTTCCTAAATCTGTTATCCGATTTAAGTGATTTTTTTAATATGCTATAGCCTTATTCTTTAACAATATCGCTGTAATAACAATGTCATTGTATACCGGGTGTACCAATCAAACTGTGTTTTTTTTCTCGAAGTTCACCACACCCAGTGGAATATTCTAGCATTTATAAAATACTGAAATTAAAACCCAACTATAGCCTCAGGTTTTCTTAACATTCTGTTTTTTTATTCATTCGCTTATGATGGATAATAAAAAAGTTAGATACTTATTAAGCAAACGGTCATTATTTTTTCATGCAGAATTACTCCTTAAAGTTTGTCGCGCTTATTTAGAAACACTCTGTATTGATGAAGAACACCAATTGTTAAAGTACCTAACTTTTTTATTATCCAACATAAGAGAATGAATCAAAAAACAGAATGTTAAGAAAACCTGAGGTTATAGTTGGGTTTTAATTTAACTATTTTATAAATGCTAGAATATTCCACAGGGTGTGGTGAACTTTGAGAAAAAACACAGTTTGATTGGTACACCCGGTATACAATGACAATTTACCTGTCTAGCAACAATATTATTACAGCGATATTGTTAAAGAAAAAGGCTATAACTTATTTAAAAAAAACTATAATCACTTAAATCGGACAACAGGTTTAGGAATTTTGAGAGCTCAAAAATGAACTATTTTGTGGGCGGCCCGGCCCGTTTTCTCTGAAGCGCAGTATAAAATATAGTTTTCATTACAATCAATTGTCGCTTCATCCCATATAGATATAATAGGTATTTATATTTTTTTAATATCAATTATTATCCCAAAAATATGCAAATTTACTGACGTTTTATAATGTAGCATTTTTATAAACCTGTTTCTTACCTGTAAAATATCAAGATAACTCCCCAAATATGGCGCAGGTAGATTCTCAATCATAGTCTGGTGTAACCATTGAATTAACTTGAGTTCCCATGATACAGAAGCCAAAAGTCGCCTCACTCTTTGCACGCCCTTGTCTATCACTGTTCTTCTTAAAAGTGGTTCATTTTGGCTTCCACTATATGCCAATTTAGAAAGATTGAAGTAATTGAGAATGTTGACCATACCATTAAAAACCTTATTTTGATTACTCGTCCAATTTGATCTAAAAACATATCAAACTAAGAGGCAAAGAATGACAATGACAAAAAAAGTCAGTATTGTTCTGATAGTCCATTGAAATGTTACATTTTTAGGCCATAGCTTGCATTTGTTAGAGGAGTCAATTTTATTTTTTTAATGTGTAGGGGGGATCAGTAGAAGCTTAAGTTCAAGTTTTTGGGGTCACCACCCTTGTCCCCCGACCACCATCTTGGAAAAGGGGTGCAAAGGGGTTTCGCGCTATATCTCGTAAACTACCAACCCTACGAAAAATCTAATAAACATAAAATGTAGCAAATAAAATTTTCTACAATTTTGTTTCTATTACTTTTTATCGTCAAGTGACCAACAAAAAAGATATAAACAAAAATAAGCAAATTTTTTTTAACAAGTTTCCTTTTGGAGGTTATAACTTCTTTTCAGTTAATTTTACAATAAAATAACATTATAGCAACTTTGTAGAGGGTTTTTTAATTCTATAGAAGTTGTTTAATTCTATTTATTTATCTAGGTTTTACAACGCTCCAAACTTGACCAGATTCTCGAATTCTCATAGCCTACAATAAAAACAAAACGTTAGGCTTACTTTTCTATCTATATGACTATATGACCATGATAGGTGAATGCAAATTTTGGTCATTCTTTATATTTTCGAGGTCGGTGAATCCGAATATGAAGTTTATTTTTATCTAGAATTGGTGGAACATCTTCAAAAATCAAATTTTATGCAAAAATGCGAAAAATCAATTTTGATGAATTTTCAAATTTACCTCGCTGTATCTTTGGTCGCTGTAAATATATCATCTTTCGAGTATTTAGATGATAATGAAATTTGTCCAAAATTATTAAACAAATTAAAAGAGGAGTTGTTAATTTTTAAACATTTTGTCGTCAGATTTCGTTAATTTCATGTTTACTTAAAAAAGTTGAGTGACAAACTTTTAGGTTATAGTTTTAACCAACACGGCAATAAAATATAATTAATGAAGAAGTTTTCTGGAAAATTTCAAGTCAAAATATGCAATAAAAAAAAGATATGTGACTTTATAAACGAGTGGCACTCTTCCAAAAAAAAACCGCTTATTTCTCGAGATACTAACCACGGTGTGGTGAATGGCTAATTTGTGTCTTACTTTATGTTTTTGATGGTGTTGAAAACGAAAATAAGGTTTATTTTGAATTTTAGATGGAGAAACATTGTCAAAATCGCAATTTTACCCTAAAAATAAATAAAAATGAAATCACGTTTTTCTTAAAATTAAAAGTTGCATTATTTTTTTTTTCTATAAAACATTTTATTCTCTGTACCCTATATTTTAACACAAACTTCATTAAAAAGCTAAATTTCAAATTTTGTCACTTAACTTTTGCGATTAAACTTTGAAATTCAGGAATCTGCACCTTTCACTTTAAACAATTCATAACTTTTATTATAATGAGAGAGAAAGATTGAAACAGGTACCATTGTCTTCAGAAAAGTAAGAAATATATACTGTAAAAATTTCAGAAAAAAATATTAAAATAGAACAGTTATTAAACGCAAATTATGCAATTTCATTTTTTTTATTTTTAAGGTAAAATTGCGATTTTGCCAATGTTTCCCCACGTAAAATTCAAAATAAACGTAATTTTCGTTTTCAGCACCATCAAAAAGATAAACTATGACAAAATTAGCCATTCACCACACCGTGGTCATCATACTACGCAGTATCTAGAGAAATAAGCGTTTTTTGTGATGTGCCGCTCGTCTATAAAGTCACATAACTTTTTTCTTATTGCATATTTTGACTTAAAGTTTTTCGGAAAACTTCTTCATGAACTATGTTTTATTGCTGTGTTGGTTAAAATTATAAGCTAAAAAGTTTGTCACTTTTTCAAGTAAACATGAAACTAACGAAATCTGACGACAAAATGTTTAAAAATTAACAACTCCTCTTTTAATGTGTATAAACATTTTGTACAAAGCTCGTTGTTATCTAAATACTTCAAAGATGACAGTAAAATTTTCAGGAGGAAATATTTACAGGAACCAAAGATACAGCGAGGTAAAGCTGAAAAATTATCAAAATTGATTTTTCGCATTTTTGCATAAAATTTTATTTTTGGACATGTTCCACCAATGCTAGATAAAAATAAACTTCATATTCAGATTCAGCGACCTCGAAAATATAAAGAACCATCAAAATTGGCCATTCACCTTAAAGTTGATTTTCATGGTCAGTATAACGTAATTTTAGGGGTTGCTGCCGCTCGCCTAATACAATTTATTATGATTTTAACATTCCTATGCTATTATTAATCTATTTTTGACCTTTTTTCTCACTATAAAACTTAGAACCCTGAGCATATATAGAAAAGGGCCAAGAAGTTGTTTGAGGACAAATTCGCCGGTCCAGAAGAAGAATAACGCAACCGCAAAATGCAAAATTCTTCAGAAGAGCAAAAAAACGATTTTTAAATATTTAAAATAGGGATTAAATGAAGAGTAATCGTCTAGGAGCATCGGTATGGCGTTTGTTCTTTGACAACGATGGCTTTTATTTTCATCGATATTGGTTCCTAGTAATCCTAGTTTCTTCATTATCTTAATTTAATCGCCCCAATTTCAACCCTATCTACAGTTGCGTCATTATGTATCTGAAACAATGTCTAACATAGCGCGTATTTCAGTAACGACGTAACTACCCTATAGTGACTTAGCACATTTTTATAGTTCGGTCGTTTTTGTATCAACTGTACATAGTATTTTAGAAGTTAATTACGCAATAACCAGGAATTGACAAAATTTGCAGTTACGTCATTCTTCTTCCGTACCGGACTGAATATCTGCCTGCTATGACTTTTATTATTATAATTTATCCTAGGTGCACAGCAGTCGGTTCCCCTCTACTTAACTTATTCTTACAGTTGTGCTACCTATTTGGCCACGTGCAGTCGTATTAAAAATTGTGAAAAGTATTTTGAGTTTTATAGATAAATACTATTTAGAGTCTTGTGGGTAAAATTTATATATTTGTGATTAGATAAGCGTTTTGGTTTTATTGTAAGCGCGCATCATGAGTGGTGGTTATTTTATTTGTAAGAAACCTCTGGGGAAAATTATTTGTCAGTGGGAAAGTTCGAGCCATCTTTACTCACTGTTGTCGGTGAAGGTTTTTCGTCTCTTTATATGGCGGAAATTAAGACAATTTCTGGAAACCCAGAGATACAAACGATTCGCTAAAACAGTGACAAAAAATGCATTTAATCTCTTCTCACTTCCTCCAACACAAGATGCAGCCCGTTTCCACAGGCTCCGAGTGTATCACCAGATTCAGTCATGGCTCGGTAAACATTGTGATCCAGATGATTGGGGCTGGAAAAAGCATGGAAAATTTTGGATACCAATCCAAATTTCCAAGCCTCCAGTACCACCGAGCTTATTAAATTCATCTTTTGCAGATACAATGGAAACAGGAAGTGCATGTGGTTGACGAAAAGCAGACCTCAAATTTTCAGCAGTGTGCCTCCATTGTGGTGGCGAAAGTTGCAGCAACATCGTGGACATATCAACATTAATTATTGAAGAAAATGAATTGGAAGATGAATTACCGACAATGACGCCAACTCTAATTCTCATTATACCACAAAAATTCACCTCGGATACTGATTCAGATGTTTGACTCGCAGCCTGGACCATCGAAAAAAATGAAAAAATAATAACTATGATAGATCTTTTTCAACATAATATAATAACTTACTTACTTAATCAGTAGACCCATTGATACCTTTCGGTGTTGGGTCTATCAATATACAGTGATGAGTGCGCTAATAACCGGCAAAATAACGCAAAAGATGGAAAACATAATACATTGGGCAACAAAAAGAGATGAAACTAGTGAAGGTGGAAATTATAGTTATAAACGTATAAATTAACATTACATTACATAGTTTACCATCTTATGACGTCTGTGACAGGAGTATTTTACAAAATTCTACTGTCACAGTGACAGTTGTCATACTCCTCTGATACTTCTAAAGGTGGGAAACTATGTAATGTAATGTTAATTTATACGTTTATAACGATAATTTCCACCTCCACTAGTTTCATCTCTTTTTGTTTCGCAATGTATTATGTTTTCCATCTTTTGCGTTATTTTGCCGGTTATTAGCGAGCTCATCACTGTATAATAATAAATAATATTATTTTGTCTAGAAATTGTCCGTGGATTAGGCCCATTGGGGATACCACACAAAAACGCGCCTCCAGACTCTACCTCATAGGTGGCGGGAAAAGGGTCAAAAATAGCTTAATAATAGCATAGGAATGTTAAAATCATAATAAATAAATATATAGATTGAAAAGTAAGCCTAAGGTTTTGTTTTTATTGTATTCCTATGAGAATTCGAGAATCTGGTCAAGTTTGGAGCGCTGTAAAACCTAGATAAATAAATAAAATTAAACAACTTTATAGTGGAAATTGTTCGTTTGAAAAATCCTCTACAAAATCGCTATGATGTTATTTTATTGTGAATTGAACGGAAAAAAAGTTATAACCTCCAAAAGGAAACTTCTTACAAAATTTTCTCTTATTTTTTTTTATAACTTTTTTGTTGGTCACTTGACGATAAAAAGCAATAGATATAAAATTGTAGACAATTTAATTTGCTACATTTTATGTGTAACTAAATTTTCTGTAGGGTTGCTAGTTTAGGAGATACAGCGCGAAAGCCCTTTGCATCCCTTTTTCCAAGATGGCTGCCGGGGGACAAGGGTGGCGACCCCAAAAACTTGAGCTTAAGCTTCTACTGAACCCCCTACACATTAAAAAATAAAATTAACTCCTCTAAGAAATGCAACCCTAAATGTAACATTTCAATGGATTATGAAGCTAATTCCAGTAGATAAGCAAACTATGCTCTAGCATAGTCTGGGAAAATTATGTCATAAGTCCCTTGTAAAGCACAGGAGCTAACGTCACAATTTCAGTGGATCTTGGGAAATTTGAAAATACCATAATAGGCTATTGATTATGTTCAAAAGAATAGAGCTAAAAGGAACTACAACGTTAACGGGATTTTATTGTCTCATGTGGTCAACGGACATCTAAATTTGAAAAAACCGTGAAGTGCTACCATTTAAATGGGTGCGTTTTTGAGAAAGGGGTGAATTAGTCCCTAGGCACAGGATAAATTAGGGTGAGTTCTATGCACTTTTGGTACAGACACGTCTACAGGAAAATTGTTCCAGGTTAAATTTACTATCGAAATATCACATTTTAAAGTCAAAAATATTTCTTTTTACAAAAATATATTCAAAAGAAAAGCAAGAAAAAACAAGAAAGAAAGCAATTTTGTTTTTTGCCCCATAACTTTTTCCACAGGGATATAAGTATAGTATTTTTACTACAAAAGCGATATTACGTAGGTCAAAATTTTTGACGTAAGAGAACTGTCAGAACATTAGAATGTGACTTTTCATTATTGCCATGTTTATAATAAACATGACAATAATGAAAAGTCACATTCTAATGTTTTGACAGTTCTCTTACGTCAAAAATTTTGACCTACGTAATATCGCTTTTGTAGTAAAAATACTATATAGGCATTGCTTGAGCGAAGAATAACTTCCATTCTTCCCTCTTTAAAACGACGTTTGGTAGAAGTCTCTAGGATTTACAGTTTCCGAAATAAGATTTTTGAAAGTTCGCTGCTCACAGCATTTTTGAGCCATTTTCCCCATTATTTCGCAAACATTGTTCTGTAACTTTTTTCAACGCATTTCTAGGTATATGCAATGGTACAGTTAGTAGAAAGAAAAGTCAACTACCTTTAAAATGGTCTATTGTATAAGGTTGTGTGACTATTTTTAAGCAAGTTATGCTTTTTCAAGTGTTTATACTTTTAATGATTTTTTATATTTTTTATGATTATTTTTTTAATTTCCCTTTATGGCGTTTTTCTTCTAAATTTGGGTATAATATGCATTGTGGAAAAAAAACGATTATTTTCTTTACTTTAAAATCGTGTATTGCAAAAATTCTAGGACTATTTTTAAACAAGATATACGTAGGATATTCAAATGTATCAGTAATTCGAGAAAAATTTTAAATTTTTTTATTTTTTTCAATTAGAAGAATATAATTGCATATTATAACATAATTTTTAATTCCAAATAATTTTTCTTAATAACACTTTACGATATTGTGAAATATAAATGTGCTTTACTCTTGAGCGAAATTCATATTTTTAACATACCTCGTACACTATTGATAATATTTTATATCTGATGATTGCATCTTAGGTTTTAGACTATGCAGAGCATTTTATAAAAAAATAATTTTTTTTCATAAAGTTAATAATAAAAAAGTTTATCATATGGTTTCAACTTAGTGGGACCTATTGTATGTGTATATTTACATACATTGCATGTGTATATTACACTTTGAAAAAGCATATCTTGTTTAAAAAGTAGTCGTACAATATGGTGTTTTTACAATACACCATTTTAAAGTAAAGCAAATAAGCTTTCTTTTTTATTGCACAATGTATATATCTAAATATACAATAAAAAAAGTTATAATGAAAAATTTAAAAATAATCAAGAGGCAACAGTAGCGATCAACAGGTAGCAACAAACGCGGTCCAAGATTGCGGCTGTAATTTTGAATATTTTGTCGAGATATTTGGCACACATATTTGTAATATAATAAAGAATGGCGGTACAGAGCCCAATTTGAGAAATATGTAGGTAAAAACATATGTAGGTATACATTTAGGTAAAAACAATCCAAGGAATCAGTATGTACTTTCAAATGTTTCTCTAAAAACTGTATCGCAGCAAAAAGACTTGGGTGTACTTGTGACGGAAACATTATCTTGGTCTGAACATATCCAGTCGGTATGCAATGAAGCTAGAACATTTCTCAGAGAACAGACTTTCTCTAAGATATCGCCAAAACATTTTGTTGCTCTCTTTAGTGTATATGTAAGACCTATTTTAGAGTTTGCCGGACCCGTGTGGAATGTCGACTGGCAAAGGGATTCTGATCGACTTGAATCTGTGCAAAGATGGGCAACAAGAATTTTTTATGGCCGTCGTCGTCCTTCCTACGAAGAACGCTTAACCTACTTAAATTATCCTACATTTATGGACCGACGACTTCGTGGGGATTTAATAATTGCTTATAAAGCGTTACAGGGAAAGTTTGGGATATATCTCTCACATCTTTTCCCTTTGAGTAACGACCTTAGATTGCGGGGTCATCCATACAAATTAGCCAGACAACAGTTTCACAGTAAATGTCGTGAGAACTCTATATCCAATAGAATATTTTATACCTGGAACTCACTTCCACACGACGTCGTCGGGGCTGTATCTGTAAATTGCTTCAAAAATAAATATGACTCTTTTAGTTCTGTATCACGGGAACAATAATTTTTCGTTTCTTAAATTAAATTAATTTATAAGTCGTATGTAGTCTTAAGTTTAGGTTTCTTTTTGCATAGTTCTTTTTAGTCAAATGGAGCTACACAGTTTTAACTATTTAGAATGGGAAATAAGCCACAATATTATTAAAAAATGATTTTTATTAACGTTTCATTAAGAAATTAGAAATATATATATAAAAAATATATATATAAAAATATATATATAAAAAATAAACTTCAGAACAACATTAAGGAGCTACACAGGTCCTAGACCTCGGCTCCTTTTTCTTTAATAATAATAATAATAAGGTTAGTATGTGGAAATTACTCTATAACTAAATAAAATATTGCAAAAAGGAGCCTGTACCTACTGTACCACCATTAATAATAAAAAAATAAACTTTCTTCAAATAAACTTTTTTATCTCATGCCTAGATTTTGTGACATATTGGACCTAGTAAAATTTTTTTTGGGCTCTGTACCGCCATTCTTTATTATACAGTACGTAAATTGTTCAGCTGGACATAGGAAACATGGGTCTAGGACGTTTCATCGCCGCCGTTTCGATGCCGCCAGTTCGATGCCGATGCCTGCTGATTCATCGCCAGTCAATTAATCGCTATCTGATATATTTCCGAATTTTCGACAGTTACAATTATTAGTTATTTTTAGTATTAATTAGGAATTCTAGGAAATGCGAGATATGACGGCGATGAAATGGACTGGCGATGAACCGGCGGCATCGAAACGGCCGGCGATGAACCGGCGGCATCGAAACGTCCCATTCCGAGGAAACATACATCGTATATATTTAGATACATAAATCCATACATTGTATTATATTGAGATAATTGTGGTAACTGAGCTACAAATACAAATTGTCAGTAATAATTGTTTATCATGGATGTTAGCACTAACTTCAAAATTCGTTAAACGTCAAGTATTATTGGCTTGTCATCTGAACCCCGAAGCGAAGAGTACTGTTTAAAATGTTTATTTATACTTCTCCAGAAAAGATGCAAATAATTAAATGGTATTATCAAGGTAATTCGTTGGCAGAATGTGTAGATCTATTTGCTAATACTTTCGAAACTAGACCCATACCTTGTAGACAAACAATAGGGAACTTGCATAAAATTTTAAATTCGAAAAAAATGGTATAAATCACAACAGAACATAATTTAGCACCTGTATCAAAAATAAAAAAGTTTTGTTTGTCTTTCGTTTGGCCCCTAAAGACGACTAAAAATTCAACTTATACCAGCCACCCCAAAACGCGTCGTGACGGCACAGGGTTGTATGTTTACATTCTACACCAATTGTACAGTTGAGTCCGCGAGTCTTTACCCGTGCGTCATTAATACCTGGCGAGATAAAACACATACTTTTTATCTAGCATCATTCTCTTCCATGCATGAAACTCATGACAAACCAGCTACCGTTTGTTATTAAGTAACAACACATGTTATTTTTATGAACCATCTAGACTCAGTGCATTGAAAAGAGATAGGTACAAAAAAAGACGATTCGGTATGTTTCCATATTTTAAGCACAATTTGTTTGACGTTTCTGATTTGTTTAATTTTGTGGCTGTCAGTCAGTTGAACTTTTTGCGGTTTTTGTCGAATTTTTGCGTTTTGAAGTTTCTTTATATTACACAAACAGTTGTTTTCACAACTAATTTTATATTGGGCTTTGAAATTTTAAGGTAAATAATTATATTTAGGCAATTAATATTTAAAACATACAAAGCTAACGTCATTCACACAGTAAAAAAAAATAACAAAAATAAAATATGTTATTGGATTTTTTTATAAATTGTTTATTTATTTATTAATCAATAATAATAAAAGAATTTATTAAGCTACTTCAAATGTAGCTGTAATTCTGCGCAAAAATTTTGAAGCAAAACTTACATTTGACATTCTATATATTTGATAACGTCAAATTTTATAATAAAACCCGTAATCGGAACAGTAGCCACTTTCTGTCAGTTGTTGTTGCGTGAAATAGATTTCCGACTTATTTCGTATGCTTTAAGTGATGACGCACGGGTAAAGACTCGCGGACTCAACTGTATATATAATTTTAAATTAGACATTATAAACGTCAGTAGAAAATACAGTTATGTGACGTTACAAATGTTTTTGATCGTTTGAACTATTCATAGAAAATTTGTACTTTTACAAAATGGTTTTATTTTCAATAGTAAACCTTCTTTCCTTTCCTTCAAAAACTGTAGCAAACTGCAATGTCAACAAACTGGTATATTTTATTACAATGACATACGATAAATGTCATTAGAATATAAATATTTTTCCTTTATTCCCCGACGACGATATGGCTAAATACCCAAGTAGGTGGAGGCCAATAAACTAAAGAAGAAGAAGAATATACGTAAATATAACCATAAACTGAACCACATAGTCAAACTCTGTGACGTCACGGGTCGTTTGAACTATTTTAAGATAAAGAAGACTTTAAATTTGTACTTCTAAGCTATTATGAGTTTTTGAAGCGTGAAATTTTTGAAATCTCACTTTTATACAAAACTGAACATTATTATGTAATAAAAAAAAATGTGCAAGTTCCCTATTGCAAATGCTATAAATAGTTTTGAAACACAATATTGCTTAAAAGATTGTACAAAATGTCACAAAAGAAAAGAGATGTCCCTGGAAAGACAGCAGGAAATCGAAAGAAGGGATGAAGATATTTGTTCTACAATTGAGGTAGATAACTCCAGAACCACCAGAAGTGTCGCCAAGGAGTTGGAGGTTTCGCATACCACAGTTCATAAAGTTCTAAAAAAATATGGCTTTAAGAGTTTCAAATACTCGAGAACCCAGGAGTTATTTCCCGGAGATCATTATCGTAGAATGGAGTTTTGTCAAGCTGCAATGGATGCATCTCACGAAAATGATGATTTTGTAAAAAGCATTCTTTTCACCGACGAATCGTCATTTTCTGTACGGGGTCATCACAATCCTTCCAGAACGCGGTATTGGTCTCAGGAAAATGAACATAGAAGCATTGTACATCGGACTCAACGCCCTCAAAAACTCAATGTGTGGACCGGCATTTTAGGTGACCATGTAATTGGTCCATTTTTCATTAAGGGAGTTCTGAATTCAGCTAAGTATCTTGCTCTTTTACAAGATAGCATTATTCCAGCTATTCAGAATCTCCCAGACGTACGTTTAGAAGATGTCTGGTACCAACAGGATGGCTGTTCCGTTCATAATGCGCGTATCGTGAAAAATTATTTAAGCACAATTTTTCAAGATCGCATTATAAGCGGAACAAGCAACCAAATTAAATGGCCTGCAAGATGTCCCGATTTGGCTCCAATGGATTTCTTTTTCTGGGGACATATTAAATCCACCATCTATGGCAACGATCTCGAGAGGGCACATAGTCTAGAGGATTTGGAAAATAAAATAAGAAACGCTTGTGCTACGATTACGCCACAACAGCTTTAAAACGTGAGGCAAGCATTTTATGATAGACTAGGTTATTGTCTTGCAAAGCAAGGTGGTCTATTTGAACCTTTCATTTAGTTTACTTATTATTTTGTAGCGTATAATGTATTGTTTGATTTTCAATTACTTTAAATTAATGATTTGTGTTTAACTAGTTTGAATAATAATAATTTTTCGTTGGGCTTAGTACACAATAAAATTTTTAAAAGGTTTTTAACTGCATTTAAATAACTTTAAATTATTTACGTAGATTTACGTAGCAGAATTACCTCCCTCGATTCACACGTAATAGCGTCTTTTTCATGAAAGAAAATTCTACATAGAGTTTAAAAAAAATAGGTGTGGTTTCCTGTAGGCCTATTGGGGACGATCTTTCCACAATAGAAAAGATCAACGCACTGGCTAGCTTAACTCAAGTGGTGTAAAAACGGCTAGATATGTTGGTAAAGGAGAAATTTACTTTACTCAAAGGATTGTGACCGATTAGAGGTCACAAGTCAAAGTATCCTCAAAATACTAAGGTAGCCACTTGAGGACACTTTTGCCTTTGACCCCTTACGACACGCAAAGACCGCCGTTCGTGAAGTCACAATCCTCGTTTATATTCATTTCGACCGACAAAAATAAACGTCAAAACATGACAATATAGTAGCTGAATATTTTTGGCCTGAGGGAATGAGAAAACTGTGTCTGTTTAATTTTGTAATTAGTTTTAAATACAAAATATTTTAAAAATTAAAGTAAAATTATTAACTCAGTAATCATAATCTTTGTATTTGAGATATTTATGGACATTCTTGCTTACAAATTCACTTATTCTATTCGTTGTAACAACTTTATTGCATCAGAAACTCGAACTCGAACACAAGCTTCAACTAACACAGATTAGCGTAGTTGCCACACTCAATTTAATGTACATTGCCTATGTCCAGCTGTACGATTTACGTACTGTATTACGAATATGTGTGCCAAATATCTCGACAAAATATTCAAAATTACAGCCGCAATCTTGGACCGCGTTTGTTGCTACCTGTTGATCGCTACTGTTGCCTCTTAAAATATAACAAAAATCATTAAAAGTATAAAACTTTGAAAAACCATATCTTGCTTAAAAATAGTGATACAGCCTTCTACAATAGACCATTTTAAAGGTAATTGACTTTTCTTCCTATTAAATGTAACATTGTATATACCTAGAAATGCGTAGAAAAAAGTTACAGAACAATGTTTGCGAAGTAACAAGGAAAATGGCCTAAAATCGCTGTGAGTGGCGAACTTTGAAAAATCATATTTTGGAAACTATAAATTATAGAGAATTCTACCAAACGTTATTTTAAAGAGGAAGGATGGAAGTTTTTTTTTCCGTGAAACAATGCCTATATCTATATCCCCGTGGAAAAAAGTTATGGGGCAAGAAATAAAATTGCCATCTTTCGTATTTTTTCTTGCTTTTCTTTTGAATATATTTTTGTAAAAAAAAATATTTTTGACGTTAAAATGTGATATTTCGATAGTAAATTTAACCTGAAACAATTTTTCTGTAGACATGTTTGTACCAAACGTGCATAGAACTCACCCTAATTCGCCCTGTACCTAGGGACTAATTCACCCCTTTCTTAAAAACGCACCCCTTTAAATGGTAGCACTCCGCGGTTTTTTCATATTTAGAGGTCCATTGACTATATGAAACAATAAAACCCCGTTAACGCTGTAGTTCCTTTCTAAAATACATAATCAATAGCCTATTATAAGAGATGTGCGTAACAGTGAGACAAGCAGCGAGATGTGTATGTGAGATTGAAAGCGCGTGCTGCACGTAGCGTGTCGCGTGACGTCACGCATCCGAAGAGAGCATTAAGCTTAAAGGAGATTCTTCAATAAATAGGGAACTTGCACTAAAAAATTTTTTTGCATAAAATTGTTAATTTATGTTTTAAAATGTTATATTCAAAATATTACGTCTTAACAATGAATAGTGTACGTACCACTGGCGAAGCGTCCATGTAACCACTGTTACCATTGGTAACAGTTAAAAATCTTGCAAATAAATATTTTATGACTACTATGAAATAATTCCATTTATATTTTTTACCAACAGAAATATTTGTTAATACGTAGTACCTACCTAATTCAGTAAATAGCCAACTAGACGCACGAAAATATTGGCGAGATTACATGTGAATACATTCGAATCCGTTGCACGTTATTATACTCCGTTACCACTTCTTAGTTCTGGTAACGAAAGATGATTCTCGCTATCGGTCGAGACTATGGAGACCTACACAGAGGAGAGGAATCGAGATAGGACGACCTTGAAATTTTTGTACACGATTTTGCCTGTTTGCTTGGTTTCTCACTAGAACGGCGGTGGCGTAGAGATAGATGCTACTTTTGCATTGGAGTGAATGTGAAAATTTCGAAAATAATTAATTATTCGTAGTTAATATAAGATTATTGGTTTTGGTGGTTAATATTATTTAAATATGAGTGCCAAGAAAGCTTACACTAAAAGAACTTGCTTCGTACCGGGATTTATATCGAGTTATCGTTCCGATCAAAAATTCAAAAGGGAACTTAATGAAGTTAATAAAGACTTTTTATAAATATTTGTCTTTATGTTATTTATAACGTTCATGGATTATACCTATTCGTTTGTATGTTATTTTCTTCGGTGTAAATAAAATTTGTGCCTATTATTGGTTTTTATTTTAACCTGAAAATTATAGTGATAATAGTAGGAGGATCTTGGAAAGTTTTTCTGTCGAAACAATGCATTTTTTGAGACAAAATATTTCACAAAAATTAACATTAATTTTATAAAAGTCAGACTATCGTCTGCGTAGTTTATAGACATATATTTTTATTAACTAAATTTAAACATCTAATAGGTAAGCTTTCAGAATATAGATAAATGATAGTACTCAAAAGAAAAAGCAGTTTAAATTTTGATAAAAAGAATAATTAAAAAAAAAATGATCAATAAACTTCAAATTATTTAAATAACTTTTTAAAATTTTTAAAAACAATTACGTACAGTTAAGTCAATTTTTTCAACTAACAAACTTTTTGATATCAGTTACAAAGATATTAAAAAATTAATTTGCAGTTGAAATACCATTGGTATATAAATGTGGCAGTTAGATAATGTGACAAAATATTTCCGCTTCAAAATAAGCTGTCCTACATATTAAAGTAATGACAAATTTAAATTTGATGTCACATCTCCATCTACAATGGTATAAAAAGAATACACTTTTTACCACACGTCGATATGTTATAAGGTTAAAATAATTTATTTTTGGCATAAAACATATTCAGCTACAATCCACCAATAAATTAATGTCTAATTACGCTAAAAACAAAAATAAAATGAGTTAAATATTAAATAAGTCCATAAGAGCTAATGTATTTGTAGCACCTATTCGAACACTTGCGCCCCTAGCGGCGATTGCTGAAAGTTGAATTAGAGGTTGAAAAGTTAGCCCACAAACGATGCATTGCGTTTCCACTCCTTCTTACAGGTCTCCATAGTCGAGACTGAAAATTTTGAAGGAATGACGGCTCCAGAGACGGCGCGGGCACGCTGTGTATATCAGTATTGTCACCATTTTACAATATGGTAACGTTAGTTTAGTAGCTATTCGTGCATTTGAACATGGAAGAATGTTGCTGCGTAATCGATCAACTACTTGAAAAGTCATTATCCTTGTATATTTTTGTATATATAATTTTGAAAAAAAATGAAATTATTGAAAATAGAAGATTTAAAGTATAAACACTAGTTTTCAAAATATGTTCTGTTCCCTACTTGTTTATTTTTGATGTCAATTTTATTGTAGAATAATATGTTTAGTTTGTTTATTATTTATTGTTATACCTATTAGATGCATATAATACATGTAGGTATACATAATTACATGCATATAATTTGGGAATAGTGATTTTTTAAATTTTATCTCACATGATTGAAAACAAAAACTTATATTTGGGAGGTTCAAAATAATTGTTATCTACTTTATGTCATATTATGTATAAGTTTTTAGTTTGTGAAAACTGTCATTATAGATAGCAGTGCGTGAAGGGTTTAAAGTGTGCGTGAAGTAACAATGTATGTTAAATGGGATTTACTTTTTCGCACACTTTCAATGGGTTTTTTGGCACACTTTCATATAATCAAGTATCCTTAACTTTCGCGTTGTCATATTTATGACAATATGAGCAATGACATATAATAGGGTGGCCGAACGTTCCGAAAAAACGGGATTTTCCCGTTTTTTAACGATTTGTCCCGGTGTCCCGAAAAAGTCTCTCGGGACGCCTAAATGTCTCGTATTTTTTCTTCAATTTTAATTGTTTCTTCAATTTCTGCATTTGTTTTCATTATTATTTCTCCCTCTCTTATTATATTGTGGTCCAGTATTGTTCTCATTATTGTTCGTTCAAATTTCGGAATGCTATGTTCCTCTTTCTTATTAATCGTCGTTGTTTCCATCCCATATGTATCAACAGGTCTTATTAAGGTATTATATTGGTTCATATTATACCGGGTGTCCACTTATATTTTCCCCCATTTTAACTGCCTATAACTTCTAAACGGCTCAAGATAGAAATATGCGGTTTTCGCTGAAATGTTTTATTTAGTAAAAGTTTTGTCTATATGGATTGAATTTTTTATATCGCTTTTAAATACGAAAATAAAAATGGCGGATTTTTGAAAAAAACGTTGTTGACTTTTTTTTAATGGAACACCCAGTATATTTTTTTGTAAATTGAAAGAAATGTCATTCACCTGTCCAGCGATATAAAGTTCTTCAAAATCGGTTGTCAAATGAATGAGTAATTAATTTTTAAAATGAGAGGTGCAACGTGGATATCACCTACCTAAATACCATAAGGAGTCAAATTGATATTATGTTTGCGATGCTCACATTGCATCTCTCATTTTAAAAATTAATTACTCAGTCATTTTACAACTGATTTTAAAAATTATTATATCGCTGGATAGGTAAATGACCGTTTTTCAAGATTTTAGGTAAATGACCATTTTTATATCGCTATAAAATGAAAAATGGCGGATTTAAAAAAAACGTTGTTGACTTTTTTTTTATTAAAACACCCAGTATATTTTTTGTAACTTGAAAAAAAAACGGTCATTTACCTATCCACCGATATAAAATTTTTTAAAATCGGTTGTTAAATGACTGAGCAATTAGTTCTTAAAATGAGAGATGCAATGTGGAAATCACATAACATAATATCAATTTGCTTCGTTATGGTATTTAGGTATGTGATATCCACGTTGCACCTCACATTTTAAAAATTAATTAATCAGTGATTTGACAACCGATTTTGAAAAACTTTATATTGCTGGATAGGTGAATGACATTTCTTTCAATTTACAAAAAAATATACTGGGCGTTCCATTAAAAAAAAGTCAACAACGTTTTTTTCAAAAATCCGCCATTTTTATTTTAGTATTTGAAAGCGTTATAAAAAATTTAATCCATTCAGACAAAACTTTTACTAAAATAAAATATTTCAGCGAAAACCGCATATTTCTATCTTGAGCCGTTTAGAAGTTATAGGCAGTTAAAATGGGGGAAAATATAAGTGGACACCCGGTACTTGTCTTGTTTCTCAACAGATTTCTAATCATTCCATATGTTTTTCTGCCTTTCAGAATTCTTTCTTCTGTTCTCTCTTTTCCGGTTTTCCATATTGTTACTCCCAAGTAGCTAAAGGTGGATACAAGTTTGTCCTCCTTATGATTACTTTCAATATCAGATTAAATAATAGTGCCGGGCAGACAGTCACCTTATTTCACTCATTTATTTACATGTATCTCCTTAGAAGTTGTTCGTTGAAACTGATCCTTGCTTTGGTGTTCTTTAGGCTTACTGTTAGCATAATTTGTCTTAATATTTCTGGGATTCCAACATTCTCTATCTCCTCCATCATTTTCGTCCGATTGATTATATCAAAAGCGCTTTTGAAGGTTAAACCCCCCTGAGAGGGGACTTGGAGGTTAAACCCCCTTTCCCCCAGGGCATATGAAAAATATATAAAAAAGTAGGAAAATGTAACTTGTCTTTCACAAACAAAAAAAAAAAAAAATAAGCCAACCCCCCTCCCCAGAGAAAAATTTTACGCTACTGCTCCTTGGATGTGTCCCGTTTTTTTAAGTTTATGATCTGGTCACCCTAACTTAAAACACAATTTTTGACAGTTTTGTGGTTTGAAAGTAGATAGGATTTTTAAATGTCAAAGTTCTAAAAATTGTAGAATAGAAATGAATTCCAGTGACGAAGAGTTACAGTTTTTTTTTATTTGTTTCTCGTAGATAAAATATTGTATGAAACTGTGCGTGAAGTAATTTTTGCGAACTTACGCGATGTATAGCACTCGCTCCGTTGTCGCTCGTGCTCTAAATATCGCGTGCGTTTGCAAAAAGCATAATTCACGAACTGTTTTATAAATAACTATTTTTCAATAAGATTTTTCTACATCTAGTTTTGGTAACACTTTAGAAAAAGTCACGCTTGGCCACTGGTACGTACAACATATGGTCAAAGTTCCGCGCCTAAAATTTCCGTTTCAAACAACTTCAAAAGCGAGAGCTGGGCTCTGACATCACAGGCCACTCGTATCGTTTGCCCGTTCGGTGGGATATTGCATTTAATGCAGTTTGCACATAGATAAATAATAATATAGTTGAAATATCTTGTTTTACTCTGTGGCAAAAATGATTTTTTCTGTGACAGGCAAAATATTAACATTTTATCTCTGTTGACATGTATCAAAAAGTTCTTTTTTATGAAATTACTTTTGTCGTTTCTTGTGTTGAAAAACAAAGAAGAAACAAGTAACTTAAAAATAAACAAAACTTTTAGTAATAAAAGCAAGAGTAACTAAAAAGTATTGGTGCTACTATAGTATGCGGTCTACAGTCGGGTGTCTACTATAGCTTGCGGTCTACTGAGGGATGCGGTGTAAGTATAAGCTGAGATGATAAAGATATTAACTTGTAAAATTACAATAATGATTCTTCTTATTTATGCGGATTATTAACTTTGTAAAGAAGGATTTTGTTATCTATGTACACGTTCTATCGGTACGTCTGCTAATCACCATAATCTTTTCTCAGAAGGGTTTGAACACAATAATGAAAGGCTCCAGTAGGTACTAATAAACATTACAATAAAATATAATCTTTATTATAATGCAAATTACACCGTAATCTTTTCCAGGATATACGAAATCCTTCGATTAGAGGTAGGTAGATCAAACCCACGGGGCAAACCGTATACTATAATATAATGGTACCAAACTATTGTTATAAACGGTTTAAACATGCTTATTAATAACTCTTACTTATTTGCCTTGACACCTCGCATTTCTCCAATAGAATAGCTTTTACTACTTTTTATAAAAGTTGCCACCATGAAGACATCAACGGTAGGTAAGTTAGTCAGATTGACCTTTTGAAAAACCCTCGTCCGTCATATTTTGCGTTTTAAACTCTTTACAAAGTAGCACTCATGTTTATCAATTCTGTTTAAAACTAAGCTGATTGGGGAACTACTTATTACAATATATAAGATGAACATAAATAATACCTAGGAATTTTCCATTAAAGACGATTAAACTGTAATATACCCGTGATACCTACCCTAATCGCGTTGTTTCCGACTGCTAGGCCCGTGGCCCGTGACGTCGAACCAATAGAAGGACGTTCAAGAGCCTCCTAAGATATTTGAATTTTATAGCATTTTCAAAGTGTCGTAATTAGCGTACGGGTTAAAAATATTTGTTTTTTTCGCATGCAAGCGTTTTAAGATCATGTTACCTTATGTTTTTTAATATCATTTTAATATTTAAAAATTTATGCAAGTTCCCTATTGTTCCGTTTCAAACAACTTCAAAAGCGAGAGCTGGGCTCTGACATCACAGGCCACTCGTATCGTTTGCCCGTTCGGTGGGATATTGCATTTAATGCAGTTTGCACATAGATAAATAATAATATAGTTGAAATATCTTGTTTTACTCTGTGGCAAAAATGATTTTTTCTGTGACAGGCAAAATATTAACATTTTATCTCTGTTGACATGTATCAAAAAGTTCTTTTTTATGAAATTACTTTTGTCGTTTCTTGTGTTGAAAAACAAAGAAGAAACAAGTAACTTAAAAATAAACAAAACTTTTAGTAATAAAAGCAAGAGTAACTAAAAAGTATTGGTGCTACTATAGTATGCGGTCTACAGTCGGGTGTCTACTATAGCTTGCGGTCTACTGAGGGATGCGGTGTAAGTATAAGCTGAGATGATAAAGATATTAACTTGTAAAATTACAATAATGATTCTTCTTATTTATGCGGATTATTAACTTTGTAAAGAAGGATTTTGTTATCTATGTACACGTTCTATCGGTACGTCTGCTAATCACCATAATCTTTTCTCAGAAGGGTTTGAACACAATAATGAAAGGCTCCAGTAGGTACTAATAAACATTACAATAAAATATAATCTTTATTATAATGCAAATTACACCGTAATCTTTTCCAGGATATACGAAATCCTTCGATTAGAGGTAGGTAGATCAAACCCACGGGGCAAACCGTATACTATAATATAATGGTACCAAACTATTGTTATAAACGGTTTAAACATGCTTATTAATAACTCTTACTTATTTGCCTTGACACCTCGCATTTCTCCAATAGAATAGCTTTTACTACTTTTTATAAAAGTTGCCACCATGAAGACATCAACGGTAGGTAAGTTAGTCAGATTGACCTTTTGAAAAACCCTCGTCCGTCATATTTTGCGTTTTAAACTCTTTACAAAGTAGCACTCATGTTTATCAATTCTGTTTAAAACTAAGCTGATTGGGGAACTACTTATTACAATATATAAGATGAACATAAATAATACCTAGGAATTTTCCATTAAAGACGATTAAACTGTAATATACCCGTGATACCTACCCTAATCGCGTTGTTTCCGACTGCTAGGCCCGTGGCCCGTGACGTCGAACCAATAGAAGGACGTTCAAGAGCCTCCTAAGATATTTGAATTTTATAGCATTTTCAAAGTGTCGTAATTAGCGTACGGGTTAAAAATATTTGTTTTTTTCGCATGCAAGCGTTTTAAGATCATGTTACCTTATGTTTTTTAATATCATTTTAATATTTAAAAATTTATGCAAGTTCCCTATTGCCCCATGACATTAGAATGATGACAAATTTAACTCAGTATAAAAAGGCTGTACATAGATTACTATTGCAGATAGAACTATATAGGGCATAGGGTAATAAATTTTATGAATTCAAATATGTAACAGGATTTCTGTAATTTTTTTCTTTTTTAACATGTATTTCGCTCTGCGTATATGTGTATGTCTTTGTATACAGTGCATTCATCAAGTGTGGAAACGGTCTATTATCTCATGACTTAATTATTTTCAGAGTTAAAGCTCTGACAGGTCGATTTTTATTTTTAAATTATGATTTTTGACGTATAGTACATAATAGTGACGTCGTCGATTTGGGCGTGATGACGTCATCGATGATTTTTTTAAATGGGAATATGGGTCGTGTGGTAGCTCATTTGAAAGGTGATTTAATTGTCTATTCAGTAATATAAACATAACATCATTATTTATACAGGGTGGCTAAAAAATAATTTTTGAATTAAATTAATTGCCGCAAAAAAAATAATATATGTAATTTATTCAACTCAAAATACATTTTACTGCTGTCAGAAAAGAGAAAAAAAAATGTTTATTTAACAAATAAACTTTGTTTTTCGCTTAAATTAAATGTCAAACAGCCACACACCTGAACAAACAACAGCCACAACTTTTGGCAGTTTGAACATTTAATTTAAGCGAAAATCAATGTTTATTTGTCAAATAACTATGATGTTCACGTACTATACTATATTAAGATTCCAAGGGAATATTTTTTAATATATAGAGTGTCCAGAAACTCTCCCGACAAACGAATACCGGAGATTCTTCAGATAATTTTAAGACAATTTAACCCAATTCTCCTAGTCCGAAAATGCCTACTAAGGGAGCTTCTCCAGAACACTTCTATTTAGAAAAACGAAAACTGGTACGCTTATTTATCTTCCAGAGATAAATCGATTACATCAATTACGAATTTCTAGTACGGGTCATAGGCGCCCGTTTTGGGTAGGGCGTCGGTTATTTTATCGCATAACTTTTTTGCATTTAACTTTTTTAAGCATTTTTTACATTGGATTATTAAATTGTGAGGTTTTCTAGTACTAAAAGGTATTCTTATTTTAAGTCGGTAGGATGCACCATTTTCTAGAAAAATCGATTTGAAAATTTTTCGTTTGTTGAATTTGAAAATTTTTTTTTCAAAAAAACACTATTTAGAAAAAAGAAACCGGTATGTTTATTTATCTTTCAGAAATAAATCGATTTCCTCAGTTGTGAAATTCTAGTACCAGTGATATGCGTCCTTTTTGGGTAGATCAACGATTATTTTATCTTTTTTGTCTTTAATTTTGAAGCATTTTGACATTTGACGATTAAATTACGAGGTATTCTAGTATTAAAAGGTACTATTGCTTTAAATCGGCAAAATACCAAAATGGAATCACCATTTGTTGAACGAAAAATTGTCTCCAGTTGCTCAATATATAACAAGAGTGTCTGATGGTTTACATAAACCACACTCACTGAAATGATCAACCCACATGTACGTTGAAACATCATCATCATACGTGGCTCGACAATCCGTTGTGGATTTTGGCCTGCTCGCAAAGAAGTCGCCACTCCTGCCGATTCCTGGCAACTTCCTTCCATCTTCTGACCCCTAAAATCTTTAGGTCTTCTTCTACATCATCAATCCATCTTTTTCGTGGTCATCCTCTACTTCTTGTGCCCTCTGGTTTTGAAAAGGTTAATTTCTTAGATTCGTGATCTGGCATTCTAGCAATGTGTCCAGCCCATTTAAGTCTCTGCACTTTCTTCTAACGAATTTCACAATATCTGGATCGGTGTATAACTGATATTGTTCAAAGTTGTATCTTCGACGCCATAGCCCATTTTCGTTTACGGCCCCAAAAATCTTTCTAAAAATTTTTCTCTCAAAAATAGTCTTTCATCATTTTGAGATAAGGTCCACGTTTCAACACCATATATCAAAACCGGTCTTATTAAGGATTTATATTATTTTTATTTTTTAAATATTTCTGGAGACCGTGTAGAGTTCTGTTTGCTATTGCTATGCGTCTTTTTATATCGTCGCTTGTCGTGTTTATTGAGTTTACTAGCGACCCAAGATATGTGAATTCCTTGACTTGCTCAAAGGTATGGTTGTTAATTTGAATTCTCTGTTCGATATTTCGGGAGTTTTTAGAAACCAACAAATTTTTGGTTTTTTCCTCGTGTATCACAAGTCCTAATTCACTTGCCGCGTCCGCAAGTCTTGTAAAATACTGCACCATGTCTCTCACACTTCTGCCCACTATATCTATATCGTCAGCGAATGCGAGAATTTGCGTCGATCTATTAAAAATAGTTCCATTCATTCTAATATTTAATTTTCTCACTGCCTTTTCCAAGGAATATTAAAGAGGAGACACGCCAGCGCGTCCCCCTGTCTTAGACCTTAGACCATTATTAATGTCAAAGAATGTCGAGTTTTCTCCTTGAATTCTAACGCACGAGCTTACATTTTGCATTGTTAGTTGGGTCAACTTAACCAAATTCGGTGGGATTCCAAAGTCAATCATTGCATTATATAATGCAGTTCTTTTAACACTGTCATAGGCTGCTTTGAAGTCGACGAAGAGATGGTGGGTATCTATGTTATATTCTATTGACTTTTCTAGAATCTGTCTATGTGCTTGAATTTGATGTATAGTTGACTTTCCAGCAGTGAATCCGCATTGATATTGACCAACAATATCCTTTGTGAAAAGTTTCAGTCTTTCAAACAATACATTGCCGAAGATTTTATACGTAGATGCTAGTAGAGTAATGCCTCTATAGTTCTTACAATCCAGTTGATCACCTTTTTTATGCAACGGACATATTATTCTCTTTTCTGGAACCAGTTCATTCTGCCATATCAGTACTATTAATTTATGGATTGCTGCAAATGATCACCACCTTTTTTATACAGATCAGAACAGATTCAGGGCTTTATTGTCTTTGAGTTTTAGGATGGCAGTTGATACTTCTTCTCTTGTTGGGTCTTCAGTGTGTAGTTGATGATGTAGATTTTGTTGATTTTCTATGTTGTAACCTTCTTCAATATCGTTTATATTTAGATGTTCGCTGAAATGTTGTGTCCATCTATTAAGAACTGAGTTTTTGTCATGTAGAATTTCACCGTTAGTGTCTCTACACATTTTTACATTAAAACAACTTCTTTTACATTTACGTTGAAACATATTCGGATTGAATACTGGAGTCCTTCAATTTATGGCAGATATTAGAGATGCATCAAGTCAAACTAGTTTGATTTTACTCAACAAACTTGACTTGAACACCAATCTTTTTTGTAAAAAAGTTTGACTTGACTTGAATTTGATAATGTAGATTTGACTTGAAATCAAACTTCTTCAAACAGTTTGAAGTTTGAATATCATATTGCGCAATGTGTTTTTTCTACGAGTCTTTAAAAAATGACCAAATCTTAATCAATTAATTTAATTAATATGAAAATACATACACAAATTAATTCTTTGACAAGGTTGTCAAAACCAAAATTTCAGCATAATTGGTTAGCATGACGACGATCTTGGTTTCCATGACGACGATTCAAAACCACTGGTATTGTCTACTGATTTAACTTTCGAATATTATGTCAAATTTATTTTTATTTCATCGAATTCTCGCGTTAATTTCATTAAAACATGAACACAATAAGATATATTTGAAATAAATTAGTAAATAATATCTAAATCTTAGTTTATTGCATGTAATTATAATTACTTTAAGGCCATATTAACATATCTAAATTCAGTGCGGAAAAGTAAAATGCGTGCGGAAAAGTAAAACTTTCTAAACTAAAACACGTGCGCGAAAGTAGACATTTTTACACGCTCGTAGAAAAATATTGTTCCTAACTCTTGCAGAAAGTCTCTTTTCCGCACTCGACTGCTTGCCGAACTCCCGCTTCGCGTCGTTCGTCAAACTGCAGTCACGTGCGGAAAAGTACGACTTTCTGCACTTGTTAGGAAAATAACTATATTTCCAATTCTAATTGAGATACCGCCTTTTGTAATGACTTATTTGGACAGGTCTGAACATACCATGTACTCTGCATCAGCACAAGGCACAAATTAGTTAAGTTATAGTTCATAATATTTAGAAGAAAGTACATATCGCGAAACAACACCAACGAATATATAGCCTCACTATATATTCTTTGGAACACTTTCAAAAAACATGTGTATAGAAGGATCACCTGATTTTTGAGCCAATTTCGATGATGTCGACTTTTTAATAAGTTTTTCAATCAAAACGGTTCATTCCTCTCGTCCCACTTTTAATTCGCTAATTAATGAGAAATCTCTGTTTTTAGACATTGACTTTTTTCGGTTAGGAGACTCCTTGTCAGACTAAAATTTCAGAAATTTCTCTTATGTGGAAGTTATTGATCATTATTTATATTTTATATTACCATTAGATTGACAAAAATGGTTTCGAAGAAGAAGGACCTAGCAAGTGTATATTTATGGCTCGTCATCAAGCCAGGAGTAATAAATCGTCTAATCTAATACAATAGTAATATAAATTGTATGTTCGGTTCCGATGAAGCATATGGTGCCTTTTTTAAGGCACTACTGAAAGGTTTATAATTCCTTTTGGTAAAGGCAACCTGCTTTTTTCTTTGAATACCCAAAGTATCGACCTGAAAACAGGTCAATAGTCAATTTACAGAGAACTATGTACATATTATTTAAAAATACGAAAACAATGAAAATTGCAAAGTGCACGTTATGTAAAGATATTATAGAACAACGTTATAAAATGACAAATAGTGGAACTAGTTCTTTAAAACGACAACTGATCAAAAGTCACAAGAAATTTTATGAAAAAGAATTTCATGAAATAACAACTTGGTTCATAAAAATAGACAAATGTTGTTGTTCCTTCATAAATTTTTGTTGAAGTAGATTAAATTACATTTGGAATTATAAACAAAAACCATCCACCGGATTTTTTGTTGTAAGCAACAATCAAATAAACATGATAATCGTTGACATCACCGATAAAGCGAAACTTGCTAGAAAGCTATTTTAAATTAATCGTAAATTAATCATTTTCTTGAATTTACGACTCTTTTAACCTGAATCACTTCTTGTATCAAGTTATTTTTTGTATTCGAGTGTGTTTTTAATTTTGTTATCTTAATTTACATCTTAACTACATTTCTATCTCGAACAAAAAGTATATCTACTAAATATAGTTATTTTCCTAACGTGCGGAAAGTCATACTTTTGCGCACGCAATTGCAGTTTGCCGAACGACGCGAAGCGGAGTTCGGCAAGCAGTCGAGTGCAGAAAAGGGACTTTCCGCAAGAGTTAGGAACAACATTTTTTCTACGAGCGTTTAAAAAATGACCAAATCTTAATTAATTGAATTAATATGAAAATACACACACAAAATTATTCTTTGACAACGTTGTCAAAACCAAACTTTCAATATAATTGGTTAGCATGACGACGATCTTGGTTTCCATGACGACGATTCAAAACGACTGTTATTATCTACTGATTTGACTTTCGAATATTATGTCAAAATAATTTTATTTCATCGAATTGTTGCGCTAATTTCATTAAAACAGGAACACAATAAAATACATTTGAAATAAAATAGTAATAATATCTGAATATTAGTTTATTGCATGTATTATAATTGCCATATTAAAATATCTAAATTCAGTGCGGAAAAGTAAAGGGCGTGCAGAAAGTAAAAGGCGTGCGGAAAAGTAAAATGCGTGCGGAAAAGTAAAACTTTCTAAACTAAAACGCGTGCGCGAAAGTAGACATTTTTGCAAGCTCGTAGAAAATAGTTATTTTCCTAACTATTGCGGAAAGTGATACTTTCCCGCACGCGACTGCCGTTGACAGTCGAGGCTATCGCGTCGTTCGGGCAAGCAGTCGAGTGCGGGAAAGACACTTTCCGCATGAGTTAGGAACAATATTTTTTCTACCGCCGTATGTTTGGAAAAAAGTCACAACAAATAGAGCTATATCAATTTTTATTTACTAGTAAATGCAACATTTACTAGTAAATTTTTATTTACAATAGTATAAATGTTCTTCTTTCATAAACTGTCCGAAGTATTACAGTAACCTCATAATTTTCTGACTAATAACGTTGCAAAAAAAAATGAATTTGGGATAAACAAATTAAATAACTTTTAAACTATTTGACCAATTGCTTTGAAATTTCAAATATAATTTAAGCACAAGAAGTCTTAGCATTCCGTGAAATAAGAAGGTTCTAAGTTAATTTTTACAGAAGTTATGAATATTTATAAAAACTCAAAATGTATGATTTATTTTGCAATTTTCTAAACAACCAATAAGGATAGACATATCCAGCGAACGCCGTATTGAAGAACGCATAATCCGCCGAACGGATTATGAGTTTCTTACTCTCAAATTTGTTTAGAATGCTTAACTTTTTGGTAATAGACGAAAAAAGCGAAAAGTTATCGTTTTTTGATCTTCATTTGTTTATATCATCAAAATCGGCTGCAGGAAACATATATAGGTTATTAATATAGATGTCCATTCTACTCAAAAAATTTGGTTTCGGCCTGGAGGCAGATGTGTCACGAGAAAAATCTTATTTCTCTGGACTACTTGAGTTATTATATTTTTTAAATTTTAATCATTATAAAAATTTGTACTTTTTTGTAATGTATTTTTAAAGCAAGCAATCATTTAAATTATTTTGTAACAATTTATATTATTTAAGAATCTAATAATTACATTTTTGTTTCGTAGTAAGTATTTCTTAAGAATAGTAATGTATAGTTTTAAAATATTGTATTGCAAATTATCATTATTAAATGGTTATTATTTGTGAAGTATTTTTCTTTATTCACACCCTTATGTATGTAACAAAACTAAGGGACTTTCAGAAAGGTAAATCTATATAGTTGAAGAGGGTAGTAGATATACCTAGTTTATACACAATAAATTCAAAATTTAAAGAAAACCACGGTAGACGTTGAAGACATGAAAGAAGCGATACTTAAAAGTTACATAAAGAATTCGAGATAACTCTGTTGCTGCCCTCATTGACTCCGCCCACTATGTACATTATCTATTTTCTGTGTCTGTATATCGTGGGAAATATGCAATACAACACGAGCTCTGGTCGCTCGACTAATACTCTTTAGAGCTGGCATCAGTGTGTGATCTCGCGTTGATCGGTAAATATCTAAAATTCCGTATATAAGTCTTCCCCTTTCCTTTTCAGCTACGGATCTCGTTTCGCTGTAAATTTATCAGAAAAATTTAAGTTTAAAAATCTTTTCCCCTCTAAGTGTGCCATGACTAATATGTTAATTATAAAGATAGTTATGAAAAATATACTCCAATAATTTCCTATTGGTGGATCTCGGGTTGTCCTCGATTTAGTCGGATCTCGCCTTGATATGAAGACGTATATATATATATATATATATATATATATATATAAATAGATGAAATAGAGAATGTGGAAAAATCCCCTTACGAACAATTCACACATCCACCATTTCGGGCTGGGAAAAATTTTTTCGAATAGAATCAAAGATCCAAACACCAGTTCTTAGAAATGTGTTTCGCCCTCTTCAACCTCTCTGGGCTCGTCGGTAAAGACAAGAGGTTGAATATCTTTAGACACATTCTAATCAAAAAACAACATTCGAGACCTAGACATAGAAGGTGCGTAAGTCTACGGCAAATCCGACAATGACAGTCTCAAGTTTTAATTCCCTAATTACTTAAAGTAAGTAAAATATATGTTTAAAAACATAAGATGTAGATCTTTGAAACACACTCAGTGAACCAAAGATCCAAGGTTATTGGTTTAACGACCACTCGTACGAAATCAAATAGATGAAATAGAGAATGTGGAAAAATCCCCTTACGAACAATTCACACATCCACCATTTCGGGCTGGGAAAAATTTTTTCGAATAGAATCAAAGATCCAAACACCAGTTCTTAGAAATGTGTTTCGCCCTCTTCAACCTCTCTGGGCTCGTCGGTAAAGACAAGAGGTTGAATATCTTTAGACACATTCTAATCAAAAAACAACATTCGAGACCTAGACATAGAAGGTGCGTAAGTCTACGGCAAATCCGACAATGACAGTCTCAAGTTTTAATTCCCTAATTACTTAAAGTAAGTAAAATATATGTTTAAAAACATAAGATGTAGATCTTTGAAACACACTCAGTGAACCAAAGATCCAAGGTTATTGGTTTAACGACCACTCGTACGAAATCAAATAGATGAAATAGAGAATGTGGAAAAATCCCCTTACGAACAATTCACACATCCACCATTTCGGGCTGGGAAAAATTTTTTCGAATAGAATCAAAGATCCAAACACCAGTTCTTAGAAATGTGTTTCGCCCTCTTCAACCTCTCTGGGCTCGTCGGTAAAGACAAGAGGTTGAATATCTTTAGACACATTCTAATCAAAAAACAACATTCGAGACCTAGACATAGAAGGTGCGTAAGTCTACGGCAAATCCGACAATGACAGTCTCAAGTTTTAATTCCCTAATTACTTAAAGTAAGTAAAATATATGTTTAAAAACATAAGATGTAGATCTTTGAAACACACTCAGTGAACCAAAGATCCAAGGTTATTGGTTTAACGACCACTCGTACGAAATCAAATAGATGAAATAGAGAATGTGGAAAAATCCCCTTACGAACAATTCACACATCCACCATTTCGGGCTGGGAAAAATTTTTTTCGAATAGAATCAAAGATCCAAACACCAGTTCTTAGAAATGTGTTTCGCCCTCTTCAACCTCTCTGGGCTCGTCGGTAAAGACAAGAGGTTGAATATCTTTAGACACATTCTAATCAAAAAACAACATTCGAGACCTAGACATAGAAGGTGCGTAAGTCTACGGCAAATCCGACAATGACAGTCTCAAGTTTTAATTCCCTAATTACTTAAAGTAAGTAAAATATATGTTTAAAAACATAAGATGTAGATCTTTGAAACACACTCAGTGAACCAAAGATCCAAGGTTATTGGTTTAACGACCACTCGTACGAAATCAAATAGATGAAATAGAGAATGTGGAAAAATCCCCTTACGAACAATTCACACATCCACCATTTCGGGCTGGGAAAAATTTTTTCGAATAGAATCAAAGATCCAAACACCAGTTCTTAGAAATGTGTTTCGCCCTCTTCAACCTCTCTGGGCTCGTCGGTAAAGACAAGAGGTTGAATATCTTTAGACACATTCTAATCAAAAAACAACATTCGAGACCTAGACATAGAAGGTGCGTAAGTCTACGGCAAATCCGACAATGACAGTCTCAAGTTTTAATTCCCTAATTACTTAAAGTAAGTAAAATATATGTTTAAAAACATAAGATGTAGATCTTTGAAACACACTCAGTGAACCAAAGATCCAAGGTTATTGGTTTAACGACCACTCGTACGAAATCAAATAGATGAAATAGAGAATGTGGAAAAATCCCCTTACGAACAATTCACACATCCACCATTTCGGGCTGGGAAAAAATTTTTTCGAATAGAATCAAAGATCCAAACACCAGTTCTTAGAAATGTGTTTCGCCCTCTTCAACCTCTCTGGGCTCGTCGGTAAAGACAAGAGGTTGAATATCTTTAGACACATTCTAATCAAAAAACAACATTCGAGACCTAGACATAGAAGGTGCGTAAGTCTACGGCAAATCCGACAATGACAGTCTCAAGTTTTAATTCCCTAATTACTTAAAGTAAGTAAAATATATGTTTAAAAACATAAGATGTAGATCTTTGAAACACACTCAGTGAACCAAAGATCCAAGGTTATTGGTTTAACGACCACTCGTACGAAATCAAATAGATGAAATAGAGAATGTGGAAAAATCCCCTTACGAACAATTCACACATCCACCATTTCGGGCTGGGAAAAATTTTTTCGAATAGAATCAAAGATCCAAACACCAGTTCTTAGAAATGTGTTTCGCCCTCTTCAACCTCTCTGGGCTCGTCGGTAAAGACAAGAGGTTGAATATCTTTAGACACATTCTAATCAAAAAACAACATTCGAGACCTAGACATAGAAGGTGCGTAAGTCCACGGCAAATCCGACAATGACAGTCTCAAGTTTTAATTCCCTAATTACTTAAAGTAAGTAAAATATATGTTTAAAAACATAAGATGTAGATCTTTGAAACACACTCAGTGAACCAAAGATCCAAGGTTATTGGTTTAACGACCACTCGTACGAAATCAAATAGATGAAATAGAGAATGTGGAAAAATCCCCTTACGAACAATTCACACATCCACCATTTCGGGCTGGGAAAAATTTTTTCGAATAGAATCAAAGATCCAAACACCAGTTCTTAGAAATGTGTTTCGCCCTCTTCAAAAATCCAGCCCGAAATGGTGGATGTGTGAATTGTTCGTAAGGGGATTTTTCCACATTCTCTATTTCATCTATTTGATTTCGTACGAGTGGTCGTTAAACCAATAACCTTGGATCTTTGGTTCACTGAGTGTGTTTCAAAGATCTACATCTTATGTTTTTAAACATATATTTTACTTACTTTAAGTAATTAGGGAATTAAAACTTGAGACTGTCATTGTCGGATTTGCCGTAGACTTACGCACCTTCTATGTCTAGGTCTCGAATGTTGTTTTTTGATTAGAATGTGTCTAAAGATATTCAACCTCTTGTCTTTACCGACGAGCCCAGAGAGGTTGAAGAGGGCGAAACACATTTCTAAGAACTGGTGTTTGGATCTTTGATTCTATTCGAAAAAATTTTTCCCAGCCCGAAATGGTGGATGTGTGAATTGTTCGTAAGGGGATTTTTCCACATTCTCTATTTCATCTATTTGATTTCGTACGAGTGGTCGTTAAACCAATAACCTTGGATCTTTGGTTCACTGAGTGTGTTTCAAAGATCTACATCTTATGTTTTTAAATATATATATATATATATATATATATATATATATATATATATATATATATATATATATATATATATATATATATATATATTGATACATGTATCCATGTGACTTCCAAATTAGATACTCGTAATACGTTGTCACTTCATATATACCGTTATGACTTCCGATTTCGGAAGTCACAACGTTTTGCCTATATTTTTACGAATTTGGCTACTAAATGGTATCAGAACGCTTATATTAAAAATTTCGCCGGAAGTCATATCGTATCTCACATACTCATAAGATCAGATTTTAGTTCGACGGTATATCTCCAGCGCTAGTGTCGCTCCCGTACTACTATACAGGTTATGTACACAACGCGTAGCGTCTTCCGTATACCACACCGCTCGATATGACTTCCGTTTTTTGGCAACCCTGTGTAACGGTTTCCAGACATTCATTTGTTCTAGATTCGCGGACCTAATCGCACTTAGTATTTTGTGTGCCTTTTGTTTTTAAACATGAATAATAGCAGATCTGCTTTACTTTTAAAGTTAGCCTTAAACGAAGGTACAATAAGTGATTATAATATATCTCTATAATTATATATTATCTGTACTTATTTTAATCTATAATATTTTACCTATACATTTTTTTTACTTCCTTTTTTACAATGAACTTCTAATTCAATCTACACTCACCGGCACGAAAAACGGGCACCTCAAAAAATGGGTAATTTTTGATGTCTCGTATCTCCCAAACCTGTTGGCCGATTTAAGTAATTTTTAATATGTTACAGCCTTATTCTTTAACAATATCGCTATAATAATATTGTTGATAGACAGGTAAATTTTCATTGTATACCGGGTGTACCAATCAAACTGGGTTTTTTTCTCTCAATTTTCACAACACCCTGTGGAATATTCTAGCCTTAATAAAATATTGAAATTAAAACCCGACTAGAGCTCCAGGTTTTCTTAACATTCTGTTTTTTTATTCATTCGCTTATGTTGGATAATAAAACAGTTATCGACTTAACAAGTAGCCATGTTCTTTATCAATAAATGGTGTTTCTAAATAAGTGCGACAAACTTTAAGGGGTATAATGATCGTTTACTTGATAAAGCTATGTCCTATATGATAATGAAAAAGTTAGGGATTCTAACAACTAGCCATGTTCTTTATCGATACAGGGTGTTTCTAAATAAGTGCGACAAACTTTAAGGAGTAATTCTGCATAAAAAAATAATGATCGTTTGGCAAAAGAATTTTATATTTGCAAGCATTTGCGGACATAGCTTTGTCAAGTAAACGATCATTATACCCCTTAAAGTTTGTCGCACTTATTTAGAAACACCATTTATTGATAAAGAACATGGCTACTTGTTAAGTCGCTAACTGTTTTATTATCCAACATAAGCGAATGAATAAAAAAACAGAATGTTAAGAAAACCTGGGGCATTAGTTAGGTTTTAATTTCAATATTGTATAAAGGCTAGAATATTCCACAGGGTGTTGTGAAAATTGAAAAAAAAACCCAGTTTGATTGGTACGCCCGGTATACAATGATAATTTACCTGTCTAGAAGCAATATTATTACAGCGATATTGTTAAAGAATAAGGCTATAACATATTAAAAAAATACTTAAATCGGACAATAGGTTTAGGAGATACGAGCCATCAACAATGACCCATTTTTTGGGGTGCCCGTTTTCGTGCCGGTGAATGTATCTATTAAATAATCTAAATTATTTTAAAAAATCTTATTAAAAGCTTAAATACAATAAATGTAGGTAAATATTCTCATTTAACGAAATTTCGGAAAATTGCGTATTTTTTTGACCCAAGTAGGCTGAAAAATCGATTTTATAGTTATTGTTATTTCGAAAGTAATAAAACGTGTAAAAAATTGAATGTACAATTACAATTGAATGGAATTAAATACACAAAAAAATGAATCAAGGCGATAAAAAGTTTAAAGTAATAAATTCTAGTATTAATATGAAATACAGTAAACTCTCTCTTAATGGGGTAGGCGCAAAGTCTCGGTCCAATGCTATGTAAATGCATTTATTTTTTTCGAATTCTGAGAAAACTAAGAAATACTTTTTAAAACTTACACCCACAATGAAAGATTACATTATTACGGAGGACCGAAAGTCCCTTAGAATAAACAAAAAGTTTCTTTTGAATGAAATATTCGAAATTAAAAATTACACTAACTTTTCTCTTGTTTTTCATCCCGTTATCTTATTAAAATAAACATTATATAAGTTTTCAGGGACCTTCGGCCCTCGGTAATAATGTAATCTTCCATTCTGCGTTTAAATTTTTCAAAAATGTTTATTAGTTTTCTAAGAATTCGAAAAAAATTAGTGCATTTAATTAGCATTGGACCAAGATTTTGCGCTTATCTCTTAACGAACACCTCTATACGAACGGTATTTAAAACAAAACTCATTTGCCGATATTGAACCTGTACTCTTCATAGGTAAAAATACATAGGTAGGTATTTTTTCCAAATATTTTAGAATACAAAACTACATATTATTATATTTTATTATTTCAAATTAATACAGAGATGTCGACGAGTGATATTTGATATCACTTTATCAGCAGTAGGTAATAAAAATCTGTGTAGGTCATTAAAAGAAATGTGACACCCTAAGGTTGCTCTAATAATATTTAACATTGATATTATGTTGTGACTAAAAATTTGAACGGAAATGTCTGCTTGAACATATCCAATACCCAATAAAAATTTTATTTTCTTTTAAAAATGTTTCGGATTCAAGGGCGACTTGACTGTACGCTAAAACAATAATAATTATACAAACAAAACAAATATTCTGATTCGTTTTTTACGATCTTACCGAAATAGTATAGTTAATAGTTCATTAACGGATTTGCTTCAAATTTTAAAGAACGGATTGACGTGAAATTTAGCATACACATAGGTAACATGTCAAAGAAAAAAAGTGAAAAGAAAACTTTGTCCTGGGGGTGAGTTTCTCCTCTTCTCGGAGGTGAAAAATATACGTTCAAAATAAGTTCGGAAAAAGATAAACTGCCTAATTCTAAGCAACTTTTGTTATATAGAATTTTTCACTAACTTAATACTTTTTGAGTTATTTGCGCGTTAATATGTCAATTTTTCAACAAAAAAAAACAGTTTTATACGGTTTTTGCCAATAACTCAAAAAGTAAGTATGTTATCGGGAAAACTATTAAAAATATAGCTTATAAAGTAACAAAATTGATGTACGTATGAACTTTTAGAATCAGTAGAAGCAAAGTTGTAGCTAATGTAAAACAGGAAACAGGTTCATATTCGTCAAATTTAAAAACGAATGATTTCACGTGAAATACCCGAAAAATGATAGCAACCAAAAAATGATGCACTGTTCTGAGAAAACTTATTACAACTTTTTTAAAGTTTTAAAAAAATCTTTTTTATGTTTTCTAAAAAAGTTCTAAACATACGCTCAAAATAAAGTAGGTCCTATTTTTGTTAAAAAAATCCGAAAAATCACCACCTAATTGGAATCTCAAATGAAATTAATACTTACCGCTTCACAAGTTATATACTTAACTTATGTAATATTTATATGATCTGTAATTTCATCGGCTTAAAGGGCTTATTTTTGAAAAAAATTGGTTTAAAGTAAATTTTTTTTATTTTGAAAAAAATGTTTTTTTAATTACATAAAATTTAGTAGTGATACCAAAAATTACGAATACATAGTAAGAAATGTAGGTTTGGCTTTTCTGAATATTTAGGATTATGTGTTTTTCTTTGAGACAAATATTGGTTAAGATATGGCTGTTCAAAATTGGCATACACAGTTGGTTAGTGACTAGTTTAATCCCTTTCAATTACATCCCCTTCAAAAATAAGAACTTTGAACTGATGAAGCTTACAGATCATATTTATAAACAATACATACACAGTAAATCAACTTGTGAAGTGGTGACAATTAATTTCATTTAGGATGCTAATTAGGGGGTGAATTTTATGATTTTTTACAAAAAAAAGGATCTTCATTTTGAGCGTAACTTCCTTAATTTAATGCTAAAAACTTTCTTAACCTTTTTTTTTAACACTAGAAAAAAGTTGTAATGAGTGTTCCCCAAAAAGTGCTTTAGTTTTTGACAGTTCACGTTGAAATATTCAATTTGGAATTTGGCGTGTATGAACCTATTTTTTATTAGTTACAACTCTTCTTTTACTGGGTCTAGGGATCTCATACATAAGTACACCATTTTTTTCACTTTTTTATGGGCTATATTTTCCCTAAGAATGTTTTTTTTTATAAAATACTTACTTTTTGAGTTAATTGCAAAAAAAAAACGTTAAAATGAGTTTTTTTTTGTTGAAAAATGAACATATTTAGTCGCAAATAACTCGAAAAAAGTGAAAAAATGCTATAGAACAAAAGTTGCGTAGAATTAGATAGTTAATCAATTTCCGGACTTATTTTGTCTGTATATTTTTTCATCCCGAGACGAGGTGAAAGTCACCTCCATGGCAAAAGCACACATCGGCACAATATCAATTTTCTTCCTTGACATGTTACCTATGTGTATGCCAAATTTCATGTCAGCGGTTTCACAAATTTCAAAACCTACAAATTTCAAAATTTATGGGTTTTGCAATATTTTACCGTCAGCGAACGGACTACTAGTAGAGGATCCGATATAAGGCTGATCTGCATCGATCTATTTAATGGATAACAATAATTATTGGATATGCAATTTAGTATGTTAACAATTATAAAAAACAAGGGGTGCATGATCTAATTTTCTTCTGACTATAATTAATTAATAATTAATAAATGACTTTTATCTACTCCAGTGCTTCCCAAAATGTGCGCCGCGGCGCCCTGGGGTGCCGTGGCTCGACTACAGGGGCGCCGCGAAAGTTTTCTTCCAATATTAGACATAATCACATAATTACAGTATTAAAGTATTAAACATTAAACCAAAGTTGTTATGACAAGTTTTTAACTTTTAAAATATACCTATATAAAAATGTTTCCCATGATAAACGAGTTCAGTTATTAGTAATTTTATTTGATGCCGACAATATATCCTCGATATTTTAAATTCCACGAAACAATTCTCTTACTACTGTAAATTGACTTCGAACCGACAGGCCATAAATCACTGCCGGTCGGCAAATACAATCGTCTCTTTGCACGTGCACATTTTAAAACTATGAATTTTTAAAAAACCATACTGAAGTAAAAACTTCTTTTGTATATTGGTATAAAAAGTTTTATTAAAAAAACATAAAAGTCCTCCAAAAGGATTTGCAAAACGTTTTCAATCTGAATCAGATCATCCTCAGTGCGTTCTGCTTCATAAAAGAAACTAGCAACTTATTTAAAAAGGTTACATCGATATAAATGGTTTACATAATAATTAAGTGATATTTGTAGCGACTCCAAGTCGATGTTACAAGATGAAATGTGCTAGGAGTGCTCAAAGGGCAACATGGTTCCCTGCTCGTTAAGAACTCGTGGTTCTTGCCAGTTCAATGGACACAGACCAACTGACACAGACTCAGTTGGTCTGTGTCCATTGAACTGGCAAGAACCACGAGTTCTTAACGAGCAGGGAACCATGTTGCCCTTTGAGCACTCCTAGCACATTTCATCTTGTAACATCGACTTGGAGTCGCTACAAATATCACTTAATTATTATGTAAACCATTTATATCGATGTAACCTTTTTAAATAAGTTGCTAGTTTCTTTTATGAAGCAGAACGCACTGAGGATGATCTGATTCAGATTGAAAACGTTTTGCAAATCCTTTTGGAGGACTTTTATGTTTTTTTAATAAAACTTTTTATACCAATATACAAAAGAAGTTTTTACTTCAGTATGGTTTTTTAACTATGGTATACAGCCAGCTACGGGGACTTTCCCATTGATTTTATGAATTTATACTTATCTAAATTTTAGTTAGTTGAATTTGTAGTTTCATACTGTTCGCATCAGTATACCTTTCGTTTATCAGTGTGAATATAAACAGGGTTGTTTCACCTACTTGTGTACAAAAGTTGCTGTAAAAATGGAAAAGTTTTTGAATTTAAATAAACAAGGTGGTTCTAAAAATAAAGTGGATGCACCACAAACTAGTGGTAGAGTCGTGAAGAAACGAAAATACCGTAAATATGATGACAGCTATTTAGATTTTGGCTTTACATCAACAAACGTCAATGATGAAGAGAGACCACAATGTGTATTGTGCCTGAAACTTTTGGCTCCAGAATGCATGCTTCCAAGTAAGTTGAAACGCCACTTGGAAACCAATCATCCAAACTTTGCTGACAAACCTCGTAGCTTTTTTACCAGGAAGTTAAATGATTTGAAGCAACAAAAAGGTAACTTTTCCAAGCATTTGTCGATACCTAAAAATGCTTTGCTAGCATCATACAAGGTTGCGTATAAAGTTGAAAAGTGTAAAAAGCCCCACACAATCGCAGAACAATTAATTCTACCGGCTGCTGTAGATTTGGTAAACATTATGATCGGAGAATCTGCGGGAAAACTTCTTTCAGCGGTGCCTTTATCTAACAACACCATCAGTCGCAGAATTCAGCGTATGGCGGAGGATCTTAATGATCAAATAATTGAAAAAATAAAAGAAAGTAAATTTGCTTTACAGTTGGATGAGGCAACAGATTCTAGTAAAGATGCACTCTTGATTTGTTACATAAGGTTCTTGGATGATAATACCATTGTGGAGGATTTTCTGTTTTGTAAAAAAATCACTGCAAGTACAAAGGCGCAAGACTTGTTCGAGATCCTGAATAAATTTTGGTTGAAAATAATTTGGAGTAGACAAAGTGCGTTGGTGTTTGCACTGATGGTGGTCGTTAAATGTCTGACCATTATGGAGGATTACAGGCGCTTGTTCGAAACAAAGCTCCGGATTCAGTATGGACCCATTGCATCATTCATAGAGAAGTGCTTGCATCAAAGAATCTGAGTCCTTCACTAAATTTGGTCTTAGAACGTGTGGTAACTGTGGTAAATAATATAAAAACTAGGCCGGTGAAAGCAAGGTTTTTCAAAAAAATGTGTGAGGATATGGGTGCAGAACACACGTCTCTGTTATACTACTGCCACTCACGATGGCTCTCTCGTGGTAATGTTTTGTCTCGTACGTTCCAATTACGGCAAGAAATGTACATTTTTCTTGAAGAAGAAAAACACCAGTATGCCAAGTACTTTGTAGAAACGGATTTTTTGATTCAACTAGCATACTTATGTGATACATTTGAAAAGTTAAATGCGTTGAATCTCTCCCTGCAAGGCCGCAACACGCACATTTTAAAATTGGCGGAGAAGATTTCAGCTTTCAGAAAAAAATTAGAAGTATGGAAGAGAAAAATTAATGATAATAATATCAATGATTGTTGTCCCTTGTTGCAGGAGTTTATTATTTCCAATGAAGTTAATATCTCTTGCAATATTAAATCTATTTTTGCGGATCACTTATCAGAGCTTATCAAATGGTTCGAAAAATACTTTCAAGCTGATAATATCGACCAGTTTGCATGGATTCAAGATCCATTTAGAGCGGAAGCTCCTTCTGAATTTACTTCTTTAGAAGAAGAAAATCTCATTGATTTGGCTTGCGACAATACGTTGAAGACAAAGTTTGGCTGCACGGAACTTACTGATTTTTGGATCTTAATTCCATTTGAAACATCCTATTTGTGCGAAGCTGGGTTTTCGGCGGTCGCTGTAATAAAAAGTAAATACCGTGCGAAAATTAACGTGGAACAAGAAATGAGGGTAGCTGTGTCCAGTTTGATTCCGAGATTTGAAAAGTTGTGTAATGAACAAGAACAAGCTCATTTATCCCAATAATTACTGTAATTATTTTTTCAATAAATTGTTTGTGAATTTAAAGTATGTTTCATTATTATTAAATTAACCTAACCATATCAACTGCAACATAAACCGTATTAACTACAGTTAAAGTTAGACGTTAAATCAATATTTTGACTCAGGGCGCCGCGGAAAAATTCTAGTTTATTAAGTGCGCCGCGAACTAAAAAACTTTGGGAACCACTGATCTACTCTATATCATACTATGTATAAGTTTTTAGTTTGTGAAAACTGTCATTATAGATAGCAGTGCGTGAAGGGTTTAGTTTAAAGTGTGCGTAAAGTAACAATGTATTTTAAATGGGATTTACTTTTTGCACTGTTTTTGACACACTTTTATATAATCAAATATCCTTAACTTTCGCGTTGTCATGGTGATGACATAATGAGCATAAATTACAAAAAAAATTTGACAGTTTTGTGGTTTGAAAGTAATAAGAATTTTTAAATGTCAATGTTATAAGAATTGTAGAATAGAAATGAATTCCAGTGACGAAGAGCACAGTTTTTTTATTTGTTTATCGTAAATAAAATATTGTATGAAACTGTGCGTGAAGTACTTTTTGCGAACTTACGCGATGTATAGCACTCGCTCCGTTGTCGCTCATGCTCTAAACATCGCGTGCGTTCGCAAAAAGCATACTTCACGAACTGTTTCATAAATAACTATTTTCATAAATTAAAAAAAAAATGTTTCGACCCGGGTAGATATTATTCCAGATTTTCAGATTTCAGCACAGTGTTAGATGGTGGGGCATATATGGAGAGCAGGTAGAGCAACAACTATAAACTCAATTTTTACAATGGAAACCCGGAGTTAGAAGGATGCGCGGAGGAACTAGAATAAATAGTTACACGAAGTAAAGGAAGATTTACATGTAGAGACTAGCAGAAAAAGACAGGATAGAAAGAAATGGAGAAACATAGTCAATAGTATCGAGTAGCAGACTGGGACTAATCTGCTTGAAAAAGATCTAGATAGCTTTTTAGCGGCTCATCCCCACCTGGGGTATTTAGCCATTTAATTTTCTTATTACATATTATTACTGGTACATCAAAAATTAAAAGGACGGTGTCTATCATAAAATGTAAAATTCAAAATTTAGTTAAGAAAAATAATAAATATTAAAATTTTCTATAAGTTCAAATTTATTTATTAACATTTTTGATATAATTTTCATAAATAAATGACTTACTATTGACACTTTTTTAATTAATTCCAATAAATCCATTTTACAGCAATAATAAAATATTAGTATTTGTAAAATAAATATCAATCATATCATAAATAACAGGTTTACAAAAAAAACTAAATTTCGGACTATTTGACGAAACCGTATGACAAGGGGTTTTTTGGGGTGGCTGATTACGAATCCGGGGTCCGCTCACTTCTATCACGTCTAGTAAAGGTCATTTCAAGGTAGAATCAAGATAAATCGACAGTCGCTCTGAAAATGTATATTAGGAGGTTTTTGGAGTCGCTGAAGACGAATCCAGAGTCCGCTGACCTCTATCACGTCTAGTTCAAGGTCATTTTATGGTCAAATCAACATAAATCGGCACAATCGCTCTGAAAATATATACTAGGGGCTTTTGGGGTCGCTGATCATAAAAACTGCGGTCCGTTGAGCTCTACCACGTCATGTATGGGTCATTTCAAGGTCAAATCAGGACGTGTCCACAAAATTGATTTGACTTTGAAGTGACCTTTACCTGACGTGGTTGTGCTCAAGGGACCCCAGTTTTGTGATCAGCGACCCCAAAAACATCCTAATATACTTTTTCAGAGCGATTCTGTCGATTTATCTTGATTTGACCTCGAAATGACCTTCAGCTAGACGTGATAGAGGTCAGCGGATCCCGGATTCGTCGTAAGCGACCCTAAAAACCCCCTAATATACTTTTTCAGAGCGACTGTCGATTTATTTTGATTTGACCTTTAAATGACCTTTACCTGACGTGATAGAGTTCAGCGGACCCCGAATTCGTGACCAGCGACCCGAAAAACCCCCTAGTCACATGGGTTCGTCAAATAGTCCGAAATGTATTTTTTTGTAAACCTGTATAATCAAAGAGTATCAATCTTTTAATTTAAATAGACAACTGTAAAACACAGACAACTGTATTCACAGTAAAAGTTTCAAAAGATCACACATTACGCTCAAAGTAGGAGGTAAATCTAGCAGACAAGTCGTTGTGACTTCCAAAATATGACAACACCGCTGGAAGTGACAACGCGCCTTGAACTACCCAATATATGGAAGCCATAACGTATGCTATACGCTTCGGTATATACGTATATATATACAAAATTTATTTTGGTAAATCCTTTCCCCTCAATAGGTAGTCCCATTTTATAAGCCCCCCTTTTACCAAATACACAATTTTTAAAAAATAATTCCTAGTAGAAAAGGTGGAGGTCGGACAGCCTCTTCTGTATACCGGAAGTCACAACTTAACGTGCATCTATATATATATATATATATATATATATATATATATATATATATATATATATATATATATATATATATATATATGTATATATATATATATATATATATATATATATATATATATATATATATATATATATATATATCAATTTACAAATTATTGGGTTAACAGCTGAAATGGAAGACTCAGTGTACTCTTTTCTACGATTCCAATATTTCGTTAACAGTCGTTAACATCATCAGGGACGCTGAAATAATATTAAAGGTATAATAGTGAAACTGGGTATTAAAAAACAACTCACCAGTTTGAGATTTTAGTCAACGATGTTATAAATGTGTAAAAAAGCGGCATTAACAAAAAGAATTGCAGTGAATGTTATTAAAAATTAAAAAATATAACAAATATAAAAAAATGGAACTATAATATAAATAACTATGCTAAAAAACCACTAATTATTAAAATCTTTTAAATTCGTCGCACAGAAAGGTATTAGAGACAATTATGTCAATATACAGATTATGAATAATTATGACAGAAAGAGGTAGTATATTATGAACTAGAATCTAAACTAAAATCTTTATTGACATTTAAGTTTTTATCAAGTTCAAGAAGGAAAGAATAGATCTCTGTTAATTGTTTAATATCTGTTCTTTTATTAATTGTCTGTTCATTCTGATAAATAAATGCCATTTCAAGAAAAGTTCTTTTGTGATAGTTCTTTTCATTTGTTAAAATTTTTACAGATTCAAAGTCTATATTATGGCTTTCATTTACAACATGTGTAGCTAAAGAGCACCTGTCTGGATATAATCTACAATCACTTTTATGACTTGTCATACGATCTTTGACTCGTCTAGTTGTTTGGCCTATGTACTGTTTGTCACAATCAATACGTGGTATACTGTAAACTACATCAGTAGTTTTATGACAAGTCATAAAAGTGATTGTAGATTATATCCAGACAGGTGCTCTTTAGCTACACATGTTGTAAATGAAAGCCATAATATGGACTTTGAATCTGTAAAAATTTTAACAAATGAAAAGAACTATCACAAAAGAACTTTTCTTGAAATGGCAATTATTTATCAGAATGAACAGACAATTAATAAAAGAACAGATATTAAACAATTAACAGAGATCTATTCTTTCCTTCTTGAACTTGATAAAAACTTAAATGTCAATAAAGATTTTAGTTTAGATTCTAGTTCATAATATACTACCTCTATCTGTCATAATTGACAGTATATTGACATAATTGTCTCTAATACCTTTCTGTGCGACGAATTTAAAAGATTTTAATAATTAGTGGTTTTTTAGCATAGTTATTTATATTATAGTTCCATTTTTTTATATTTGTTATATTTTTTAATTTTTAATAACATTCACTGCAATTCTTTTTGTTAATGCCGCTTTTTTACACATTTATAACATCGTTGACTAAAATCTCAAACTGGTGAGTTGTTTTTTAATACCCAGTTTCACTATTATACCTTTAATATTATTTCAGCGTCCTTGATGATGTTAACGACTGTTAACGAAATATTGGAATCGTAGAAAAGAGTACACTGAGTCTTCCATTTCAGCTGTTAACCCAATAATTTGTAAATTGATAATTACTAATCAGCTGTGATCATTTTACAGCAGTTGAAATCGACAATAGGTCATTATCGTTGTTCGCGGAAGGTTCGATCATTAGCCTATGCTAAATAAGACTCAGTTGAAGTAGATAATAGGTCATTAAATTTTGTAAATAGTAGAAAGTCATTTTAGAATGGGAATTAACTATTTCTTTTTTGAAATCCATTAAGCATATTTAGAAAGATTAAAAATTGGTTTTGAGGAATACTGCGAATGAGAGTGGGTGGTGGAAGGTTGATTTGTGAATCTGGAAGGGATATTTAGAAAGTAGGGGGAATGAATGACAAATAGAGATCAGAATGTTTTGAGCTGTCGAGAAGTGAAGTCCAGTAGTAGACGGTAGTGTACGGAGAGTGAGAAAGCCGGTGTAGTTCCGTGAGTGTGGAGTATCTATCGTGGAACGAGAGGTAGGCCAGGTTGAGAGTAAAAGAACCTCCTTGAGCCAAGAGTGTCCCGGTAGCTGATTGCAGTTTCGAAAAAGGTAGAAACACGGCATCACGACAGAAGCAGGAACGGGAGCTATACGAGCTAGTTTTCAACGGAGAACATTACTGGAAGCCAGGACGAGGTTTTGATCGCAGCCAAGGATAGCAGGAAACGGGTCTTGTGTGAAGACATTCTCAGTTCACCAGAAAAAGGTCAGTCTCATTTGTTTGGACATGAATGTATGGGTTTTTCGTATTAAATACCACATTTAAAATTGAAGAACATAATCAATAATATCAGAAAAGCTTCATCAAACTTAAATAGAATTGTTGCTAATAAATCCTAATAGTTAAATGTTAATAAAAACTTTCAATTGGAAACCAAAAGGAAATAAGATTCCCATGTGTAAATGTTATGTTTAAGAATAATAAGATATAGCAAATATTAAGCAGTGATTGCCATTTAAATAAAATAAACCATATTTTGATTATAATTGTAACCCATATGTGTGTATTATTTTACTCTTTTCTTTCCTATCCCGATTAGGAACCATTGAGAAATACTTAGAAGCCACGTAAGTAAGTAATTAATTTTATAAAAGCCCTGAGATTGAAAACATATTGATATGTGATCTGGTAAATTAATTAGATTATTATAAATGCATTGATTAAATTAAATGACATATAAGAATATTATCTCATATCAATAATCAAGAACACATCAATATATATATATATATATATATATATATATATATATATATATATATATATATATTGATACATGTATCCATGTGACTTCCAAAGTAGATTCTCGTAATACGTTGTTACTTCATATATACCGTTATGACTTCCGATTTCGGAAGTCACAACGTTTTGCCTATATTTTTACGAATTTGGCTACTAGATGGTATCAGAAGGCTTATATTAAAAATTTCGCTGGAAGTCATATCGTATCTAACATACTCATAAGATCAGATTTTAGTTCGACGGTATATCACCAGCGCTAGTGTCGCTCCCGTGCTACTATACAGGTTATGTACACAACGCGTAGCGTCTTCCGTATACCGCACCGCTCGGTGTGACTTCCGTTTTTTGGCAACCCTGTGTAACGGTTTCCAGACATGCATTTGTTGTAGATTCGCGGTCCTAATCGTATTTAGTATTTTGTGTATGAAACATGAATAATTTCATACTTTTGTGTTAACATTAATAATAGCTTTCTTTTAAATCTGCTTTACTTTTAAAGTTAGCCTTAAATGAAGCCAATTATATCTCTATAAATATATATTATCTGTACTTATTTTAGTCTATAATATTTACTTACCTCTTTATTTATAGAAATTCATCTTTCTCGTGTTTTTGTTTACTTTCTTTTTTACAATGAACTTCTAATTCAATCTACACTAACCGGCACGAAAAACGGGCAACCAAAAAATTGGTAATTTTTGATGTCTCGTATCTCCTAAATTTGTTGTCCGATTTAAGTAATTTTTTAATATGTTATAGCCTTATTCTTTAACAATATTGCTATAATAATATTGTTGATAGGCATGTAAATTTTATTGTATACCAAGTGTACCCATCAAACTGGGTTTTTTTCTCAATTTTCACAACACCCTGTGGAATATTCTAGCCCTTTTAAAATGTTGAAATTAAAACCCAACTATAGCCCCAGGTTTTCTTAACATTCTGTTTTTTTTATTTATTAGCTTACGTTGGATAATAAAAAAGTTATGGACTTTAGACTTTAACAACTGGCCATGTTCTTTATCAATACAAGGTGTTTCTAAATAAGTGCGACTGACTTTAAGGGGTAATTCTGCATGAAAAAATAATGATTGTTTGGCAAAAGAATTTTATTTTTGCTATCATTATTTTTTCATGCAGAATTACCCCTTAAAGTTTGTCGCATTTATTTAGAAACACCATGTATCGATAAAGAACATGGCTAGTTGTTAAAGTAACTAACTTTTTTATTATCCAACATAAGCGAATGAATAAAAAAACAGAACGTTAAGAAAACTTGGGGCTATAGCTGGGTTTTAATTTCAATATTGTATAAAGGCTAGAATATTCCACAGGCTGTTGTGGAAATTGAGAAAAAAACCCCGTTTGATTGGTACGCCTGGTATTCGGTATATAATGATAACTTACATGTCTAGAAATAATATTATTACAGCGATATTGTTAAAGAATAAGGCTATAATATATTAAAAAAATACTTAAATCGGACAATAGGTTTAGAAGAAACGAGCCATCAAAATGACCCATTTTTTGGGGTGCCCGTTTTTCGTGCCGGTGAGTATATCTATTAAATATTCTAAATTAATTTTAAAAATCTTATTAAAAGCTTAAGGTGATACAGTAGCGATCAACAGGTAACCAAAACGCCTTCCAAGATTGCGGCTGTAATTTTGAATATTTATTCGACGTATTTGGCACACGTATTCGTAATATAATAAAGAATGGCGGTACAGAGCCCAGTTTGGGAAATATTTTAGTATCTGGAAATTACTCTATAATTAAATACAATATTAAAAAAACGAGCCCGTACCGCCATTAACAAGAAAAAAAAATACACTTTCTTTAAATAAACTTTTTTATCCGATGCCTACATCTTGTGTCATTTTGGAACTGCTAATGGAATAAAAAATTTTAGTAGTTCCAAAATGACACAAAATCTAGGCATCGGATAAAAGTTTATTTTCTTGTTCTTCTTAATTGCGGTATAGGCTCGTTTTTTTAATATTGTACTTAATAACAGAGTAATTTCCACATATTAATATATTTTTCAAATTGGGGTTTGTACCGTCATTCTTTATTATATTACGAATACGTGTGCCAAATATCTCGAAAAATATTCAAGATTACAGCCGCAATCTTGGAACGCGTTTTCGCTACCTGTTAATCGCTACGGTTTAATCATAAATAGAAGAAATGTAGGTAAATGTTCTCATTTAACGAAATTTCCGAAAATTGTGTATTTTTTTGGACCCAAGTAGGCTGAAAAATAGATTTTATAGTTATTGTTATTTCGAAAGTAATAAAACTTGTAAAAATATACAAAAAAATTGAATGTACAATTACAATTGAATGTAATTAAATACACGATAAAATGAATCAAGAGCGATAAAAAGTTTAAAGTAATAAATTCTAGTAATAATATAAAATACAGTAAACTCTCTCTTAAGGGGGTGGGCGCAAAATCTCTGTCCAATGCTATTTAAATACATTTATTTTTTTCGAATCCTGAGAAAACTAATAAATATTTTTTAAAACATACACTCAGAATGAAAGATAACATTATTACGGAGGACCGAAAGTCCCTTAGAATAAACAAAAAGTTTCTTTTGAATGAAATATTCGAAATTAAAAATCACACTAACTTTTCTCTTGTTTTTTCATCCCATTATCTTTATTAAAATAAACATATATTAGGTATATAAGTTATTAAAATAAACATTATATAAGTTTTCAGGGACTTTCTGCCCTCGGTAATAATGTAAGCTTCCATTCTGCGTTTAAATTTTTCAAAAATACTTATTAGTTTTCTCAGAATTCGAAAAAAATTAATGCATTTAATTAGCACTGGACCAAGATTTTGTGCCTATCCCCAACGAACACCTCCTCTATACGGACGGTATTTAAAACAAAATTCATTTGCTGATATATTGAGCCTGTACTCTTCCGGACAATCCCTTAAAATGATGTGTATCTAAATGAAAAAAATACATAGGTATTTTTTCCAAATATTTTAGAATACAAAATTACAATATTTATATTTTATTATTTCAAATTAAAACAGAGATGACAACGAATGTTATTTGATAACTCTTTACCTTATCAGCAGTAGGTAATAAAAATCTGGTTCTTGTGTGGGATCCGTCATTAAAATATTTTGTGTCGGTCATTAAAAGAAATGTGACACCATACCGCGTTGCTCTAATAATACTTTAACATTGATATCTTGTGACTAAAAATGTTAACGGAATGTCTGCTTGATTGAACATATCCAATAAAAATTTTATTTTCTTTTAAAAATGTTTGGGATTGAAGGGAGACTTTGACTGTATGAATTAATAGAGATCGGTAAATATGCACTTAAAAAAACCTTAAATTATGCAAAAAACAGTTGAATTGAAATATGCACTAAAATATTATGCTTTTATGCATTTATAAAAAACGCAATAATAATTATTATTGGTGTATTGAAAGTAGGTATTCCAGGTTGTATCTTAGTCGATAGGAAAAATATTCTGATTCGCTTTTTACGATCTTACGGAGATAGTATTGTTCATTAACGGTTTTTGCTCCAAATTTTAAAAAACGGATTGACGTGAAAATTAGCTTACACATAGGTAACATGTAAAAGAAAAAAAGTGAAAAGAAAACTTTGCCCTGGGGGTTGAGTTTCTCCTCTTCTCAGAGGGGAAAAATATACGTTCAAAATAAGTTCGGAAATGGATAAACACACTAATTCTAAGCAACTTCTGTTATATAGAATGTTTCACTAAGTTAATACTTTTTGAGTTATTTGCTAGTCAATATGTCAATTTTTCAACAAAAAACACTTTTATACGGTTTTTTGCCAATAACTCAAAAAGTAAGTAGGTATGTTATCGGGAAAAACATTAAAAATATAGCTTATAAAGTAACAAAATTGATGTACGTATAACTTTTTAGAATCAGTAGAAGCAAAGTTGTAGCTAATGTAAAACAGGAAACAGGTTCATATTCGTCAAATTTAAAAATGAATAATTTCACCTGAAATAACCAAAAAATGATAGCAACTAAAAAATGATGCACTGTTGTGAGAAAACTTATTACAACTTATTTAAAGTTTTAAAAAAATCTTTTTTATGTTTTCTAAAAAAGTTTCTAGCGTTAAAATTAAGAAAGATACTTTCAAAATAAAGTAGGTCCTATTTTTCTTAAAAAACTCCGAAAATCACCCCTTAATTCGGGTTAAGTAAAGGGCTAATTTTTGAAAAAATTGGGTTTTAAAGTAAAATTGTTTAAATTTTGAAAGAGATGTTTTTTTTCCAAATGACATAAAATTTATTAGTGCTACCAAAAATTACGAAGAGTAAAAAATGTAGGTTTTGCTTTTCTGAATATTTAGGATTATGTTTTTTTCTTTGAGACAAATATTGGTTAAGATATGGCTGTTCAAAATTGGCATACACAGTTGGTTAGTGACTAGTTCAATCCCTTTCAATTGCATCCCCTTCAAAAATAAGCACTTTGAACCAATGAAGCTTACAGATCATATTTATAAACAATACATACACGAGTAAATCAACTTGTGAAGTGGTGACGATAAATTTTATTTGCTAACTTCCTTAATTTAATGCTAAAAACTTTTTAACCTTTTTTTAAACACTACAAAAATGTTGTAATGAGTGTTCCCCAAAAAGTGCTTTAGTTTTTGACACTTCACGTTGGAATATTCAATTTGAAATTTGACGTGTATGAACCTATTTGTCATTAGTTACAACTCTTCTTTTACTGGGTCTAGGGATCTCATACATAAGTACACCATTTTTTCACTTTTTTATGGGCTATATTTTTCTTAAGAATGTTTTTTTCGATAAAATACTTACTTTTTGAGTTAATTGCAAAAAAAAAAACCGTTAAAATGTGTTTTTTTTTTGTTGAAAAATGAACAAAAAAGAACAATAGTTCCTTAGAATTAGTCAGTTAATCCATTTCCGGACTTATTTTGAACGTATATTTTTTCAACCCTAGACGAGGTGAAAGTCACCCCCATGGCAAAAGGAAACATCGGCACAATATCAATTTTCTTCTTTGATATGTTACCTATGTGTATGCCAAATTTCATGTCAATCTTAAGTGGTTTTTTAAAATTTATGGGTTTTGCAATATTTTACCGTCAGCGAACTGACTAATAGAAGAGGATCCGATATAAGGCCGATCTGCATCGATCTATTTAATAGATAACAATAATTATTGGATATGTAATTTAGTATGTTAACAATTATAAAAAACAATGATAAAATAGATATAATATAATAAAATAAATATAAAACAAAAATAGCATGATCTAATTTTCTTCTGACTATAATCAATTAATAATTAATAAATTACTTTTATCTACTCTATGTCATATTATGTATAAATTTTTAGTTTGTGAAAACTGTCATTATAGATAGCAGTGCTTTAAAGTAAGCATGAAGTAACAATGTATTTTAAATGGGATTTACTTTTTTTCACTGTTTTTGACACACTTTCATATAATCAATAGTATATTGTACAACAAGAGAGAAAAAAGACATATTTCTCACGAGCGCAGAAGTTTGTTGGCACGAGCCGAGGCACGAGGCGAGTGCCGCAAATCAAGCGAGAGAGAAATATGTCATTTTCTCTCGTGTTGTACACTGTACTTTTTCTATGGATGCGTTTTTGTCAAGAGTTCAAACTTCAAAATTAAATAATTTAGGTGCTTTTAGGTATATTATATGCCTAAATTGAAATAAAATACATATATACACATAGGTATTTACTATTCTTAATATTTATATACTCTATTTATTTAAAATTATAATTCACAGTTGAACAGTCTTAAAAGGTAATTTTTGATAAGTTTTGACAAGTTGTTTGACATTTTTTTGACAAAAATAATAATTGTATTTGTATTGTGCATGTTACCATGGAAATGGCGATCATATGTATGTAAACCGGCGGTGAACCCGTGAGAAAAAATATTTCTCACTGCAATGGCCGACTTTTCTCACTGCCTGAGAAATTGTTCGTTTTGAATATATGTAAGTAGTGAGATAAGTTGCACATTTTATAGCATCCATAGAAAAATATTCTTTCTTAACTTTCGCGTTGTCATGGTGATGACATAATGAGCAATAAATTACAAAAAAAATTTTGACAGTTTTGTGGTTTGAAAGAAATTAGAATTTTTATATGTCAAAGTTCTAAAAATTGTAGAATAGAAATGAATTCCAGTGACGAAGAGTTACAGTATTTTTATTTGTTTATCGTAGATAAAATATTGTATGAAATTGTGCGTGAAGTACTTTTTGCGAACTTACGCGATGTATAGCACTCGCTCCGTTTCATAAATAACTATTTTCATATATTAAAAAAAAATGTTTCGACCCGGGTAGATATTATTCCAGATTTTCAGATTTGGGCACAGAGTTGGATTGTTGGGGCATATATGGAGAGCAGGTAGCGCAACAACTATAAACTCAATTTTACAATGGAAACCCGGAGTTAGAAGGAGACGCGGAGGAACTAGAATAAATGGTTACAGGAATTAAAGGAAGATTTATATAGGGCAGGAATTAGAGTCTAGCAGAAAAAGAAAGAGGATAGAAAGAAATGGAGAAGCATAGTCAATAGTATCGAGTAGCAGACTGGGAAAAATCTGCTCGAAAAAGATGGATCTAGATAGCTTTTTAGTGGCTAATCCCCACCTGGAGTGTTTAGCCATTTAATTTCTTTATTACATATTATTATTGGTACATCAAAAATTAAAAGGACGGTGCCTGTAATAAAATCTAAAATATTAAAATTTTCTATAAGTTCAAATTTATTTATTAACATTTTTGATATAATTTTCATAAATAAATGACTTACTATTAACACTTTTTTAATTAATTCCAATAAATCCATTTTACAGCAATAATAATATATTAGTATTTTTGTAAAATAAATATCAATCATATTATCATAAATAACACAGGTTTACAAAAAAAAACTAAATTTCGGACAATTTGACGAAACCATATGACAAGGGGGTTTTTGGAGTGGCTGATCACAAATCCGGGGTCTGCTCACCTCTATCGCGTCAGGTAAAGGTCATTTCAAGGTCAAATCAAGATAAATCGACAGTCGCTCTGAAAAAGTATATTAGGGGGTTCTTGGGGTCGCTGAAGACGAATCCGGAGTCCGCTGACCTCTATCACGTCTAGTTCAACGTCATTTTAAGGTCAAATCAACATAAATCGACACAATCGCTCTGAAAGTATAGGGAGTTTTGGGGTCGCTGATCATGAAAACTGCGGTCCGTTGAGCTCTACCACGTCATGTAAAGGTCATTTCAAGTTCAAATCAGGAGGTGTTAATAAAATTGATTTGACCTTGAAATGGCCTTTACCTGACGTGGTTGAGCTTAACGGGCCCCAGTTTTGTGATCAGGGACCCCAAAAACACCCTAATATACTTTTTCACAGCGATTGTGTTGATTTATCTTGATTTGACCTCGAAATGACCTTCAGCTAGACGTGATAGAGGTCAACGGATCCTGGATTCGTTATAAGCGACCCCAAAAACCTCCTAATATACTCTTTCAGAGCGACTGTCGATTTATCTTGATTTGTCCTTGAAATGACCTTTACCTGACGTGATTGAGGTTAGCGGACCCCGGATTCGTAACCAGCGACCCCAAAAACCCCCCTAGTCATATGGTTTTGTCAAATAGTCCGAAATGTATTTTTTTGTAAACCTGTATAATCAGAAGAATATCAATCTTTTAATTTAAATAGACAACTTTAAAACACAGACAACTGTATTCACAGTAAAAGTTTCAAAAGATCACACATTACGCTGAAAATAGGAGGTAAATCTAGCAGACGAGTCGTTGTGACTTCCAAAATATGACAACACCGCTGGAAGTGACAACGCGCCTTGAACTACCCTATATATGGAAGCCATAACGTATGCTGTACGTTTCGGTATATACGTATATATATACAAAATTTATTTTGGTAAATCCTTTCCCCTCAATAGGTAGACCCATTTTATAAGCCCCCCTTTTACCAAATACACAATTTTTAAAAAATAATTCCTAGTAGAAAAGGTGGAAGTCGGACAGCCTGTTCTGTATACCGGAAGTCACAACTTAACGTGCATCAATATATATATATATATATATATATATATATATATATATATATATATATATATATATACAGTATGTCCCTGTAAGTTGTATCCATATGGAAAACTTTTTTATTATTAATTTTACGAAAAAAAGTTATTCTTGATAAAAATCTCTGCATGGTCCAAAACCTAAGAGTTAACCATCAAATATCAAATTTTTTGAATGTTATACGAGGTATGTCAAAAAGTTTGAATTTCACTCAAGAGTAAAGTAGCTTTATTTTTCACAATATTGAAAATTGCTATTATGAAAAGTTGTTTGGAATTAAAAACTATATTCTAGTATTCAATTACATCCTTCTAATTGAAAAATTTTTTGTTTGAAAAATTATGGAAACTAACATTATTTTCAGTTATTTCAATTCAGATAACTCTTCTATTATTAATTTTACGAAAAAAAGTGATTCTTAATAAAAAGTTCTGCATGGTCTAAAACCTAAAATACAACCAACAGATGTCAAATTTGATCAATTTTATACGAGGTATGTCAAAAAATATGAATTTCGCTCAAGAGTAAAATACGTTTATTTTTCACAATATCGAAAATTGTTATTATGAAAAGTTATTTAGAATTAAAAACTATGTTTCAGTATGTAATTACATCCTTCTAAATGAAATATTCTGAACTATAAAGGTACTTTACTTTTGATCTAAATTTATCTTTTTTGACATACCTCGTATAAAATTGATCAAATTTGATATAAGACGGTTGTATGTTAGGTTTTAGACCATCCAGAACTTTTTATTAAGAATCACTTTTTTCATAAAATTAATAATAAAAAAGTTATCAGAATTGAAATAACTTAAAATAATCTTAGTTATCCAAAATTTCTCAAAAAAAAATTTTTTTCAATTAGAAGGATGTAATTGCATATTAGAATGTAGTTTTTAATTCCAAACAACTTTTCATAATAGCAATTTTCAATATTGTGAAAAATAAAGCTACTTTACTCTTGAGTGAAATTCCAACTTTTTGACATACCTCGTATAATATACAAAAAATTTGATATTTGATGGTTAAATCTTAGGTTTTGGACCATGTAGAGTTTTTAATGAAGAATAACTTTTTTTCGTAAAACTAATAATAAAAAAGTTTTCCATATGGATACAACTTACAGGGACATACTGTATATATATATATATATATATATATATATATATATATATATATATATATATAATATATATTATATATTTTTCCCCTAAGGGGATTTTTCCACATTCTCTATTTCATCTGTTTTATATATATATATATATATATATATATATATATATATATATATATATATTTTACATACCAAATAAATGGTGTAAGATCACATCGTCAAATCCTTCGTATATCAATGGGTACCAATAGAATAGACTAGTTTCGCGATGCCTCGCTCGTCAGTATTCGGCTAGGTACGAATTGATACACCGACGGTTCAACGATGTGTCTTAATATTTCGCACCTCAGGTGCCGAGCTACAAAAGTGCCATCTACTCTGATGACCAAGAAGTAGAAACACGACTCGAAAAGAGAAGTTTTCCACAATCTTTTGAGCTGTATTAAAAGTTGCCTGCATGCAGGGCTTCGGCAAAAGCTTTGCCAATGCTAGATTTTACATACCAAATAAATGGTGTAAGATCACATCGTCAAATCCTCCGTATATCAATGGGTACCAATAGAATAGACTAGTTTCGCGATGCCTCGCTCGTCAGTATTCGGCTAGGTACGAATTGATACACCGACGGTTCAACGATGTGTCTTAATATTTCGCACCTCAGGTGCCGAGCTACAAAAGTGCCATCTACTCTGATGACCAAGACGTAGAAACACGACTCGAAAAGAGAAGTTTTCCACAATCTTTTGAGCTGTATTAAAAGTTGCCTGCATGCAGGGCTTCGGCAAAAGCTTTGCCAATGCTAGATTTTACATACCAAATAAATAAATATATATATATATATATATATATATATATATAATAGTTTTGTTTTGGGGTTGCAGTCACTTATTTTTTAGGGGCAGGATAAGTAAAATTCTTTGTTATTATCGAGCTTTCGCAAAATTTATTTGCTTTTTCAAGATAAGCTAAAATAAGTATATGATAAATACAATGAAATTAGAGATAAAGTACATTGTATATAAAAGCATAAAAAACTTACAACTTGAGGTTATTCCATAAAGTAAACATTTTTACAAAACATAATGTATATAAATTTCTATTTTATATAATCCAAATAACAATGTTCCAATTTGTAAAAAAATATGAGGAAAGATCTGATTTAATTTAGTTTTAAATTTGACTAATGCCAGAAAGACATTTCAAGTAATGTCAAAAAGAATACCAATATCTGTTTATTTGAAGTTGTTATAAACTAGTATTAGATTATTCAATATTAGTATACTTTAAATTAGAGTAGGTATATCTAGATATATGAATTTTGCCAATTATTCTTTAGTTAATAAAAAATTAAAGTGGTGCCAAAATTTGAAAATTTAATTTATGAAATTTAGTGTTTTTTAATTAAAATATTATTTATCATAAGATAAAATGTAATTGTAGATGTTACTTAGTTTATTTATGTCAGTTTTTTTATTCACACATTGATTTTTATTTATGCATACCATTTCAAGAAATTCCCTTTTATTAAGTTGGTTCTCATGTTTCAATATCGTTGTTTCATTGAAGTTGAATGAATGATTTTTATTTAGTGCATGGTTTACTAATGCACATGTATTTTTGTTATTTCTTAGATCGCTTTTGTGTGACGTTAATCTACCTATTATATTTCTAGATGTGTGTCCGATGTATGATTTTTCACAATTTCCGCATGGTATCTTGTACACTACATTAGAGTTTTCCATAATACCAATAGGTGTTTTAGTTTTTGTATACAGTGATGCTAACGTTTTTACATTTTTAGTTGTAATTTTAACTTGTGAGTAGTTAGCAAATACTTTAGTTAATTTGGGTGTTAATATTGGTATGTAAGGTAGTGAGGTGTAAGTTAATTGGGATTGCAAAATTTGGTTATTTGGTTCTGTTGTTGTATTAATATCAATCGTTCTATTATTAGGGTTGTTAAATAAAAATTTTGTTTAATAATTAAGGTTGTTAAATAAAAATTTTGTTTAATAATTAACAACCCTAATAATATAACGATTGATATTAATACAACAACAGAACCAAATAACCAAATTTTGCAATCCCAATTAACTTACACCTCACTACCTTACATACCAATATTAACACCCAAATTAACTAAAGTATTTGCTAACTACTCACAAGTTAAAATTACAACTAAAAATGTAAAAACGTTAGCATCACTGTATACAAAAACTAAAACACCTATTGGTATTATGGAAAACTCTAATGTAGTGTACAAGATACCATGCGGAAATTGTGAAAAATCATACATCGGACACACATCTAGAAATCTAATAGGTAGATTAACGTCACTCAAAAGCGATCTAAGAAATAACAAAAATACATGTGCATTAGTAAACCATGCACTAAATAAAAATCATTCATTCAACTTCAATGAAACAACGATATTGAAACATGAGAACCAACTTAATAAAAGGGAATTTCTTGAAATGGTATGCATAAATAAAAATCAATGTGTGAATAAAAAAACTGACATAAATAAACTAAGTAACATCTACAATTACATTTTATCTTATGATAAATAATATTTTAATTAAAAAACACTAAATTCCTTAACTAAATTTCATAAATTAAATTTTCAAATTTTGGCACCACTTTAATTTTTTATTAACTAAAGAATAATTGGCAAAATTCATATATCTAGATATACCTACTCTAATTTAAAGTATACTAATATTGAATAATCTAATACTAGTTTATAACAACTTCAAATAAACAGATATTGGTATTCTTTTTGACATTACTTGAAATGTCTTTCTGGCATTAGTCAAATTTAAAACTAAATTAAATCAGATCTTTCCTCATATTTTTTTACAAATTGGAACATTGTTATTTGGATTATATAAAATAGAAATTTATATACATTATGTTTTGTAAAAATGTTTACTTTATGGAATAACCTCAAGTTGTAAGTTTTTTATGCTTTTATATACAATGTACTTTATCTCTAATTTCATTGTATTTATCATATACTTATTTTAGCTTATCTTGAAAAAGCAAATAAATTTTGCGAAAGCTCGATAATAACAAAGAATTTTACTTATCCTGCCCCTAAAAAATAAGTGACTGCAACCCCAAAACAAAACTATTATACATAGTATCAGTCAATATTACCAAACTACTTTATATATATATATATATATATATATATATATATATATATATATATATATATATATATATATATATAAAGAAAAAAGAAGTACTTTGTTGACTTGTTTATAAAAAACACTTTTGAGTTTCGGTGGGTTGGAGTCAATAAAAAGGGGCTGTTAGAATACTATTTTTTATTACTCGAGCTTTCGAATGTGTTTACATTCATTTTCAAGAGCTAAAAAGTAACTGATAAAGTGGAAACAAAGATCATGTAAAAATATAACTCACCAGATAAATCTAGATTGGTTATTAAAACTTGCTAACATTAATACATATAAATAAGAGGAAAACTATTAATATCCATAAAATGAATTCTTCCCAGACTGCATAATATAAATTAATGGCCAAAAGATTTAAATTTTTTTTGAAATGAATTTTGAATTTGTATGATCGGTAAATTGGAAAAAATTTTAATACAAAAAGTCAATGTCAGTGAAAAAATCAGCCTACATCGACAAGTAGCTAAAAGTAATTTATTTAAATATATTATAACGTGATGATTTGTTAAAAAAAAAAAAAAGAAAGAAGAAATAAATAAGTAGAGAAAAAAATATTTTAGTAGTTTACAGAAGTACAAAAGAAATGTAATAAGGATGTGAAAAAAGTGAAATATTTATGGTGCTCTGAATATTATTTAAAATTATAAGGAAATGATGTAATTATAAATTTTGCTTAAATTTTGAATTTCTGATCTTTTATTTAAACTATGATCACTTCTACTAATAGATACCATTTCCAAAAAAGTCCTTTTGAATTTATTACCTTCATTGCACAAAATTTTTATGTTGTCAAAATCCATGATATGATCTTTGTCAATCACATGCTCTGCCAAAGCACAAGACGGTTTTTTGATTCGGCAATCACTTTTGTGGGAAATTACGCGACTAGATAAATTCCTGCCAGTCTCACCAATATATACAGCCTCACACTGAGTGCAACTAATGCCGTATACTACATTAGTTTTCTCTAATTTTTCTATAGGATACTTTGTCTTAGAATACAGAGATGTAATGGTTTTGATGTTTTTTGTTGTTATTTTTATATTGTCAATAACCTTTAAAATTTTTATTAACTTAGGTGTTAATGATGGTATATAGGGGAGTGAATGATAATAGATTTGAATAACAGATGCAGCGTTTTGAGATCTCACAACAGATGGTGTCAGATTATTAAAATTGTTAGAAAAAAGTATTCTGTGTAGCATGTGTGGAGGATAAGAGTTCTCAATCAAAATATTTTTTAATACTAAAAGATCAGCTTGTAGATAATCTGGATGGGATAGCCTCGTGACACGTTTTTTTAAACCTGTTATAAGGTTCATTTTCATTCTGTTGGGATGATGTGAGTAATAACTTATAAACCTATTACTGCACATGGGTTTTCTGAACCATCTAGTTTTTAAAACATTATTTGTTGTTCTAATAATTCTCATGTCTAGAAATGGTAGAGAATTGTCCACCTCTTCCTCAACTGTGAATTGTATGTGCTGATTATGGCTGTTAAAAATGTTGATGGTTTCATAAATTTTATCTCTGGGAAGTGCTAAAACCAAATCATCCACATACCTCTTTATGAAAGGAATACAAAAATTGCAGTTGTTAACACAATCATTAATGACATCATCCATGACATAGCTACTCAGAATGGGTGAAAGACTAGAACCCATAGGGCTACCAAAAATTTGTTTATAGAAAACACCATTAAAAATGAAAATATTTGACTCAAAGACAAAGTTGATGAGTGTTTTGAAATGTAATAAGTCAATAGTGGTGTGTTGTGAAATCTCATTCCAATGCTTTTCTATACTACTTATGATTAAGTTTAAAGGTAAATTGGTGAAAAGAGACTTTACATCAAAACTAACTAACATGTAGTCAGGTGGTAATTGAAAATTATTGATAAAGGAGCTGAAGTCAAATGAATCTTTAATGTGCATGTTGTTATTAACATTATAAGAATTAGTTAAGATGTCAGTGAGGAGCTGTGCTACTGGTCCATTGGGAGTGTCTATAGATGATATAATCGGTCTCATAGATAAAGTCGGTTTGTGTATTTTAGGCAGAGCATAGAAACGTGGAGCAATAGAATTGTATATTTTAAGTTCCTTTGCTTTTTTGTTATCTATAAATTTCTTTTTGTGCAATTCAGATATTAAACTATTAGCTTTCTGTTGCAGTGTACAAACAGGACTTCTTCTAAGTTTAGTGTAATACTTAGTATCATTTAAAAGTTCTCCAGTTTTTTGGAGGTAATCCTCTTTCCACATCGCAACAGTTACGTTACCTTTATCGCTTTTGACAATATAAATCTCAGGATGGTTCTTAAGAAATTGTTTGGTTTGTATATAATATTTATTTAAAAAATGATCTGTTACTTCTTTATGTAAGAAGTTGGTAATAACATTTGTGCATTTAGATCTTACAATATCCTTTTGACAATTAAATTATTCGAAAGCTCGAGTAATAAAAAATAGTATTCTAACAGCCCCTTTTTATTGACTCCAACCCACCGAAACTCAAAAGTGTTTTATATATATATATATATATATATATATATATATATATATATATATATATATATATATATATATATATATATATATATATATATATATTCTATAACACTATAAAACAGTGTTGAAATTATCGGGAATTGCGGGAAAAGCCTCAGACCGCAATTCCCGATAATTTCAACACTGTTTTATAGTGTTATAGAATATACTTGCACGGTCGATAAATACATCGGATTTCGAATCCAGTTATATATATATATATATATATATATATATATATATATATATATATAGATACAAGTTTTTATTGAGGTTGCAGTCAGTGTAAGGGGAAGGATGAGAGAAACTCTTTGTTACAATCGAGCTTTCGCAAAATTTATTTGCTTCGTCAAGATTAGCTAAAATGAGTATACAGTGATGAGCGTGCTAATAACCGGCAAAATAGCGCAAAAGATGGAAAACATATTAAATTGTAAGATAAAAAGAAATAAGACTATAGAGTTGTTAAATTTAGCGATAGTAACATATAAATTGACATTATATTGATTGTTTCCCACCTTTAAACCTATCAGAGAAGTATGTCAACTAAAACTGTCACTGTGACAGTGGCATTTCTCAAATTCGTCCGATACGTCTAAAGGTGGGAAACAATCAATATAATGTCAATCTATAAGTTACTATCGCTAAATTTAACATCTCCATTAGATTCATCTCTTTTTATCTCACAACTTAATATGTTTTCCATCTTTTGCGTTATTTTGACAGTTATTAGTGCGCTCATCACTGTATAATTATAAATACAATGAAATTAAAGATAAAAGAACATTGTATAAAAAAGCACAAAAACTTACAACGTGAGGTTAGTTCATTAATTTAACATTTCCATAAAACATAATTATATAAAAATATCCTTATTTTAATCGTTTCCAAATTTCAATGTTTTAATTTTTACAATTTCTAATGAAAAATTTTGATTTATTAATTTAGTTCTAAATTTGATTAATGCCAGAAAGTCACTCAATTAATGTCAATAAGACATTAAATAGGTATCTGTTTATTTTATTTTAAGTTGTTAAAAACTAGTTTTTTGATTATTACTTACTAGCGTACTTTAAATTATGGAAGGTATAGATAGATATAAGTACATGTTTTGTTGATTATTGTTTTATTAACAAATTAAAGTGGCGTTAATTTTAAAAATTTAATTTTTGAAATTTTGTCAGGGAATTTACTATTCTTTAATTAGAATATCATTTATCGTAAGATAAAATATAATTATAGATGTTACTTAGTTTATTTATGTCTGTTCTTTTATTTACACATTGATATTTATTTATGCACACCATTTCTAAAAATTCTCTTTTATTTAGTTTATTTTCATGTTTTAATACCGTTGTTTCATCGAATTTGAATGTATGATTTTTGTTTATTGCATGATCTACTAATGCACATGTGTTTTTATTATTTCTAAGGTCGCTTTTGTGTGACGTTAGTCTACCTATTAAATTCCTGGATGTGTGTCCGATGTATGACTTATCGCAATTTTCGCATGGTATTTTGTAAACTACATTTGAGCTTTCAAATAAACTACAAAATACCATGCGAAAATTGCGATAAGTCATACATCGGACACACATCCAGGAATTTAATAGGTAGACTAACGTCACACAAAAGCGACCTTAGAAATAATAAAAACACATGTGCATTAGTAGATCATGCAATAAACAAAAATCATACATTCAAATTCGATGAAACAACGGTATTAAAACATGAAAATAAACTAAATAAAAGAGAATTTTTAGAAATGGTGTGCATAAATAAATATCAATGTGTAAATAAAAGAACAGACATAAATAAACTAAGTAACATCTATAATTATATTTTATCTTACGATAAATGATATTCTAATTAAAGAATAGTAAATTCCCTGACAAAATTTCAAAAATTAAATTTTTAAAATTAACGCCACTTTAATTTGTTAATAAAACAATAATCAACAAAACATGTACTTATATCTATCTATACCTTCCATAATTTAAAGTACACTAGTAAGTAATAATCAAAAAACTAATTTTTAACAACTTAAAATAAAATAAACAGATACCTATTTAATGTCTTATTGACATTAATTGAGTGTCTTTCTGGCATTAATCAAATTTAGAACTAAATTAATAAATCAAAATTTTTCATTAGAAATTGTAAAAATTAAAACATTGAAATTTGGAAACGATTAAAATAAGGATATTTTTATATAATTATGTTTTATGGAAATGTTAAATTAATGAACTAACCTCACGTTGTAAGTTTTTGTGCTTTTTTATACAATGTTCTTTTATCTTTAATTTCATTGTATTTATAATTATATACTCATTTTAGCTAATCTTGACGAAGCAAATAAATTTTGCGAAAGCTCGATTGTAACAAAGAGTTTCTCTCATCCTTCCCCTTACACTGACTGCAACCTCAATAAAAACTTGTATCTACATATTGTCAGTCAATAATACCAAACTACTTTATATATATATATATATATATATATATATATATATATATATATATATATATATATATATATATATATATATATATATATATATATATATATATATGCTTTCTGTTGTTTTCCGGGTTTGACTCCGCGTTGAATAATTTTGGTTTTGATAAAAACCATTATTTTGACGACGTTTCGGCAAGATCTCACTTGCCATTGTCAAGTCAGGTAGTTCCGCTTCTCGCTGCTGCTTGAAGTAAACTGAAACTTCAAGCTTCAAGTTTCAGTTTACTTCAAGCAGCAGCGAGAAGCGGAACTACCTGACTTGACAATGGCAAGTGAGATCTTGCCGAAACGTCGTCAAAATAATGGTTTTTATCAAAACCAAAATTATTCAACGCGGAGTCAAACCCGGAAAACAACAGAAAGCACATATAGCTCCCGCGGAAACTTCAAGTGTAACATATATATATATATATATATATATATATATATATATATATATATATATAATATATATTATATATAATATATATATATATATATATATATATATATATATATATATATATATATTATATATATAATATATATATTATTGTGTTTTCAATTTTATCAATCAAAGGCAAAATAAAAATTAAATTAAATTTTTTTTTAAATAACGCGGGCACATAAATTTGATACACCCTGTATATTGAGCTGTAAATATTTATTAGAATTTAGTTTGGATGTAAGTGGATTTCTCTTTTTAATGAGCTTTCCGATGAACCATTAAAGACTTTTGTGAATAATTAAAGTGAAAAGGACGATGTATTTAGATTTAAAATGAAAATAGATTGTTTATTACGAGAACTATAGAATCCACAGGTAGATGTAATTATCACTTTCTGGGAAAGTGGTTTAAAAATAAAGTTTGGAATTTTAATATCTTTGTTCAACACGAGTAAATGTTGTAGAGTTTCCCCGAAAGTAATTAGGATGGTCGGAATAATTTTGAAAAATACTGTTTGTTTGTCGAATGGAAAAGATTGTTTATGATTCTTGGCAAGTTGGAAGGGGAAAAGTGGTTTGAATGATTGAGAGAGTTTGAAAAAGAAGTCATTATGTTTTTGGCATCGCTGAAGAGCAATTCTACGTTTTCGTGGATAGATAGTTAGCAAGTACCAGTGGCTGTTTGATAGTGGAGAATAGTGTTGAAAAGTGGAACGAGAGACAGATCAAATTGAGACGAAATACCTCTTTGATTCTGTATTATTGTGAGAAGGAGAGCAGATAATTTTTGGAGTTTTGTTTGAATCGAGTACGTGTCAAAAGAGGCCCGGCTTGTTGGAGAATTGGTGCTGGTATGCTGATAGTTTTGAAGCTGGAGAACGGAGAGGGCTTTGATGAGTAGCCTTTAACATAGTCAACGAGGGAGAGCTGTTTTGGGTCACGAGAAGACATCAGAGTGAGTGAAGCAAAAGGTCAGTCAATTTATGTAAAAGAGATTTTTATGTTCGGAAACTAAATTTTTGAGTAAAAAGCATATGAATTAAAATTCCAATATTTCAAAAAGTAAATAGTAAATATAGGTAATCTTGCGAATACATAAATTTGTTTTGTTTAGTTTGTTTTACCAAAGTCATCGGGAATAAACCGATAAATTGTTTTTTTTAACTATAATAAATTTAAGTGGTAAAAATTTCATTCGGACATCTGTGTCCACAGGTTTTTAGATTCGATAGATTTTAGAGTATTGATTTTGATAAATAAAAGACAATTCTGTATTTTTATTTTAATATTTTGCTTTATTTCTTTTCCCTATTTTATCCCGATTAGGATCAACTAAGAGATACTGAACCCACGAGAGAAGATAAGTATAACGTGAGATAATTTGGATTTTTTTTTAATAGTATAAAAAGGCACCCTGAGATTTTTTATTCATTTTTTATGTATGATTTGCGACAATTAAATAATTAATCAAATAAATAATAATTAATATAAAATAATAAGAAGCAGATCATAACAACATGGCGAGCCAACGTAGGACATTAAAGTATCTCTGGTTGTGAATTTGAAGGAAATAGGAAACGGAAAAACAGGTGAAGGAGAATTTATTTGCCCGTCGGAAAGAGTTTGATATATTTAAAATTTTTTGAAATATTTGTTTGACTTAAGTTTTTTATCTAGGTACAATTTTACATGTTTATTTTATTTTTGATTGATTTGAATTTTGAAATATTTAAAAATTTGTGGGATAAATTGATTATATTTGGGGAGAGAAAAATTTTCGTCTCGACAGCATACAAGGTATTTTCGAATTTCATATTAGGCGGGGATAAATTTTAACTACATGTCGATAACAACCAGAAGCAAAACCAAAGAAAACAAAAAACAAGAAGAACATATAGAACAAGAAGACATTTTTGAAACAACAATCATGGCATCAGAACAACAGGAATTATCAGGAATAGATAAAGTAATACAACTGATGGAACTCCAGTTACAAAGATGGGACGAAATATTAAATAAAAGGGATAAAAATCAGGAAGAAACATCAAAGAAATTGGATAAAATGGATAAAATGCAAGAAAATCAGGAAGAAACAAAACGAGCGATGAAGGAAACACAACAAAAAATGGATAACAATCAACAGGAAACAAAACAAGCAAAAGAAAAAGAACAGGACATTCTGGAAATGGACAAGGAACATGAGAAACGGAAAAAGGATAATTTTGACAAAAAACAAACGGTGGAAATGAATTTGGCAATGAAGCAAGGACAGAGAAGAAAGAGGAGAAAGCAACAGAAGATAAATAAAAACAATGAAGCCTGGGATTCCTCGAAAAAAGAGATGAGCCCAAAAGAAGAAAAAGAAGAAAAAAGAGTGACAAAGGAAATTGACGATTGGAATTCCTCGAAAAAAGAGATGAGTCCAGAAGAAGAAAAAGAAGAAAGAAGATTGATAAAAGAAAATGAAGATTGGGATTCCTCGAAAAAAGAGATGAGCCCAGAAGAAGAAAGAAGATTGTCAAAAGAAAATGAAGATTGGGATTCCTCGAAAAAAGAGATGAGCCCAGAAGAAGAAAAAGAAGAAAGAAGATTGACACAGGAAAATGAAGCTTGGGATTCCTCAAAAGATGAGATGAGCCCAGAAGAAGAAGAGATCAGAATAGAAAAAGAAGGCGAAAGAGATACCTTTGAAACTGTGTTATTTGAAGAAGAAGTAAACAGGGGAGAAGCCAGAATTGAAAAAAGTGGTATTTGCACAGCAGTCGCGCTGAGATATTATTTTATTTACGAAAATGTAGGCGGAGGAGAACCTGAACTTCGTTTTGTGCAACATCCCTTAATCGAACTAGAAGTTGATATTCCAAAAGAGGACAAAGAGGAAGAACTAACTCCAGAAAACGTGGACTATGAAGACGATGTAGAATATTTGAGAAGTTTAGACCCTAAAGAATGGAAGTCACAAGATCATTACAAAGTCCTAGGTATCCCAAATATAAAATACAAAGCAACAGATGACATTATCAAAACTGCCTACAGGAAGAAAGTCTTAAAGCAACATCCTGACAAACATAAAGCGCTAGGGGAAGAAATCAAAACAGATGATGACTATGTTACCTGTATAACAATTGTTTATGAAACTCTATGAAATATAATTCGACACACAATTCGACAATGATCTACCTTGTACTAGTGATATAAAAAAAGACTTTTATAAAGCGTTTACGTATTATTTTGACTTAAACTCCCGATGGTCGGAAAAAACACGGGTGCCCAAATTAGGAACTGAAAATTCGACAAAGGAAGAGGTGGAACACTTTTATTCGTTTTGGTATGATTTTAAATCATGGAGGGAATATTCCTATGAAGACGAAGAGGATAAAGATAAATGTCAAGATCGTGATGAGAGAAGGTATGTGGATAAGTTAAACAAAGCTGAGAGATTAAGAAAGAAAAAAGAAGAAATAAAATTGATATGTGGAGAAGAAAAGGAGAAGGAACTGCGTGTAATATTGAGGGAATGTGAAAATTTAATAAATGAAGAAAACAGAGTAGCCAAAAAGTATGAAAATTCATTTGAGACTAAAAACTTAGGAAATTTTCGAGCGAAAACTTACCATATCCCATCTAAGTACAGACACTGGGAAAAGAAAGCAATTGTTTTTCAGGTGGGACTCAATATTTTGACACAATAGAAAAGTGTTATTGTCGAGAGAAAATTATATTTTTGTTGCACTTATTAATACTGATTTTATCTCAAAACAAGGCGAGGATGTTATTGTGTTTTCAATTTTATCAATCAAAGGCAAAATAAAAATTAAATTAAATTTTTTTTAATAACGCGGGCACATAAATTTGATACACTCTGTATATTGAGCTGTAAATATTTATTAGAATTTAGTTTAGATGTAAGTGGATTTCTCTTTTTAATGAGCTTTCCGATGAACTATTAAAGACTTTTGTGAATAATTAAAGTGAAAAGGACGATGTATTTAGATTTAAAATGAAAATAGATTGTTTATTACGAGAACTATAGAATCCACAGGTAGATGTAATTATCACTTTCTGGGAAAGTGGTTTAAAAAGAAAGTTTGGAATTTTAATATCTTTGTTCAACACGAGTAAATGTTGTAGAGTTTCCCCGAAAGTAATTAGGATGGTCGGAATAATTTTGAAAAAGACTGTTTGTTTGTCGAATGGAAAGATTGTTTATGATTCTTGGCAAGTTCAAAGGGGAAAAGTGGTTTGAATGATTGAGAGTTTGAAAAAGGTCATTATGTTTTTGGCATCGCTGAAGAGCAGTTCGACGTTTTCGTGGATAGATAGTTAGCAAGTACCAGTGGCTGTTTGATAGTGGAGAATAGTGATGAAAAGTGGAACGAGAGACAGATCAAATTGAGACGAAATACCTCTTTGATTCTGTATTATTGTGAGAAGGAGAGCAGAGAATTTTTGGAGTTTTGTTTGAATCGAGCACGTGTCAAAAGAGGCCCGGCTTGTAGGAGAATTGGTGCTGGTATGCTGATAGTTTTGAAGCTGGAGAACGGAGAGGGCTTTGATGAGTAGCCTTCAACATAGTCAACGAGGGAGAGCTGTTTTGGGTCACGAGAAGAAATCAGAGTGAGTGAAGCAAAAGGTCAGTCAATTTATGTAAAAGAGATTTTTATGTTCGGAAACTAAATTTTTGAGTAAAAAGCATATGAATTAAAATTCCAATATTTCAAAAAGTAAATAGTAAATATAGGTAATCTTGCGAATACATAAATTTGTTTTGTTTAGTTTGTTTTAGCAAAGTCATCGGGAATAAACCGATAAATTGTTTTTTTGTAACTATAATAAATTTAAGTGGTAAAAATTTCATTCGGACATCTGTGTCCACAGGTTTTTAGATTCGATAGATTTTAGAGTATTGATTTTGATAAATAAAAGACAATTCTGTATTTTTATTTTAATATTTTGCTTTATTTCTTTTCCCTATTTTATCCCGATTAGGATCAACTAAGAGATACTGAACCCACGAGAGAAGATAAGTATAACGTGAGATAATTTGGATTTTTTTTAATAGTATAAAAAGGCACCCTGAGATTTTTTATTCATTTTTATGTATGATTTGCGACAATTAAATATTTAATCAAATAAATAATAATTAATATAAAATTAATAAGAAGCAGATCATAACAATATATATATATATATATATATATATATATATATATATATATATCATAAAGGAGTACGACCGTCAATTCCAATATAACAAAGGAGCACTCGTAAGTGTAGGGTTTTATCGGTCAAGTGGGTGAAAAAAGAGACAAAGAATTCAGCTACTTCATCTATTTATTGAAGACGTTTCGTCTACTGCTCAGTAGACATCATCAGTTCATCTACAAAAAGAGTGGTATAAGAAACAACATCCAAAAGAGAGGTAAAAAAGCACTAGCGTTACCTTAAAAAGACATGTAGCAAAAGATAAGATGTACATAGTAAAAAAAAACCTTATCCATGAACCAACGTAATGTAAAAGTATATAACATTTAAGTGTATAGTTAATATTTAAAAAACTTTAGTACAGCCAAAGACAAGACCATGTGGTAACAGTCACATATAAAAAACAAGTGTAAAAAAGCCGGCTTGCTTTTTTAAAGTCAAGAATGAACCAAGAAAAAACCAGATTCACACTTCCAAAAAACTATATATCAAATAAAACTATATATATAAAAAATATATATATATACAGTGGAACCCCGTTAACTCGGATTAATTGGGACCGCGGCCGATCCGGGTTATCGAAAATCCGGGTTAGCCGGAGAAAATGGTAAAAATTAATAAAATATGGTATGCTTACAGATAAACTCCGTTATAATTGTCACACAGACACTGGTAAACTACGTTCGCATTCCACACAAAACCACACATACAAAGCGTCGTCAAAAGTCTCATTCTTAGCTTTATTAGCTTTGCACCGATTAAACTGTCTTTTGTTATCATTTTGAAAAAAAAATTCTTCGATTTTAGTTCTATTTTTCTTCTAATCCGATACTGTAGATGTACCGACACCATAATATAATGCTGCAAGATTCACCTTTATCAATTCTACTTAATGCTTCTAGTTTCTTTTCCATTGTCACTACAACATTTTTACGTTTTGTTGCCCTTATAGACAAAAGACACACAAACACAAAATCTGAATAGATTTACGAACGATTACAAAACGGAAGCGAACAATAATACGACTTTACTACACATAATACCGTCTCTGATGTTATGTTATTTAATAAAAGTGATGACTAAGACCATTGTTAAAAAAAGAATTTTAATAGTCTTTTCTAAACAATGATAACACAGACAGTTTCAAAAAAATAAAGGATAATACAGGTGCATGTTGTTTTCGACAATGAATGTGGTGTACCATGAGTCATTTTTACTATGTTATATGTAGTTCAATCCGGTTCCATTATCTCTCAAATATTATATTACATAGAGTTGGTACAAAACCTCGTGAACCTTGAAAATGCGTATGTATAAACGAAATAAAATGAAGCCAAAAACATACGAATATTTTATTTGCTGCGAATTGCGCGACAGGGTCCCATCTGCACCCTGATTGCCCTGATATTTTCAGTAATGTCGGATTCATCAATCGTTTCGTTCGTATATTGACGTCACCAAATGAATGAATTAGGTTTACGAGATTTCGTAACAGCAATACATTTTTATTGTTGAAATGTTTGTCTGATAAAAATCGGTCCGGGTTAGCCGGAGTTCCGGGTTATCGGGGGCCGACTTATCGGGGATCCACTGTATTTACTCCCAGCGTATGAAGTGAGCCACATATCAAAAGAAACTGCGTTTGAAGTGAGGTCCTGTACAAAGTGAGGTCCAGTATACGGACCTCACTTAGTCAATCAATGTAAGACTTTTTCGTAGACATGTACTGATAGCAAACACTGTTTTTTTACAAAAAAAAGTGGGACCTCACTTTGTATGGTCCAGATCAATTTTTAGTTCAGAGATTTTCCGCATAGAGGCGCTGACTTTGGCGTATATTTTCTAACCATGTATATTCTATGCCCTGTTGAATAACTTACGATACACATAGTGAGGACCATACAACTGGCAACATCTGTTCAACCAATCTTTAAAACAGTGGATCGTCGCATAAATTCAAACAGTACAAAAATGTTTAATACTTTAATCCTTTTTGAGAGCGTAGGCGCAAAATTTCGGTTGAGTTCTTTTTAAACGCATTTATTTTTTTCGAATCCTGAGATAACTAATAGGTATTTTAAAAAAATTTAAACTCAAAATAGAAGACTACATTATTCCCGAGGACAGATAGTCCCTTATAATGAAAAAAAGTTTCTTTTGAATGATATATTTAAAATTAAAAATCAGACTATGTTTTTTCACCCCTGTGATTTATTAAAATAAATATTATAGAAGTCCTCAACGACTTTCGACCATGGATAATACAGTAATATTTCTTTCTGCGTTTAAATTTTTCAAAAATACTTAAGATTTGTTACAGTCAAAATTACTGATTAACTTTAAATCATCTCAGGTACATGATTAAAGTATTTATAAGCTAGAACATTCGTTGTAATAAAAACAATTTCTTCAATTTGATTAAATATAAATAGCGTAAATTCATTAATTCGATTTGTAGGTATTTTATGTTTTTTATTGTCATTGAAATTGGTCATTTACTCTATAGCTGACGTTTGTTTGATTCTAGTTGAATACATAGCGTTGACAATTCTTCCTTTTCGTATCCAATATGGTACCGCTTCTGGTTATCGTATTTTTGTTCGTGTTTTATGTTTTGACAGACTTTTAAATCTGTCAAATCAAAGTTCTATTTTTAAAAGAAGAATGTGACGTAGTTGGTCACTTAGCAGCTTGTAAAATCGAAATTGTTGATTTGAACGTCACCGCCGAAATTTTTAAACGTCTGATTTTTTGAAAATAAGGATTTATCTGATCCATCCATTAATTTGGGATCTATAAATCAGACTTTTCCATAAACTAGTAATTATTGGAGTTAGTAAAATTGATTTTAAGGATATATTACTTGTTTAGTCCAATTTTTGGGATACAATACGGCTGTGGTGTCATTTCTTCGATTTGATACGAATGAATGTTTGGTTTGAAGCCAGAAAACGGGTTTCTGTATCGAAGTTGTACTGAAGACACGTGATCCTCTGAAAGCTGGAAGACCCCATCGATTTTGGGTAAGTTATGCTATATTACATCCCACCTCGGGGAGGTTTAAGGGGTACTTGTGAATTTTAATAGTGGGATTAATGCTTGTTTTGTTTTAGGGTTTTTCCACGTGGTTTTTATTTTGGGGTTTGGATCTCAATAACTGGATTTCAGATGAGTTACTTTAATTATTTTGATTTGTAACCATTTAATTTGCTTATCTTCTTTTTTTTTTAATCTGTAGAATTTGATAATTTAGGTTGCGGTAATTTATTTGTATATTTTATTTGTTGAATTCAGGTATCTTCATTAGGTTGTTTTTTTTTTAATTTATTAGTATTTCCTTTTATAATTTCTTATGTACACGGCTCTTGATCGGATAGTCAATTGTTTATTTTCCGCTACGCGTACTTGACCTTACCATTCGCAGAGCTCTACGATTGCGTCTCGAGATTTATAAATTGCATTTTTTTTATATACGTTTATATATTTATTTTTGTTGCTACCCATATTTAGGTAATTTACCCAGTGATCAGGGGTCGTTGTTTGGTTCAGTTTGGTTAGTTTTTGTAGTTAGTTTAGTGTAATTTTTAAAAAGTGTTCAATATATTATGTGTTCAATTAAAGTGTCAAAGGTGTTGTATTATTCCGATTCTTTTGGCAAATTCGGGAATTTAGGTACACTGGATTGGTGTTTGTGGCATGAATTTGTCTGGCGCCCTTTTAACAACAAAATAGGAAAATTGGGAATCCACCCCATCTCCACTGTATAAAAGCTAGCCCGCAACACCTGTGCTCTCACCTCCAACGAATTTTGTGTTGCGTTGTGAGGTGGTGGCATTTTTGGCGCCCAACGTGGTGGCGATCTTGAAGATCTTCTTCTTCTTTGACACTTGTGGAATATTGGACAATTTTTGAAGACCTGGAAGAATATTCGTTTGGGGATATTTGGTGAAGTGAAGTTTGTGTTATTGTGAAAGTGAAGTGAATGTGAAAGATGCCTCGTAAAATTAACGTGTATCGATTGAGCCAAGATGAACTCACCTATGAGTTGAAGATTAGAGGATGTGCCACTGGAACGGTGGAAGAGATGCGCCATGCACTGACTGCGGCACTTAGGTTGGAGAAGAGTGGAGACAGCATTAGCTACCCTCCGTATCCTTTTAATACTGAGGAGGATGTGTCTGCTGTGAACTTAAAACTCAATGAGCTCGATCCGATGATTTCTGCCTTTACTGGCACTACAGCTAGTAATGATTATAACAAGTTCACATCTAAATTACATTGTGTGTTGAATAGACTGGAGCATATACCGGAAGGTACCGAAGAGAGACCAGCATTACTGTCAAGAGTATTTGACTTATTGGGTCGTCTGCAGTCAAGAGCCGAAGAACTGGAGAGAACTATGAGTGTACCAGTCCATCTGAGTTTGCTGGCTGACCAAACTGAAAATCTACATATAGAGGGCGTACCAGCACATACATCAAGCCCGATAGCTTCAAGGGTTCCATGTACATCTTCTCAAATTCAGTGCATACCTCCCTCAAAATGGAACTTGAAGTTTTCTGGTGACCGGAAGGGCACATCGATAAGCGCGTTTCTCGAAAGAGTAGAAGAACTTAGAATGGCGAGACATGTCACGAAAGAGACTCTTCTGGAATCTGGCATAGATTTGTTTGATGGCAGGGCATATCACTTCTATTTGGCTTATAGAAACCAGATCGCTAACTGGGATGAATTTGTGGAGCTCTTAAAAGAAGAATATTTGTCTCATGATTACAACGAAAAATTGTTTGATGAAATTCGTAGACGCACTCAAGGACCTGATGAATCGATTGGAGTTTATCTAGCAGTGATGGCTGGATATTTTAGGAGATTGACTTGCCCTATTGATGAACCGACCAAATTGAAGATATTAATGAAAAATATTGCACCATATTACCAGACACAGTTGCCGTTATTAGAAGTTGATTCTATTGCAAAGCTTCGTGAATATGGAAAAAAATTAGAAGCCAGGAAGGAAGCAGTTGAAAGCTATGTTCCACCTAGCAGACGAATTGGCAATGTTTTAGAACCAGATTTAGCTTATGTAGCGGTCGACTCGTCTAGCAGCGTTAGTGTGGATAGTTGTCAGGATCAGTCGACTACATCAAGTGTAGTTCGTGGTGAAGTGAAAAACGCAAGACCTCCGAAAGATATCGTTTGCTACAGATGTAATAAACCAGGACACCGAGCTATTGGTTGCACGGCACCAAGGACCACGCGTTGTTTTAAGTGCAAAAAGGAGGGCTACACAGTTAAGACATGTCCTGATTGTTCAAAACTACGACCTTCGGAAAACTAGTTCCACTGCCTTTGACTGATCGAGAAAAAAGCAGTGGAAATGATGAAACCTCGATCGACAAAATACAAGTACTATTAGATTTTGTTTTAGAAAATGCTGTTGGTGACGAGAGACCATACCTGACTGTTGATATATTTGGAAAATCTGTTTTAGGATTGCTGGATTCTGGAGCAAGTAGGACGGTGTTGGGGAGTAAAGGATTAACTATGATTAGAGAGTTAGGTCTGCCCATGGATAACAATCGCCTAAATAGCTGCACAGTGGCAAATGGTGTTAGTTGTCGCAGTGTCGGCATGGTGGAATTGCCTGTTAAGTTGAGGGGTAGATTTAGATTGATTGAGGCTATGGTGATTCCAGACTTACCGCACCTGTTAATTTTGGGAGCTGACTTCTGGCGTATTATGGGTATAGTTCCGGACTTGCGTAGGAAGGAGTGGTGTTTTTCTAGTGAACCGGTGTTAGTCAACTGTATCGACCAGATGAGTGGACAGACGCGACTTAGTTCTTTCGAAAAGAGCAGATTACAGTCAGTTATTGATAGGAATATGGTACTTATGGGAAACGAACTTGGTTGTACAAATGTGGCAGAGCATACGATTGTCACGAATAGTCAACCCATTAAACAACGCTATTACAGAGTCAACCCTGTTGTCCAGGAGCAAATTGATAAGGAGCTTAATGAGATGTTGAAGTTAGGGATAGTTGAAGCTTCTAACAGCCCTTGGTCGTCGCCAATACTTTTAGTCAAGAAGAAAGATGGCTCTTATAGGTTTTGTGTTGACTACCGCAAATTAAACTCAGTGACAGTTAGAGACAGTTACCCATTGCCACAAGTTTCTGATACTTTGGATAAGCTTCGAAATGCCAACTATTTGTCAAGTCTTGATGTGAAATCAGCTTACTGGCAGGTGCCAATGGCTGAAACATCCAAGCAATTTACGGCATTTACAGTACCGAACCGTGGGCTTTTTCAATTCAAAAGGATGCCATTTGGTTTGCATAATGCCCCTGCTACCTGGCAGAGACTTATTGACAATGTGTTGGGTCATGATCTGGAACCACATGTCTTTGTATATCTTGATGATGTGGTTATAGTAAGTCAAAGTTTCGAACAACATCTGGCCATATTGGAGGAGGTGTTTCGGCGATTAAGGGAAGCTAACATCACGGTCAGCCTTGATAAGTGTCAGTTTTGTAGACCGCAGATGAAATACCTTGGGTACGTTATAGATCGGAATGGGTTACATGTAGATCCAGAAAAGGTCAGGGCAATGTTGGAGATAGCAACTCCAAATAACGCTACCGAAGTGCGTCGTATAGTTGGAACATTTTCGTGGTACCGAAGATTTGTACCAGATTTTTCAACCATTATTGCCCCAATAACAGCGTTGATAAAGAAAAAAGCAAAGTTTCTATGGACCGAAGAGTGTAGCAGATCTTTTAGAAAGATCAAGGAGTGTTTGATAGCCGCACCAGTTTTAACATGTCCAGATTATACCAAGCCATTTACGGTTCAGACAGATGCGTCAGGTTATGGGATTGGAGCAGTACTAGTGCAACCGCATGAAGATGGTGATAGAGTGGTGTCTTATCTTAGCCGTTCCTTAACTCGCCAAGAGCGCAATTACACTACTACAGAGCGTGAATGTCTAGCTGTATTGTGGGCTATTGAAAAATTGCACCCGTACTTAGAAGGTGTACCGTTCACGGTCATAACCGATCATTATAGTTTGCTTTGGCTGCAAAATTTGAAAGATCTGACTGGACGATTAGCACGATGGGCTGTAAGGCTACAGCAGTACGACTTCAAGGTAATCCATAGGAAGGGCAAAGAAAATATCGTACCAGATATGTTGTCCAGAGCTGTTCCAATCGTCGATTTCATAGAGACCGAAGTAGTTGATGAAACAAATTGTGACAAGTGGTATCAGAAAATGCTGATGAGGGTTCAAGGATGTCATAGTAAGTTTGGCAGTTGGAGAGTCGAAGGAGGTAAACTATGGAAACATGTGGCCAATGAGTATCCTGGGTTGTCATCCATTGATGAAAATTGGAGGCTGGTAGTACCCAAGAAAGATCGGCTTAACATAATCTTAGCAGCTCATGAACCTCCTACATCAGGGCATACTGGTGTGTTCAAGACTTATTCTAGAGTGGCTGAAAAGTATTACTGGCCTAAAATGAGGAATGACATAGCCAATGTTGTACGAAGATGTAAAACCTGCGCTGCTTACAAGCCGTCTCAGCAGAAGCCAACTGACAAAATGGTATCTCATCCTAAGGTTGACCGCCCTTGGGAAATGATCTCGATGGACTTGGTAGGTCCACTACCAAGGTCAAAGCAAGGCCATACATATATTTTAAATGTTACTGATTACTTGAGTAAGTTTACCCTATTGTTTCCCTTGCGGAAAGCTACAGGTGATACGGTGGTGAAAAAGGTGGAAAATGAAGTTTTCTTGATATTTGGAGTGCCTAGGATTGTAATATGTGACAATGGTCCTCAATTTAGATCCACCCAGTTTGGAAAATTAATGCAGACTTATAAGTGTTATGTGAAATACAGTGCTGCTTATCACCCCAGGGCTAACCCAACAGAGAGGGTAAATCGAACATTTAAAACTATGTTGGCTATGTATGTGTCAGATAATCACCGAACTTGGGATGAAAACTTACATAAAATTGCTTGTGCTCTTAGAACATCCACTCATGAGACTACTAAACTAACACCCTACTTTGTCAATTTTGGTCGGAATATGATATTGTCTGGAGAAGATTATGCTGCTCTCACTGGGATAAATGACGAAGATGGAACTCAGACCGGGGATCTATCCAGAAATAAGTCATTTAGAAAAATGTTTTTGGATGTTAGGAATCGTCTGGAAGTTGCTGGGAATAAGAGTTGCGATAGATATAACTTGCGTTGTCGTCATGTCGAGTACCTTCCAAACCAACTTGTCTGGAGGAGGAATTATGCCCAGTCTGACGCTGCAAAATATTTTTCGCATAAACTAGCCCCTAAATTTATAGGCCCCTTTTGTGTGAAGAAACGGATATCACCGTGGACTTATGAGTTATGTGACGACAAGGGCAATAGCAAAGGTGTGTGGCATGCGAAAGATCTTAAACCGGGACCGACTGAGGAGTAGTATATTCGCATTCGTTATGTCTTCCATCATCATCCCGTGTAACACACCGGGTGGTGTTATGTTTATTATTTTTTTTGTTATTGTTTTTTTTCTTTTCCTTTGACGGAAAAGAAGGATGACTGTAATCGAGTGAATGGTCAACCTTGAAGTATGTCTGGGTATCGTGGCTGAATGATTGTAGTTGTGATCAGATGTGCACTGTGACGCTGAGCTGATTTGTTTTTTTTTCTCTTTTAGAAATTTACTACGTAAATTTCTTGAAGTAGAGGGGGGATTTGTTACAGTCAAAATTACTGATTAACTTTAAATCATCTCAGGTACATGATTAAAGTATTTATAAGCTAGAACATTCGTTGTAATAAAAACAATTTCTTCAATTTGATTAAATATAAATAGCGTAAATTCATTAATTCGATTTGTAGGTATTTTATGTTTTTTATTGTCATTGAAATTGGTCATTTACTCTATAGCTGACGTTTGTTTGATTCTAGTTGAATACATAGCGTTGACAATTCTTCCTTTTCGTATCCAATATGGTACCGCTTCTGGTTATCGTATTTTTGTTCGTGTTTTATGTTTTGACAGACTTTTAAATCTGTCAAATCAAAGTTCTATTTTTAAAAGAAGAATGTGACGTAGTTGGTCACTTAGCAGCTTGTAAAATCGAAATTGTTGATTTGAACGTCACCGCCGAAATTTTTAAACGTCTGATTTTTTGAAAATAAGGATTTATCTGATCCATCCATTAATTTGGGATCTATAAATCAGACTTTTCCATAAACTAGTAATTATTGGAGTTAGTAAAATTGATTTTAAGGATATATTACTTGTTTAGTCCAATTTTTGGGATACAATACGGCTGTGGTGTCATTTCTTCGATTTGATACGAATGAATGTTTGGTTTGAAGCCAGAAAACGGGTTTCTGTATCGAAGTTGTACTGAAGACACGTGATCCTCTGAAAGCTGGAAGACCCCATCGATTTTGGGTAAGTTATGCTATATTACATCCCACCTCGGGGAGGTTTAAGGGGTACTTGTGAATTTTAATAGTGGGATTAATGCTTGTTTTGTTTTAGGGTTTTTCCACGTGGTTTTTATTTTGGGGTTTGGATCTCAATAACTGGATTTCAGATGAGTTACTTTAATTATTTTGATTTGTAACCATTTAATTTGCTTATCTTCTTTTTTTTTTTAATCTGTAGAATTTGATAATTTAGGTTGCGGTAATTTATTTGTATATTTTATTTGTTGAATTCAGGTATCTTCATTAGGTTGTTTTTTTTTTAATTTATTAGTATTTCCTTTTATAATTTCTTATGTACACGGCTCTTGATCGGATAGTCAATTGTTTATTTTCCGCTACGCGTACTTGACCTTACCATTCGCAGAGCTCTACGATTGCGTCTCGAGATTTATAAATTGCATTTTTTTTATATACGTTTATATATTTATTTTTGTTGCTACCCATATTTAGGTAATTTACCCAGTGATCAGGGGTCGTTGTTTGGTTCAGTTTGGTTAGTTTTTGTAGTTAGTTTAGTGTAATTTTTAAAAAGTGTTCAATATATTATGTGTTCAATTAAAGTGTCAAAGGTGTTGTATTATTCCGATTCTTTTGGCAAATTCGGGAATTTAGGTACACTGGATTGGTGTTTGTGGCATGAATTTGTCTGGCGCCCTTTTAACAACAAAATAGGAAAATTGGGAATCCACCCCATCTCCACTGTATAAAAGCTAGCCCGCAACACCTGTGCTCTCACCTCCAACGAATTTTGTGTTGCGTTGTGAGGTGGTGGCAGGTTTTCTCAGTATTCGAAAAAAATGAACGCATTTAAAAATAATTCGAACGAAATTTTTGAGCATATGCTCTCAGAAAGGCTTAAAATAATATAAATTTTTGTAATCAGTATTTCAATAGTTATTTATGATATAAGTGTTAAAAGTACACGTTTAAGGCACGCATGTGAAAGTTTGCAGAATGAGCGACAGCGAGTTCTGCAATTCACATGAGTGCCTTAAAAATGTACTTTTTAACACGCATATCATACAATATTTTTTCTACAAACGTAATTACAGGATAATATCTACAAAAACTACTAAAATTTTTTATTTCGTTAGTAGTTCCAAAATGACACAAAATCTAGGCATCTGATAAAAAAGTTTATTTGAAGAAAGTGTATTTTTTTGTTCTTCTTAATGGCGGTACAGACTCGTTTTTTTAATATTGTATTTATTTACAGAGTAATTTCCACATATTAATATATTTTTCAAATTGGGCTCTGTACCGCCATTCTTTATTATATTACAAATACGTGTGCCAAATATCTCGAAAAAATATTCAAAATTACAGCCTCAATCTTGGAACGCGTTTTGGCTACCTGTTGATCGCTACTGTATCACCTTAAAAATAAATTCGATAAACCAATTCATCATTTATTGCCATCAAAAAATTTCAGTAGGTAGTATTTTTTAACACGTTTGTATAATACCTTTCATTTCCTAAGAATTATGTATTATTTAAAAATTACATAATGGAGATGGAGATTCCTAATCGTATTTCGGTATTCACATTTCATACAAGAGTCTCAAAGTACTCAAGTATAAACAATTTTTAGATGATTTTGGGAATATCGATTTCAAGCAGATCACTTACCTTTTTATGTAAATATTCATGTGTTTCATAAAAGCTGATGTGACACTTTCGTCCAGTTCTTTATTAGTAAATAAAAGTTGAATTATGGTTGTTTGGGTTAATAATTACTTCGCATATTATTTATAATACATATAGTAGGGGAGCAAAGTATGCTAAATGTGCAGTCACTCGAGCGCTTAGGGGACCTATTGGGTTGTGATTATTAGGTTCTAAAACCAAAAAAGTTAAGTAAAATTTTCCATTTTAGTGGGGACTTTCCATATTTTAATTTAATTTTCCATTTCCAACACCCGTTTTCTCCGATATAGCGCCACCTATCCATAATTAGAAAAAATGTTTCGAATAAAAGTTGCTTATTTTTACGCAAAGAATCCAAATCTGTAATAAAAAAATAGGGGTTCCTATTTAAGAATTTAAAGTAACCCCCCCCCCCCCCACCACCGTGGGGGTCGTGTTTGGTACCATTCGATAGATTTCAGAAAAAATATTCAGAAATTGTAGTGTATTACCTATAAGAAATTACCGTTAAGCCGGGTCCAGACTATGTAACAAAACATGTTAAATAACAAAGTTTTGTAACTTGTTACAAAATTTTAAATAAAAGAGTTATAAAACACAGTGTTGTATAACATTTTTCTGGTTATATAGCATGTTTTATGTTATCCAACAGATGTCGGTAAACATCAAAGAAAGTTATAAAACCGCACCGCGACTGATCTACACCTAAAAACATGTTATTGAAACATTTCTCTGGCATAGTACGCGAGCAGCAACCGTTGGAGTCATATCGCCTTGTTCATTCTGGAGTGATTGTGCTAGATTTTTCTTTGCTCTGTTCACGTAGGGTTATTTACGCGATGAAATTGTCGAAAGAACTGACTACTCATTTAATTGAGCTATTTCGTAAGTAACGAGTATTATGGGATTGCTGTGGGATGAGCTACATTTATTGATTAAAAAAAAAACAAATAAAAAACACGATGAATAGACTGAAATAGAAGTGAAAATAGATACAGAAACTATAATTAAAACTAATGCACGTACGCCTATAACTCAAGCCAACAAATGAAAAGCAATACGCGGAACCTTAACAGCAAATCGGTGCAAATCAACTCTAAATTTGACATAAATAATATTCTCTACAGAGCAGAGTGTTCAGACATAAAACTTTAACATTCACTTCATTCGCTACACAGATGCAGACTGCTTCATCAGCTACTCAAACAGGCACTCAATCATACAATATATCTGAGCCTTTCTATTCCGTCCACTACATCTACATCCGCTACTTCTCCAGCTACACCAATTCAAACAGACAGTGACACTCAATCATGAACAGGTGAAGAAGATAATACTGAGGAATTAAATTTTACAGAAATGTTATACTTCCTCTCTGAAACAATGAGTAAAAAGTTTAAAAAATATACTTTGCTAATAATCTAACTGTTAATCTTTCTCTTACTGGAATTGCATCTCGAAATGTCTTTCCTGCCTATTTTATGGCCGATTTCATTTATAAGAAAATCAAAATCAGAACTTTCTATTCTTAAGAAGCTTTTAAAACTGCCATCACATTTAATGTGTCCTGTCGATGGGTCTATGTTATCTCTTTCCAGATCAGCTAAAAGAGCTGTACCACTACCTATATTTTGCTCGAGCTGCTAATGAAGGACACACCCAAAATATTAATTTAACACGCCGGTGTCGCCTCCACAATATTATACAAGCTGCTGTTGCTATGAAGAGATCCTCCATACTTATATGACGCAATTTTATATACTACCTAACCTACCAGCTATCCATCTAAAATGCTGCAAAATTTATGCGCATGTTGTTGTTTTGTTTTTTGTTATATAGTCTGGATACTCATGCTATATATAACAAGTTACATAACAAAGTTGTACAACTTTGTTGTACAACTTTGTTATTAGCATGTTTTGTTACAGTCTAGACCCGGCTTTAAAAGTTCCCCGTTTCAGGAAAAAATATTGTCTAAGAGTGACTAGTGACCTAGTGGGTAGACCTCGGATAAACTCGGATTCGTAAAGCAGAGGTTTAGATTTCAAATCCGGGGTGTGGATCTCCGATTTTTTTTATTTATTGTTACTGCATTCATGTCTATAGACAATGTTGCAATCTATTATGAGCACAATAAAAAAATATAGTAATAAAATAATAAATAAATATTTCAAAAAAAAACAAGAAAAAAAATACAATCACTGGAAGCGAAACTAAACAATACGGAAGAAATATAACCACTGGATTCGGAACTGGATATAGAACTGGATAATATTATAAAACTGATATTATAATATGTAAGCACTACGAGCCTAGTAGGCCCATGGCTTGATGTACTATTCTTTTCCACTCCCTTTTGTCAGTCGCTTTTCTTTCCCAGTTCCTTAAGTTAATTCTTCTAATATCTTCTCTAACTCCATTACTCCATCGTGACCTCGGTCTTACTCTTCGTCTTTTCCCTGCCAATGCACTAGATAGTACCATTCTGGGAATTCTAGATGGAATCATCCTCTGCACATGGCCCAACCATCTAAGTCTTTGCGCCTTAATTACTGCTAGTATGTTAGGATCTTGATAGAGCTCAGTTAGTTCCTTATTTGTTCTTCTTACCCATTGTCCATTTAAGTTTTTCCCACCAAAGATTTTGTGCAGTATTTTCCTCTCCCAAACTAATAACAATTCTTGATGTTTTTTTGTTGTGACCCATGTTTCAGAAGCATACGTTACTATCGGCCTTATTACGGTCTTGTAAGTTCTTAGTTTTGCTCTTCGTGATATATTTTTACTTCTTAACAACCCATTAAAAGCAAATATAGCGCGGTTGCCCGACATAATTCTCTTTTGTATTTCTTCTTCACAGTTAGGATATCTTGTGAAGACAGTTCCTAAGTACTCAAATCTCTCAACTTCTTCGAATTTATACTGTGTTCCCTTCGCTGTTGTCATTGTTATGTATTGCCCCCGAACGAATTGCTTATTTGTTCATTCTATATACTTTGTTTTTGCTTCATTTATATACAATCCTTTGGTTGCTGCCCTCTCCTCGAGTTTTATGACTGTTTCTATAAGTTCTATTTTGCTCCTAGCCAAGATTACCAAATCGTCTGCGAATGCCACGCACTAATGTTTTTTGTGGTACATCAGACCTGTTCTATTAATGTTTGCTTCCTGTATAACCTTTTCTAGTAATATGCTAAACATTATAGACGATAATGGATCACCCTGCCGCACTCCTTGTTTGACCTCAAAGCTTTCTGTTATAGTATTGTTTATCTTGACTTTATTATACTGATATATCATACTGATATTGTTTAAAAACACTAATAATATTGATATAAAATGTTAATCAATTTTATTTATTGTTATAAGAATCAAAGGTAAATATGATTAGGCGAATGAAGCCTTAGGTTTCGCAGTCAATATCCCAACCACACACACATGTTGCAATCTATTTCAATACGGTTTATAGTACAAACTATACATTTAATATCAAAATAGTGGGATATATTTTTTTAGTTGAGGACACTTGGTCACATTGCATTGTTTCAAGATAAGGTGAAATATCTTCAATAAATGGAAAAAAGCATGTATGTCATATATTATAATACTTTCTATACTCTTAATATGTAGTCTCGTATAAATTTGTAGTGACATGATTTTAAGTATAAGAACAAGAAGCTTGCAACAATTTTCAGAGAAAATAGAAAACTAAGGGCCGGTTGTTCGAACGCTAATCAACAATGATCATTATCAAATATTTAATTACTGTCACCAAAACTGTCAATGTCAACTTTGTTTGGGTTGCTGAAAACATAATTAATTACAATTATGAGATTTATTATTAATTACGTTAATAATTATTGTTATATTAATTTATTATAGACTCCACAGACTTTTTAACAACCCAAACAAAGTTGACATTGACAGTAATTAATTATTTGATAATGATCATTGTTGATTAGCGTTCGAACAACCGGCCCTAAAACTATTTTAAAATGATTATTCGAAATAAAACATATGCACATATTCACTGTATTAGCCATCTAGTGGAATAACTGTAAAATTAAGTCAGTAAAAAAGGTACATTAAGTTTAATTAAATTAAGTAAATCATCTTGTATACTAAAGTTAAGGTTGGAAAATTGTCGTTTCAAAATGAAAATCGACAGGGGCAACAGTACCTATACTAAAATACACTCTGTATAGATAATTATGTCAATGTTAATAATGCTGGATAGAGAATTGAATATCCTTTCAAATGAGCTAGCACACGCCCCTATTCCCTATTTAAAAATAAGGGGTGGTGGAAATGGAAGGGAGGGGGTTGAAAAATGACAGATATGTATGTACCGTAAAAACTGTGTTCCCCTTAGATCAAAAGTCGGGCTTTTATATTTATATGTTAAGTTCAATATAAATTTCACATAACTGAACTATCACTGTATCCTCCATTTTGATTATTATTGTTCTTAACTAACGCTATTTTCAAAATTCTTGCTTTCCTATCCATAATTCTCCAAGATGGCCGACGGTCGGAATGTTTTGGCAAGTGCGTCTGTAAAACAACGCGAAAAACATGACGAAAAGTTGAAAATTTACTGTTTTCATTGTAAGAAAAGTTCAACTTGCACAGTGCAATGCGGGAAATGTGAAAAATCGTTCCATTCATCCTGCTTAATTCAGGCAGCCACTCAGAAGACTGCAGCTTGTCGTCACATTCCGGCTTATGGGTGTGTCGACTTTTGGGAGACAGAGAAGGGTCTGTATGAAATTATCATCAAACTTCTGGAGGAAAAAAATAAGCTATTGGTGGAAAACAACGATTTGCTGAACAAAAATCAGGTAATTCTTCTAGAAAAACTGGACATCGCAAGAAGTGAGGTTAGAAAGCCACCAAAGCCATCCCCTAAAAAGCTAACAGGAAATTTTGTTGACATTGGCAACACCGTATTACCGACAGTTTCGCAAACTGCAGTGGAAGGAGTGAAAGATGACAACGTCAAAGTCGTCAAAAATGTCACTGTCAGTCAACATCAAAAACAACAAAAATCGCAATTGCATCACAATACTCAGCAAGATCAAAGCCACATTGCCAATGATTCCAATCTAAACTCACAACTCTCTTCTGAGTTACAAATCCTTCCCGTCATCCAAGAGGAAGTGACTGAAAATGATGGTTTCAAACTGGTGTCATATAAAAAAAGAAAACAAAACAGAAGACCAAGTCCCAAGAAAGGCATTAACACTGATAACCTACTAAAGGTTGTAGCACCTACTCCAATTAAATCATGGGTATTTATATCAGGGTGCCGTGGCAGTTAGTAGTCATTCGCAACGGGTAAAAATTTTTGGAAAATATGAAAATATACATTGTTTTAAGCTATTTTCCCGAAAAAAATTTGCGGATTACTCATTCATTGAAATAAAAATTAACTTTGAAAATTGGTTTTTTCCATACATAACCTTACTAATTTCAGACATATTTTCACCAAATAGAAGTGTATATTTTATATTTGTAGGTACTGACCTTTTATTTATATCTTATTAATGCATATTAGTGCGGTATAATTCATTATTTTTATTAGAATACTGGATTATATTGAAGATATTATAATCCAACAAAATTTTAAATTCTCTCTGTCAACATTTTTGCAATCAAGTAATCAAGTTCACAACACAAAATCACAAAATGTTTATGACATTTAGATCGACATTCGACAACGACTGTGCTAGGTTGCCAATTTTTTTCGTAGGGTTTTCTGTTTCAAATATTGATGTAATTTAAATAAATCAAAATATCTTTGGAATTTGAAAATTTGTCAAAACAAGATTAGTTGTCATTCACGTTTAGTATCGAAAAATGGATGTAACTTCTTATTTTGATATTAATAATATCACACAAAAAAGCGATTTAGAATTAATCCAACATTTGCAAACTGTTTGATTAATTAAAAAACAGTTTGTGCAAAGAAAGACAGTGTCGCCGTTTATGTACAGTGAGGTCAATGGAGAGATACAAATTAAACTATGTTTTGTTTATTAGGGTGGGTTGTGATTGCGCGCAGCGGTCAAATACCTCCTGCGGTTCTCTCACTCTATTACCCGTAAGTTAGGTTTGGACCGAAGGGTTAGGTCTTCCTCCTTTCTGACCGCTGCGCGCAATTGCAGTCTGCCCGTTTAATAATTGTAAACTGCCATTACCATTTGTCAGCTGCCAATGTCAACAAAAAAAGAAGAAAATGTCATTATCAATGTCAACAAAAAAACTGTCATTGTCAGCTGTCAGTGTCAACAAAAAAAGAAGAAAATGTCATTGTCAGCTGTCAATATCAACAAAAAAGACTCACTGTCAGCTATCAAAGTCAACAAAAAAAGAAGAAACTGTCATTACCATTTGTCAGCTGTCAATGTCAACAAAAAACGAAGAAACTGCCATTACCATTTGTCAGCTGTCAATGTGAACAAAAAAGAAGAAAATGTCATTGTCAGCTGTCAATGTCAACAAAAAAAAGAAGAAACTGTCATTACCATTTGTCAGCTGTCAATGTCAACAAAAAACTGCCATTACCAGTTGTCAGCTGTCAATGTCAACAAAAAAAGAAGAAAATGTCATTGTCAGCTGTCAATGTCAACAAAAAAACTGTCATTGCCAGCTGTCAATATCAACAAAAAAAGAAGAAAATGCTATTGTCAGCTGTCAATGTCAACAAAAACAACTGTCATTGCCAGCTGTCAATGTCAACAAAAAAAGAAGAAAATGTCACTGTCAGCTGTCAATGTCAACAAAAAAAGAAGAAACTGTCATTACCATTTGTCAGCTGTCAATGTCAACAAAAAAAGAAGAAAATGTCATTGTCAATGTTGTTCTGAAGCTATTTTCTTGTGGCATTTTTATAATCAAGTATATTCAAATGGGAAATAAGCCACAATTTTACCTAAAAATGATTTTATTAACGTTTCGACGCCCAAGTCGGGTGTAGTTGTCAAAATACAAAATAATGTTTTGAATATTTTAATATTTTGAATATTTTAATATATTTTGAATATAAAATAGTTGTCAAAATACAAAATAAATATTTTGTATTTTGACAACTACACCCGACTTGGGCGTCGAAACGTTAATAAAATCATTTTTAGGTAAAATTGTGGCTTATTTCCCATTTGAATATACTTGATTATGTCATTGTCAGCTGTCAATGTTAACAAAAAAAATAAGAAAATGTCATTGTCAGCTGTCAATTTGTAACACAACATTAAATGCCAACAAAGTGGAAGAAAACTATATTGTCAAATTTGAATTGTTTAATTACTGCATAGTAGGTGGCACTAGCAATAAATATAAAAATTAGGTATGTCACACTTTAAAAATCCCTAGATTTCAAAGATAAATCGAGAAAAATCCCTCCTGTACCGATGCCCGTACGGTCCAGGTTTGGTTAGGTTAGGTCCATTTCCCCACAAAAATGCGTCTATATTTGTTACTTGTAAAACTAAACATTTTTATAGATTTGGCAACATCCAGCAACGTCACATGTAATTATCAATATGGCGGTCTAAAAAAGTGTATAAAATCCAATTTTCAAAGTCTTTTATTATTTAAACTAATGGATAATCCGCAAATTTTTTTTTGAGAATAGCTTAAAATAATGTATATTTTCGTATTTTCCAAAAAATTTCTCTCATAGCGGATGACTACTAACGGCCACGGCACCTTATATCAGGTTTTACTCCTGAAACTGAAGCAACTGATGTTTTCAACTTTCTCAAAAAATATGAGCTTGACCAGGACTGTGTGTGTGAGAAGATGGTTACCAAAAAGAACCACCTATATAGCTCTTTTAAGGTAGGAGTTCCTGAGATAAACAATGATGCCATAATGTCATCTGATTTATGGCCACTGGGAACTAACATAAACCATTTTCTCCATGTTCAACGCCCTCGATCCTCAGTGAATCCGCTGAAGAAAACCGTGGTGCAGTAAATGTTCCTGTACATAATAATAATAATAAAGGTATTTTAGGAAATTTTAAGAAAGCACAAAAAACTATTTTACACTGTAATATACAATGTTTGCGTACCTCCTTCTTAGATCTGGAGGTCCTCCTCAATGAAGTATCAGCAGATTGCTTATGTATAAATGAACACTGGCTAGTATCTGAGGAACTATTTTCAATTAAAATTAAGAACTACAGAATGATTTCTGGCTTTGCAAGGACTGTGGGCTCTCATGGGGGTGTAAGTATATATATTAAAGAAACCTTTGATTCTGTTTCATTAAATCTTGAAAGTTTGTCTCTTGAAAAACATTGTGAAATAACAGGTGTACATTTGGTAAAATTTGATATTCAACTTGTCACTGTGTATCGTACCCCAGATGGTGATTTAAATCAATTCTTCAATACAATGTCAAAAGTTTTCAAAAAGTTAAATACAAATAAACCTCTTATTATAACAGGGGATTTCAATGTGCACTTCAATGAAAGGGATATTGCAGCCCTGGATCTGTGCAATTTCTTTAGATCCTATAACCTCAAAAAATCAATAAAATTTAACACCCGTTATAATAGATGTCTTGATAACATATTTACAAATATTAATAGTATTATGTTGCAATCCGAAGCTGTTGATCTTTCACACACTTCAGACCACAAAGGCATATTGTTTAAATGTGAAGTGTCCCAAACTACTTCTAAATCTAGAATAAGCTACAGGCCCATTACAGAGATGGGACTGGCCTCTTTAAATAACAATCTTTGCTTACAAAATTTTGAATTTATTGATAATGAATGTATTGATGTGGACTCAAGGTTTAAAATGTTTATCGATATTTTAACGCAGGCAATAAATCTGTCTTTTCCTGAAAAATCTAGGCTTGTTGAGCAAAGTAAACAATGTAAAAAAAATTCTTGGTTTAATGATGATTTGAAACTTATGAGGGAGAAACTACAATTTTTGACATCTTTAAATAAAAGTGACCCCGTTTTAGTGACAAAGAAAACACTCTCAGAATATAGGAAAAAATACAGACATGCTATACATAAGGCAAAGATTAAATCTAATGATGATTTTATATTAAACTCTAACAACCGTCAACAGGCTATGTGGTCCCTAATAAACTCAAGATGTAAGAATTTACCAATAAAAAATTCATCACTCAATGCAAATAGTTTTAATGATTTCTTCTGTGGTATTGCTGAAAATGTAATAAATACACTTAATCATACTGACCAATCATTCAATACATACCTTAGTTTTATACCACATGCTCCTTCATTCGCCTCTAATCATTGCTCCTTCAGATTTGAGCCAACAAATTTGGAGGAAGTTGTAAAAGCAATTGAAGAATTAAAAAATAGCCAGAGCAAGGACCCGGATGGAATGAACACAAAAATAATCAAGGCAATTAAACACAACATTAGCTTACCTTTAACTAAACTAATAAACTACTCAATTTCATCCTGCATTTTTCCTTCAGTGTTTAAAACTGCGAAAGTCATACCTCTCTTTAAACGTAAAGGTTCGGCTGATGATCATAATAACTTTCGTCCAATTTCTCTTTTGCCAATTCTTTCCAAAGTGTTTGAGAGAATCCTAAAGAAGCAGATCAATGACTATTTTGAATCTAATCGGCTTTTTGCAGTGCAGCAATTTGGATTTAGAAAAAACAAAACAACAACACTTGCTATCGATCATTTTACAGGCAGTATTTTGGAAGGATTTGAAAACTTTCTTGATACCCTTGCCTCGTTCCTTGATCTTACTAAAGCTTTTGATTGTGTCACTCATAGTATTCTTCTTAAAAAATTACATGCCTATAATTTTCATCCTATGTCTATTCAATTGATTGAGTCTTATCTATCAGATAGATTTCAATATGTGTTTTTTAACCAGCTTAAATCTGATAAAAAACCTTTGATGTATGGAGTGCCTCAAGGGTCAGTTCTAGGTCCAATATTATTTCTCATTTATATAAATGACTTGGGATTTTCACAAGAGGGCCCGGTAAGCACAGTCCTATTTGCTGATGATACTACATGCTATCAAAGTTACCACCCTTTCCAAATCAGTGATATTGATCTTGAGACCACAGAGAGCAATTTGTTCCAATGGTTTTTGGCAAATCGTCTCTCTCTCAATAACTCAAAATCACAAACAGTGAACTTTACCCTAAGACATAACACCATTACACATCCCATTTTAACAGATTGTTCACAGGAAGCTAAATTTCTTGATGTTTATCTTGATCAGGGACTCACTTGGGAACGGCACATACTGAAACTTTCCCAAAAGCTCTCAAGCCAACTCTTTTTATTTAGAAACCTATCTAAGGTTACCTCCCTTCAAACCCTTCTTACATCATATCACAGCAACTTTCACTCACGACTAACTTACGCAATCCTTTCCTGGGGACACTCTTGCCATATAGATAAGGTGTTTGGTCAGCAGAGAAAGTGTATTCGCATAATCACAGGTCAGGGTTATCGGGACGATTGTAGGCAGTCTTTCAGAAACCTGAGGATTCTCACACTACCTTCTGTGTACATTATGCAGTGCCTGTTGTATGTTCATCAAAATGTAGATCTGTATAAAACACAACAGCATACTTATCAGACTAGAAATCATGATGCCCTTGTACCAGACTTCAGTCGACTTGAGAGGACCAGAAATGGAACCAGATACCTAGCATTGAAATTTTATAACTGTATACCAATATCTATTAAAAGTCTTGATTTTAACCAATTTAAGAGACAAATTAAAAATTATCTTCTGATGGGTGCTTTCTACTCATTTGAGGAGTACTTCAGATCTAAATTTTGTTTTGTCCTGTAATTTAATTAGTGTTTAGTTTTTAAATTTTAGTAATAGGTTTTTTTTACTGAAGTACTGTCAACTTTTAATGTAATTTTAGACAATTTTAATTATTGCTGACCTGTAAAAGTACATTTGTACATTATTACCAATAAATACTCTACTCTACATCTTTAATGTAAATTATTAAAAAATATAAAATATTTCTTTATTAACGCTAGTCTCCGATAAGGCTACCGTGATTTAATGCTGAGGTACTAAAATGTTATAAAAATAACAAACAGTACAAGCAAGAACAAAGAGTCCACATCCTTCTTATAACTACAAGTGACTGAAGCATCGAAACAATAATAATTCTTACTGTGTTATACAGAAAAAGGCAGTAGAAATGATTAATCTCATATTTATCGACAACACTGTATGGTCCTCACTTGATGAGCTGTAAGGAAATATACACGTAAAGTTGTCCTCACTTTGTGCGCATAACGAAAAAGTATATACAGTCTCACTTTAATAGCTGCGTATAATGGCCTCACTTGGGTGGCAATATACTTAAACAATACGGGACACATATACGTAATTTTTTTGTGTATACTCGTCATTTTTTAATTGCTATTTACTTGTCAAGGTCACTATGAAGAGTTGAAACGATTATGTCTACGTTTTCTACCGGTCCTCACTAAGTGCGCGTAATGTCAGGACCTCACTTTGATATCTGTGCATAAATATATATATATATATATATATATATATATATATATATATATATATATATATATATATATATATATATATATATATATATATATATAACACAAGTGTGAACACAAGTTGATTTGCTCTCTGGTGAAAAAAGTTGTTTTAGTACGGAAGTAAACATTGGTTTTTGGTGAAATTTTCACAAAGTGTGTGGTGAATTCAACATTTCAACTGTAAGTCATCTTTTTGTTAATTTGATGCACGTAAGAGAGGAGATTTGCAATAATATTATACAGAACAATATTTTTTTAAGTTACAAATACAACAAACATTGAATATAACAAAAACGTGTATAATTAAACATTAATGAATATTTAATTACTGAAAGCCATAAATAAATTAGCAAACAGAAGTACGGCCAAATGTTCTGCGACGTTGCCGGCGTGTCCAAAATATCTGAGACCTTACCAAAACGTAATTAAAAATAAGAAGATAATAATAATAATAATTACTATTAGACACAGGTTACATTTTCCTATTTTTTGTGTATATTATAAGCTTTAAGTGAACTAAAAGTATATTTTTCTCGCATTATATTGATAAAGATTTTCAGTCTAGAAAACAAACAACAAGACAAATAGATGAACAACGAAGAAAATAAAACAGAAGGAAAAAGACACAAACCGGAGCACGACAGCTCGATTGAAGAAGACAAAGAAGAGCAACATAAAAGCAAAAAAGCTCCACACACGCGCATAAAAAAAGTAAGTACAATATTAACGGACATGGAGGAGATTAAGATATTGCTGAGCCAGATCAGGCAAGAAATTAAAGAAGATATTCTGGAAAGCAAAACAGAGATTAAAGATGAAATCAAGGATATGAAAAACGAACTGGAAGATATTAAGCAGAAGCTTAAGCAAAACAAAGCAGAAACAGAAAATTTAAAAAGAGAAGTAGAAAAAAAAGAACAAAAATGGGAGAAAGAAAACGAAGAACTCAAAAAAGCGTTAACACTCATGGAGAATAGATTAGAGAAGATCGATAAAGAAAAAATACGCAATAAATTAATCATAACAGGAATTCAGGTAGATCTGGAAGATGAAGTTAGACTAAGAGAAAACATACAAAAAATGATGGAAACAGAGCTGCAACTGAAAATAGAAGTTAAAAGTGCGTTTAAGATAGGATACAAGAAATGTATAATAGAAACGAAGAGCTGGGAAGACAAACAGAAAATACTGCAAGAAAAAGGTAAACTCAAATACACAAAAGACTGTAGAGAAATATACATAGATGCAGCGCTGACGTTCAAGGAAGCAAAGATACAAAAAGAAATCAGAGACATAGCAAAACAACAGAGAAGCAAAGGAGCAAAAGTAAAAATCAGATACCAGAAATTAGAAATAAATGACAAAGTGCTAAAATGGAATGCAAGAGAAAATAAACTTATAGAAATTGAAAATGTCCCAAAAAACTAGACAAAAGAGAACGGATGGATGAAAAGGAAACAGACAATGCAAACGAAGAGGTAAATGAGTCACGGTATATTCAAAATAATAAGAAAAATACAAAAAAAAAGGAAGAGAATTAAAAAAATGACAAAAAAAATTGGAACATGGAACGTCAGGACACTGCTAGAAGAAGGAAAAATGGAAGAGCTAGCGACACAGTTGAAACAATACAATATAGATATTGCAGGAATTCAAGAAACCAGGTGGGGGGGACATGGAAAAATCGAAAAAGAAAATTATACAGTATGGTATGCTGGAGAAGAAAAACAAGGATATGGAGGAAATGCTTTTATTGTGTTAGGGGAAATGAGGCATAAAGTTATGGAATTTAAACCCATAAGTCAAAGATTATCATACATAAGAGTAAACAGCAAACCGAACAAGTTGTCCATAATAAATGTCTATGCACCCACAGAAAACAGTGATGACTTAATAAAACAACAGTTCTATGAAACACTAGAAGAAAATGCCGAAAAAATCCCGGGAGAAGATATATTAATTATTATAGGCGATTTCAACGCACAAATAGGTAAAGAAAAATGCTTTAGGGAGGTTGCAGGGGAAAACTCATTACATAGCACAACAAACAATAATGGAGAAAGATTATGTAATTTAGCAGCGGCATTAAACATGGACATAAGTAGCACGAGATATAAACACAAAAACATACACAAGATAACATGGATGAGACCAGGCAGTCTGGAGGGGAATCAAATAGACCATGTACTTATTAAAAAGTCACACAAACAGTCGATAAATGACGTGAGATCTCACAGAGGGGCAAACATCGATTCGGACCATATGCTAGTGATTGCAAAATGTAAAATAAAAACAACAAAGAATGAAAGACAAAAAGCACAGGGAAGATGGGACGTAGATAAATTGAAAGATAAAGGAGTAAAAAGAAGATTTGTAAAAGAAGTAAATATAGAGATGCAGTTCAAGGAGGAACAAGAAATGGAGGAGCAGTGGAAAAAAATCAAACAAGGAATAAACACTGCAGCAGAGAAAGTAGTTGGAAAAATGCAAAAAGAAAGAAGAAACAATTGGTTTGACGAAGAGTGCAAACTAGCAGTGGACGAAAAGAATAAAACAAGATTGAAATGGCTAAGCACAGGTAAAGAAGAGGAATGAGAAAAATACCAAGATCAAAGGAAAAAGACAAAGAAATTGTTTAAATCAAAGAAAAATAAAAAAGTAGACGAAATTATGAACGAGATCGAAACAGAAAATAAGAGACACAATTCAAAACCACTGTACCAATACTTAAAGCTAGGTAGTAGAAAACGGACAGCTAATGTAGCCATAGAAGCAGAAACATGGCAGAAGTATTTCGAAGAAATGTATCAAGAAACGGATGTAGAAGAAGAAAGAGAAACAATAATGAACCCGGAACAAGGTGAAGAAGAAGAATTGACCTATACAGAAGTAAAAGATACAATATGCAAACTGAAAAACGGGAAAACAGCGGGAGACGACGGAATATGTGCAGAACTTATAAAATACGGGGGTGAAGCACTATACAGAAAGATTTATGAACTAATACAGAATATATGGAATAAGGAAACAATGCCCGAAGAATGGAAGAAAGGAATTATTGTGACAATCCCAAAACAAGGAGACCACAGGATATGTAAAAACTACCGAGCAATTAATTTACTGAATGTAACATATAAAGTACTGACTGGTATAATTAGAGACAGACTAACAATATACACAGAACAAAGCATAGGAGACTACCAGTACGGTTTCAGAAAAGGAAGATCCACGATAGATGCTATCCATACAATAAAACAAGCGATAGAGAAAACATACGAGTACGACGGAGAAGCACATATACTTTTTCTAGACTTTAAACAGGCTTTCGACAAACAAAGTAAAAGAAAAATGATCCAAGACTTACAAGAGAGCAAAATACCAAATAAAATTATAAGAATGATAGAAATGACAATGCGAGATTCCCAAGCAACAATAGACACCGGAAGAGAGAGAACAGAAATAATAAAAATTAAAAATGGAGTAAGACAAGGAGATGCGCTCTCAACTGTACTATTTATTCTATCATTAGATAAGATAATAAAAAAGTTGTCAAACGCAGGAACTATAAATAAAAATACAGTACAAATAATTGGATATGCGGACGATATAACCATAGTAGCAACAGATAAAAAGGCATTAAAGAAAACCTTTCAAGAAATAGAAAACGAATCCAAACTAAGAGGACTGGAAATAAATGAAAATAAAACAAAATACATGAATGTAAGTAAAAAAAAGAAGACGCAACTGACAGAAATGACAATAGACGCACACAGCTTCGAAGAGGTTGAAACATTCAAATATTTGGGAGTATTAGTCAACAGAAGAAATGAAAGTGTAGATATGAAAAGAAGAATTCAAGCAGGAAACAAAGCATTCTACAGAAATAAAAAAATTTTCAAAGATAAGAAGATAAGCCGAAATACAAAAATGAAAATCTACAAAACGACCATAAGACCAATAGTGCTATATGCTTTGGAGACATTCACATTAACAGCAAGAGAAGAAGAGCAGCTGAAAGTTTTTGAGAGAAAAATTATGAGAAAAATTCTGGGACCAAAGAGGGAAAACGAAGAGGATGCAAGGCAATGGATGAACCACGAAATACAAGAATGGATGGGTCAAGAGAACATAGTAAGAGCAACAAAAGCACAGAGAATTAGATGGTATGGACACATAATGAGAAGAGAGAAGAACAATCCGTTAAGAGTTATAACCGAATGGATACCACCAGGTACAAGAACCAGAGGCAGGCCTAAACTCAGATGGAGACAACAAGTGGAAGAAGACTTAAGAAGTATGGAAATTAGAAATATAGGAAGCAAAATCAGAGAGAGAGAAGAATGGAGAAAGGTAGTGGAAACAGCGAAGTCACACCAGCAATTGTAAAACCAAAGTCAGAATGGGATGATCCCCCACAAAAAGGATCTTCAAGTGAAAACAGCTTCAGCTTCCTCGGGAGCGTACAGCTTGTATATATATGTATATATATATATATATATATATATATATATATATATATATATATATATATATTGATGCACGTTAAGTTGTGACTTCCGGTATACAGAAGAGGCTGTCTGGCTTCCACCTTTTCTACTTGGGATTATTTTTTAAAAATTGTATATTTGATAAGAGAGGGGGTGCTACGATAGATCTACATATTGAGGGGAAGGGATTTACCATAATAAATGTTGTATATATATAGGTATATACGGAAGCGGACATAATACGTTGTGGCTTCTGTAAATAGGGTAGTTCAAGTCGCGTTGTCACTTCCAGCGATGTTGTCATGTTTTTGGAAGTCACAACGTCTCTTCTGCCAAATTTACCTCGTAGTTTGAGCGTGATCTGTTATCTTAGAGTCTCACACTTGGCAGTGGAATTCATTGGTATCTAGCGTTCCAATAATAATGTCTTCTTTTTAAAGTGCCTACCCGTTCCGGATGTTGGCGATCATCATGGCTATCTTGGCTTTGTTTACCGCAGCGCGGGACAGTTCAGTGGTAGTCATGTTATACCACGTTCGTAAAGTTTACCACTTTTACCACGTCCTCTTTTACCACTTACCTTCCCTTGAAAAATCCGTTGGAGAAGGCGGTAACGTTCTTGATTTCTCATTACATGTCATTTTCGCATTGGAAATCGAAATTGGTTAATTGGCTTAATTGGTTAATTGGTTAAACGGCTTAATTCTATATATAAAATATCATTAATATTATATAGTTTAACTGTAATAATAATTGTTACAGTAATTAAAACTATGCATTAGTCAGTTACAGCTATTAATGAACATAATTCTGTGAATGAATATGAGTCTGTAATTCGGACCCCCGGAGAATTACAGAGGAATTAATTTATTAAACACAACACTAAGTGATAACAAACACACTGAATACAATTATAAGATTAGTAGAAGAACAACAAGGTTTTAGGTCGGGAAGATCATGTACCGACGCTATATTTATAATGAGGCAGATTCAAGAGAAATCAGTAGAATACAACAAGCCGGCATACTTATGTTTCGTCGATTTTAAAAAGGAATTTGACAGAGTCAAATTAAAAGACGTATTTTAACATATGAACTGAACATATTTTATTTTTATAACATATTTTTACAACATTCACATTTCAGTGGAGAGATTCAAGTATAGTCCTGAAAGAAACAGATAGTAAAAAGAGAAAAATCAAAGAAGCGGCTCTAATTATGCTAAACGAAACACAACTGTGTCGCAAATTCCTCGGTGGAATGCAGTAGGATGTGGATACCAATACTGAAAGAGGAAGTCAATAGAAAGAAAATACCACAATTAGTAAGTCAATAGCCGAGTTAGTACATACTTTATATTTTAGTATTACTTATATATCCATGTATTATTGATATTATTTATAATTTAAACAAAATTATAGTAAAGTCAGAATTTGGTATTAATTGTGAGAGTAACTTAAATGTAAGACCAAATACTTACGATGTCGGGATAGTATCACGAGGTTTTTCCTGGTTTTCCCTCGTGATTTACTATGAGATCTCTAACGCGAGAATTTTAATGTCACCGTTGCATGTGGTTGTCTTTTTAAAGACAGATCACATGCTATGATTTTTTTGTGACGGATATTCTTGAGTTGGGTTTGATTTCATGTAATCGAATGAACTATCTTTCAGTAAAGTCGTCCCAGGAACGCAACTCATAAATATTGGCAATATCATTTTAAAGTCTTCTACTTTAAAATGTACCTATCATATGTATCTGAATTGCCGATATAAATGAGTCAAATTAAATAAATTATTAGAAGAATTTTTTTACTAAGCAACAACATTTTTGTTTATGTTCATAGTATTTTGTATTTTGACAACGGCACCCGATTTGGGCGTCGAAACGTTAATAAAAATCATTTTTTAATAACTGTGGCTTATTTCCCATTATAAATAGTTAAAATTGTAAAAATGCCACAAGAAAATAGCTTCAGAACGACAAATATAAAAATGCCACAAGGAAATAGCTTCAGAACAACAATGAATATGTTAATTTAAAATTTTTAATAACTTTAATAACTAAAATTATTTCAGTTACTTTAATTATATGTACAAAACGCTAAGACCTACAAATTAATACAATGACGTCTATTGAACCCAAATATCTTCATTCCACAATTAAGTTAAGATTCATATTTCAGTCAAAACACAAAAATTTATGGAGGTATTTATTATCAGAGTAATAATGGGGTCAGCAATTCTTTCATGGATCGACATACACATTAAAATTTTGCTTGCGTTGCTAACAGTTAAAAGTTGTGAACAGATTTGTATTACATAATTATTAATATAGCGTAAACAGTATTCATACCTAATATCAAATATCACTCGTGTAAAAGATCTGTTAGCCCGATCAAGGAATACAAAAATGATCGAAAACCTCCAAAAAATAAATAAGGGATGAAAATTTGGGAATAGGTAGTTGAAATTGTCTATTATTATATAAGAAAATGTTTACAATTCTACATCACCTCCATTTTACAAAAATTGAGGGGAATACACCCTTCTTGGGGTTGAAAATATACATTCAAAATAAGTACGGAATTGGATAAAATAACTAATTTTAAGCAACTTTTGTTCTATTTTTTTTCACTAAGTCAATACTTTTCGAGTTATTTGCAAGTGAATTTGTTCATTTTTATGCTTATGAACGGTTTTTCGCAAATAACTCAAAAAGTAAGTATTTTATCGAAAAATGTATTCTTGGCAAAAATATAACTTATAAAAAAGTGAAACAAATGGTGTACACATGAAGTCTGTTGACCCAGTAGAAGCAGAGTTGTAGCTAATGAGGAGTAGGTCCTTCTTCGTCAAATTTCAAATCAAATGTTTCGACGTGAAATAACCAAAAAACGAAGCACTTTTCAGGGAAAATTAATTACAACTTTTTTAAAGTGTTTAAAAAAAGGTTTATTTTTGTTTTTTAAAAGAACTTTTAACGTTAAAAGTAAGTGAGTTACGCTCAAAATATTGTTACGCAAATAAAAGGGCTCAACCCTTTTTATTTTTTGGTATAAAGATCGCGAAAATCACCCCCTAATTAGCATCAAATAAATTTAATCGTTACCGCTTCACACTTTACTTTTCTTATGTATTCTTTATATGATCTGTAAGTTTCATCGGTTCAAAGTGCTTCTTTTTGAAATGGCTTTAGTTAAAATGGCTTGAACAAGTCACTAATCACGAGTGTATGAAAATTTTGAACAGTCTTAGCATAACCAATTTTTGTCTACCAGGAAAACAAAAAATCCAAAATAATCAGAAAAGCAAAACGTACATTTTATTACTGTTTGAGATTTTTGGTATTACTAATAATTTTTCAGTTATTTTGAAAAAAAAAGGAATTTTTTCAAAATCAGAAAAAAAATTTTTATTTTAAAACCAATTTTTTTCAAAATTGAACAGTTTGAACCAATAAAACTTATTAGATCATTATAAAGATACATAAACAAAATACCTTGTGAAGCAGTAACGATCCATTTTATTTGGGATGCTAATTAGGGGGTGATTTTCGCGATTGTTTTTACCAAAATATAAAAGGGAGCAAAAATATTTTGAGCGTAACTCACTTATTTTAATGTAAGAAGTTAAAAAAAAAACAAAAATAAACCTGTTTTTAAACACTTTAAAAAAATTTTTAATAAGTTTTCCCCGGAAAGTGCTCCGTTTTTTGGTTATTTCACTTTGAAATATTCGATTTGGAATTGGACGAATAAGGACCTACTTTTCATTAGTTACAACTCCGCTTCTACTGGGTATACAGATTTCATGCGTACTCCATTCTTTCACTATTTACAAGCTATATTTTTACTAAGAATATCTTCTTCGATAAAATACTTACTTTTTGAGTTATTTGCGAAAAACCGTCTAAAAACATGTTTTTTGTTGTTAAAAATGAATATATTCACTCGCAAATAACTCTATATTTTTCCCCTCAATTTTTGTAAAATGAAGGGTGTGTAGAGTAGTCAACTTTTTCTTATATAATAATAGACAATTTCAACTACCTATTCCCAAATTTTCATCCTTCCTTTATTTTTTTTGGGTCAGATTATTCTTTGATCGGGCTATGTATCAATTTGAAACGATAAAAAATGACCTACAGTATCATACGCAAAGCATGCGAAACATGGGTGCTGAAAAGTCAGAAACAGACCTTTTAGAAAGATTGAAGAGAAAAATGCTAAGAGCAATATAATATGGAGGTGCGAAAATAGATCAGTGGAGAAGAAGAACCAATAAAGAATTGGAAGAACTGTATAAAGAGCCAACGATAACGATGACGATCAAAGCACAGAGAATAATATTTGGGGCAAATCGAAAGAATGAGAAGTAAAAGAATGCCAAAATGGTACTCTTACGTAGACCATAACAAAAGAGAAGGAAAGGCAGGCCAAGAGAAAGATGGGAGGACAGTGTGTACGAAGACCTGAAGAAAAGTAACATTGAGAGATGGAAACAACTAGCATTGAACTGAAGGAGAGGGAAGTAGGTGGTGAAAGTTTGTATAAATGGACTGAATTGGAATTATATAAAATTTCTAAGACTAAAATAAAATATAATCAGAAATGTAAACGTTTTATTCCTAGGCCAACAAGGAATATTGAGCTTAATAAATAATAAAAAATGTAGTTCTATATCGTAAAATGTTTGGAAAAAGTTCTTTATTTTATATTTGCTATCCACATTTGCGGATACGTGCTGTCGTGCACGGATGGGTGCTGTCGCCACAATTATTCAATGTGTACTCCCAACTAATATTTCAGGAGGCACTATGGGAAAGAATTGAAGGTGTAAGGATTGGAGGGAGCATCATTAATAACATAAGATTTGCAGACGATACCGCAATCATGGCAGAGAATATAGACAATTTACAAATTCTCCTAGATATCATTAACGGAGAAAGCAAAAAGATGGGACTAACAATGAATATAAATAAAACCACATTAATGGTGATCTCAAAAAACCCTGTTGACAACATACATCTGACATTGGAGGTAAACCGATAGAAAGAGTCGAGAGGTATAAATACCTAGGAGCAATTATAAACTCACAATTAGATCAAGATGAGGAAATAAAGTGAGAATAGAAATAGCTCAAAAAGGATTTATAAAATTCAAGTTAATGTTTACAAATAAGAAATTGAGTATGGACATTAGATTGAGGTTCGTCGAATGTTATGTTTGGTCGCAACTACTATATGGGGTAGAAACTTGGACTCTAAAAGCACAATCCGTAAAAAAATTGGAGGCATTCGAGATGTGGCTGTATAGGCGTATTCTGAAAATTCCTTGGACTGCAAAAGTCTCAAACGAAGAAGTGTTAAGAAGAATTGGACATGGCAGGAAGCTTATGAACACAAAATAAGAAAAACATCGTATCTGGGCCACATACTTCGTAACTATAAATACTCTCTGCTACACGTCATCATGCAAGGAAGAGTAGAGGGGAAAAAGGTTTGGGAAGAAAGAAGAAATCTTGGCTGAGGAATATCAGAGATTGGACTAACCTCAGTGTTGAACAGATATTTCACTTTGCAAAAGACAGAGAAGCGTTTAAAAAGGTGATCGCCAACCTTGGTTAGAAGACGGCATAAGAAGAAGAAGATCCGCATTTACACATCATTTTTACTGTCAACGTCCGGTGTTGAGTGTCAGTTGTCAGTTGAAGGGTACAGGTTCATATATCGCCGAATTATTTTTGTTTGAAAAACCGTCCATATAGAGGAGGTGCCCGGCAAAGGGAGGTGTCCGTTAAGAGAGAGTTTACTGTATTTCATATTATTACTAGAATTTATTACTTTATTAGAACTATCTATCACTTTTGATTCATTGTTTCAATTTTTATGTGTGTTTTTATACTTTTATTACTTCCGAAGTAACAGTCACTAAAAGTGACTTTTCAGCCTAGGTCCAAAATACCTATACGCGATTTTCGGCAATTTCGTGAAATGAAAATAATATTTACCTAAATTTATTTTTTAATAAGGTTTTTAAAAAATAATTTAGATTATTTAATGGACACTTTGAATTTTGTACATGTATAATATACTAATTATAGAGATAATATATTTAATTTAACGCTAACTATGAAAGTAAAGCAGATCTGCTATTACTCATATTTAAATAACAGCTGCACAAAATACTACGACCGCAAATCTATAACAATTACATGTCTGGCGTCTGGGAACGTTTAGACAGCGTTGCCAAATAACGGAAGTCACAACGAGCGGTGTGGTATACGGAAGTCCCTACGCGTTGTGTATATCACGTGTATTCTCGTACGGGAGCGACACTAGCGCTGATGATATACCGTCGTACTAAAATCTGATCTTATGAGTATATTAGATACGATGTGACTTCTAGTGAAATTTTTGATATAAGCCTTCTAATACCATCTAGTAGCCAAATTCGTAAAAATTTAGGCAAAACGTTGTGACTTCCGAAATCGGAAGTCATAACGGTATATATGAAGTGACAACGTATTACGAGAATCTATTTTGGAAGTTACATGGATACATGTATCAATATATATATATATATATATATATATATATATATATATATATATATATATATATATATATATATAAATATATATATATATATATATATATATATATATATATATATATATAAATATATATATATATATATATATATATATATATATATATATATATACACAGTGAGCACGTAAAGGTTGGAATAAATTCATTTTCTCGAGAATGGACGATTTTGAAAAAAATCCTGAAATAGGTCAATTTTTATTTTTAAATTACGCCTTTTTGGCATATATATCATACTAGTGATGTCACCCATCTGGGCGTGATGACGTCATCAATGATTTTTTTTAAATGGGAATAGGAGTCGTGTGATAGCTCATTTGGAAGGTAATTTAATTCTATATGCAGTAATATAAATATTAAGATAATTATTTATACAAGGTGCCCAAAAAAATTTTTTTTTGAATTAAAGGACATCACACACATCTTATGGAAAATATAATGTCACTCAAATTCAATAAAACTTATACGAATAGATTCGTTTTAAAGTAACGGTCAAATCTTATCATTGGGCCAACTCTTAATTACGTATAATTACGGCGCAAATTGCAATTAAAGTTTATCGAAATCACATTTTTTGAGTCAGTAAAAGTGTCAGTTACCTTCACTATTGCTCTGGGTGCTATTCAAAAGAGCTTAAAACCCCCACTGGTCCTAAGCGGATTAGTGAAACTAATCCGCTGATTTATGGAGTACCGACAATTTGGGTGTTTTAAAATATTTTTTCTCTCTCTAACTTATGCACGTACCCATTTGATTTCAGATTTATTTATATCAATTTCTGCTCTTATTATTGAAAATATAGAGTTGGCGCAATGATAAGATTTGACCGTTAATTTAAAACGAATCTATTCATATAAATTTTATTGAATTTGAGTGACATTATATTTTCCATAAGATGTGTGCGATGTCCTTTATTAACATAAAAAAAGAATGCATGTAATTTATTTAATTCAAAATACATTTTACTGCTCCCAGAAAACAGAAAAAATGTTTATTTGAAAAATATAATCATTGCTTTTCGCTTAAATAAAATGTTCAAACTGTCAAGAGGAAGGTGGGTGGCTGCTTTAATATTGAATTTAAGCAAAAACAATATTTATTTGTCAAATAAACATTATTTCCTGTTTTCTGATAGCAGGAAAATGTATTTTGAGTTAAATAAATTACACACATTCTTCTTTTTATGTTAATAAATTTAATTCAAAAAAATTTTTTTGGCACCCTGTATAAATAATTATGTTAATGTTTATATTACTGAATGGAGAATTGAATTACCTTTCAAATGAGCCATCACACGACCCCTATTTTCATTTAAAAAAATCATTGATGACGTCATCACGCCCAGATGGGTGACATCACCGGTATGATATGTATGCCAAAAAGTCGCAATTTAAAAATAAAAATTGACCAATTTCAGGATTTTTTCCCAAAATAGTCCATTCTCGAGAAAATGAATTTATTCCAACCTTTACGTGCTCACTGTTATATATATTTAACATTTAATTAACTAAAAACTAATTTAATAAACTAAAAACATATAATTTTAAGTAAAAAATTTTAAATACAAACATTTAGTCATTTTTCAAATGCTTCAGAATGACATGTTTCCTCCTACTGGATGTCATGTTCATCTTCTCCAGCATTGAGATTATCAGTTGTGGTCCACTCTGTTAATTCATAATAAAAATGTCTGACAATATCAGGTATACAGTCTGTTCCAACGAAAATTTGACCCCCCCAGAAACTCAGAAACCAAGAGCTCCTTCAAAATTTAAAAACACATCAATTTTTAATGGGAATGGGACGAATTTTCTTGCAAAATTCATGCCCTCTAATGTAACCCCATACTGCCTCGCATCGACCCCCACTAAATAGCAAGTGTGGTCGAGTGGCACATCATTTGAAAGGTAATTTTTTTTTTCTCTAAATGACGCTCTATTTTTTTGATTTACTTAATAAGTTTGAAGATAATTTTGGAATTAACAAATTTATTATAAATTAGTTAAATCCCAAATTATCTTTAAAGTTATGCCGCAAATTAAAAAAAAAAAAAAAATAGAGAGTCCTGTAGAGAAAAAAAATACCTTTCAAATGATGTGCCACTCGACTACACTTGCTATTAAAAAAAACTGGGTGTTGATGCGGGGCAGGGAAAGGGGGGACGAATGTTGCATGAAAATTCGTCCCCCTTTTGATACAAATTGACATTTTTTTTTAATTCTGAAGAAACTCTTGGTTTCTGAGTTACTGGGAGGGGGGTCAAATTTTCGTTGGAACACTCTGTATAGGATAACAGCTTATCAATATCTTAGAGTGGCACATTTTAAGTGGTACTTTACCAGATGGATAACAAACTATTGTGGGAAATTCAATTGATTGATCGCTGACTTGAGAAAGTTTATAGGTTTGTTCCCTATAAACCTATATACACCCTAGAATTCTAATAAGGAAAACTGATAAGTACATCCAAATAACTATACAATGAAAAATAGAAAGTATTCTGTCAACTACTGGTATCATTCCAAAGAATCTTCTAGAGAGCATGAAACAGCTGGGTCTTAGTGAAAATATCTATAAGATCATGCAAAAAGTGGTCTCATTTCATTTACGTAGAGCCTAACAAGAGGAGTAGTCCCAGAGTTCAATGTTGTTGATAATGTAGGTAAATGGATGAGTAAATTTTCTTCTTATAGGGAGCAGGGCCCCGTAAGACGTACTGGCGCCTGTGTGCAAAAAAGGATTTTGGCGCCCCTTAAGGCATTTTGGATCATGTTTTTTATATATTTTTTGAAGGTAGGTAGGTGCTTGAAATAAACCAGAAAACTGAACTTTAGAATGTGAGTTTCACCCCTTCTCGGGGGTGAAAAAACATACGTTCAAAAAATACTTTTCAATACTCTGTCAATACTTTTCAAGTTATTTCCGAGTACAATGTTCATTTTTCAACAAAAAAAAAAACAAGTTTTTAGACGGATTTTCGCAAATAACTCAAAAAGTAAGTATTATATCAAAAAAATATCTTATAAAAAAGTGAAAAAAATGGTGTAAGTACCTATGTATGAAGTCTACAAACCCAGTAGAAGCAGAGTTGTTGCTGATGAAAAGCAGGTTCTTATTCGTCAAATTACAAATCAAATATTTCAACGTAAAATAACCAAAAAATCGAGCACTTATCAGGGAAAACTCGTTACAACTTTTTTAAAGTGTTTAAAAGAACCTATATTTTTTAACATCAAAAGTAAGTAGGTAAGTTAAAAATAATGTTGGCCCCTTTCTTTGGTAAAAAAATCATGAAATCCACCTCCTAATTAGCATCCCAAATGAAATTAATCGTTACCACTTCACCACAAGTTTCATCGGTTCAAAGCGCTTATTTTTGAAAAGGCTGTAGTTAAAAGGGCGAAAAAGCTGAACGAGTCACTAATCATGAGTGTATGCAAAATTTAAACAGCCATATCTTCCAATTTTTGTCTTACAGGAAAACAAAACATCCAAAATATTCAGAAAAGCAAAATCTACATCTTTTTACTGCTTGAGATTTTTGGCAGGTATCACTAATTAATTTTAAAGTTATTTGGAAAAAGAAATTTTTTCAACATTGAAAAATAATTACTTTAAACCGATGAAACTTACAGATCATATAAATAAAGCTTTTCTTAGACATTTTAAAGAAGTTGTAATGAGTTTTCCCCGAAAAGTGCTTAATTTTTTGGTTATTTCACGTTGAAATATTCGATTTGGAATTTGACAAATAAGAACCTACTTTTCATTAGCTACAACTCTGTTTTCTACTGGGTTTTGCACACTTCATATTATTATATAAATTATTTTTTTCACTTTCTTGTAAGCTATATTTTTGCTAAGAGTATTTTTTAGATAAATAATTAGTTTTTAATTGCGAAAAACCGTCTAAAAACGGGGTTTTTTTTGTTGAAAAATGAACAACTCACTTGCAAATAACTCAAAAAGAATTAACATATTGAAAATTTCTATACAACAAAAGTTGCTTAGAATTAGTCAGTTCATCCAATTCCGGACTTATTTTGAACGAATGTTTTCTCACCCCCGAGAATACCCCCCGGTATTCTCCGGCATATTCACCTGAGAATATCCCTTTTACCCCCAGAGTAAAAGCACACATCGGTACAGTAGGTATCACTTCTTGTATTGTTAGCTATGTGTATGCCAAGTTTTATGTCAATATAAGCGGTTCTTTAAAATTTACAACAAAAACCGTAAGTAAATGGACTACTATTAGTAGGCTAAAATATCAAAATGAAACAAACAGAATAAAAGCTTAACAAAATAAATTAAAATGCCTGACTACCTGAATATACTAATAAAATTTCGTGTGTGTTTAAACTGAATCCTATTTAATTTCTCAACTTTTATTTTAAAATTAATTTTTGTTTTTTTGTTTCTTTTGCAATTTTTGACCCAGGGTTTTGGCGCCCCTAAAGGATGGCGCCCGTGTGCATTGCACACTTTGCACATATGGTAGCGGGGGCCCTGATAGGGAGTGAAAGCTGTGTGGCATTAACCCAGGAACAGTCGTGCTCCTTTCTGTCAAGTAATCGGTCGCACGTTAGATTTTATCTAACAATATGAATTTAATACAAATTTTTACTTGATAGTATTTTTATTTATTTGTTATGTTAGAGATATTATTTTTAACAATAATTAATAAAGCTAATTGGTTCTCACCAAAGCCATAAATTCCACAAAAAGAAGAAGAAAAAAATAAACTTACACATTACTACACCCTTCCTCGAGGCACTTATGAGTAGAAAGTTATGTTGCAAAATTTTTCATCAAGTTATCACGAAAAAAGATAATTGTTCGATTTTTTTCTAACAGCGCGACTGCTTTCATGTTAATCTGGATAATAATAACAGTGAAACACTTACTTTGACACCAATTCCTCCCAGTCTACCTCTATATCTGTTCTTGCAGCAATTGCTTGGTTTTCACATTCATTCATTAGAGTTTTTGCCTTAGCCACATCATAATTAGGGACTGGCACTTCAACTTCAGCTTCAACATCTATCAGTTCTTCTGTTTCGGGTATTGCTGGTTTCGTAGGAATTAGTTTCGGCATAAATAATGTCTTGGTAGGTCTTAAAAAGCTTGCTTCTGGTCTCCAATCCCATGGTCTGGCATAGCAATGCTCAGTAGATATGGTCCAGTTTTCTCTATCAAAACTGTTAGTGAGTTGAGTTGGATAGGTGTATCTTGCTTCTTCGATGACCATGGCCGCTTTTCAACTTATGTTGGTTTTACAAAAATATCTTAAGATTGTAACCTATAACAAATTTGTTCTAAGTAGTAGTAAAAAAATATTTTAAATTGATTCCTTATTCAATTCTTTGGTGATCGATTTGGAAAATCTCTTTATAAATATCACATTATCGCCTAAATTTTCTTGTTGGTTTTCTAAAACTTCACAACCTTATATGAAAATATTTTACAAAATTATTATTACAAACTACAAACAACGATTAATTGCTTCTTCTTCTTCTCTTCATTTAAATGGCCTTAGCTGCCACGGCTATCCGGCCAGGATCAGTGAATATAGACTTGAATATTCAAGAGCCGTAGCTGAGGCTGAGGTACATCTGGGCTTAAGCTCATAGCTCCTGAATCTGAAATAATTAAGAGATAAAAAAAACTTTGTAATTGTTTATAAGTTCCATAACTAAAGTTCTACTATTAATGGTCTAGTTCTAGTACTACCATGATACTAGAAATAACAAGATAATGCACATCCGGAAGTCGTGACGTAACTGGAGACCGGCAAGTTCGTAATGGTTCGTAATCATTCGTAATGTCCGATTACTTTGAATTGTTCGTGGTTGTATTTTATATTTTATCTTTGACAGTTATTTTGACTGGAATCTCGAATTCTTTTCGAATACATTGAAGTTTAATGTTATTTTGCTAATTGAATAATTTCATCACATAATGCATACAAATCCCATTTAACTTTAACAAGAATTCAAATTCAACTTCCGGTTTCCAGTTACGCAATCAATGCGCGTACTCGGACGTTTTGAGCTACGGGAAAATACTATCTCTTTATTTATATCATGAGTACTACCACGCAAAACCGCACTAAGCACAAAGCACATGCATTGCAAGCAAGCATAAAGTCATAAAGTTTTTAAGAAAGCTACACACGAGTCATTGTTGATGTTAAAAACTTTTGCACTGCGATTAATGTCTTTGAGTTTAAATTTTTAAACAACACATCAGTTAATGTCGGATCACCTTCTAGTTCCCTTCTAAGCAACTGGGACTCTCTTTGGAACCTAGTACATTCCAATAAAACATGTTGTAAAGTTCCTACACTGCCACATAAACACTGGTTTGAATTCACTACCTTCAATCTAAATAAATGTGCAGGAACACTACAATGTCCAGTTCTCATACGACACATTTGTGTGATTATACCTCTCCCCAGGTTGGGAAATTTTGTAAACCATGCCTTTTTATATGGAACTGCAACTTGTGAGCAATAAGTAATTCCTTTTGCCTGTCCTATTTGTTGGAATCGATTTTCCCAACCAATCCATAAGTTTTCTTTATATTTAATTTGAAAATCTTTAAAGGGGGCCTTTGGTATAGGCAGCTTTCTTCCAAGATTCGCAAGATGGTCAGCTCTACCATTCCCAATAATTCCAGTGTGACTTGGAATCCATGCAAATTTAATTTCTCTATGTTGGTCATCAAATTCACATAGTTTTTGTTTTAGTTGGAGAGTTTGTGAGTCTATTGCCGCCTTGTAGCTTGGTCTTGTGATTTTTTCTAGAGCACTCTTAGAATCACTACAGATGAGGCACTTTGTAAAATTATTCTGTTGGATTAACTCCAATGCTTTTTTAATGGCAAATACTTCTGCTGAGCAAATTGAATTAGCGGATGGTAATCTTGCTGTTAACTGTGTTCTCTCGTTAAGGTATATCCCAATACCTACATTACCTTGTTTATCTTTGGATCCATCTGTGAAAATAAGTTTATATTCCGACCAGTTATTGAGGTACCATTCCATAAACTTGGTTTGGTTATTTGCCTCTTTGCCCATATTGACACTTTCATAAGCCATAGGAGAAATCTGAATATTAAGTGGAAAGGAGTGACAAGGAAATAAGGAGCTATGTGCTACCTCATGAATTTCATGTAAAGTATTCTGGAAAGCAGCCAGTATTGGTGGGAAATATTTTCTTCTCCAAAAACTAAAGTAACCCAGAAAGACATTGTGAAATTGCTCAATTGAGGCATATATTGGGTTGTCATAGGCTACTACTTTTAAAATGAATTTAGATGCTAGCCATATTCTTCTGAGATCTAACGGTGTTTCTCCACACTCTGACAAAATTATATGAACTGGAGATAAGACCTCATAAATCCCCCCACCACTCTAAGAGCTCTATACTGAACCTTATCCAATTTTGCAAGTAGAGAACGTGCACAACCTCCCAGAAAAATGGATCCATAGTCAAGATGTGATCTAATGTATGCCTTATATAGAGTGAGTAAAGTTGCAGGATGTGCTCCCCACCAAGTTCGACACAAACAACGAATAATATTGACTCCACTGGAAGCCCTCAATGCCATCTTTTCAATTTGACTTCTCCAAGAAAGGGAACTATCTAGAATAACTCCCAAATAGAAACTTCTTGTTTCCAATCTAAACGTGTGTTATTCACTGATAGTGAATTCGGAATATTATTCCTATTTCTATCAAAAAAAATTGCTTGACTTTTGCTAGATGACAGACACATTCCCATATCATGAAGTTTATTAGAAATACTTTCTACTGTACCATTTAATTTTTCCACAACACCCACCCAGCTGTTGCCGGAGCAGTAGAGGGCAACATCGTTTGCATACTGAGTAATTAGAACATCCTCTGGCACACAAAATGAGATTATATTGATGACAATATTAAATAGTACTGGACTCAAAGGGGAACCCTGAGGAAGGCCCACATTGGTAGTTCTTGGTCCTAGCAGATTTAAGGAAATAGGATCACGAACAGACACCAAACGATTAGTCAATAAATGTTTAACCAATTCAAGAAGTAACCATGACAAGTTGAGATCTCCCAAAGCGTCCAATAATTGGATGATTGACACTTTATCATATGCAGAAGAAATGTCTAACATAACAGCAGCTGCTGGTTTCCTTTTTGAGATATTCATTGAGATTTCATTGACCAGATGAATTAAGTTTTCAGACACCCCTCTACCTTTACGAAAGCCATTCTGGAAAGGCGATAGTATCATAAAATGTTCTACATACCAATCTAACCTTATTTTTATCATGTTCTCTAAAAGTTTACTAACACACGATGATAAAACGATTGGTCTCCAGCCCGAAAGACAATTTATATTTTTATTGGGTTTGGGAATTAGACACACTGTTTGTGATTTCCACTGAGTGGGAATATGCATTCCTTCCTTTAAACATAAATTGAAAAATTTTAACAGGAACTTGACTGCTGACTCTGGAAGATGTTGCAACATAGAAAATGTTATACCATCCTGGCCCGGCACAGTATCCTTTCGTTCAACCAAAACCAATGAAAGTTCGTTTAAAGTGAAGAGTTCACACTCGATAGTATTAGATTTCACTGGGTGAGACGCAATGTCCTCAAATACGGGTGGAGTCAATGAACAAAGCATTTCCTCCCCTAACGATGAATTACTAGGAGTTCTAACTGAGGCTTTAGTGAAATCCTTATGGAAACTTCTCACTTTTCTCCACATTACTGATATTGGAGTATCAGGGGAAATTGTGGAACAAAACACAACAAATGATTTTTTCTTTTTGGATTTAAGTTCTTTTTTACAATGTGCCCTAATTTTTTTTTAAATTAATGAAGTTTTCTAAAGAAGGTACCTGTTTGAACTTCTTGACTGCCTCCCTCTTTGATTTAATTAAAACTGAACACTCTTCATCCCACCAAGGTAATTGTGGTTTATGGAATCTAAAAGGCCGCGTCTCACCATCAAATAATTTGATCAAACAGTTTGAGCAAACTTGACGTACTTGAGGAAGTACGTCAAAGTGACGTCACAATTGCAGTTTTTTTGAAATTCTAAAAATCTGTGCTCTCACTATCAGTCTAGTTTGATCAAATTTTTTGTATTGAGTTGTCTAACTTGTTTGTACTTTATTTAAAATTAAAATTTTTCATTATTATCCACAATGAACACTCAGGATGTGACGTCACTAACTGTCACTTTCAGTTTGCTCAAACCAGTTTGATCAAATTATTTGATGGTGGGACGCGGTCAACACGCTTTTTCTTAGGGATGAACCTGTTTGCTGCGTCTAATATTAGGTTTTGAAAATCTGTGTAAGACTCATTAGGAATGTTGTTAATGTTAGACTCAATATATTGGTTGAATTGTTCCCAATTGGCTTTTTTCACATTAAAGATACTGCGATCTTGAAGAGGGTCATTTCTTTGGGGACTATTTCTATCCTGCCCGTAACACACTACAAAAGGAAAGTGATCACTTGCTCCTATCTCTGGAAAAACTTCCCAAAGGCAGTCCACAGCCAAACCTGGAGATGCTATAGCTACGTCAGGGACACTGTTTGAGTCAGGCGGTGAAATTCTTGTCGCCTCACCTGTATTGAGAAAACACAAGTTATCCTCCTCCAAAAGATCTGCAAGACGATTGCCGTTCGGATTGTTAGATGATGAACCCCATAAAGAATGTTGGCAATTCAAGTCACCTATGAAGAAAAACGGTTTATCACACATTTGAACCAATTCTCTAAAGATCTCCTTACGAAAACGAACATCTGGTGTCTTATACGATCCTATAATAAATTTTTTTTCAAATTTGACAATGAGAGCCTGCCATTTTTCAGGCTAGTGAATATGTGAAATGTCTATCCTATCAGCTGCCAGAGACTGATGAATAAGTACCGCTATTCCACCCCATCCATCAATCCTATAATCCCTATAGCAGTAAATATTGGGAATATGCAAGTGCTGTGAAAATTTCAGATGTGTTTCATTTAGAAGAATGATATTAACATCATATTCGTTAAGAAACACCATTAGATCTTGCTTATTGTTAAAGAAACCATTAATATTCCAATGTAAAATATTAAATATCATAACTATATATACAATTTGTTACTATTATTATTATTTTTTCTTTTTAATATAAAAAATAATATATTATATTATCTGTAAGAAATAAATGACAATTCAGTCAACACTACTTTTACTAAAATTAGATGTATTATGTGACTCATCAAAACCTGCAAAATCCATATTATTATCAGAGGTTAAATCAACGTTTTTTGAAAATACACTATCCTGAGAATGTACAGGATTGCTCGTTACTGAAAGTGCAAAACTTGGGCCTTGTGATCCCATATACTTTTGTGAATCATTTAATTTGTTTAAAATCGGTAATCTAGGTAAATTTCTGTTAGGTCCTCATTTAATAAAGCTTTATGCGCCTCTTTGTCATAACTAATGTCTTTAAGAATTACTTTATTTTTCCTTTTAACTGGGACCACATGACTTTGACTCTGGAAATGGGAAGTGGAGGATGGGGATTTTTGAAGTGCTTGAGTAAATGCTCTGGGTGAACTGGATAGTAAAGAAGGAAAATCCCTACTTCTCCTCTGAAACATTCTCGAATTTTCTGGCTTTTCCTTAATTGGGGGAAACAGCTTGGCAGCTTCAAAAAAGGTGAGATCTTGGAAGACCATTACTTCATTTATCTTTTTTTGTCTTTCGAATTCTTTGCAAATTGTATTTGTGGCAAGGTGTTCGAGATCGCAGTATAGGCATTTTGGTATAGAAACTGTGCAGTTTTGAAATGTATGTTCATCGGAATATTTCGGGCATCTTGCTTTTCCCCTGCACTGTCTTTGTGAGTGCCCAAATCTTAGGCATTTGAAACATTGCTGTACAGGAGGGATGTATGGATCTACTGTTACCAAGTTTGAATAGATAATTATTTCTTTAGGGGGAGTTCTTACGTCAAAGAGTAGTTGTACAGTTCCTGTTGGAATGTATGTAACGGTCCCATTGCTATCTAAAACTCTTCTGTTAAGTCTTCTGGCCGATATAATTTTCCCGTTTTTTTGTAATTTACTGTCGTTAACTATGTTTTCCATTGAAATATTTTTACTTACATCTCTAATAAGGGAGAGATTAAATGTCCAGCAAACGACGGCAATGTTGCCAGATTCCTTTTAGCGGGAATTTTAAAATTTTATAGTCTAATGCCAATTTGGTTTTAAATTTGACAGTTCTGTTTTCTCAAGTCAAAAATCTTAACCTTACTTTTACAAGTGATTAGGATTATTATTATTATTTTATTTACATGTAAATTAAAACAATAAATATTGTACTGTGTCATAATTTAAAACTCATTATGTTGTAGTCTTTTCCAGTTGATAAAATTGCAATTCAAAAACTTTTAGGTATGTAACTTCCACATTATTATTTATTTTTTAAGTATTAAGGTTGATGTTGATATCAAAAATTTAGATTTCAAAGATAGTTTTATGTAGGTAGATATTAATAGAGTAATATTAGATAATAGAGTAGATACAAAGTAAGCTGTAGCTGTAAGTACTGCCCATGTAATCACCTATTATGTTTTTTTTTTAGATTTGCACTGTATGGATGGCACAGGAAGAAAACAAAAGTACAAGAGCATGAAACATCTTATTATGAATGTATATGTATGTGATCCTCAAAAAATTATTTTACAAATCAAGATAGAGAAAGAGCTTTAAAATCCCAAGGATCCTGCAAAATGTTTATTTGGTGTACTACTCGAATAATAGTATCTAAAAATATTGAAACCGATTGTTGTGCAGTAACATATTTTAAAACACATTACGGGTATGAGGATGATATAGCTTACATAAATACCAAAATCAGATAAATATCTCTTCAAAGTTTATTTTGAGACTTTCTTCAAAAATGTAAGTAAAATATTTGCATATCGATGGCGGAAAGGCAGGACTTCGTAACTGAAAAATTTTTATAACATGAGTTACTTCAGTTTTCGCTTTAGAATAAGTGTATAGGCAGCTATTAAACAGCGGTTACAGCTGGGAAAGTTTCCGGAAGGCTTCCAAAAGGCTTTCCCAGCTCTAAAAGCTGTTTAATAGGTGCCGATACACTTATTCTAAAGCGAAAACCGAAGTAACTCATTTTATACAGATTTTCAGTTACGAGGTCCTGCCTTTCCGCTGTCGATATACACAATATAATTTAAAACAAGGATGTTACCGCTAAACCACTTTTTAAATATTAATCATGAATATTTACTACAGTTTACAATTTCAAACTAGTGTTTGATTCTCCTATAGGTACTTATATTTTACTTTTTTAGTAAACTTCAGACTGTTCAGGATAGCATAATAGCATAGGAGACGAATTAAAAAGAATTAATTTACTTACAAGAAAAGATATCACAAACATTAAACTCTCTTATGGCATTGATTTGAAAGATGGATTTATGTACAATGATGATGCAACCAGTGTTTATTTTTGGGTTGAATGCTTACAGACTCATGTCCAATATTATTTTACAAACAACAGGGCATACTAATGGATATTCATTCTGAATTTAACATTTATGATTTTTGTCTTATTTTCCTTAATGCTGTGCCAAAAGGAAATGTTAATTAAGTTTGGTAAATCCTTTATCACAATCGATGGAACTCATGGGCTCAATTCCTATGGCTTTGAACTTATGACAATATTAGTAAAAGATGAATTTGGGAATGGATTTTGTACTGCTTTCTTATTTTCAAATAGAAAAGATACCTACAGTAGAACGTCAATAATCCGGATTAATTGGGACCGGACCCCATCCGGATTATCGAATTATCCGGATTATCGGAATTACCTCAAAAAAGGCCAGTACACATATTAAAGTACAACAAACGTTTTAAAATTTTATGTTTTCTCTTGTACAGTAAAGTTTCTAGAGGTGAAATTAATCAAAACTTTTTTTTATGTTTAAACACTGTATTGTAAAATTAATTTATAATAGCACCATGTGTACAGTAAAAATATTCAGACACTATTTGGGCTTTTAAAAAAATCTGTAAAATATTTTGAACTGCGGTAGAGGTTCGTTTTTCGCAGGGAAGTTTTTAATTTATTTTAAAAGAATCACATATTTTTGCTAGATACAAATCCGGATTATTGACGGTCCGGATTTTTGACGTCCGGATTATCGACGTCCTACTGTACTTTTATCTACCAATTTTTTTAAATACATGTCTGTGTTGGTAATATTATATGTATAGTCAAATGTTTTCATATCAGTGACACCTTTTACAACGCCTTGTCAAATGTAATGGGTATTGTTTATAATAGACTGTTAAGTGCCTGGCACATAGATAGGGCATGGCAAGTAAATCTTAATAAAATATCTGATTCTGAAAAAAATCCTATTATGTATACAAGATCTATTAATGATGGTTTAGAGAGTATTAATAGCTTTTTGGGTAGACTTCTAAGTAGAACATTGTTCTTCCAAAAATGACCACGATTAATTGCAATAGGGCTTTTCATTCACAGTCATTTGTTTCGAGCTTCTGTCATGTGTCACATAATATTAATATATCTACGTCCGGTCGCGTTCATCAGACAGAGAGCTTGGAATCGGCTTGCAATCGGATTGGAAGCTCTTTTACTAGTGAACGGTGCGCTGAATTAATCGGATTGGAAGCGCTCGCCATTTTATTCAGCCTTAAATTTGTTATTGTGCTGTGATAGGAATCCCGCCAACTTTAAAATTAAGTTCAAAGTAAAATGGATAATTTAATTAAAATTGAATATAAATACAATAATTATTGTATGTAATTTATTGTAAATATTTATAGTTGTTATTTTAGTATTATTAATATGTATCCTATATATAGTTATTATCTAAATAAAATTAAGTTAGAAATATTTGTGTTTTTTATTAATTTATATAGTTATTAGAAATATGTATTAACACAATATCTGTAGTAGGTACCTACCTCATTTATTTTCCAACAATCCAGTTTTTGATTGATTCACAAATCTTATAAAAATTGGTATTGATTGCATACCAACTATTTATAATTGTAGATTCTGTAGATTTAGAATCTTTAATTTATTATCAAAATTTTCTTGTTCTGGTAGTAAACGTTTATTATTCTGGTAAGATTTCATTAAGTTAATGAGGAGTATCTAGATATGCCGAATTTTGAATGAGATTTATATTCGCTGGTAAAATATGGAATCTGCTTGAGTTAAATAGTTAATAGGCCTGAATCCTGCGTACGAAAAGACAGTTTATTAATAGCAAGCTGAAAATTTGTTATTAGCTTAACGGTGTCTAGTCAGACAAACTTTGATGTTTTAATTTAAAACAAACACTGGAACGGGAAGTTTTAATTGTGGAACAGGTTACAGATTTCGAATGTCACACTACGAAAACGTCTCATCTATTGTGTCGGACAGAACTTCCGATTGATTTGCTACTCTTTCATTAGCATGCAAAAATCAGACTGCTATTTACCACCAATATAATTCCTATCCTCTGACATGTTCTACGTGTCGGAATTATTAAAATGTCCAACATATTTTTCGGAGAAAAATTTTTTCATATATTATATAAAGTTTGCTATTGAATAAACTTAAAAACAACCTGCTGGTTTTCACAATCAAAAACTTGTCAGGATGACATTTTCCACAATTAAAGCTTCCCCTGTTCCAGTGTTTCTATACATCAAAATGTGTCCAACTAGACACCGTTAAGCTATTAACAAATTTTCAGCTTGCTATTAATCAACTTTTTTTTGGTATGCGGAATCCAGGCCTAAGTACGAAATTTTTATAAGTAGATGTTTAAAAAAATTAATTATACAGTTTAAACAGCTTTTTCAAAACTATTTACAATCATATTATTTGTTGTCATTTCATGGAATTAGGCATACTCCAAATTTAATATAAGTAGAGGAACTATGAAAAAAGGACTAGAGGGAGATATAATCTATTTTTTAATAAGATTCTTTGATCACAACCAATTAACTCTTGAGATAAACTGGTAATGCAATAGACATCCCTTTATGATGCTCATACAGAAGCACATTTCCAAGCAATCTTACATTACAAAGTTGTTGCTGGCATCCTATAAAGGGAAAAAATAATTATTTTGCATGGTTACAATATATTATCTTGAAGCTGTATTCGATAAAAAATTCTGAAACGAGAAGGCTCACTTTAATCCTTCCATATAAAAGACATGACGTTTCGGGCCTATTGAGCCCCACTTGCCCGGATAAGGGCGAAAACAGTAAAAGAAAACGGAGCAGCATAAGGTACTGTTGGTTGGGAGCACTCTGAAGACCACCATGTGTTCGTTGTTCTCTGATAATACCATCAATACAGAATATAATTATTTATATGAGTCTGGCTATGTCAAATGAAATAAGGATCGAGAGACCTTTTAAGATCTCTCAGTGAAACAAATGCAATTTTAGAGTCACAACCAAATACTAGGAACCCTAAGAAAGAAATTCCTAGAAAGAATGGACGGACAATTCTTGTTAACAAATTCTGCATAACAATTTAGGAGGAAGATATATGAAAGGTTGTGTTACAATACATTTAGTTTTTATCTAAGCATGAAAATAAATAATATGAACACATTTGTACTACATTTATTTTCAAACAAACCAGTTTTTTATTGATTCACACAAATTTTTTATTGATTACGATTTACAATTAACCCATTCGCAGATACGATTATATATGCATGTACTTGCAAGGGGAAATTACTGTCTGCATATCGATACACTTTTGGCAAAGTAACGTGACATTTTTGGCGAAAATCATATTTTTCCATTAAACTAACACTATTATTGTTTAGAAGGTACTGCCAAAGTGTAGTAAGCCTAGAATTACTTTAAACATTAATATATATGTATAGGCTTACTATACTTTGGCGGTGCCTTCTGAACAATAATAGCGTTAGTTTAATGCAAAAACATGATTTTCCAAAATGTCACTTACGTTACTTTGCCAAAAATGTATCGATATGAGGATGTGTCCACAAATGTGTTAATACAATACATATTTACAATAAAATTATATTATAGAATATTTACAATATTCTATATATAATTTTAATTAAAATATATAATAATTAAATTTTACCTGGAAAGTAGTTCTGGACATACGAAAATGTCCTCTAAATTGGATATTGAATTATGGTTTATATATATTTAAAGTAATTTTAATTCCTTGTTATTATTTCATGTCATCCTTCTGGAATAATTTGAGGTAGGTACATCGGCTAAATGTATAACGGCATTTGCAAATTTCGGGAGGGATAATTTCGTCCCCAAACAAAAATTCTTCAAGAATATTATCCATTTTGATTCAGACACAGTTTTATGGATTTGTTGAAAAACGTCAAATAGCGAATAGTTGACAGTTTTTACTTTTTGATAAAAAAACCTCATCAAACCTAATTTAATTTGAAAATAGTTGTTAAATTTGTTAATTTTTTATTTAACGCTGATAAGAAGTCGAGGTCCGCTGGGATGAACAGCCTCGGCTTCTTTTCGCAGTGAATTATCTCTTGTGATTTTTGTTGTGTTTGACGTTTGATTTTTTGGAAGAAAACTTGAAATAGACAAATCTGTGACTATCGTTCGAGGTGAACGGACGACTTTTGAAACTCATCCAAAGGGTAAGGGCCAAAACTACCTATATTTTCCTGTTAATTTCTAATTTGCATCGCCTAGTATAGATTTTAAATTCGTCAATCCGCCGCATAAGATGGAAGAAGAAGTTTCTCCCGATCCTCCTCCACCACCTGACCCTCCTAATAAAATCAACCAATATGAATGTCAATCTCAACGTTTAAGTATTCAAAAAAGTCTTACAATAAAAAAACAAATACTATATTCGGAGACCGACATAGGTCCTTACGAAGTGTTTGTCCAAGGTCAGAATAGCAATATTGGAGATTATCACGTGTTAAGCATAGCTAAATCTATTTCTGTTTTAAAAATTAAAGACATCACGAAAATCAGTAGAAAGGGTAAAAACAGGTTAGGTGTATTATTTGCTACTAGAAAAGCAGCCAACGATTTCGTTGTGAGAAAAGATTGGGAAGCCCTAGGGTATGAGGTGTTCATTCCATTTCATCAGGTTTCTTGTAGGGGTATAGTAAGGGGAGTTAATAAAAAATTCACAGAGGAAGAAATAAAGGAGGCATCAGAAACAAACTTGGCTTTATGTAAGATATTAAGTGTTAAGCGAATGAATCGAAGAGTACAAGTAGATTCAAAGATTGAATTTGTCTCCACGGGAACTATTAGCATAACTTTTTCAGGAAAAACTATTCCTAAAGAAATTTCCATATATCAACTACCAATGAGGGTCACACCATTCATCAGCCCTGTTCTTCAATGTGGGAATTGCTTACTTTATGGCCATTCTACGAACCAATGTAGAGGAAAAAAGAAATGTGCTAGATGCGGAACTTCTCATGAGGATTCTTCATCTAATACGTGTACAAAATATTGCATTTTCTGCAAATCTTCTGACCATGAATCAAGTAGTCGTAATTGTAGAGAGAGAGTCAGACAAAAAGATATTAAGGATCTAATGTCCTTTTCTAATCTATCTTTTTATGAGGCAAGTCAGCAGGTTCCTAGGATCTCTAATATTTCATCTTTCAACATAAACGATTTCCCCCCTTACATAACGAACAGAATAATTCTAATGGCATCTTACCACAGGAGAGGAGGTCTGCAGCCTCAGCTCAATATTCAAAACCTTTTAGTCAAGTTACTCAATCTCCACAAAAAAGAAGAAGACCTTCAATACAAGAAAATACAGGTTATGATAAAATCTCCCACCAAGGACTACTTATTAATCCATCAGGTAGAAGAATAAATGAGCCATCAACTTCAAAATTCAATCCTGCTCATGATTCTCAAATCACTAACTCACAATTTTTATCCCAACTTCATTTGGATTTCAATCAGGCCATGTCTATGCTGAACCAATCTCACAGGGAGCTCGTCATGACCTTCATTGGGGACTTAATAAACTCAAAATCATACTCCATTCCTTACAATATGGTAGATCTAAAGACCAGCATAACTAAAAATGTATCACCTTTCAATACAAATGTAAAACAGAGTCGGAGGGGAATAGAGGATCTCGAGCCTGAGGATTCGAGATCTTCTGACTCCTTGGTCTAGCAAACATACTCTATATAATGAATCCTAACACTCCGATAACTATTATTCAGTGGAATATACGTTCATATAACACTAATTCTGACAATCTAAAAATCCTTATAAAAAATCTTAACCCAGATATAATCCTTATTAGCGAATCTTGGCTCTTAAACCAACATGTTATAAGATGTAGAGGGTATCAAATAATCAGAAAAGATCGAGAGGATGGCTATGGCGGATTAATTACTCTTATCAAAAACAATATTGATTATAGGGAAATTCAAATTGCCAATCCAGGCTTCAATCATGATGTCCAATTCCAACTCACATTTTTCCCTAACTTTAATTTGAATATTCTTAATACATATGTCCACAAGACAACTCTATCTCCAAATCCAACTGGTCTTCCCTTGTGAAATCACTTAATAAGCCATTTTTAATCATGGGTGATCTAAATTGTAATCATAAGGCATGGGGTAGTTCTAGAGACAGTCACAATGGTAGGATTATTTTTGATTCTTTGGAGGAACTTGAGCTAGTATTTCTCAATGATGGGTCTCCAACTAGATTGGTGGCCCCAGGAGGCAGTAAGTCGGTAGTAGATCTAACAATGGCATCAGTCGATGTGGCAGCCAGGGTGGGCAAGTGGTCCACTATTTCAGATACTGGAACTAGTGACCACTTCCCCATAATATGTCAGTTAGGTGTATGTCCTCAATCTCCCCCGCATTCATGTAAAAGAAGAAATCTAAAGAAAGCTGATTGGTCTATTTATCACAACAATTTAAACAGCATTTTCTCAGCTTCTCCCAGGGAAGATTACGAATTTTTTACTAACTCCATATCATCGGTAGCTGATGAAACAATTCCTTGGCTTCACCCTGCTAATAATTCCAAATACCACATTCCATGGTGGGATGACTCATGTGCTGAAGTCTCTGCGAGAGTGTCTGCCTTAAAAAAATTTAAAAATATCCCCTCAATGGAAGACTATATCGAGGCTAAAAAGAATATAGCCAAATCAAGAAAATTCCTAAAATCAAAACGTAAAAATAGTTTCAGGCTATTTTGCAGTAAATTAAATAGAAACACTCCTCTAAAAGTTGTGTGGGAGAAAATTAATAAGGTATCGGCTTCGAAACCTTGAATATATACTCAATTGCCTTCTACTCCTATATCCCACGAAATTCTATGTTGCTTAATCCCTCTTTCCGCTGTCAATAAAGTATTGGTTAGATCTCCTCAAGCCCTAGAACCGCCATTTGCTCTCGACGAGTATCAGAACTCCCTCTCAATTAAATCTGACTCGGCTCCTGGTTTGGATCAGATTTCCTACTCCATGTTAAAAAATCTTCCCGTTGTTGGATCTTTGTTATTAATTCAACTTTTCAATGAAAGTCTTAGAACGGGTATAGTTCCTGTTCAGTGAAAACAATCAGTAATTTTACCTATAATCAAAAAAGATAAAGATTGTAATAATCCGTTAAACTTTAGACCAATAGCTCTTTCTTCATGTGTAGGCAAAATGCTCGAAACTCTTATAAAGAATAGAATAGAGTGGACTGTGGAACAAAATAAGATTTTTAATCCACTACAACTAGGATTTAGAAGGGGTAGAGGTTGTACGGAATGCCTTACATACCTCACCTCAACAATTCAAATAGGCTTCGCTCTAAACCAATACACTATTGGCATCTTTCTAGATATCTCTTCTGCTTATGATAATGTCAATATATCACTCCTGTATTCCAAATTATTAAAGTATATCATTCCAACCCAACTGGCTAATTTGATTTTCTGCCTTCTAAATGACAGAGAGCTATTTGTCAAAGACAAACTGGGACAAACCCATGGCCCAAGAAAATCAAGTCTGGGACTACCGCAAGGTTCCCCATTAAGCCCTATCCTCTTCAACCTATATTGTCTTTCCCTGTATAATATAATCCCCTCTTCATGCAAACTAATTCAGTATGCAGACGATTTAGTTCTTCTTATTAGAGGGAGTGATATTAATGAATTGGTAATTAATGTAAATAAATTCTTGATTCAGATGGAATCATGGTTGCTAGACCACAATTTAAATCTATCTCAGAACAAATCTTCTGCAATATTATTTACAAAAGGAAACACGAACATCTCTCCCCCCAACGTAATATTTTGTAACCAGAATATTGGTTGGGTGGATTCAGTCAAATACCTGGGGGTAAATATTCAAAAAAACTTAAAGTGGAATTCATATGTAAACTCAATAGAACTAAAAGTAAATCGTGGCCTGAATGTGATGAGAGCTCTTTGTGGGACTTATTGGGGAAGTGATCCAAAAACCTTACAAATTGTACACAATGGTCTGATTCAGAGCCATCTGGACTATGGCTGCCAGGTAATTTTTAATTGCCCAACTTCCTTAATTAAAAGATTGGAGAAACTAAAATACAAAAGTATCCGAATTATAACTGGATGCATGAAATCTACCCCAATCCATGCTCTCTTAAGTGAAAGTGGTCAGATCTCGCTTAAATCTAGATGGGAATGGCTTAGCTCTAAATTTATATTAAAAAATTTAATGTTAATTGGCAACCCAATTATTTCCGCTCTCGACCTGTTAGACTTGGCAATTCAAAAGAACCAAAATCATTGGAAAAACAGAAATATTCCATTTCTAGTGCTTTTAAAAAACAAATTTAAAAGTACTTATCCCAACTTATATTTAAGTGACTTATACCCATGCCATAACTTTGAACTAGACCATCAATTATCAACAATTCCAATCATAAATATCTAATCTAATCGTTCAGATGAACTTGCCTCAGTTCAACTCCAAAAAATAATTCTAAATAAACCTAGTCACATCAAATTCTTCACGGATGGCTCGGTTGATGGTGAAGGATCAGCAGGCTTTGGTGTCTTTAGCCCAGAGATCAACTATTCTTATACCAGTAAACTACCTAAGTATACCCAAATATGTACGGCTGAGATTGTCGCAATTAATCATGCCCTCCAAATTATTTTGAAAAATGGGATTAAACAAGCAATCATCTGCTCGGACTCTAAAAGTGCCATACAGAAAATAGTCAGATCAACCTATTCTATGGAAACAGAACACTCATCGTTCATGACCAAAAGAGGCATCATTGAAGCGAAAGAAAATAACATTAATATTAGTCTGGCATGGATTCCAGGACACTCGAATATTAAAGGGAACATGGTGGCTGATAAACTAGCTAATATAGGTAGAACCTTAAATGTAGCTGCTGGTATCACTCTTCACTATTCCAACTTTCTACCAGACATCAAGCATTCCATCTGGAATCGGTGGAAGCAAGAATGGCAGGGGAAAAATCGAAATAATTCATTTTACTCTAAAATTGTAGGTCAGATAGATAAACTCCCCTGGTACCACAATTTTGCATACCAAGACAGAAGACATAATATGTATATAACCACCATTATTAGAATGAGGACAGGTCATTGTGCTACTCCAGTTCACCTATTCAGGATAGGAGTAAAAGACAACCCATATTGTGACTGTGGCCGGGTTGGGTCCTTGAATCAACTGATTTTTGAGTGCCCTATAAATATGTCACCCAATTTTGACCTATATAAAGAATTAGCTAAAACAAATATCCCTACCCCCATTGAAATTTGCCTACTTATGTCCAACCTTAATCCCCGTAGGATTAACTTGATCCTTAAATTCCTTAACTTAGCTAAACTTAACTTATAAATTAATCAATTCCCAACTTTGAATTAAAAAAATTAAGAAGATAAAGATATAAAAAGATATTAGACCTCCAAACGATAATAGTTGTAACCCTTATGTTATAATATTGACTTTCCTGTAGGGACTGTCTGGCCCTATAAGAAGATGTTTCTACTTATATTTAAAAAAATTGAGGCTTTAGCATATATATAGTATTTTTACTACAACTACAAAAGCGATATTACCTAGGTCAAAATTTTTGACGTAAGAGAACTGTCAAAACATGTGACTTTTCATTATTGCCATGGTTATTAATAAACATATTGGGGGCTATGATGTATCTTTACATAAGCTGATTACCATAGATGAGGGGGTGGGGTAGATAGGGAACTCTATAGGCCAAATTGGTCCCGTATTCCAACGCCGTCGATATTTTTGGAAGCCAACTAAGCTTTTACAGTTGGAAGATTTCTGTAACGATTTGGAAGATCTCTGTAACATTTTGGAAGATATCTGTACCGTTTTGGAAGCTTCGCTAGGCATACCAAATTCTATAATGTGCACGTTATTAATTTTTAGTTTTTGCAATAAAAATATTTTTATTACAGAAACCATAAAAATAAAAATAATTATTGCAAAAACAAAAAATTAATAACATACACAAACATAGAATTTAGCATGAGCAGCGATTATATTTAAAAAATGATAAGTATGTATGTAAGAACAATAATGAAACCAACAAATGACAGTAATAATTATTATTTATATAAATTTTGACATGAATTCATTGTTTTCATAACATATAATGTAAAATAATTGTCTTTCTACCTTAGGAATTATTAACATTACCTGGAAACAACTAGGTACAGTTGAGGGAAGAAAAATAATTTATACACTGAAAAAATGTCTATTAATAACTAAAATATGAAACATTCACTTCACTAATCACTTGGGTACGGGATAAAAACTTAATACACAAATATAAAATTAATATAAAACGCATACACAACACAACAATTACAAAATGACGCACTCAATTCAATACAAGACAACGTTGCCGTATTTTATTTAGGAAATATATTGCATGTTTGGCTAAAATCTACTAAATCAAGAATTAAAACTTTATTAACTTATTTGAATATAATATAATTTAGGTTTTTTTTATAATAAAAACAGCAGCTAACTTAACTAGAAATAAATAAGTATAACGTGAATGTAAAAAAACCAAACTTTTTTTACATTTTAACAGGGAAACAAAATGACCTAGGCACTTAATTAATTTTTATCAGTTTTATATTTAATATTTTTATATAATATTTTGTCATCCATTGATTTTAACATATGCATGTCTGGATCAAATTTGGTACAATTCCCAACCTCATTCATACCTTCTTTGACAAATAATCATGAAAATACATTTTTTTCTACAACCGTGTTAAAAATGCAATTTTTAGCACTCCATACGAGCGTTAAAAATGCTACTTCAAGAAACTAGTGCTTTAAAAAATTTAAGGCACTGCAGTTCGTATTGACCGTATAGGCAATTTGATGTAATGTCAAAAAAATATAAAAATGGAATGTCAGTCAAGTGCAAGTAAAAGTTTTTGTAGATATTGTCCTGTAATTATGTTTGTAGAAAAAATATTGTATGATATGCGTGTTAAAAAGTACATGTTTAAGGCACTCATGTGAATTTGCAGAACTCGCTTCGCTCATTCTGCAAACTTTCACATGCGTGCCTTAAACGTGTACTTTTAACACTTATATAATAAATAACTATTTATTCAAAAGTTTATTGCAATCATCAGTTGTAATACGATTAAAACCGGAAAAAAATCTTTCTCATTTTACGTTAATAGAAACGGGTAAACATATTATTTTTGCAAAGTTACATTTTACATACATATTTTAGTTTTCCGTCGTTAGCGTAATTTTAATAGCCTCACCGATTGTCAAAACTCTTCGTTATATAAATATTATCCGAAACACTACTGCACTGCTGCTTGAAAGGGAGAGATTAAATATCCAGCACGCAACCGCGCTGTTGCCAGATTTACATAGCGGGAATTTTAAAATTTCTAATGCGAATTGGTTTAAAATTTGACATCCGAATCTTAACCTTACTTTTGTGATTATTTATTTACAAATATTATGTAAATAAATTGAAACAAGTATTGTATGTACTGTGTTATAATTTAAAACGCTTAATTATGTTAGTCTTAAAAAAATTAAGCTCAAAAGAGATATACTTGTTTACAGTGCAAATTAATGGCAATAGGGATTTACGATTTCATTTGCAGGAAAAACATGGGCAACCTACCCAGTTGGTAAAATTTCAATTCAAAAACTCTTTAGGTAGGTATGGAATAACTTCCACATTATTATTTATTTTTTAAGTATTAAGGTTGATGTTGATATCAAAGGTAGTTTTATGTAGGTAGATACTAGATAAAAGTAAGCTATAAGTAGTATAACCACAGTATAGGAGGAATTCCTCCTATACTGTGATATAACCAAGGAATATAGACTGGTATAACTTCCCATGTAATAATCTGTTGTTTTTGTAGATTTTACTGTGTGGATGGCACAGGAAGAGAAACAAAATAATATTCAGTACTGCAGTCACAGGAGTACAAAAACATGAAGCATCTTATTATGTATGTATGCCATTCTCAAACAATAATTATTGTACAAAACAAGATAAAGATAGAGACACAGCTTTAAAATCCCAAGGATCCTGCGAAAAGAAAAGTGAAAATGTTGTCTCAATTAATGTAGTATAGATAGACATTTTTCTTTATTTTAGTATTAAATAATTATTTAAAATATTAGTATGTAATAGTTTTAATAGTATTAATATGTATTGTATGAATAATTCCCATCATGTATCTGCTAGCTACAGCAACAAAATAAATAAAAATGAAAAAACATTTCAGTGACGTAGCACCTTTACTTTACCTGGCGGCGAGGTGAGTTATTAGGTAAATTCTATTTTCTTACATAATATACTTAAAAATTAATGGTGGTATTATTATGGTTTATATTGAAAGCCAAAGCAATTAAAATAATTTTTTGTGTTAATTATTTAACACATTCACAGACACGACTGCATATTAAGTCATTTACTCCATAAGAAGACGTGGCTACAGGCGAAGCGTGTCCGTAAAGGTGTTAATAATAATATTTTTACATCTATTGTGTTACACATACATTTTACTATTAAAGACAATTATGAAAATGTCAAAAACGCCCACAAAGTGGCTTTAAGTTTTATTACACAGTATGTGGACTTCAAATAGGACGATTATGTTAAGTATGAGCAGAACAAAGACTAACAATTAATGTTTTATTGTCATAGGTTGTCTTTTTTCATTATATTTAATGCATCTTTCTTTAAAATTCAGTAATCTATATATTTCAAATCCTCTAACTGACCAGCCAACAGAGTGAAGTCTAAATGACATGTTTTTTTTTAGTCTTAATTGGTAGGAGACGTAAACATGACCAAAATATGATGTCAGGTTTAATGACCAATTTGCCATCAATACATCACATCTAACTTGAATGACATTAAATTGAGCAATTAGTGACAACGTTTTATTGTGGTAATTTTGTGACGTAAGACATATAAATGACGTCTTTAGGATGACATTTTGAACATAGAAAGACATCTTTATGACATGTATTTACGTCATATTCAATTGACATCTGTATTACATCAAGCTAGTTTTTGGGTGTACACAACTAAACAACAGTTTTTTGATTGATAGGTTTATTTCGTTAAATCAAAACTTAAATGAATATAATTAAAATAAGATAAGAATAACAAATATGATTTGCTACCTACAAATGTGTTAGGGTTAAAAAATACGTAAAACATGACATTACACACTTTGACCTAAATCTAAACTAAGAAGTTATTATTGTTATAATCGGACTTAAAAATATAGTAACAAAATTTATGAACAGGTTTAAGACTGTTCAATAAAGTAATTCCTAGCTATAAAAATAGTTTTTACTTATTATATATCGATACATTTTTGGCAAAGTAACGTAAGTGACATTTTTGGGGAAAAACATGTTTTTCCATTAAACTAACACTATTATTGTTTAGAAGTTACTGCCAAAGTGTAGTAGGCCTAGAATTACTTTAAACATAATATATATGTATAGGCTTACTACACTTTGGCAGTACCTTCTGAACAATAATAGCGTTAGTTTAATGGAAAAACATGATTTTCAAAAATGTCACTTACGCTACTTTGCCAAAAATGTATCGATATGTCGTATACAAAAGAAGTAATTAAATTCTTATAAATATATTTCCGAAAACATTTGTATCCTGTGCCGCATATGGTTGATTTATTAATTTTCATTATAAAAATAAAATAAGTACATAATTAAGATATTTAATACAAACAAGACAGTTCGAGAATTAATTACTAGACTAGATTACCTAGAGAAAGAGGAGAGAAATATGATTATGTCATCATAACAGGTTTGGATATAGACACTGAGGAACCGGAAGTGTTAAAATTGTCTATGGGAAAAATGATAAACTTTACAGATACAAGTAGAGATTAAATCAGCTCTTAAGATAGAAGAGAGAACATCTCTGCATTTCGTGTACTAATCAAATACATACTAATATATCTAAAAATATTTAAACTGATTGTTGTGCAGGAATATTACAATACATACAAGTAAAATATTTTAAAACACATTATGGGCATATTCAAAAATGTAAGTAAAATATTTACATATATACAATATAATTTAAAACAAAAATGTTACCACTAATCCATTTTTTAAATATTATTGAGAGTTGATTTACTTACAAGAAAAGAAAACACGATCATTAAACACTCCTATGACGTTGATTTGAAAGATGAAGTGAATGCTTACAGACCGGGTTATGTCCAATATTATTTTACAAACAACGGGGCATACTAATTGAATCGTTTATTTCAGAAAGAGGTCAAGTGACAAATCTTGACAAAATGATTGCAAAAAATTAATTTTTTTTCTTAAACAATTTAACAAGATACATTTTTAAAAAATACAACATTTTTTGACAAATACTCCAGGTTGCTAGGTAGAATTTTTATTTTATAAAGTGATTGTTTGTTGAATGTAAACAGTGTGTAAACTTGATTTTCTCAAAAGTGGATACTTGTGACTTGACCCCTTTCTGAAATAAACGATTCAATTATTGATAATCCTCCCGAATTAAACAATAATGATTTTTGTCTTATGTGTTTCCATGAATGCTGTGCAAAAGGAAATATTAATTAAGTTTGGTAAATCGCTTATCGCAATTGATGAAACTCATGGGCTCATTTCTTATGACATTGAACTTATGATAGTATGGATTTCCCATTGCTTTCTTATGTTCAAATACAAAAGATACTTTTATTTACCAACTTTTTTTGAAAAAATACATGAGTGTGCTGGTATTATATAGTCAAATGTTTTCATATCAGACATAACTAACACTTTTTACAATGCCTGAATGTAATGGGTTCTGTTCCTAATAGACTGTTATGTCCCTGGTACATAGACAGGGCATGGCAAGTAAATCTTAATGAAATATCTGATTCTGAAAAAATCCTATGTATACCAGACATTGAAAGAGCTGCAATACATGTTAGATTTAGATATGAGTATTAATAGGTGTTTGGGTAAAATTCTAAATGATGCAGATACATACAATTTTGGTAAGTATTGTAATACTGTAATAACTTCCAACAATGCACCTATTGTTATAGGAAGGGTTATGGAATTAAAATACCAATAATATGGCCATTGAAAATCAGTTGTTATTGTTTTTAAGGAATAAAACTGTTGAAAGGGTTATAAAGCTTAAAAAAGGTAAACCTGTTGAATGCTCCATAACATCTAGATACCGAGCTGTATTAGCTTGCTATTTTACAAGATAATAATGTGTTTATACTAAAAGAAAAAAAACTGAATACCTTGTTCAAACACAAAAATACTTGCTGCTCTAAAAAACTAAATGCAATGTCTGCAATATATGTATACATTCATTTAGTTGTTCCTGTATAGATTATTCAATAAAAAATAGCATATATAAACACATTCATTATATAGCAATGCAAGATACTGCAGATCGCATTCAACCTAAAGACTTTTCATTTTCTAAAAACTAAACGATGTCAGGTGATGTTGAACAGCTGTTTTCTTATATCTCTACTATGTACTCCTGTGACTGCAGTACTGAATATTATTTTGTGTCTCTTCCTGTGCCATCCAGACAGTAAAATCTACAAAAACATAACAGGTGACTACATGGGAAGTTATACTACTCATAGCTTACTTGTATGCGCCATTCCACAAATATACGTCTGTTCCAGACCATCGCAACAACGAATATTTTAATGTGCAACATAAGAAGTATGAAGGTAAATGGCTCTAAAAATTATTCCAATAAACAAGAATGGAATTTGCAATTTAGTTTAGTACTTCTTATGTTGCACACTAAAATATTCGTTGTCGTGATGGTCTGGAACAGACGTATGTTCGTGGAATGGCCTCTATCTAGTATCTACCTACATAAAACTACCTTTGAAATCTAACTTTTTGATATCAACATCAACCTTAATACTTAAAAAATAAATAATAATGCGGAAGTTACCCATACTTGCCTAAAGAGTTTCTGAATTGCAATTTTACCAACTGGGTAGGTTGCCCATGTTTTTCCTGCAAATGAAATCCTAAATCCCTATTTCCATTAAAAAAATCATTTGCACTGTAAACAAGTGTATTTTTTGAGCTTAATTTTTTTTAAAGACTAACATAATTAAGAGTTTTAAATTATAGCACAGTAGGTACATACAATACTTGTTTGAATTTATTTACATATTTGTAAATAAATAATCACAAAAGTAAGGTTAAGATTCGGATTCGAGAAAACACAACTATCAAATTTTAAACCAACTCGCATTAGAAATTTTAAAATTCCCGCTAAAAGAAAAGATGTAAATCTGGCAACAGCGCGGTTGCGTGCTGGATATTTAATCTCTCCCTGCTTGAAACAAGAAAGTTTGGTATCAGACTCCAGTTTCATTTCTCTAATCTCTGTATTCATACCTACGTCCTGAATCTTATTTTCGGTAATGACATTAGGAAATTGTAACAAAATGTCAAATGTAAATACTATTAAAGAGTTAATTTCATTTTAGTCATAATGCATAGCACAGAAAATGTTGATATACAGTGATGAGCGCGCTAATAACCGGCAAAATAGCTCAAAAGAGGGAAAACATAATACATTGCGAAACAAAAAGAGATGAAACTAGTGGAGGTGGAAATTATCGTTATAAACGTCTAAAATACCATTACATTACATAGTTTCCCACCTTTAGACGTATCAGAGGTATGACAACTGTCACTGTGAGAGTAGAATTTTATAAAATACTCCTGTCACAGACGTCTACAGGTGGAAAACTATGTAATGTAATGTTAATTAATACGTTTATAACGATAATTTCCACCTCCACTAGTTTCATCTCTTTTTGTTTCGCAATGTATTATGTTTTCCATCTTTTGAGCTTTTTTGCCGGTTATTAGCGTGCTCGTCACTATATACCAAAAACCTACTAAAAAATATTGCCTACTAGAATTAAAAAAAAAATATATCAAAAATCTATCCAAAAAGTAGAAATCTGCTGAATGTGGCAACGCTGTTACAAAATAAACACAACTGTCCAACTCAAAATTCAATTAAAATATAAAGGAAAAGATTCCTCTCATTGGCTGTATACCATAATAAAAACTTACTAATGAAGTAAAAACCTCAAATGTAGGTAGGTGGTATATAATTTATTAAAAATTTTTTTCTAAAAATGATCCAAGATGGATAAAATCACAAACGTTTTCGGACCAATCAGTCCATCATCAGGTGGTAGAAACCTAAAATAAGCAAACCACTGTATTAAAAAAGCCAAGATGAAATTTGACTGTCTGAAAGTTAGGAAAATTACAACATGTGGTTACTTACTTCAGATCCAAAGTAGTTGGAACTAGCTACATATTTAGGTCAAAAGACCTTAATGTAATAATAATTATGCCATAAAAATGTATACCATTTTTATTCAGTTGCAATGCGAAGGTAAAACAATCTTACTTTTCAATTAGAATACGGAGTGCAGTCCAGTCCCTTGAATCGCGATTTTCGGCTCTTATTGGAGCCTTCATCGGAAAGAACGTAGGCACTGTTCTCCATATTTTAACTGATTCGCATCGAGAGGTTCTCCCACCCATTGCAACTGAAGTGATGATAGTAGGTGGCTAGCGCCATCTGGCATTGAAAGACTAAGTAGTTTTCAATCCAATAGTAAATTATTAATATTGAAAATATTAAAAATATTACTAAAAGATTTTTAAATTGAAAACTTATATAAATAATTATGCCATTTAGGCTACAAAAATGTCGACAATAAGTCGATGTCACAAGAAATTAAATTGCAACGGTATTACAAAGGCGAGATTTCAGTTTCTCCAGGACTTGTGTTATGGAAGAATTTGGACCAATCACGGGTCACAGATTTTCGATTTGACACTTGACAGTTCGATCAACTTTTGAAAATATATCCATTTACCACAATAAAAACAAATTTGTTTTTAATACTGTGTGTTTACCTCTTTAATTTTGTTATTTTAGGTGAATTGGATTTTAGGTGAAGTATAATATTGGATTTACATTTATCAAAATGTAGTGAACTGGAAAAATGAATTCAAATTCAGAAGATGTAGTAATGATATGTAGATAATTAATATTAATGATAATAATTTTAATTCTATGAAGATGTAAAATAAATACACCTTAAATATAAATACAAGTGTTTTAATTTATTACCAAAACAAATTTTAAATAGTAATAGTAAATTTAAATAGTACACTTTTGTTAGATCCAAACCCCCAAAAATAGAAAAGTTACAATCAAAGAAATAAAATGATTGGGGTTTTTTAATTTCCTAATATGTAGGTATGTATTTTACCTTTCATTATAAGACTTTTTCTATGCTTGGAGTCACACAAAATAATAAGATAAATACTTGTGGATTTTCTATATTTTTTTTTATAGAAAAACAGCCAATATCATCTTGTTCTTATGGTATTCCCTACAGTACATCTATACTTATACAATACTTTTGCTTATATACCTATGCTTATATAAATAAAATATATAAAACTATAATGTAACCAAAAGTGCATTTATACTTTTAAATACATATACCTATACAATTTTATTTTAAGTATAATCATACAATCATACACATTACCCATTAAACTGTTAAACGTACACACAGTTAAAAAATGGACAGGAAAAAACCTACAATGAAATAAACACATAAGTAGGTATCATTCTAAAATTCTTTACCCAAATCCAAATTATTTATTAAGCTAGATTTATAGTTTGACGGACTGTAGACATAGACACTCTGAAAAAAGATCAACATAGAAGTTTGTGTACTCTTGTTTATAAAGCTTGCCACTTGCCACGCATGGGGAGCTATACTATAATAATATATATTATATCATATCGCTCACTATAACGATTCCTAACTAGGAACCTAATTAGTTTAGAAACTAATGGTTCCATGTGTGCAGGTTCACTCATCATTAGATACTATAGTATCGTATTGCTCACTACAGCGATTCCTAACTAGGAACGAATGGTTACATGTGTGCAGGCTCATTTATTTACTATAGTGAGCGATGTGATATATTATATGTAGTATAGCTCCCCGTGCGTGACAAGCTGTATAATCAAGAGTACACAAACTTCTATGTTTGACTTTTTCTGGCTATTTTTTAAATGTGTGTATGTTTAATGGGTAATGTGTGTTATTATATATCGTCGCTGATTTGCAAAAAGAGGCCAAGTAACATTTTTATATTTTTACTAAGTGGAACTTTAGCTCCCTTTTACACAACCAGTTTAAAACAAAATGTTACTTGGTATCAAAAATTATGAGGCTATCTCAACAACAATAAGTAATACACTTGGCCCCTTTTTACAGAATAGGTAGAACCTTCGTACCTACTTATACAATACTTTTGCTTATATATGCTTATATAAATAAAATATATAAAACTATAATGTAACCAAAAGTGCGTTTATACTTTTAAATACATACCTATACAATTTTACTTTAAGTATATAATCATACACATTACCCATTAAACTGTTGAAATGTGCACACAGTTAAAAAATGGACAGGAAAAAACCTAAAATGAAATAAACACAATATAAGTATCATTCTAAAATTCTTTACCAAAATCCAAATTATTTATTAAGCTGGATTTATAGTTTGACGGACTGTAGACATAGACACTGAAAAAAGATCAACATATAAGTTTGTGTACTCTTGTTTATAAAGCTTGCCACGCATGGGGAGCTATACTATAATATATTATATCATATCGCTCACTATAACGATTTTTAACTAGGAACCTAATTAGTTAGGAACTAATGGTCCCATGCGTGCAGATTCACTCATCATTACTATAGTATCATATCGCTCACTACAGCGATTCCTAACTAGGAACAAATGGTTAGGTGCGTGCAGGCTCACTCATTTACTATAGTGAGCGATATGATATAGTATAGCTCCCCGTACGTGATAAGCTTTATAATCAAGAGTACACAAACTTCTATGTTGATCTTTTTCTAGTACGTCTTCCTCTACAGTCCGTCAAACTATAAATCCAGCTTAATAATTAATTTGGATTTGGGTAAAGAATTTAGAATGGTACTTAATGTGTTTATTTCATTTTAGGCTTTTTCTGGCTATTTTTTAAATGTTTGTACGTTTAATGGGTAATGTGTGTGATTATATATTATTTAAAATAAAATTGTATATGCATTATGTATTTAAAAGTATCAAGGCACTTTTGATTACATTATAGTTTTATATATTTTAATTATATAAGCAAAAGTATTGTATAAGTTATAAGTAGATGTACTATGTACTGTAGTGAATACCATAAGAACAAGATGACATTGGTTGTTTTTGTATAAAGAAATTATAGAACATTCAAAAATATTTACCTTATTATTTTGTGTGACTCCAGCATAGAAAAAGTCTTATAATGAAAGGTAAAATACATACATACTATTTTTTTTATAGAAAATTAAAAAATCCCAGACATTTTATTTCTTTGATTGTACCTTGTCTAATTTTTACTGGTTTGGATCTATAATAACAAAAATATCTCATTTACTATTTAAAATTTGTTTTGGTAATAAATTAAAACACTTGTATTTATATTTAAGGTGTATTTTATTTTACATTTTCATAGTATTAAAATTATTATTATTATTTATCTACATATAATTACACTTACATCTTCTGATTTTGAATTCATTTTTAGAGTGCACTTTGATAAATACAAGTAAGTAAATCCAATTAAACTTTTAAATCATCCAATTAACCTACAAAGATCAATAAAAGTACAGAATACTACAGAACAAAATAAAAATGGATAAAAATAAAATTAAAGAGGTAAACACACAATTATTAAAAACAAATTTGTTTTTAGTTTTATTGTGGTAAATGGATCTATTTTCATTTTCGAAAGTTGACAATCGAACTGTCAAGTGTCAAAAAATCGAAAATCTGTGACTCGTGATTGGTCCAAATTCTCCCATAACACAAGTCCTGGAGAAACTGAAATCTCGCATTACAAAGTGGTCTTCATCTTGACCTCAAACTGACAGACTAAAATATGACATTGAACGGATATTGACAAGACCTAGGGAATTTTATGTGTATGTAGTTATATTGTATTTTAGAAATGCAAAAAATATAAAAAATATTTTTACTTAACTGAATGAATTTAATTAGATATTAAATAAATGAGTAAGAATAAACAATTTAAATTAATAGTCACATGAAATTATTTATGAAAATTTCATGGCGGTGAAAGCGAAAATTTTGCCAACAGGTAATGACGTCACTTGGTAAAAAGAAGAACAAAAAGAAAAATAAACTGAAGAAAAATAAAATAAAAAGAAAATTATTAGATAATAATTATAAGGTAAAAGAATTAGTGAATAAATCTGGAATTTGGCTATAATGAAATGTGATATAGTTGATATTCTTTTTCTCATGATCATCTTTCAGTGCGTCACAGTTTTTCGATTTCTCTCTAACGCATTAAATTGTATGTGACAGAAAAAAAGGCACGTCTGGGAATACTTCGGTAATTATTCTAGTTCGGTGATTATTCTAGTTGTCGATAGATGGCGCCATAATCAAAAAAGAATTATTTATTAAATAAAATAATAATATTATCAATATAATCTGTACAATTTATAAGACTATACAAATGAAAGAAAATACCATTTTATAAATGCAATAGACACAATTGATTTGGTTTTATTCCAAATTGAAAATAAAATTTGACAACTGTCAGATTTAACTAAAATGTCACGTTAGAATAAATGTCATAAATGTGTATTATCACGGACTTACCTTTTTTTCTATAATTTGTGACGCACTGAAAAATGTTCATGAAAAGGAGAATAGTCATAATGTAACAGTATAACTGGTTGTCTAATTTCAAGTAGATGTAATAGGGTGAATAAAACACAACTAAGTAAAATACTATGGTTTAACGGAATTGAGATTAAAGTACTAAATGGATGTATTATTTAAGAGAAAGTACTGTGAACTGTAAATAAGAAAACGATAAGTGAAAGTTAATATGGTGTGAAGTACATAATGATATGATGCCAAATTATTGTTTGAAAATTATGTGAAAATAAAATTAAAATTAAAAATAAAAATATAGAGGGAATAAAACGAGGGTGAAAATAAGGTAGAAATGATGCATTATAAAATAAAACAAAAATTGTAGGCCTTGAATTAATGGTTGTCTAACTTGAAGAGAGATTGAAAATAAAATTAGGTAAAGAAATTAAATTAAAGTTAAAAAGAAAATTAACATTTTATGTGGTTACTGGACCAACAGAGACATGAAAACCTAAGCCTACCTCCACAAAGGATAGGAGACACGCAAAGGCACACACATATCCGTCAGCTCAATGATCACATAATAATCATGACAAATTGGCAAAATAGTTCTCAGATTAACATTGTAGGTAATGGTGTGATAAATGTATAGTAAAAAGTAGAGGAAGGTCTTGCTTGTTGAATATAACAAAGCTAATAGAAAGCAAAATGAAAATGTTTGTGGTCAACAAACTGACAAGAGACAAACAGTCTTCTTATTTACAGTTCACAGTACTTTCTCTTAAATAATACATCCATTTAGTACTTTAATCTCAATTCCGTTAAACCATAGTATTTTACTTAGTTGTGTTTTATTCACCCTATTACATCTACTTGAAATTAGACAACCAGTTATACTGCCCTAATAGCACACGACGTCCTTTGGACGTCCAAAATAGGTCCATTTTTGGTCCTTACGTCCATGGACTATAAACGGACGTCCTTTGGACGTCCCATGTTGGACGTCCTTCGGAAGGAATAAATATGGACGTCCTTTGGACGTCCGACGTTGGACGTCCTTCGGACGGAATAAATATGGACGTCCGACGTTGAACGTCCTTTGGACGTCCATACTGGACGAAATACGGACGTTTTATGAACGCTTATATATTATATTGGACACATTATACCAATTACGGGATCAAATAGCAAAATAATTCAATAAAATATTAACTTACGCGTTAACTTTACGTTAATGAAATACAGTCAAACCTGTCAGTAACGGCCACTAAAATGAAAGAACTATTGGCCGATATAGAAAGGTGGCCGTTATTGCCAGTTTTTGTAGTCTAGATATACAGTAAAACTTGTGTTACTGGCCACCTGATAAAATCGGCCACCTGTACTAACGGCCGGTTTAAATATTCCCCAAACCAATTATATCTGGACTACAAAAACTGGCAATACCGGTCACCTTTCCATATCGGCCAATAGCTTTTTCATTTTTAGTGGCCGTTACTGACAGGTTTTACTGTAATTGGTTTGGGGAATTTTTAAACTGACCGTTAGTACAGGTGGCCGGTGTTTGCAGGGGGCCGGTAACACAGGTTTTACTGTAGTTTAAATCGAAAAGATTAAATCTTAATTCAAAATTGTATATACAATTATTACAATTATAAACAAACTATATAGTTTAATGTCCAAAACATGTTTTTGATTTTATGTAATGTAATGAAAATCTTATTTGTAAATTATTGGTTACAATGTTTAACAATAGGAAATATTCAAGAATAAATAAAATAAAAGTTTAATCCTAACAACACAAAACATTCCAGGAATATAGGTACTACCGTTCTATTCCGTGAACATCTATCTGATTAAATTATGGGTGGAAAGTTACCACAAGATATTCTATGAACATAGTACAATGTCTTCCTGGAGGGGTAAAATTTTCCATTACAAGATTTTAAGAGAGGCCATTTACTGTTCAATTTGCGTTCATTTTCAAATTTGCCGCGCGAGTATCTATGTAGCGTCGCGAGTATCTATGTTGGTCATCACATTTCATTTTCATAAGATAACCGATAACCTAAAAATTTAGTAAAAATTTTGATTGGAAAAAAATGCATCGATAAGGGGGTGTGGGAAATGGAAATTAGTGGCTTTTCTGCTGTACTGTCTGCTAGTCAAATCACACAACACTTTTTTCTATGCTGCTAGTTTTTGCTCTGGGCTCTGGCTGGATCTCTTGTTTAAACAATTTTGTAAGTATTATAAAATCCGTTTTCAATTTTCTTTATTCTTTATGAAACGAATCATTTATGCATGCATATTATTACCTGTAAATAGTACCTATTTCCTATTTCTTTTGATTTTTAATTGTAAAGAATAGAAAAATTACCCTTCATTTTAATTTTTTTTAGAATCAGCTGAAAGTGGCCTACAAAAAAAAAAAACAAGAAGGAAATGTATAGCCTTGTGGCTATGAAAGGCAAAAGAGAGATATAAAAAGTGTATTGGCTAGTTGGAAGAAAGTCCACATTGTCCATGCATAATAAGTTATTACTTTATCAACAAATATCAAGAAGATAGCAGGGTCACGAGCAACAACTTCATAAGTTCAAGAATATCGAGGAAATCCAGCTCCTCGATACTACTGGGCAAACTAGAAGATTGAAGAGGACAAAGCCTTTTGAACTAGTTTGAGTGATAGGTGATAGTGAAAAACGGAGCATAGTGCTTGTGTGCTGTGCCTGTGTATGTTAGAATAGTGCACGATCTTGTTAGATTAGATAAGAGACGCTATGGGGTAAGCTCTTCATTTTAAGAAACAGTAGTAATTTAGGTTAAATTAAAATTGCTCATTGGTCAGTTATGACCAGATTGGTTTTTTATGTTTGGCAAAAGGGTCATTGCTACCAAAATGTACATTTTGATGTCCTTTAAGCAAAAATAAGGTTTAATAAGAAAAAATAATTAGCATAATATTACACTCAAATAAAGTGCATTAGAACTTAACTTCCTATGATTATTTAAATCCCACAAATAAAACCAATCCTATATTTTTTTGAAATTAAAGGAGTCAATTCTCACTTTCGTTAATGTCCCCACCTTGCTAATATAAGCTTTGAAACAAAAAAAAACGGCATTTTAATATATTATGTAAAATAAATAATTACAGAGAATGATAAAATAGCTGACATTATTTCTTAGTTTTATGATCCCCTATAAGAAATACTTTATTTTATAGTTTAAAATCAGATTTTTATAGGTGTCCTCGTCATTCATTCTCACTTTCGTTAATAGACTTATTATTTCACATAAATTCAGTTAGATGGCGCTGATAGTGTGACATTAAGTGCTTGGACAAGTCTTCTTTTTAGTTGAATAAAAGCCTTGAGAGAGGTAGTTTGTTCTGTGAAATTTAACAAATATTAATAGAAAAACGGAGTTAAAACCATCAAACGGTAAGCATAATGTTTCACTTTTGTTAATAAGAATATTTTGTGAAAAATTGTTAATTAGTAATGTTTGTAAGCTGTATATGCTAGGAAATTAAGCAAAGTAATTATTCTTAAAATGGCGTCAAAATCCAAACAATTTATTAGGGATTTGGCGGGAAGTTTAAAATAAAACCTCACTTTCGTTAATCTCACTTGCGTTAATTTATGTGTTAACGAAAGTGAGACAGAGTTAACATAAATGAGATTTGATTAAATTGTTACAAAATATTATTATTTTTTTGCTTAAATCATTGCTTAAAGCTTATTTTTAAAAAATAAACATACATTAATACATTTTTTTAATAATATAGTACTGACAGTTTGTAGAAATGGCAAAGTCGGCGAAAAACAAGGAAAAAAAGGAGAGTGTTCTTAGGGAAAGATCAAAAAATGCGATGCGTAAGTTAAGAGAAAAAATAAAAAATAATCCGGCATTGCATGAAGAAGAAAAACGGAAGGCTAGAGAGCGATATAGAGCTAGAAAAGAAGCCGGTAAAGTAAAGACAATTGATGAATTATCAGAACGAGAGCAAAGGAAGATTAGAAAATGTTGGCGAGAAAAAAGTAAAAAATCGTACTATGCTAAAAAAGGAAGAGAAAGACTTTTAGCTCAGCTTAATGAAATAACCCAACCATCCACTCCAGTCCCTGAGGAATTTGCAGGAGATATTACACCTCAACAAAATCCACAGCCTGGTTCATCACGACAGTCCTTAAAAGGAAAACAAATAGTACGAAGAAATAGGGAAAGAATGAAAAGAGAAATAGAGGTTTTAAAAGCCAAATTAGAAAGGACATGTCAGAAGGTTTCAAAATACAAAAAAAGGTATTATCTAATTATTAAATAATTTTAATCTTAACAAAAATAATAGAGTCAATAAACACCATATTTATAATTTGAATTACAAAGGGTTTAGTATTGAAATTAAAAACTATAATAATGTTTTTATGTAGGTTTGAAATACTTTTTTGTAGGTATGAAAGATTAAAGAAAAAAGGGCCTAACACTCCAAATAAAAATGTTCGAGAAATGCTTATTGGACAGAAGGTTACTCCAGAAGTAAAACGAAAACTTGTAATTGGGGAAGTGCTTCAGCAACAACTAAAGGAAAACTACAAAGAACAAAGAACATTTAAAGACAAGCAGAGATTTGTTCATTATATTTCTGGAGATATAGTCAAAAAATATAGGTGTGAAAATTTGGTAAGATTGGTTAGTTCAAGAAGAATCATAAAAAATAAAAATTCTGGGCAAGTGTTGAAAAGGAGAAGGTTAGCCTTTTTAAGATTAAAGAAAATCATCTCAAGCTTTTTTGAAAAAGATGAAGTAAGTCGGCTATGTCCTGGAAAAAAGGACACTGTTACTTATAGGAAAATCAAAAAGCAAAAGAGGTACCTAAATGATTCCCTAAAAAATATTTTTATTCTATTTAAGACTCAGCATCCTGAAGTTAAAGTAAGCTATTTTAGATTTTGTCGATTTCGACCTTTTTGGGTATTGTTTCCTACAGAAAAAAACAGAGAAACGTGTCTTTGTATAACTCATGAGAATTTCACTTTACTTGTAAGCAAATTAAAGTCATTAAATATTATAAATGCTGCTAATTCAACAGAAGTAGTGAAGGAAATATGTTGTGATTTTAATGATGAAGACTGTCTAGGGCGTTTATGTTTAGCTTGCAGTAATAGAGAAATACAGTTCTTGAATGTTGATGACAGCATAATAGTTTATAAAAAATGGACTTCAAAAAAAGTTGAAATAATTGTTAAGGGCGAGAAAAAAATGTGTCAAAAGACAATTAAGGAAGAGGTTGAAAGCACAAAAGAAAATATTGTAAGTGTCTTTAAAGAAAAACTGCCCCATTTTTTAAAACATTTACTTACTATTAAACACCAATATAAATGTATCGACACAATTAAGAATAACCTAAAGGAAGATGAGGTTCTTATACATATGGACTTCTCTGAAAATTATATATGTAAATATGGACGAGAAATCCAATCCGCCCATTTTGGTGGTTCCAAACCACAGATAAGTTTGCACACTGTAATGGTTTATACCAAAAACAAAAAAACTTCAATGTGTACATTTTCCGAGAATCTTCGTCATGATCCTTTTGCTATATGTGCCCATTTGAAACCCATTGCAGAATATGTGAAAACCCTAGTTTCCAATATATCTATGGTACATTTCCTGAGTGATGGACCGTCCACACAATATAAAAATAAAAGTATGTTTTTTTTAATAGTGGCATATATTTCGAAGCTTTTTACCTGCCAAGCTATAAGATGGCATTACAGTGAGTCTGGACACGGGAAAGGGGCACCAGATGGTATTGGGGGATGTTTGAAAAGGACAGCAGATAATTTGGTAGCCCAAGGAAAGGATTTAGATAACTTTAACAGTTTAATTAAAGAACTTCAAGAAAACTGTAAGGGGATTTCATGTCACACAGTATCTGGTTCAGAAATTCAAAAAATTGAAAGTGAACTATCTACTGCAGATTTAAGACCATTTAAAGGTACAATGACCATAAGAGAAGTTGTTTGGACAAACACCTCCTATAATTTACTGGAGGCAAGGAACTTATCATGCTTGACATGTGGAGTTCAAGAATGTTGCCATTATAAAATTGGTACCATTAACATTCCACATTTAAATTTGTCGCAAAATAAGAATGATCATCACCCACAGATGCAATCAACTGAATGTATCCTTTCATACTTTGTTTTTACCTTTAGAATTGTTTCTTTTTGCTTTATTTTTACATTTTTCTTAACAGCATTTATAGTATTACCTGGTACATCTAGAAAACAAAATAAAAAAATAGAAGTAAATATGGCAGAACAAAACCGAATACACTACAAAGATGTATACTCATCAGACTCAGATAGTGAAGAAATGACCCTGGATGAGCTTAGGACACCAAAAATAAAATATTCCATTAGTCCAAAAGTTAATAATTTTATTGTGGTTAAGTTGTCTTCCAAAAAGCAGAGTAAATATTTTATTGGATTGGTAATAAATATTGACCGTGATTATAATTACACGGTGAAGTTTTTAAAAAAAATTCATGAATACAAATTCGTCTTTCCTGAAAAGGATGATGTGTCCACCATTTCATTGGACGAAGTTGTTTGTGTTTTAGCATCACCTGATCTAAATAAACGGGAACAATATATTTTTAATTCTTTGCCGGATAATGTTTATATTTCATAAGTGTTTTTGTTTTTACAGTATTTTTATATAATTTCACATTGCATTTTTGTAACACAATAAAATTTTTATTTTGACACTTGTTATATTAATATAGAATCCTGTTTTCTCACTTTCGTTAATTACTATCTCACTTGCGTTAACCAAAACATTACAAAATCTAAAAATATAAGCAATATAAAAAAATTTAAGCTTTACCTGTTATTAGAGTATTAATATTTACATTTTCTTGTTCTATGAAGGTCTTTCATAGTTGGCTTTTTAAATTTTTAATTTATAATTTTTTTATAATTGAAAATGTACATTTTGGTAGCAATGACCCAAAAAGGACTTAAGTCAGAATTGCACATTGATAATGTTTTGATGATTTCTGGACCAGAAAAAAACTGTTGTAGATGTAAACTGTATGTACAGTAGAATCTACTACAGTACTGTAGAAATCATCAAAACATTATCGATGTGCAATTCTGACTTAAGCCCTTTTTCCCAAACATCAGAGAATTGTAATGTACAATAATTCTCCTATTTGCTTTTTCATGAATTTTGTAGGAGATGAAAAACCATTTTTAGGATCATCTGCTTTCACATGTAAATTTTGACATGTTTTGTAGTAAATAGATAGTTGAATTTACTACAAAACATGTCAAAAAATATATGAAAACAGGAGGTGACTATAAAAAAAGTTTTTAGTCTCTCTTACAAAACTCATGAAAAAACAAATCGGAGGTATGTCACATCAGTGACTATATCCAGGGAATGTCTAAAAAATATACTTTGATGTCCCAAGAACCAAATATAACCTACAGTCCATCTAATTTACTTACTGTTGCAGGTCATTATCTACGCCAGAGATCTAAGTTGACATAGTTGCCAAAGTATAAAAAGATCCTGAATCCATTTTAAATCAAATATATCACATAATTATTGTAAACGTGGATTATACAACAAAACAAATTAATATTCAATGTAAATAAGTAAAAACTTAAGAAATAGAGAACAAGAATTAAGTTATAATCTTTTAAGATTTGCAGTGCAAGAGTTTTTGCACTGCATTGTTAATAATTAAAAAACGGCTCCGAACTCTTGGCAAAAAGCTGGTAGGTTTCTTTGTATAAGTTTGTCTACAATAACAACTAAAAAAGTTGTCAGATACCTCGATTATTCCAAGTCGTTATAAAATTAGGTGAAATTTATATTTTTATAGTAGAGGATCTTTTTATAGTAAAGTAAATAATAAAAACAGTAAATATAATAAATAAAACAGATACTTATAGTAAAGAATATAAACAAATATGAAGTGTCATCACCGTAACTGTCAAATAATGTCACCTTCGTTCGATTACAGTTACAGTGTGATCCGAACAAATCTGCTTAACATTAATAGAAATCTTCAAATATTATTTCTACGCGTATATAATAAAATATGTCTAGTGGCTGTAATTCCATTGTACTCGGCAAAGTGATTCTAAAAAAGAACACACCTACCGCCTAAATATTTCAGTTAAAATAAATAACAGTTAGTAAATTAGACGAAGTATGTAGATATATACAGGGTGTAACAAAAATACAGGTCATAAATTTAATCACATATTCTGGGACCAAAAATAGTTTGATTGGACCTAACTTACCTTAGTACAAATGTGCACACAAGAAAAGTTACAGCCCTTTGAAGTTATATATATATATATATATATATATATATATATATATATATATATATATATATATATATATATATATATATATAGACTTTAGTTTTTTATTGAGGTTGCAGTCATTTATTTCTAAGGGGCAGGGTAAGAGAAACTCTGTTTTAGATATTTTATGTTTTGTAGAAATGTCAAATTAAGGAACAAGCCTCACGTTGTAAGTTTTTGTACTAATTTTTATGCAGTGTTCTTTCATTTCGTTGTATTTATTTATAACTATATAATAATTTTAGCTAATCCTGACGAAGCAAATAAATTTTGCGAAAGCTTGATTATAACACAGAGTTTCTCTTACCCTGCCCCTTAGAAATAAATGACTGCAACCTCAATAAAAAACTAAAGTCTACATATTGTCAGTCAATAATACCAAACTTCTTTATATATATATATATATATATATATATATATATATATATATATATATATATATATATATATATATATATATATATATATATAATAGCACTAAGGGCCTTAGAGGCCCATGGCTTGAAAAGTTTGTTTTTTTCTTCATTTTCACGTTTCTTTATGTACTGAGATCTTCTCTGGCTTGATATGTGATTTTTCTCCATTCCTTCCTGTTATTCATTTTTCTTTTCTGACCCTGTAGCACCATTCTTTCCAAATCTTTTTCGACCTCTTGCTTCCATCTATTTTTCGGCCTTCCTCTTCTCTTTCTTGAAGCTGTAGTGTAGTTTAGTACCATTTTTGGAGTCCTCGTGTTTGGCATCCTTTCAATGTGACCTCGCCATCTAAGTCTCTGTGCCTTTATCACTCATATATATCGAAAACTATTAGAGATTTTTTATTGAAAATGGACATGTGGCATTATTATGGCAGCAGTATCTTACGAAAAAACTATAGTAAAATTTGGACACCCCATAAAAATATTTTGGGGGTTTTGTTCCTTTAAACCCCCCCAAACTTTTGTGCACGTTTCAATTTAATTATTATTGTAGTACCATTTAAACACAACGTTTTAAAAACTTTTTTGCCTCTTATTGCTTTTTCGAAAAGTCAATTTTTATCGAAATATTTTGAATATTTGTCAAATCCACCACATATTTGTATATGGTTAAGTACGATTATGGAGACTTGGTAATAATATGCAGACTTATTTATGCTTTACATTTTTAGGTATATTTTGAACCATATTAAAAAAGAAGCCAGATCTCGATAAAATGTGCCTTATCGAAAAAATACAAAGAGGCAAAAAAGTTTTAAAAACATTCTGTTTAACTAATGGTACCTCAGTAATAGTTTAATTGGAACGTACACAAACATTTGGGGGGTTTAAAGGAACAAAACCCCCATAAAATTTTTATGTAGACATGTTAAAAAAGAAGTCGCAACTCGATAAAAACTGCCTTATCTGAAAAATACTAAGAAACAAAAATATTGAATTTAACTAATGGTACCACAATAATAAAATTGAATTGGAACGTACACAAAAGTTTGGGATGATCTAAGGGATCAAGACCCCCATAAAATTTTTATGTGGTGCACAAATTTCACCATAATTTTTCTTTAAGATATTCCTGCCATAATACTGCCACATGTCCATTTTCAATAAAAAATCGCTAATAGTTTTCGATATAATCGAAAAAATCGATTTTCATTTTGTAATTTCAAAGGGCTGTAACTTTTTTTATGTGCATATTTGTACTAAGGTAAGTTAGGTTCATTCGAACTATTTTTGGTCCCAGAATATGTGATTTAATTTATGACGTGTATTTTTGTTACACCCTGTATATACAACCGATTATGCACCACCTTAAAAATTGGGCATTTTTGATGTCTCGAATTTCCTAAACCTGTTGTTGCATCTAAGTGATTTTTTTATAATATTCTAGCCTAGGCCCTAGGCTATAGGTTAAGTACCTCCTTATGCTTGTCATGCACGGGGAGCTATACTGTAATATATATTATATCACATCGCACTCTATAGTAATGAGTGAGCCTGCACATACGGAACCATTTGTTTCCTGTCTGCAGGCTCACTCATTACTATAGAGAGTGATATGATATAATGTACATATATTACAGCATAGCTCCCTGTGCATGACAAGCTTAAGGAGGTAACCTATAGCCTAGGCTATAATATTATAAAAAAATCACTTAGATGAAACAACAGGTTTAGGAAATACGAGACATCAAAAATACCCCATATTTAAGGTGGTGCGTTAATTTCTTGGAGAAGTGTATTGTAATTTAATGTAAATAATGTAATATCCAATAATTGTAATTTAATATAAGATGTAATATAAGTTCCTTAAAAAATATATTTTTTATTTCCCACGACATTAGATGGATGTTCGGCAGCAAGACATTGGACCAAACTGGGACGTCCTATGAAGGCCAATTGACGTCCACCGAACGTCCCTTCGGATGTTAAGTGGACCTCCATTGGGCGTTTGGCAACGTGGCATTTGGATCAAAATTGGACGTCCTGTTAAGGTCCAATTCACGTCCTCTAGAACATCCGGTTAAGGTCCAATTTACTTCCGATTAAGGTCCAATTTACGTCCGATTAAGGTCCCCTTTACGTCCGATTAAGGTCCAATTTACGTCCTATTAAGGTCCAATTTACGTCCGATAAGGTCCAATTTACGTCCGATTAAGGTCCAATTTACGTCCGATTAAGGTCCCATTTACGTCCGATTAAGGTCCAATTTACGTCCTATTAAGGTCCAATTTACGTCCGGTTAAGGTCCAATTTACGTCCGATTAAGGTCCCATTAAGGTCCAATTTACGTCCTATTAAGGTCCAATTTACGTCCGATTAAGGTCCAATTTACGTCCGATTAAGGTCCAATTTACGTCCGATTAAGGTCCAATTTACGTCCGATTAAGGTCCAATTTACGTCCCCTAGGACGTCCGATCAAGGTCCAAATTACGTCCGATTAAGGTCCAATATACGTCCCCTCGGACCTTAGATGGACGTCCAATGGACGTTCGGTAGCGCGACATTTGGACCAAAATAGGACGTATAAAGGACATTCCTCGGACGAAAACGGACGTCCAATGGACGTCCCTAAAGTCCGTGAAGGACGTCCAATGGACGTCCTTGTGCTATTAGGGTGTTACATTATGACTATCAACTGTATCACATTTCATTATAGCCAAATTCCAGATTTATTCACTAATTCTTTTATCTTATAATTATTATCTAATAATTTTCTTTTTATTTTATTTTTATTTTTCTTCAGTTTATTTTTCTTTTTGTTCTTCTTTTTACCAAGTGACGTCATTACCTGTTGGCAAAATTTTCGCTTTCACCGCCATGAAATTTTCATAAATAATTTCATGTGACTATTAATTTAAATTGTTTATTCTTACTCATTTATTTAATATCTAATTAAATTCATTCAGTTAAGTAAAAATATTTTTTATATTTTTTGCATTTCTAAAATACAATATAACTACATACACATAAAATTCCCTAGAAGGTCTTGTCCGTTCAATGTCATATTTTAGTCTGTCAGTTTGAGGCCAAGATGAAAGGAGCGCCTAAAGATAACGAGAAGCTAATTCGCACACTTGATCCAACGTTGCCAAGTCACTAAAATCTCAATATTTGACAATTGACAGATTATCTTGTAAATAAATAAATCTAAATAGTTATCCTAACATGATCCTAACAAAACAAAGTCGGGAACAATGGATAAAAGCCAGAAGGAGAACAAAACTAAAATTAAAATATGAAAGAATATGCAATAAACATTGTGTAAGTGGTAAGTTTAATGTAATTCAATTAATAAGGTTTTTAAAAAATGTCTACAATAATGATAAAGATGTACCTAAGTAATAATTCAAACTTAATTATTAGAAAAGCTAGCCACTTTAAAAAGATATTCTAAACCAAAACATGAGTTACCAAAGCAGGCAATAAAAAGAAAAGGTGATCTAGAATGCAAGAAAAGAGCTGATGAAAGAAGTAAATGTAAAGAAAATAATGCGGAGACTTCTCTCCACCATGTAAGTATAAGATATAGTTTATTACAATATGGTTAGATGCAAAGCTCACAATGTTTGAATGCATATAGCCTAAACTGTCCTTCAATCTTTTTTCTAATGGTGCTACAACCCTTTGTGAGTCTTGGTGTGCATAACAACATTCTTCCATTCTGCCCTGCCGGATACTTTTCTGATGTTCATGGTTTTAAGATCCCCCTCTACATCGTCTATCCATCTTTTAATTTTATGGGCCCTTCCTCTTGTTCTATTACTTGCACAGCTCGATTATCTGGCATTCTTTCTGAGTGACCAAGCCAATTTAGTCTTTGAGATTTTACAATTCCAACAATATCTGCGCTCTGCATTAGTACTATCCACCTCGTGGTTCATTTTAATTCTCCACAAACCATCACTGCAATGTGTAGATTTGTTTTGTAGATTCTACGCTTAGACTTAGTAACTTACTTTTCGTTAAATCTTTGTATGCATAAAATCACTTATTGCTGCTAAGAATCCATGCTTTTCTTGACTAGTGTTGTTGTTGTCATTTATTATTGAGCCTGGGTAGTGAAAATGGGAGGCATATTCATAGGTATGGTTGTCTACCTTAAGATTTTTATGTTAATTTGACTTTGTGCACTCTATATATTTTGTTTTACTTTGATTTATATATAGACTAAACGTAGTAGGTTCCCATTTAAGATCTATAGCTTTTTCTTTTAATACCTTTTTGTTGTGGCTTATTATGGCAAGTGCCCTTATATAAAACTAACTAAACTAATCTAAACCTTATATAACTGTCCTAATATTAAAATACAGTTGTCCCTTGATAGCCCAACAGGTATAGGACCAAAAGGTCGGACTACCGAGCATGTTGGAGTACCAAGTGTGTACTGTACTTTTGTGGTACTTTCCACATTTGTATGATTTTTATGGTACTTATGTTTTTGTTTTTAGGAACAAACACCAGATATTTTATATATGTAGAAAAAGGAAAAACTGCTGGAACTTTAATTTAAAGGCTTTTGACTAGTGAAGATTTGGATAAACAACAGGAGTTACTTTAGGCTATAGCTACGTGCAAATTTATTTTCTTGTGGCTTCCTATGTTTATTCTTATTAACTATACACTTTGATATGTTTTTAGTCGCATGAAGATTTTTTAGTTTATTATTTTATGTATATTGTTATATTTGTGTTGAATAAACATTATTATTATTATTACCTTAATTTCCATTAAATAAATTAACTGTAATCAATAAATTGTTTTTAATGTTAATAAATAAATTATCAATAATGATTCCCAAATATTTTATTTGTTTGACAACTTCTATGGGTTGATTGTGAGATTAATATTGATGATATTAATATTTCGTAGTAATAATCAATGCTTTGGTTTAAGAAATAGACAACTTAGAATAGAAATATGCTTTATTGTCATGGAAAATTGTACAATTTTATAGACAATGCTTATAGAGTCATAAAAAATACAAAACAATAACAAACACAAAAATCAATAACAAGTTTAACTTGAATTGGTGTGCTACACTACAAGGATATTAGTGAGTGAAAAACACTTTCAAACCCAATGATAACAAAAACTTTCCATAGAAGGCCACAATTTTTAAATCGATCATATTTTCTTTTAATTGTAAACGGCGATCATATTCTACTTATTATTTTTTCTGTTATAACACCCTGTATAGCATATATTCAAGTATTGTTATACTTTGTATTAGAGGAATTTTTTTAAACTGTGTAATTGTTTGATTGCTCTTGACCAACTTCATGTTTGCAAAATAAATTGGGTACGACTATATATGTTCATTTTATTGTAAGCCTTAAGATATTGCTTAGTTTGAAAAACACTATTTTTATCACTAGGCAAATACAATTTAGGTATGTAAATTTTATATCAACTTTTACTTTTAGAAATTGATATGGTAACGACACATCACTGCCTATTGATTTCAAAGCGGGGATTTAGAGGCAAACGCTAAATAAACAGCACATATGTGTCTGAAGTAATATTTTAAAGCTCGCTGAGTTAGGCTATCTTTAGCTTATTCTTTCCATTTCACTCCTGTAATAAATGTTGTTGCTAGTAAGTTAGTACTTGGTTCTGAATTTACCTGGTATTTACATTTGACCCAGTATCTTACCAAATTCTTTCCCCACTCGGGCCGACAATTTAAAGTGACCCTCTGTTGGGGCCCAACAGAACAGGCCATGTCTAAAGTTACCCCTACGAAGCAATCTTAATTGCCGCTACGAAGCGATCTGTTTGTTTTTTCTTCGTTAGTAACTTTCATAAAATTTCCAGTTCTTGTACATATATGTATAGCTTAAACGCTTGAATAAACTTATTTTAGCTTGAGCTTTATCATGTATATTAGTAAGACATACATTAAACTTGAAAATATAATCTGTATGACGCACGCCATTGACTGACTATCTTTAATGATTAAATTAATATATTACTAATCATTATATTATGATTGTGTGCTGGCACAATGCATCGTCTTTTTTAAATTTACCGCGCATTGACTGTTACACGTACAATTGGCAACGTTGGATCAAGTGTGCGAATACGAACGTCTCGGCGTAACATGGATTTTGGCTGCGGGCCGCCGACATCTGTCATTTTGTTCTTTGTTGTCAGTCTTATGGTTTTGTTTGTTTACCTTATTGTCAATTTATTGAGTAACATTTGAATTTGAATATTTTGTTCTTTGAATGTCATTGAAAAGTATTATTGTATAATAAATATAAAATAATTGTATTATTGTATTCTATTCACTTATTATTTATATTGTATATCGATGGCTTAGTGTGAAAACCTTTTATCTCATTTTTTTCGAAAATGACATTTTGGTGGTTTTAGTCTGGTAATACTATTGGTTTTAGTTTGAAAACCTTGTATCTCACGATTTACAACTGTTAGAAAAAATCCAAATACACCAGACTATTTTCTACAGCCGAAAAAAGAAACCATGTATATCAATTGCTCTCTTGATTTAGTGTGAATACCACATATATTTATAACCAAGAATTTGGTACTTAATTTTGAGTGTTTGTTTAAGAAATTCGAGTTGGAGAAATGTTTTTTTGTGAACAACAAAAGGTAGTCCGGTATATAGAAACATTTTATAAACCTTAAATCAAAAGATTTGTACTCTATCAACCTAGTATTTGGAGGTCGATCGACCAATAACTATTCATTGCTTTATTTTGTTGTTGGTGAAACCGGACCTAAGAATATTAAAATATTTATAGAATAATACATTTTTTTACTCTTTCCATCACTATTCAGCCATTTTACAGTACCTATCTATAGAGTATTGAATGGGTATAGACATGGTATACAGTGATGAGCGCACTAATAACGCAGAAGATGGAAAACAATACATTGTGAAATAATAAGAGATGAAACTAGTAGAGGTGGAAAATATCAATATAAACGTATAAATTAACATTGCATTACATAATTTCCCACCTTTAGACGTCTGTGACAGAAGTATTTTATAAAATTCTCCTATCACAGTGACAGTTCTCATAGTCCTCCGATACGTCTAAAGGCGAGGAACTGTGTAATGTAGTAATTTCCACCTTTACTAGTTTCATCTCTTTTTACCTCACAATGTATTATGTTTTTCACCTTTTGCTTTATTTTGCCATTATTAGTGTGCTCATCACTATATCATGATAGTAACATTCACCAATTGGCCAATAAATGACATACACAGGTTTGACACTTTTAATTAACTACAATGGCAGAATTCTAGGTATGTAGTTCAACTAACTTAAAATAAGCAGATTAAGAATTGAAGTAAAACTGTCTACATTATTTACAACAGGCCTCAAACAGGAAGATGCCTTATCTCCACTACTCTTCAACATTGCTTTGGAGAGTATTGTATTCCTCTTTAGAAAAAAAGGGCCTTACATTATACTGGCTGCCGCTGATGATATAGATATAGTAGGAAAGAGAATGATAAATATCAAGGAAGACTAAGAAAACAAATATGCCTCAGAATAAATGAGGATAAAACAAAATATATGGCTACAATATGAATGGAATATTTAGAAAGAATAGGGCAAAACATTACAATAGGCCAGTACAACTTTGAAAGGGCTCATCAGTTTAAATATTTGGGATCACCTCTGACAACATTACTAACATAATAGAAAGTACCAAATTGTTGGTTTGCATTAGAAAAAATAATTGTATACAAAAATGTATCCTGCAGTATCAAAATAGGAATCTACCATTCAGTAATAAGACATATACCTGTGAAACAATGACCAAAAAAGGGGGACCGCTCAAAAATTGCAGAAGGAAGAATCGTTAGAGCAACATATGGACCAGTTAAGTACGCCAACAGAGAACTTTACAGAGTGAGAAACAACGAAGAATTATATAACCAACCAGATATAGCTAAGTCAGAAATATTAAGATGGGCCGGACATGAGCAGCATGTCGTAAAGCTAGTCTGGGAAGAAAATCCGACAGGAAAGCAACCACTGGGGGATCAAGAATGTGGTGGACAAGTAATATTTCATCAGATTTATCCATTCTAAATATTGAACAACCAGAGGAATTAATGATGAACCGCTGCAAGTGGAGGCGGATAGATATTTTTTTTTCATGTAGGATGAGTTCTTTAAAGCATTAGATATACAGGGTGTCCCGAAAAGATTGGTCATAAATTATACCACACATTCTGGGGTTAAAAATAGTTCGATTGAACCTAACTTACCTTAGTACAAATGTGCTCATAAAAAAAGTTACAGCCCTTTGAAGTTACAAAATGAAAATCGATTTTTTTCAATATATCGAAAACTATTAGAAATTTTTTATTGAAAATGGACATGTATCGTTCTTATGGCAGGAACATCTCAAAACAAAATTATAGTGAACCTTGTCCACCCCATAAAAATTTTATGGAGGTTTTGTTCCTTTAAACCCCCCAAACTTTTGTGTACGTTCTAATTAGTTCATTATTGTAGTACCATTATTTAAACACGTTTTTAAAACTTTCTTGACTCTTAGTATTTTTTCGATAAGCCAGTTTTTATTGAGATGCGGCTTCTTTTTTAATATATTTACATAAAATGTTTAGTTCCTTTAACCCCCCAAATGTTTGTGTACGTTCCAATAATAATTGTCGTACCATTAGGTAAACACAGTGATTTTAAAACAGTTTTGCTTCAGTCTTTTTTTGATAAGTCACCTTTTATCGAGATATGACTTCTTTTTCAAAATATACCTAAAAATGTAAATTATAAATAAATTTTCAGATTATTAACAGGTCTCTATAATCGTACTTAACCATATACAAATATGTGGTGGATTGGACAAATATTCAAAATATCTCGATAAACACTAGCTTATCGAAAAAGTAATAAGAGGTAAAAAGTTTTTAAAATGTTGTGTTTAACTAATGGTGTCACAATAATAATTTAATTGCAACGTACATAAAAGTTTGGGGTGTTTAAGGGAATAAAACCCCCATTAAATTTTTATGGGGTGCACAAATTTCACATTAATTTTTTTTTAAGATGTTGCTGCCATAATAATGGCACATGTCCATTTTCAATAAAAAATCTCCTAAAAAAGTTTTCAATATATATGAAAAAATATCCATTTTCATTTTGTACTTCAAAGGGCTGTAACTTTTTTTGTGTGCACTATTGTATATAGGTAAGTGAGGTTCAATCAACCTATTTTTGACACAAGAATCTACAGGTCGAGCAAGTCTCGTAAATTTCACGATTGCGAGCCACGCTTCACGCAACCGTGTTTGCGTACTTGTGTTTCGAGTTGCGTGGTCGTGCAGAGTTATATTTACCAATTCGCGCAATCGTACTTGAGACGCTGTGTCAGGTGAGGTGTTTGAAAATTTGTGTAACTTGATTGCTTGATTCTGTGGTGTGAAGGTGGTTAAACTTTTGTTTTATTTTTTTTTGTTTTGTTTGTTTTTGTTGTTGCGAATATATCGCAGAAAGTTTTTAGATGAAGTAATTGTATGATGAAGATAACACAGAAAATACAAGAGGGCAGCATACTTTGCAAAACAACTGTTACAATTTGAAATCAACAATTTGTTAAGTTGTTGTCTTGCAGAGGAATATTTATAATCAATGCTTGCAGGTAAAAAAAGTGACTTTTTAAAAAATTATATCTTGGAAACTAAAAATTATTTTTATTTATAATTGAAACATGTAAAAGTATAGTACTCTCAAAAAAATTTCAGCCAAAAATATTCATTTTTGTAGAGTTGACTGCAATTTTTCGACAACAGCCCTTTTTTGCCGTGAGCAGCATAACAAGTCCAGTCTCATCTGAAATCAAAGTTTCTTGTAGTTTATACCTCTGGCTAGTGAATCAACAAAGGATTTTTTATTAGATGAGGTCATTTTTGTTTTATAAAAAAAACTACTTTAAAAATGAGAAAAATTGGGGTCAAAAATGTGTTTAAACTTATGTAAAATCTTCAAATTTCATTTTTTTTAATTCCTTCGTTCATATTCTAGCCAGAGGTATAAACTACAAGAAACTTTTTGATTTCAGATGAGACTGGACTTAGTTATGCTGCCAACGCAAAAAAACTTAAACTCTACAAAAATGAATATTTTTGGCTGAAACTTTTTTTGAGACTACCTTAAGTACTATACTTTTACATGTTCCAATTATAAATAAAAATAAATTTTAGTTTTCGAGATATAATTTTTTTAAAAAGTCACTTTTTTTACCCACAAGACCCCTTAAAAAAATGTTTGGAAGAATATGTTTGATGGCCAAGATGCATACATATATTTAGAAGGAAAGTTCCTGATTTCTGTAGTATAATACATAATACCGAAGAGGAAGTAGCCCTAAGCGCCGGACTCCACTTGCGATTTGTAGTTGTGAAGATTGAACACATTCTTTCAAATAGAAGTCAATCCATGATTATTTAGTCACAAATGGATTGACTTGTATTTGAAACAATGTGTTCAATCTTCCTGATTACAAATCGCAAGTGGAGTGCGGCGGTAATAACACCAAAATATTCCATATAGGTCCATAGAAGGTACACAGACATTGAAAAATTCCTGGAATATCCCCGAAAACATGTTCCCTGAGAACATCCCAGGAAAATCCTGTGTCAGCAAACATTACCTGAGTGTTTAAACATTACCTGAATGTCTTATTGGAACATTCCATGAATGTCCACGAATGTTCTCTGGACATTCAAAATATATTTTGTAGACATTCCCTGGATATACCAGAAATACAGTGATGAGCGCTCTAATAACCGGCAAAATAGCACAAAAGATGTATTAAGTAGTGAGATAAAAAGACATGAAACTAGTCGAGCTGGGAAATTTAGCGATATTAACTTATACATTTAGATTGTATTGATTGTGTACCACCTTCAGACGTATCAGACGAGTTTGGAAACTACCACTGTCACAGTGACAGTTTTAGTTGACATACTCCTCCGATATGTGTAAAGGTGGGATCAATATAACGTAAATTTAAAGGTTAATTTCGCTAAATTTCCCAGCTCGACTAGTTTCATTTCTTTTTATCTCACAACTAAATATTTTGCCGGTTATTAGGGCACTCATCACTCTACATCCTTGCTGATGTGACAATACCTCCTATCTGTTTTTTCATGAGTTTTGTATGAGAGATGGAAAAACATGTTTTAAGGTCACCTCCTGTGTTCATATGTAAGTTTTGACTTGTTTTGTAGTTCATAGATAGTTTAATTTACTACAAAACAAGTCAAAAAATATCATATGAAAACAGGAGGTGACCCTAAGACAAGTTTTTAGTCTCTCTTACAAAACTCATGAAAAAACAGATAGGATGTATTATTACATCACTGACGATATGTGGCCATACCAAATAATACATCCTTGATAAATATAAACATTTTTATTGAACAAAATCTTTTCATACATTTTTTTAATGCAATTTACTGATATTCCTAAATATTTCAAAAAAATGTGTCACATTTGCTTTGTAAACCTTTCTTTTGCCTTTCGTAGCCACATATTCCGTTTCCTTCCTGGTTTTTTTGTAGACCACTTCTCTCAGCTGATTCTAAAAAAAATAAAATAAATGGTAATTTTTCTATCCTTTACAATTAACAATCAGAAGAAATATTATTTACAGATAATGATATGTATAATAATAATAGGTTTGTTCTAGCATCAGTTTGAAACCATCAGCGAATAGTGGACCAGCGCGAGTAGAGGGGATCGCACTGGTGACTGTATTATGTTCTTTTACTGACCAACTGTTTGCTGATGGTTTTTGACTAGTTTGACCGTTTGCTAGAACAAACCTAATAATAATGAATATTTTGTATTTTGACAATGACATCTGATGTGGAAGTCAAAACATTAATAAAATTATTTTTTCAAGTTAACTTTCACATGCGCGTCTTAAAATTTAATACTTATATCATAAATAACTATTAAAACTATCTTAAGAGGAAACAGTATAGATCAACAGGTAGCGAAAATGTGTTCCAAGATTGCGGCTGTAATTTTGAATATTTTTTCAAGATATTTGGCACACATATTCGTAATATAATAAAGAATGGCGGTACAGAGCCCAATTTGAAAAATATATTAATATGTGGAAATTACTCTGTAATTAAATACAATATAAAAAAAACGAGCTTGTACCGCCATTAAGAAGAACAAAAAAATACACTTTTTTCAAATACAACTTTTTTATCCGATTTTGTGTTATTTTGGAACTACTAAAATTTTTTATTTCATTAGTAGTTCCAAAATTACACAAAATCTAGGCATCGGATAAAAAAGTTTATTTGAAGAAAGTGTATTTTTTTGTTCTTCTTAATGGCGGTACAGGCTCATTTTTTAAATATTGTATAATTACAGAGTAATTTCCACATATTAATATATTTTTCAAATTGGGCTCTGTACCGCCATTCTTTATTATTTTACGAATACGTGTGCCAAATGCCTCGAAAAAATATTCAAAATTACAGTGACAATCTTGGAACACGTTTAGGCTACCTGTTTATCGCTACTGTATTACCTTAAAACATTGCAATTTGCTAAACCAGTATATTTTACTCTACTACTACTCTACTAGCTACCTCATTTTCCACTGTTTCTAAAGACTTGTTTACATGGGTAGAGTTTTGAGGAGAGTAGAGTAGTGGTAGTACTCTACCAAAAATGGCTTGATACCATTCACGTGAGGAGAGTACAAGTATAGTACTGATGCTAGTATAGTGAAACCGATTTTTGTATTTTTAAACACTCTTGATTATAAGTGCACCTTAAATTCTTAATTTTTTGCTTAAGCTTGTTTACTCCAAAGCCCCCTTTGCCATTCTTTCGACGATTTCATCCTCCGCAGCTTGCTGCAAACTTTTATTTCTGTAGTATACACTACCTAAATTCCATAAACACTGGTATTCGCCGTATTATAGCTCTACAAGTTTTAAAGTTTCATCTTCGGTGAACTTCATTTTCACTATTTACACAAAACACAATTCCAGCCAGAATGACAGCGCCCCCATGTACTCTCCTACCTACTCTATTCTGCCATAATTGAGCGTGTTCCATGGGTAGAGTGTGCAGCCGAGTAGACATTTTGGCAGTAGTGGTGGTCATAGAGTAGTTACTTTGCCATAGGTTGCTAGTCACTCTACTTTAACTCCAACTATACACTCTACCAGCTATTCTACTGTGCTGAGCATTTTTACAGGTAGAGTTACTCTACTCTATCAAGTACTTGCATCATTACTCTACCCGTGTAAACAAGTCTTAAATCTACTGAATGAAAATCTACTTAATCTTAATCTACTCTTAATGAAAAATGTCTAAAATCATTTACCCACCTAGTATTATTGTAGAATTTAAGACAGTCCAGTGCCTTATAAATAATTTCAATATGAATATTTTTCCCTTTAATTCTCCTTTGATACCACTCCATTTTAGATTTTGGGGAACTTATTTCATTGTGTTTATAGACCATATTTATTGAAGGAACCCAATCTGGAGATTGTTATTATCTATTAAGTCGGCTGGTTTTCCTATAAGATTAAAATGTTAACATCTTCAAAAATCGTTACTGTTGTAATTGTAACTTACCAGATATAAAATGATTACAGCAGACAGGACAGGAAAATTTTCATTTCGCTAGTAAAACCTGTACATTGTATTGCATTTAACCATTGTTGTCTCTCAGATACCTTATTTAGTTCAGTTTAAAAGTGAACTTTATCTTGACTTTATCACATTTCACACTTCAAAACACAACACCAATGAAGCATATTATCTTTCTAAATTAATACTTCCAGAGAAAATGTTAAATTAATCTTTGTACAACACAAAATTACAAAGAAATACAACTAAAATTATCTAAAACTCATTAAGAACAGATAGAATAAGATTTATCTTTTACACCCAGTAGCCATATTGACATATTGATTTAATTTTGAAAACGATTATATTTAAATTTGGTAAATATAACTCCGTACGACCACGCAACTTGAAACACAAGTACGCAAACACGGTTGCGTGAAGCGTGGCTCGCAATCGTGAAATTTACGAGACTTGCTCGACCTGTAGATTCTTGTATTTTTGACCCCTGAATCTGTGGTATAATTTATAACCAATCTTTTCCGGACACCCTGTATAATACGTACAATGTAAATGTTAGCACATTTCACTATATTTATAGATGATTCAATCTACTTATTCTCATTTAGATCCTTTTTTATTATCTCTAATCTAATTATTTTACATAGGTTTATTTTGGAAGTATAAGTAGTCAAGTCTGTCATTTCAAAACATTCAAAATATAAATATAAAAGCAAAATGAAAGTGACAATGACAGACGTCAATGGCGACGGCCGGCAGCCAAAATCGATGTTTGCACGAGCACGAGACGCACGTGTGCGAATTAGCTTCTCGTCTAAAGCATTCTAAAGATTGCTAAAGATACAGTGCGGCTCCCTACTTTGCCCATGCGTCAAAATATTTACAACGTTGTCATGTTGTTTACACATTGACATCGCCGGGAAATTCAAAATGCTAGCTCCTTGCAAGGAATCTTTTATTTTGACAAATGACATAATATTTTTGTAATGTAAATATAAAAATAACCTATAAAAATAAAATTTTATTTTGTTTTACCCGTTTTACCTGTACCTGTAAAAGGGTATTGTAGCGTGATTAGTGTAATTACTTCTAATTACAATAAAACTAGCGGTTCGTAATTTATATACGACTTTATTTATATAAGTTACAGACGAATTTATCTTATACACTAAACTTATTTACAAAATATGCCCGTATTTATACCCAGTTGTTATTCTGGAACAATCGACTCCCATCTCGAGCTATCGGCTTGTTCCGCCTACGTGACGTACCTTCCAGAATTCTCCGGCGAGGCCTAGCACATCCGATTACGTCATTCTCGAGGTGTTTACTGTTATACGGGGATCGGCCAAGATTTCTCTTCCGCTACACTGCTCCCCTCTTAAGATCTGAGCGTCTCGATCAGCAACTCTAAATGAAGGCCCAGGATGGCGGAATCTACACGACTCTCCAGCTCTGCATACACCCTTCAAGAAGAAATAACAGTCTACTGTCTTTGAAGGGTACGACATCTTCGGGTTCATGCAACACACAGTGATTTGTACACCAGTTCCTCTGAAGACCACTTCAAGCATGCTTCTCACAATCTTCCAATCCAGATTTTCTACTGCATGGCCTATTTTTGGTAAAGCCAAATTTTTGATGTTATAATTACACACGATTTTCTTCAAATTAGTTAGAGCACGCCATATGTTCTCGTAGCTTGGCGTGTCCGTATAAGACTTTCTGGTCACCATATACAGCAAAGATCGAGGACCATCTTCCAATCGCAGTACTCTTCCAATTTTAGGCTGCTGATTTCTTAACTCGTCCAGGCGGCCGAACTTTCTATTGAATACGGACGATATTCCTTTAGTCATCTCGAGGTCTTGGGCAACACAGTGGGCCAGAGAGACGTTTTCTGGAACACCAAACAGATCTTGCTGAACTTCTGTGGTCACGCCGAATCTAGCACTCTTTCTCGCTGCGTAATTTGACATAAATTGATTAAAACTTGGCTGTGCGACATCTTTCATCTCCTGTTGGAGGACTCGTGCTTCTTCTGTTTCATTTGAGCCAGCATATGGTGCAAGACGATTTATGTGAATAACTTTTGGTTTACCGTTTGGCAACTTCTTAATTCTATATATTACGTCATTTATTGTCTTCTTAACTTCATATGGACCTTCCCATTGTCTTTGCAGTTTAGGACATAAGCCTCGACGACGTTGCGGATTATAAAGCCAGACAAGATCACCTACTTCGAAGCTTTCATTCTTGCATCGAGAATCATATTGATCTTTCATTCTGTCACTGGCTATCTGGATGTGTTGTCGGGCAAGTTCATGAATGTTGTTCATTCGTAATTTCAGGCGGTCAACGTAGTCTTCGCCTGCAACATGTTCCTCGGAAGGTCCGCAGCCAAACTCTAGGTCGCAGGGCAACCGAACTTCACGACCCAACATCAGGCAGGTTGGTGTTTGACCTGTAGTTTCATTTACGGCCGAGCGGTAGGCCATCAGGAATAAATGAATGTGTTGGTCCCAATCTCGCTGATGTTCAGATACAACTTTGGACAAGTGTTTACCCATCGTTCGGTTCATCCTCTCGACCATCCCATCTGATTGAGGATGCAGGGGTGTTGTTCTGGTCTTATTGGCACCAATCAGTTTACAAACGTTTTGGAAAAGAGCTGACTCAAAGTTTCGCCCTTGGTCGGAGTGGATCTCCAAGGGAACACCAAATCGGCTAAAGAATTCTTTAACAAGTACCTCTGCAACGGTAGCAGCTTCTTGATTTGGTAATGCATAGGCCTCAGTCCATTTTGTAAAATAATCCATGGCTACCAGGATGTATTTATTTCCAGCATCGGTTTCTGGAAATGGACCTGCAATGTCGATAGCTACTCTTTCCATAGGACTTCCAACATTGTACTGCTCATGGGTGCTCTCTTTTTACCAACCGGACCATTACCGGATGCACACAGTTCACATTTTCGGCACCATCTTCTTACATCATCTTTACAGTTCACCCAATAGAACCGTTCTCGAACCTTTTGCAGAGTCTTCGTAATACCAAAGTGTCCACCTGATGTACCGTCATGCAACTGACGCAATACTTCTGACACTTTACTTTTAGGTACAATTAACTGAAGCTTAGATTCTGTACCATCATCGTTCTCAAAGGTTCTGTACAGAAGATCATCTTTTAGTACCAGGCAATTCCATTGGCTCCAGTAGGCCTTGACTTCTGGACTACATGCACATACATGGTCGTCTCGAAAGGGCATCAGCATTTGAGTGAACTCTTCCGGCCCTGTGTTCTATCTCGTAATCATATTCTTGTAATCGTTCTAACCATCTTGCCATCTGGCCCTCTGGATTACGGAATTGTATGAGCCATTTTAGAGTAGCGTGATCGGTGCGAAGAAGGAACTTTCTGCCATACAAGTATTTATGGAAATGTTCGCAAGCCTTCACTACACCCAGCAGTTCTCTTCTGGTAACGCAATAGTTTCTTTCCGGTTTCGACAGGACTTTGCTGAAATAAGCGATGACTTTTTCCTGTCCGTCCTGGATTTGGGAGAGAACAGCTCCTATAGCACTGTTGCTAGCATCGGTATCCAAAATAAATTTTCCTGCCTGTCCCGGGTAGCTTAATATCGGTGCACTGATCAGAGCCATTTGTAGTTGTTCGAAAGCTTTTTGGCACTCTTCACTCCATGTATATTCTTTGCCCTCCTCCGTCAACTTTGTTAGGGGCTTGGAGATATTGGCAAATCCTTTGACAAATCGTCGGTAATATGTACATAGGCCAAGGAAACTTCTAATTTCATGTTTATCTTTTGGTACTGGCCAATCTTTAATTGCATCAATCTTTTCAGGATCAGCTGTTACACCATTACTCGATACAATATGTCCTAAGTACTTAACTTCTCGTCGAAACATGTGACATTTCTTCGGACTTAACTTCAAGTTCGCTGCCCTCAATCGTTGAAAGACGTCTATTAGATTCTTGGCATGTTCATCAAAGGACCTTCCAACCACAATTACATCATCCAAGTAAACCAGGCATGTTTTCCATGTTAGACCTCTTAAAACGGCCTCCATTAATCTTTCAAATGTGGCAGGGGCATTACATAAACCAAACGGCATAGCCGTGAACTGCCAAAGCCCTGATCCGATCGAAAATGCGGTTTTCTCCCGATCGGCTGGCTCCATGTCTACTTGCCAATATCCACTTTTTAAATCGAGTGTGGAAAACCAACGAGAACCGGAGAGAGTATCCAATGTATCGTCTATTCTGGGCAAAGGATAACTATATTTTTTTGTTACCGCATTGAGCTGGCGGTAGTCGATACAAAAACGCGTTGAACCATCTTTCTTCTTTACCAGAACTACTGGTGATGTCCATGGACTGTTCGATGGTTCAATTACTCCTTGTTTGTCCATATCCTTGATAATCTCTTCGGCCTCATCTCTTTTCGCAAATGGAAGTCGTCTAGGCCGTTGTCTGATTTTCTGAGCGTCTCCGGTATTTATTTTATGCGTTACTATGCTTGTTTTGCCCTTATCCTTCTTATCAATAGCAAAAACATCTTGATACTCTATCAGCATAGACCTTACTTTTTCCGTTCGTTCATAGTCAAGATCTTGGCATCTTTCAATGATCATCTCGACAAGGTCTTTTGGATACTTTGACTTTGATGATTTCTTATTGGTATTCATAGAGCAAATTGAAGCCACGGGAACACACTGTCCGATCAAAGCTCCTCTACTTAACTTAATAGCAGTTTCCCTTAAATTCATAACTCTTACAGGGATGACATCTCGAACTTTTACCAAAGTTTTCGCCGTTAGGAACTCGACATTTTCTACATCTTCGACCATCCTTAAACTTCCCTCTCGGCAGTGTCCATCAAGCATGGTCATCAGAATTTTCTCACTATTACCGGGTATGGTTACGTCGCATGTAGTTAGTAAGCGGATGACATCTTCTTTGTCGTCGTGAAAGGGCAACTCTTCACCGTTGATCCTGAGAACTCCATTTTGAACATCCAATATTGCCCCCACTTTTCGTAGTACGTCCATCCCCAATATGAACTCGTCGGAGATCTCGGCAATTAATACTTGATGTTCAACTGTGGTCTGGCCAATGGATACTGACATATTAGCCTCGCCATATGTATTAATTAGCTCACCAGTTGCTGTTCTAAGCTTTACTGTTGCAGGTGATAATTTATTATGGTCTCGTACTACATCTGGACGTGCGATAGTTCTCGTTGCACCTGTATCCACCAAAAATGATCTACATCTATTATTGATACGACCTTCGATGTATAAGTTGTGGATTCCACCGGAGGACGTAAGGTTGACAGTTACTATGGGGGCTTTAGTTCTCGTGGTCGGCAGTTGCCCCTTGGTGTCGACCCGCTCTAGTTTTCCGACGGCTGTACGATCTTCTTACAATTACGTCGAATGTGGCCTACGTCTCCGCAATTCCAACATCTAGGCTCGCGTCTCTTTGGCATCTGATTACTCAATACTCTCCGTATCATTTCCTCCAGACGTTCATCGTTGTGTTCGTCACTTTCTTCAATGGTTCTTACTCTATGGCTTCGTGAAGTTTGACTAGCCGTTTCGTGTTCCAATGCAATAGCAAGTGCTTCATCTAAAACTTTCGGTCTTGCTAGTCGTAAAGCTTTCTGTAGTTCACTATCTTTCAGCCCATTGACAAAGGTATCTACCGCAATTTCTTCTAAAACGCTGTCTGGCACCTCCGGATAAGCCAACCGCACCACACGAGCCACATCTGCTTCAAATTCTTGCAGATTCTCACTTGCTCGTTGACTTCTATTTCTCAGTTGTGCTTTGTATACTTGTTGTAGATGGGCATCTCCATAGCGTTTTTCTAGACGAGTGAACAAGGTCTGGTAACATTTTTCTTGACCCTTAGGAATTGATCTTAATATATCTGCAGCATCACCTCGCAAAGCAGCAGTCAAGGAAACAGCCTTTTCTTGTTCGGTCCAATGGTTGGAGGTCGCAATAGCTTCGAATTGTCTAAGGTATATGGACCAAGAGGACTTCCCATCGAATTGTGGTAATTTAAATCTCATATGATGCGATGTTTCGTCTCTCGGTGTTTTATCCTTCACTACAAGATCTAAAGCTACTGCATTAACTGATGGTTGTACTTTTGTATCAGTTATCATGCTCTCTAGTTGTTTGATCTTCTCTTCTAGCATTTCTTTATTGTCGTCTACATTTTTCTGTATCTTATCGAATGTTCTGGAAACTTCTTCAAATTTCTCGTCGGTCTGTCTACAAACGTCTTTTATTACTTGAGAAACACTTTCAAATTTCTCATCGCTTTTTCTAGAAGTTTCATCGATCTTTTGAGAAATGGTTTCGAATTTCTCATTGTTTTTTTTACTAACTTCTTCAAGTTTCTCGTCGCTTTTTCTAGAAGTTTCATCGATCTTTTGAGAAACACTTTCAAATTTCTCGTTGTTCTGTCTAGAAGTTTCATCGATCTTTTGAGAAACACTTTCAAATTTCTCGTTGCTTATCTTAGAAGTATCATCAATCGTTTCAGAAACAGTTTTTAATTTCGATAAGATTGCTTGTTCTGCTGACTGGAAGTGGAACGTCTCTGGATCATCTCCGTTCTTCGTTAGGACTTCCTCGAGTCGTGCTTGTAGGACTATCTTGAGCCCACTGCTGTCCAGATCCCGTTCCTCTAGCTGTTCACGGAGCTGTTTTACTGTAAGTTCTCGTAGCAACATCTTTGGTCGGCACACACGTACTTTCCAAAATGTCTTTTAAAAGTCTTTCCGAATACCGAACAATCAACGCACTTTAACTATTCCCGACGAATAAAGTCCAAAAGTCTTTCCGAATACCGAACAATTAACGCACTCCGGTTATTCCCGACGAATAAAGTTCAAAAGTCTTTTAAAGTCTCTCTGTAATTCACTTATTTATATCGCACTAAGTTTACCGAACACCGACACCAACTGTAGCGTGATTAGTGTAATTACTTCTAATTACAATAAAACTAGCGGTTCGTAATTTATATACGACTTTATTTATATAAGTTACAGACGAATTTATCTTATACACTAAACTTATTTACAAAATATGCCCGTATTTATACCCAGTTGTTATTCTGGAACAATCGACTCCCATCTCGAGCTATCGGCTTGTTCCGCCTACGTGACGTACCTTCCAGAATTCTCCGGCGAGGCCTAGCACATCCGATTACGTCATTCTCGAGGTGTTTACTGTTATACGGGGATCGGCCAAGATTTCTCTTCCGCTACAGTATTAAGAAAATATAAGATCATTGAAAAGAATAAAACGTTGAATTTAATTATTTTGACAGTTAAAGAACAACATAACCATCATACAATATGGAAGTGCTATTTTAGGTTTAGAAGTTTTTAAATACTTTTGCATATTATGGGTAGGTATATCAAATGACACCATTGCAGAATCTTCAGTCAGACAGTAGTTGAAATGCTGTATAATCAATCACAAATTGCCTCAAGAATTGTTATAGAAAGAATATTTGGTAAGCTGTGGCAGTACCTACATTTTCAACCAGGAGCAAATCTAGTGTAACTAAATGTTGTGTGTGTTTGTTTTAAAAGATTATTCTCCATTTAACTCAAGCCTAAATGGTTCTCACATAACAATTTCATGTTCTTGGTAGATTCGATATTCAATATTCGATAAATATATTGATTATGTATTTTAGAAAGGAACTACAACGTTAACGGGGTTTTATTGTTTCATATAGTCAATGGACTTTTAAATATGAAAAACCCGCGGAGTGCACCATTTAAAGGGGTGAATTTTTGAGAAAGGGGTGTATTAATCCCTAGGCACAGGACGAATTAGGGTGAGTTCTATGCACTTTTGGTACAAACACATCTGCAGGAAAATTGTTCCAGGTTAAATTTACTATTGAAACATTACATTTTAAAGTTAAAAATATTATTTTTTACAAAAATATATTCAAAAGAAAAGCAAGAAAAAAAACTTCCATCCTTACTCTTTAAAATGACGTTTAGTAGCAAGGGCGGATCCAGGACCGATTTTCGGGAGGGGCCATGAACTTTTTTTGGGGCGGGGAGCAGAGGTACCGGGGATAATTTTTAAAAATTAAGGTTACAATGATGAGTTTTAAGTTTTAAGGCACTTTTCACATACTTTTACCATGTGTGAGAAGTGCCTTAAAACTTACCATTCCTGCCGTAGTACCGATTCCTACACATTTCTTCGGATCCAAGTACAGTTCTTTCAACAAGTTTAATACTATTTTCCCAATGCTTCTCCTGTTAGGCCTTGTTCTTTCCCTCTTTCTTGATTTTCACTAATTATTTTTAGGTTCTCGTAAACGTCAATGAATTTGACAAATTATTCACGAATGTTGTTATTGTCTATGTATCTCATATTTACAAAAAGCTGTTCCTCGTGGGATACTTCGGTTGTTTCGTCAAACATGACAGAGTAATAATTTGTATTTTGAACGTGACTCATTATTTGTTCAATTATTTCTTCACCACAACATGTTATTAATTGATTTTGACTGGTGCTAATAATGTATGTATGTTGCTCAGGAAGATGCTGTGAATAGGTGTTATTTAAGAGACTTATCTCCTGATGCTATTTTGAACCTTAACAGTTCCCCTCATTGCTATGTCCAGCATCTTCGTCCAGAAGCAGAAGGCCATCATCACGGTGGTCTCTTAGAGGAATATTTTGTCGACCTAAGAACGCTATAGATAGACCCTACTATTGGTCGTAATCTTTCTTTATTTTTTTGTATCTGTTTAGACCTCTGAGAGTCTATCTAGTTAATGACTAACTTTTGGGGAATGCGATTTGCGATAACTTTGTAGAAAATTCAGCACAACCTAAACGCACTCCTTGTGGTATGATGTTTTTTCATGGGTTTGTGTGGCTCCGTCTTTTCTCATGAGTTTGGCGAAAGATGTTAAAGGTTTCGTGACAAGGCTTTGAGCTGTCATCCCTTTATTGTGACTATATTTTCCATTAGAAAAATAAAACGCAATACTTGTAAAACAATTCCTTCTGACTGTGCAAAAATACCAACCAACTCCATTGTTCTAAGTGCTGATGACCCAAGTAACGCTTCATTTCTTTTTTATTATTGGTGTGTATAGAATATGGAAATTGATGCGACTTTGGCGGCTGTCAAGGTCGTTATAACGATTGGCAGTTTGTAAAATTATCAACATTTTGATTTATAAAACATCCTATGTCATTTTTGAAGCTTCCGTTACTGCCTTTTTCAATTCTATTTTTTGTTTTTTAACCAAGAGAAGTGATTCAAATTTACCGCGCCGTAATGCTTGTTTCTAATTGGTCCAACCGCAGGCAAGTTTACTCCACTGTTATTAAATTTTGACACTAATGACATTTATCAAATTTTGGCACTTCTGTCATTTTATAGGTTAATTAAGTATATCGGTGATTTTTTGTGTTTTCTGCATTATTCCTTTAATTTTTAGATTTTTAGTCTACTTTTATATAAAAAACAGTTGTTTTTAGAACTCTTTAGCGATGTGTCAGTATAATATAATATGTATGGATTATCAACGAAAGCTGATATGCTCAACAAAAAAAGAAGATGAATTTGGTGACTTTTCTAGTAGCTTTCTTGGGTGTGAATCTGTCTTTTTAGTTTGCTCCTCTTGGTTAAAAAATCAACTATAGTTCAGAAAACATATTTATCCCCTGTTTTGTACATATGTGTTTGAAATTAAAAACATTTGAACTGCAAATATTTAAATTTATATTTTTTTAAATTCTCGGAGGGGGCCATGGCCCCCATGGCCCCCTCCCTGGATCCGCCCTTGTTTAGTAGAAGTCTCTATGATTTCCAAAATATGATTTTTCAAAGTTTGCCACTCACAGCGATTTTGGCCCATTTTCCTTGTTACTTCTCAAACATTGTTCTGTAACTTTTTTCTACGTAGCTTTAGGTATATGCAAAGTTACATTTATTAGGAAAAAAGGTCAATTACCTTTAAAAAGTTTTATACTCTTAATGATTTTTGATATATTTTACGATTATTTTTAAATTTCTCATTATAACTTTTTTTATTGTATATGTAGGTATATAATTGGTAGGTATATTATTGTCTAATAAAAAAGAAAGCTTATTTTATTTACTTTAAAATGGTGTATCGTAAAAAATTCTGGGACTATTTTTAAACAAGATTGGAACCCTATGGAAAACTTTTTTATTATTAACTTTATGAAAAAAAAAAATTATGATATAATATGCAATCATATTTTTCTAATTGAAAAAAATAAAAAAAATTAAAATTTTTCTCAAATTACGGATACTCTTGGATATCCTACGGATATCGTGTTTAAAAATTGTCCAAGAATTTTTTGCAATACACCATTTTAAAGTAAAGAAAATAAGCTTTTTTTATCCCACAATGTATATACTTAAACGTACAAGAAAAAAAGTCATAATGAGAAATTTGAAAAAGCATAACTTGCTTAGAAAGAGCTGTATAAATAACCTTATACAATAGACTATTTTAAAGGTAATTAATTTCTCTTTCTACTATTGCATATACGTAGAAATGCGCACGAAATAGTTACAGAACAATGTTTGCGAAATAATGGGGAAAATTGCCCAAAAATGCTGTGTGCGGCAAACTTAGAAAAATCCTATTTCGGAAACTATAAATCTTAGAGAATTTTACCAAACTTCATTTTAAAGAGGAAGGATGGAAGTTATTTTTCGCTAAAGCAATGCCTATACCTATATCCCTGTGGAAAATATTTATGGGGCTAAAAACAAAATTGCTTTCTTTCGTGTTTTTTTTTTGCTTTTATTTTGAATATATCGAGGGGTTCGAGCGAAAACCCGATAACTAAAAATAACATTGTTTCAAAATAATCGCGATTAAAGATTTTAGGAAGTTTGAAGATTTCAAATCGTCATAGGAAGTTCAATCAAATCGTCATCAAACTTTCTATGATGATTTGAAAACTTCTTCAAACTTCCTAAAATCTTTAATCGCGATTATCTCGAAACAATGTTAATTTTAGTTATCGGGTTTTCGCTCAAACCCCTCGATATTTTTGTAAAAAAAAATATTTTTGACTTTAAAATGTGATGTTTGAATAGTAAATTTAACCTGGAACAATTTTCCTGTAGATCCCTAACAACACACAACATTCCAGGAATGTACTACCAAAGTTCTATCAATATTTGAATGTCCTGGACATTTAGGGAACATTCGGTGAACATCTATTTAAATTATTCCTGGAATGTTACCATAAGACATTCTGTGAACATACTACCAATGTTCCTATATTTTAAGTTGCGAAATAATACATACGTGTAAGAGATACAACATTACTTATAACATACCAGACAAACTAAGTGACATTTTAGGCCTACAGTGCAATAATATGTCAAATTTAAAGAGTTTCCCAAGATTATAAACATACAAATGTAATAAAAATTATTGTTCGCGAATATTCAATTTGGAATGCGATTTTGTTAATAAAAAAAATACTTATAACTTATGCAAAACCCAAGAGAGGCATTTATATTTATTTCTTTTGCGTTCATTTTCAAATTCGCCGTGCATATATTTTTGTGCATGGCGCTTGAGAGGGCATCACGTGACTAAAAACGACCAACCAACGACCTCGCTTCGGCCATCTTGGCATCTTCATCTTGGCGACCTTGCCTTGCCGTGGATTGTTTTTAGTTGTTTGTATTATTTGTGCTTTTTAAGAATATTTTTTTAATTCGGATACTTTTATAATAGCTTTAATAGTATTATTGGACAACATAAAGTTTAGGGCAACGGCCATGCAACAGCATGAATTTTGTGAACAGTGTTGCCATATCTGTTTATAATTTAGACATATGAATTTAGACCTCGTTTAAAATGTTTTTTTTTTATAATTTAGATGTTTATTTCATAGGATAGTTAATTCATTTAAGTTAGTTTCTTTTTATTACTATTTAGTATTTTAGATATTTTATTAGTTAGAGTTTACAGTCTACAGTTTAAGTTAGTTTCTTTTTATTACTATTTAGTATTTTAGATATTTTATTAGTTACAGTTTAGAAATCTTCACATTGTTTAGTGTTTCTATTAACTATTGCCACTATTGATTTTTATATAATTTTAATGCTTTTAATATATTTTCTGATTTATATCTAATGTCCACTTTACATCAACAATAAATTGAACAAGAAATTGACAAAGTTATTCAAGGCCAAATTTAACGTGTACAAAATGTATGGTTTGTAAAAGAAAATAAAGGAATTTGATGAAATAGAACAATTGGATATGTTTTATTTTGTCAAATTTCTTTATTTTCTTTTTATTCACGGCAAAATTGGGTGTTTTGTATAAGTCAAATTTGACCTTGAATAACTTTGTCAATTTCTTGTTCAATTTATTGTTGATGTAAAGTGCACTTTACATTTGTTTTCGATTTTTATATATTGTGTTGTATTCAATTTTGAATTTTAGATGTTACAGTAAGAAATATTTTACAACATGGCAACACTGTCAGTGTTTTTAGATTACCTCAAATGTCAACTACAAATTGGTTATGTTTGGTTGCCCTAAACTTGATGTTGTCCAACCAGGGTTGCCAGATTGGGGGAATTTCCCCCAAATTTGGGGTATTTTTTCTTGTTTGGGGGATTTTTTGGGGGTATGCACTGAATGGGGGATTTTTTGGAGGAAAATTTTTTCGCATTGGGGTTTTTTGGGGTATAATTTTAAGCACACATTCCATTGCTTGGCCGATTTTGAATTTCAAGTTATAAACTGTGATTCACAAAAATCTTTGAATATAAATTCATTTACAGTCGATTCTGCCATCTAGTACAAACTACTTAACTTATTTTGTAAAGCATTACAGTTTTCTTCAATAGCGACACAACAAAATTTGGTTTTTGGGCGCTTGATGGTGTATTTAAATATTCATAATGGTACCTATGTGAAACACAGAAAATTGTATCTTCAAGTTTAACTTTATTTACTATTCTAGAATTAACTTTGAAGAAGGTTATATTTCTGGTGTGTTCAATAATACGCATAATTAATTTAAATTAGTGTTTGTAGACGTGTTAATCTAAAAATTTGCCTAAAGAAAAGGAGTATACCCGAAAATACCGACTTGCTTGGGAATCGGATGCGGAACTTAAAGAAAGGTAATCTGTTTAATAGAATTTTAATGGTGTGGGTCATTAATAATTAATTATTCTATGTATGATGGATTGGTCCTGTATCAGAAGATGACACAAAATCATTTTGTGATATGTAAATGGCAGATTTACAATATATTGTATAAAATCTACTAAAATTTACACTGGTACAATGACACTTGACAGCCAAAAAAGAAGAAAAAATGACAGATGACAGCCCAAAAAGAAGAAGAAATGACAGATGACAGCTCATAAAAAAGAAGAAGAAATGGCAGATGAATTTTGGGGGATTTTTTTAAAAAAATGTCATTTTTGGGGGAATTTGTAGTTCAGGTTGGGGGAATTGTATAAATCGGTCTGGCAACCCTGTGTCCAACTGTTTTAAATTCCAAATGTCAATGCTATTTGTGGATATTGATATTACCCCACTAAAAATGACAAAATAGTGTGATATTACTTTATTTTTGTTGGGGAGTAATGGGTACTAATCAAATATTCAAAGAACATTGAGAAAACACTAGGAGATACCCTTTATTTCTCACTGAAAGGAAGGAAAAACTTTGGTGCTTCATAGTATGTACCTACCGTTTTATTAGGTTTGTTCTAGCATCAGTTTCAAACGGTTTAAAACCATCAGCGAATAGTGGACCAGCGTGAGTAGAGGGGATAGCACTGGTGACTATTATGTTTTCTCACTGGCCAACTGTTTGCTGGTGGTTTCTGACTAGTTTGACTGTTTGCTAGAACAAACCTATAATGGTGTCAGCTTTCTTCTGTTTATATACTTCATCAGACCATAGGCGTAACCAGGGGGGTTGTAACCCCCCCCCCCATTGGGATGTACTTTGAGCTCTATACGCTTAACACCATAGCCCTCAGAGACCTTCCAGTAGTTGTAACCCCCCCCCCCTTCAGGTAGTTGTAACCCCCCCCTTAGGATCATCCTGGTTACGCCTATGCATCAGACTTAACACTACAAAACAAAGAACTAACGAACAAACCATGACATTGGAACATAATATAAAATGCAATTTACAATTTCCGTGGGAATAAGTCACAATTTAAGTTTGAAATTAAATTTATTTGATGTTTAAATTTTACAAATCACATGCTATGATTTTTCTGATGGATATTCTTAAGTTAAATTTGATTTTATGTAACCGAATGAACTATCTTTCAATAAAATCGTCCCTTGTCAATATGAATGAGTCAGATAAATTTAAATTATTAGAAGGATTTTGTACCAAGCAAAACAATATTGATATAAAATATTAACAATCTTACCCAAATAACAGCACAAAAGTATATATTTGTGAATATTACCCCAGTATAACAAAATACTGTGATATTACTTTATTCTTGGTGGGGAGTAATGGGTACTAATGAAATATTATTCAAAGTATGTACATAGAGAAAACACTGGGAAATCTCCTTTATTTCTTACTGAGCAAATAAAACTCTGGTGCCTAAATCCACTAAAAATTTCTTACAATACTTTTCTTTTCTAGATGTCTACTTTCATTTCATCTTTCTTATTTATTGTCCAATTGTCACAATCATACGCAGCCACTGGTCAAATGCCTGTTTCATATACCTACATATTTGAATTATAGCTGCCCTACATACATTTTTGACTTCAATCTTATACCATTGTTCTGCTTCCTTTTCTTCTTATTGTGCTGTCTTCTAACGAAGGTTGGCAATCACTTCTTTAAACAGTTCTCTATCTTTTGCAATATGAAATATCTCTTCAACGCTGAGGTTAGTTAAATCTCTGATATTCCTCAGCTATGCTTCCTTTTAGAAGTATGTTTTATATTTCTTCTTCCTTCTTCTATATTTATCAATTATTGTCACTCCCAAACACTTGAATTGAAATGCCAAATACTGGAATTTTCAATTCTGCACCTCAGAGGTAAACTACACTATGTTGACATGGTGTTATTTTAAACAAGTTCCTTTAATCCACTTATTTTATTAGTTGGATTATACAAATTGGTAATGTATTATCATTAAAATATGGTCATATTGACTTTCAACCAATTATGGGATATATCAGATCTTTATTAACATTCTAAGTGCTCTAAACTTTGTTGCAACACAGTTGCTCGAAATGACATAGTGTAGTTTACCTCAGAGGTCCAGAATTGTGTATCCCTTTGTTCCTGTTTTTAGTGTGACAAATTTATTCTATTTTATCTCTCCACACATTTCAATATAATATTTTGTTCTGGTTTCGTTTGTAGACATGCATTTTCTTTCTTCACCTTTCAAGTTCCTAACAAACTTCAGTTTTTTCTTATTAAGACAACAATGTCATCTGCATAAATAATATGGGCCATTCCACGAACATACACCTGTTTTGGATTACTTCGACAACGAATATTTTACTGTGCAACATAAGAAGTATGAAAGTAAATGGCGCTAATAATTATTCCAATAAACAACAATGTAATTTGCAATTTACTTTCGTTCTTCTTATTTTGTACAGTAAAATATTCTTTGTCGAAGTAATCCAAAACAGGCGTATGTTCTTGGAATAGGGTATATATTGCTGTTTACATGCATAATTAACTTTATAATTGGTAAGGAAAGGTTTAACACTTATTTAAAAGGAGGGAAACTCATACTCATTTATTTTAAAATAAAATATAAAAATACATATTGAGAAATAAAATAAAAAGAATGTAAGTATCTAACATAATACAAGGATTCAATAATATATTCTCAGAATAAATAAACAAATTCCAGTTGAATGTAGAACAAGAGAAAGACACAAAATTACTTTCCAGTTTAGCTCTTGGATCTGCTAATGAACTTGGATCAAATATTAAGATGTCTTGATAAGTGTTCTTGAAAAACAATATACATAATCTCCCTTCGAGAACCTGTACATTAGGAAAATGGGCAACCTCATAAAAACTGGTTATATTCCTCTAAGTAGCATACAATCTTTGTTGTTAAGTTAATGCTCTGATGAAATTCAATATTAAAACTCCATTGGATTTTAGATATAATTTTATCACGAATTTGTCCGGGCGATTTTCTTCTTCAACACAATCAATAAACTCTAAAAATTCTTCAACTTCTTCATACATTTTTTATTGTAATTAGAAAAACGAAAAATATGGATTGGAAGTCGAACTGAATTGGAAAAAATTAATATTCAATCGAGATTCAAACATAAACAAACAAAGTTAGGTTAGAAACGCATACTTAAGGTAGGTCTATCGACGACTTGAGACTCAGCTGTCATTAGTGTCATTTTTTGGCTCTTCAAGACCGCATTTCACGTTGAGTACGGTTTATGAAACACAAATTTGTTCAAGGTCGACCTTAAGCATCGACGATGACTTGAGTACCGACTATGAATACGGGCCTAAATCTACATATTATTTTAAAACTATTTCGGCTAAAATAGGAATATATAATGGAACATATATGCACGGAGTGTACGCTCACATTCTCAAAACATTCTAATTTAAGAAGTCACCTGAAAATGTTTCATCCTGGTAAGTTGTTTTTGATTAATAACAATCCACTGGATATCTATGCAATCTACAAACTTGATGACTTCTCGTTGTTATATCTACAATTTGATGATTCCTAATTCTTGTAATTTTAGATAAACTGGACATAATTGCACCCAACAAAACATTTAAGTCTATTGTACTTTGTAACAAATGTCCCAAAAGGTTCTCTAAATATTCCAATTTAAAAAGGCATGTCACTAAGTTTCATCCAGGTGAGGACAAAACTTCTATTTAGTGCTTTTTGGCTATTATTGTATACAGGAATCAATAGCGAACATATTTTATTTTATTTCAGAAAATATCAACGAGCTGACTTCATCTAAGATTTGCCCATATCAATGCAGTGAATGCCAGAAAAAGTTTTCACATTTACAAAATCTTAGAAAACATAAAAAAATTCATGCAAAAGACAGTGATATTGGAAAAAAGCAACAAAACTTCAAGTGCAGTTTGTGTAACTACGAAAATTCTATAAAATCCAATTTAATTCTTCATTTCGAAGAATATCATGCCATTAAAATAGAGCAACAAGATCTTCACTTTTCTAGTGAACTAGAATTTCAAAAATGGAAAACTGACATGGAAAGAAAAGAATTTTCTTCATATGTCACATACAGTCATCCATATACGACTGCAGAGGGCATTAAGAAACAGAGTTATATTTGCCATCGTTCAGGTTTTTATGTGAAAAAGGGTAAGGATATGCGATATTTAAAAACCAAAGGAAGCAGAAAAATTAATGGAATATGTCCTTCTCAATTGAAAGTTTGTATTTTACCAGAAAATGGCAATGTTAAAATTAATTTTATACAAACTCACATTGGTCATGACAATGACTTGGGTCATTTGAATATTACTAAAAATGAAAAAATAGAAATAGCTAGTAAAATTGCTTCGAAAATTCCTCTTGTTTCCATATTAGATGAGATTAGAGATTCTGTAACTAATAATAAGTTGGAAAGGATGCATATCTTAACAAGAAAAGATCTTCATAATATATCACAAACTTTTAATTTAAATTCTGATGGAATTCGCCATAAAAATGAAGTTATAAGTATTGAATCCTGGATTGAAGAAGCCAAGAATAGTGGAATAATTTTATATTACAAGCCACAAGGGGCTTTATGTAATGATTTTCCTTGTTTAAAAAATGAAGATTTTCTTTTAATTGTTATGCATCCTGGTCAACTGGAAGTGTTAGACAAATACTCAGAAGATGTAATTTGTATCGACGGAACACATGGGCTTAATGCTCATGATTTTGATCTTACTACATTGTTAATATTGGATGATATGAGGGAGGGATTTCCTTGTTGTTTTATGATTGGAAATCGGTCTGATGAGGAAATAATGACTATTTTTTTCATGAAGATAAAAGAAAATTTAGGAAGAGTAATCAAACCCATGGTTTTCATGTCAGACATGGCCCAATATTACTATAATGCATGGCTCCAAATTATGACTCCAGCTAAATTCAGGTAGAAAACTATGCAATATATTCTTATTTTTAAACGCATTTATTTAGTTCAATAGTTTTCGTCAAATCTTTAGACGTTAATTTGACTGTCTTTTCTCCAATGCAAATGAATGAAAATTTGCAGACATATGCATTTGCGGGAACAATACACGAATAGTCAATAAAAAATTTTTTTGTTTATTAATTGTTTAAATAAAAAAAACGATTTTAATGGAAAATACTTAAATTCTCTTGTTTTTTACGATGTAAAAACTTGGAACTTTTACGGATTGTAGCTAATGATATGAACCATACATAATTTCACTTTTTGCGTTAATTGTTTACATTATGCTTCATAAATAAACAACAAAGTTTCAAATTTTTTGCCCATTCCAACTACTTTTCATGTTAGTAGATACATCATATGTTTTATACATATTTTAATAAACATGACAATATATTTTAATGTTTGAAAAGTGTAAGACTAAAAAGTACAAAATAAAAAAATTGAAAAAAAATTTTTAAGAAACGCTTTTCTTTAGTTACGAGTGACTAAAATTAAATATATAAAAAAATCAACTAAAAAGCAAAAAATAAAAATGAAAAAATCTAACACATTCGTTAAATAAATGCGTGGGGCGAAAACCATTTATTCGATGAAGACGTGCCATGCTTTTTTTGACGAATGTGTTAGATTTTTTTCAATTTTTTTTTGTTGATTTTTTATAATATTTTTAATTTTAGTCACTCGTTATTAAAGAAAAGCGTTTCTTAAAAAATTTTTTTATTAAATCTATATTATGGATATTAAATTTTAGGCTATTTTGTTCCTGGCACGTAGATAAAGCGTGGCGGAAAAATCTAAATAAAATTGATGGTCAAGAGCAAAAGGTAACTTAAATATTTAATTTTTTTGCCCACTCATCATATCATTCGTCTTTTAGGTTATCGTATACAAACAGTTACGTACCTTATTACAAGAGACCGATGTTACTTCATTTAGGGATATGATACAAAATTTTCAAATTTCTCTTCTATCTTCTGGTAATACCCAAGAATTTGGTCAATATTTTCAAAAATGTTATCTGCACAATATGGAATCCTGGGCGTACTGTTATCGCTTGCATGCAGGAATAAATACAAATATGAGCATAGAACGAATGCATCAAACGATTAAATATTTGTATTTAAATGGAAGACAAGTACGAAGGCTGGATAAAACTATCAATATCTTGATTAAATTAATTAAAGACAAATTGTTTGAACGGCTTATTACGTTGAATAAAGGTAAAATATCCAGCAAATTACGAGAGTTACGGAAAAGGCACAAAACAAGTCTTAATTTAGATATGGACACCATTGTCATGTCTGAAATGGGCTGGGAGATACCATCAAGTTCAACCAATGATATCTATTTAGTTCAGAAAAACAAACCCAGTTGTGACTGCCGATTAGTCTGTGATTTGTGCCAATCCTGTCTACATTCATATTCCTGTACATGCTTGGATAACAGTATAAGATGGAATATGTGCAAACACATACATCTTGTGTGTCAATTTATGAAAGGCCATCAAATTCAAGATACTAATGCAGATGAAGAACATATAATAAATACAGATGAGGTAAAAATTAAACAAGCTACAGAGCAAGCTAAATTTGTGGAATTTGTGAGTAAGTCTTGTAATATCAATCAAGAAAAAACGTCCAAACAACTGGAAGTTGAAAAACAGAAATTGATAGAAATACAAACCCAAATAATTCAAAATATAACAACTTTTGAACAACTTGAGGCATTTAAAAGTATTACAGCACCCTTGGTGCCTACATTAAGGACATTAGCAGAACATTCTGGAAATGAACTTAATATTGTGGCACTATCTCATGGCACACAAAACATTCCACACAATAAAAAAGTAGTTGCTCAAAAACGTTTATTTTCCACCAAGAAAAAAACTACAAAGTCAAAAAAAAAGCTGTTATCAAAACCTGATGCTGAAGAAACAAATTTGATAGCAAATCAATTAATGCTACAAGTAAATAATGTGCTGTTTAATTAGAATAAAATCTTTATTTGTATACATTATTAATTTGTTTGATTTTCTCACCTATTCTAATTCATTTTTTTTTTAATTCATATTGAAAATATTGTAGGCATTAATACTTTAAAAACATTTACTAACGTACCTACTCTGAAAGCAATTTATGATATTATGTCTGTCTTGTAACATTAATTCGTAATTTCATCAGCACCAATAATATTTATTAATACATAATATAATAATTTGAAATTCAAATAAAAATAAAACATAACCTTATAATATTATTGTTTGCATTTTTATTTGACATTTCAATCGAATGACCTTGAGAAAGCCAAGGAGCAAAAATATTTTATAATTTCTAGACGCGAGTTAGGAATTCCAGATGGTCGAGTACGGAATACTCCTGTGAATTCCTAAAACACGAACTTTTTGATGTACACTAAATTGTTTTTTGATTCTGTGGACTTTTAAAGAAAATATTTCTGTCTGTACAAAACAAAACAAGGATACTTTTGTAGGTTAGGAAAGGAGAGGTTTTAGGTTAGGGTTATGTTATTTATGGGCTTGAGACAAAATAAAATAGCTGTCATTTCATGTAAAGTTAATTAAATTTTGATTTTGTTATAAGCCAGGAATTTGATTAAAAATCTGCTAATTTCCAAGTTTATATTGGAGAGTATTGTGTTTATATTACAAGGATATTCGAAACCTTCTCTTTTTATGAATTTATATAGATCCATTCTCGGAATTTTGTTAATGGGACATTCCAAGAATATATGATTTAGAGATTCTGTTTGCCCGCATTCGCAATAGGGATTGTCTTTAATTCCGATTCTGTGTAGGTGTTCTCCAGTTAGGCAGTGTCCAGTACGCATCCTAGTGATCATGGTTATGTGTCTTCTATCAATATATGGTAGTTTGTTGAACCAGTTAGTTTGAGGAAACTTGTCTTGTATTGTTGCATATTGTTTTCCCTTTTGTTTTAGTGACTCCTTCCATGATTGTTGGAATTCTTCTATGGTCTTGTTTTTGACGATGTTAAAGATCTCTTGTGCATCAATTTTAATATCTTTTGGTACATTTAAGGTTCTGCCTAGATTTGCTAATGTGTCTGCCTCTTCATTCCCTGGAATACCTGCATGCCCTGGTATCCAGGCGATCAGGATATTGTTGTTATTATTGTTGGCGTCTAGTATTAGTCTTTTTGTCATAATAGTTATATAGTCCTCTGAATTGATTATACCAGTTTTTGTCAGTTTTGTTACAGCACTTTTTGAATCTGTAAGTATTACCGCGTTTTTTAGGTCTTTCCTTAGAATGGTTGATATTCCTTCATTTATGGCTGCCATTTCCGCTGTTGTGATGCATACTTCATTTGGCAGTCTAGATGAGAATCTGTATTGGATTGATGGAATGTATATGCCAAAGCCTACCCGATCTTTGGTTTTAGATGCATTTGTATATACAAAAGTATATGTTGGTTTCAGCTTTTCTGTGGCCACAAGAAAATTCTGTTTTATATTTGGAGTGGATTTGGCTATTTTTAAATCCAATATATCAACGGGGGACATAATATAGTTATATTCCAAGTCATAGCTTGGAGGAATTTTGGCTTTATGTATTTTTTCTAAGAATGGTGTATATTTGTCAAATGCTGAAATAAGATATGGCATATTGGTGAATCCCTGTGGGTCCATTGTTTGTTTATGTATGGTGTGTGTTTTGCTTAAGATTTGTATTAGAGGGTGGTTAATGCTTGAGAGAGGTTTAATTAAAAAATTGCTCGCTAATATATTTCTTCTGGTTTCCAGATCTATTAATGAGCCTTCTGCCAATAGGACGTTTTTAGGAGTGGATCTCATACACCCCAGACAAACCCTGATTCCTTCATAAAAAATTGTATTTATTTTTTCTAGGTTATTTTTTGATGTGGGTTTAATGAATATTGATCCCACATCTAGGTGGGATCTCACCAATGCGTTGAAGATGTTTAAGAGTATTTTAGGATCTGCACCCCACCATACTCTACTAATATATTTAATACATTAAGAGCTTTTTTTGCTTTGTTTGTAATAAGTTCTATGTGTTGATCCCATTTTAAGTTTGTATGTAGGATTGCTCCTAGGTATTTGACATTGTTACTGTATGGGATAGTGTTATTGTCTATGTTAATGTTTATGGGTATGGTTTTCCTTCTCCCCTTAGTAAACCATACTGCTTTGGATTTTTCATTGCATAGAGATAGGTTGTTTTCGTTTAGCCATGCTTTTAATTTTATTAGGCTTTTATTTATTTTTTCTGTTAGATTTGTTATATTGTTACCTTTACATACTAACACCAGGTCATCTGCATATCCTATTATTTTAGGGTTCTCATTTATAGTTCTGAAGAGATCATATACATAGATGTTGAACAATATTGTGCTAAGAGGAGAACCCTGTGGAATTCCTGTTGTGGCTACCTCTGGTCCAATAAAAGAACCATCAGTTTTTCTGGTGTATAATAACCTGTTTTCTAGAATTTTGAATGTGAGGTTTGCTAGGTCACTAGGTATGGAGAGATCTATCAGTTTGTTATAGAGACTATATATGTTGATTCCATCATATGCAGATTTGATGTCCATAAACACCGCCAGAACAGATTCATTTTCTCGAAAAGCAAGTTGAATAAGAGATGTGAGGTAAGCTAAATTATTTTGGATCCCCAATCCTTTACGGAAACCTGTCTGAAAGTCGCTGAATACACTATTTTTTTCTAGTAAGTAGTCTAACCGGTTCTTTATCATTATTTCTAGTGTTTTTACATAACAAGATGATAGTACAATGGGTCTGTAATTATCTAGGTTTTCAGCGTTTTTTCCTGGTTTTAAAATTGGGATTACATTGTATTTTTTTCATAGACTTGGGAGGGGTTCACCATAGAGGCCTTGATTGTATATGTGTAGTAACACTGTTTTGGCATCGTCTGTAAGATTTTTAATCATGGAATATGACAGGTCGTCCATACCTGGTGCGGAATTATTTTTGTCTTTAAGGCTTATGTTAAGTTCTTCCATTGTGAATGATGGACTGATGTAATTTATTGTAAAGCTAAAGTCTGGAATGATATTAACTATTGTCATATTTTTCAAGAATTGTTGTCGTTTCAAGTCATCGATTTTTAATGCGTTGTATTTTTTCCTTTGGTGGGAGAATTTTTTAATTTTTTTCCATACATATGATAGGTTTGAATCTCTATTTAGAGTTGCACAAAATTCGATAAACTTATTTTTTTTCTTGACTTTTAAGGAAAGTTTTGCTTTTGCTATCTGTTGTTTTGCTATTATATAGTTGTCTATCGTTGGTGAACAATTAAAGTTGTTTATTGCTACTTTTCTTTCTCTTATAATATTTGTACATTCATCATCCCACCAGGGGTTACTTATCTTATTTTGTTTATTATGAGTCTTGTTTGGGATACTTGTTTCTGCTGCTATGTTAATTATGCTGTTTAGTTCTTCGAAAGTTTCTATCTTCTTGTTGGTGTTCATTTCTTTTGAGATCTTTTCCTGATATTCCTCCCAGTCAGCTTTGAGGAAGTTCCTTGATTCAAATGTGTGCTGTTTGTAGTTCTCTATGCTATGTTGACTACTTTTTTTATTAATGTTTAGCATCGTTGGAAAGTGGTTGCTGTTTCCACAATCAGGGATTACTTCCCAGCTAGAAGCAGCAGAAAGTTTGGAACCTACTATTGTGATGTCCACCGCACTGACATTGTTGTTCGGAGATTGTAATAAGGTGCCTGTTCCATCATTCATTAATATTATATCATTATTTAAAAGATAGTTGCTAATAGCTCTGCCTCCTGCATTAGTATTTACTTTGTCCCATAATGGGTGGTGTGAATTTAGATCACCCATGAGAATTGTGGTATTAGTTGGTAGATTGTTATAAATTTGGTCTAGGACTTCAGTTGTAATTTTACCGGTTGGACTTGCATATATGTTTATCAGATGTATATTTGTGATCTTAATAATAGTGTATTGGATGTATTCATTGTTAAAGTCTTTGATATGCGTGAATAGGATATTATTTTTTATGCATGTTGCAATTCCTCCATATCCGTCTTCTCGATCTTGTCTTAAGATGTAATAGTTATTTAGGTGCAACTGATACCTATTTTTTAGCCATGTTTCGTTTAAAAAGATAATGTCTGGATCATATTTCCTTATTAGTGATATTAGATTTGATCTGTTAGAATTCACACTTCGAATATTCCACTGAAGTATTTTTAGTTTGTTTTTTGTATCACTCATGTTTGTTTTATATGATATAACTTTGGATATGTAAATTGTTGATCCATTTTTTGGTATACTATATTTTAAAGAGAAAAAAAAAACCTGTTTGGAAGAGAAGATAGCAGAGTAAATTCGTAGTGAAGTATAATGGTGTATAGTTGTTAAAACTTAATTGTTTTGTGGATTATCTAAATCCATGTAGGAATCTGTGTATAGGTTAGAGTTTATAAAATTTTTTATATAATTTTGGTTTTGGTTTGATAAGGTTCTGAAGTGATCAAAGAAAATTTTTACAAATTGTGATTCATCTTTAATAGGTGAATCGTTGTCTGTTGAGGATTGCTTAAAGGCACTAGTAGGCAAATCGAAATGTGTTTCTTGTGATTTGGAAGTTGAAGGTAGCTGAGTTATTGGAGAATTCTTTTGTGAACCCCTTTCTGGTCTGGAGTTGGGTGATAGAAGGCAAGCATTGTGTTCTTCTATGTTGTATCTTTGTTGGGTAGGAGTAGATGATCTAAACGGGTGTCACTACAGATATAGGGAATTCTGTGTGTTAGAGAGAGAGGTATGTGATGTCACAGCTGATATAGGAAAGTATGTGTGTTAGAGAGAGAAACATGGTATCTCTGCTGCTATTGGTCCGATTTAAACGTACGACGGCTCGTTGGAATGGGCGGGAGATAACGAATACAAAAAAACATGGCGGCATAGTGTCAAAAGGGCGCTTTCCGATGTGACGACGTCCGATGGGGCGCGTTCCGGCGTTCTAGCGCTGATCGATCGGTGCGCGATACCAGATGTGCGATCGGTACCTTAATTTTTCGCGGAACGCGAAGCAGATGCGCGGTCGGTACCTTTTTCGCGGATCTCGTAGATACGAAGCGCGCGGTAATTTTGGAATTTAAATAAAACAACAACATAATGCAATTTTTTTTATTAAAAGAACTTAAAAGGAACACAGCGGCGCAGCGGTGCGCGATACCAGATGTGCGATCGGTACCTTAATTTTTCGCGGAACGCGAAGCAGATGCGCGGTCGGTACCTTTTTCGCGGATCTCGTAGATACGAAGCGCGCGGTAATTGTGGAATTTAAATAAAACAACAACATAATGCAATTTTTTTATTAAAAGAACTTAAAAGGAACACAGCGGCGCAGCGGTGCGCGATACCAGATGTGCGATCGGTACCTTAATTTTTCGCGGAACGCGAAGCAGATGCGCGGTCGGTACCTTAAGTTTTTCGCGAATCTCGTAGATACGAAGCGCGCGGCTGGTAATTTTGGAATTTAAATAAAATAAAAAAACATAATGCAATTTTTTTATTAAAAGAACTTAAAAGGAACACAGCACGTCAACGCGTCACGTAAAAACGTCACATCAAAACGTCACGTAGGCTTGTGAAATGTCACGTGAAAACGTCACGTCAAAGCACGTCACGTAAAACGTCACGTCAAAGCACGTGAAAACGTCACGTCAAAGCACGTCACGTAAAACGTCACGTCAAAGCACGTCACGTAAAACGTCACGTCAAAGCACGTAAAAACGTCACGTCAAAACGTCACGTGGGCTCGTGAAATGTCGCGTAGGCCTTATTGTCATGGTTGAATCATCATGTAATATAAGACTTGATCAATAAATAAGGCGTTTAAATAAAAAACCCATAACTTTAAAAGTGCGATCGGTACCTTAATTTTTCGCTTTGCGCGAACCAGAGGCGCGGTCGGTACCTTAATTTTTTCGAGGAAGGATCTCGTAGATATGAAGCGCGCGGCTGGTAATTTTGTAATTTAAATAAAACAACAACATAATACAATTTTTTATTAAAAGAACTTAAAAGGAACACAGCAATCTTTATTCGTATATAGTTACAATTTTGTTTAACAAAGTTTTTAATTGTTTTAATAGACCGTCTTCAGGGCAGGGTATCCCAAAAAGCCCCCAACTGAACGTTCCTGCTGCTACAACTTTACGTGTGTATTCGCTGTACTTATAATAGGTATTGTTTTGAAAAAAGTAAATAAACCCATCCGTGTACCGGAATGCTGATGTTATTTTATTTGGTATTCCGGGGAAGAGATCATTTATTGGGCCGCGGTTTAAGACATCTCCAGCTTCATTAAATTCAATGTATGAATTATCATTGTACAATAAATATGTTTGACCGCTGTTTGTTTGAAATAAGGCATTTATTTTGGTTCTCGTAGGTATAGAAGGAAACATAAAACTTTTTTGAAGTTGTAAATTAGGGAAAGATGCGTCGTAATACCGATTATTGCTTACAGTTATTAAGTGTCCCTCGGAATTCTGAAAAACATGTGAAACTTGCGTAAACCTCAACTCTTTAGGGAGATAATCAGTAATTAATTCTGGATGTTGTGGAAGACGCATCTCATTTAAATCAAACTTCCATAAATATTTGTCAGACCCAACGTACATGCGATAATTTGGAAACTGTGGAGATGTAGCTAGAAACATGAAATCGGGATACTGAAGTAGACAGATGTTTTTTATTGCAGGTGTTGTCGGCAAATAGATCCTATTTTTCGAAAGTGTTGTTTGCGTAACTGGGGCTGTTGACATCGATGTGGGGGCTTCTGTTTGTCCATATAGCCTGCTCATTGCCTTTTTATCATCATCACCAAAACTTGTCACATCTTGTTGATACCAAGGATACATAATAGACGAATCGCTATTACTATGTTCTAGTCCAAGGGTATGACCAATTTCATGCAGTAGGACAGCCAAAAAATTGGCTTCACCATCAGGAGCTCTGCCATTTCCTGCATACCACCGTTCATTGGCATCAAGATGGATTTCGATGCAATCGTTTACGCCAGGATAGTATGCGTGAGCTAATACTTTTCCAGGACCATCGAAATTAAATGGGCATTTAGAGGTTCCTTGACAACTTGCTCGAAAACTATGATTATTTGACACCACAGTTATAGTAATATCCGGCTTTGAAGAAGGTATTATTACTCGTTTAAACTTTAAATTAGATATTTTCTCCCATCTAACGAAAGCGTCTTCAGCAAGATGTATATAAACTGGATTACTAACAGCTTGAGGAAAATACCAACTTAATGTCGTTTTATTCCACTTCGAATGAATTGCATAGTTATTGTCGCCAACAGAACATCGAGGCTTATTCATCATCATATTCATAGTATCATTATTTAATGTTCCGGTCACCGGAAGATTGTATCTTTCTTGAAATTCAACTAAGGCCATATCTATACTAGAAATAGCATTACTTGATGTATTTAGATATCCAAATCGTTTAAGAAAAGAACTAGCATACTCCAGAGTGCTATTCTCTGCATACACAGATACAGAGAGCAACAATAAGACATGTAAACAGACAAGCATCTCGATTTATACTAAACCCAAAATTTTTTGGTAAAGTTATTTAAGAAAATATTTGAAGTAAAAATCGTTGAAAATAATTAAAATTGATAATTCACATATCGCATAGGAAATAGCGGTTGAAGGTCTAATCACATTACTATGCAATTCTTCGTTATCATACCGCATTTTGTTATTGAGCTATATTTCTTATCATGTGCAGAGAAAATGTTGGAATTTTTCAATGATTTTACAATGATAAAACTGAATATAATTTTGCGCACGCAAACATTCTACAACACGTCATAGGGTGAGGCACGCAACCATATAAATTTCAAAATGCACCTCAGGACGGTATATTCCATAGTCTATTCCCTACTGTTAGTGTGCGCTCGTTGTGGTTCAACTAGTTTTCAAAGGTAAGTGTTCTCTTAATTATTCTTTATTAAATATTTTCGATGTTTCTTGTTTGATTTTGAATAAAACTTAATGTTTTCTGCTCCGCCATTTATAAAATCTCTTCATTCCAGCTGAGATTTATTATTTCGACATTAAATAATTGTCTAACTATCGTCATTTTGAATGACATTTATTTTTTATTTTCTCGTAATTATTCGTTTTTAAATCTTTTCGGTTTTTCAAGTTTTTGGTCAGCTATTTATAAAATTCCTTCATTCCAGATGAGATTTATTATTTTAGCACCTGATTGTCTACAAAAAGACCTCATGCCAACATGACAATTAATCTTTTTTATTTTCTCATAATTATTCTTTGTTAAATCTGTTCGGTTTTTCTTGTTTGTTTTTATTAATGTTTTCTGCTCTGCTATTTATCCCTTCATTCCAGATGGGATTTATTATTTCGACATTTGATTTTCTACAAAAAAAAAAAAAAAAACCCTTGATGTTAGCATGCTGAATGCCAAGTATTCGTCATTCTTTGTAATTATTCTTTGTTAATTTTTAGTCATGGATGCGTGTGGTAGAAAAGTACTCGATGTCGTTGAAGCAATTAGAAACCTGAAATGGGTTTTTATTGACAATGCGGATAAGTTTGAGTACGAAGCCGAGCGAGCTGTTATAAGAACAAGAAGGTACACGGTAGAAGAGTGTAACGAAGAAGCTACCAAATACCACAAGGGAGCAAGAATATGTGAAGACTATCTCTCTGACGTAATATGCATGTGTTGCTTTTTAAAAAAAATAAAAAATCTAGGGCTGACTGATTTCTTAAATGACCTAAAAGATGTTCTACCTACTGAAGATGAAGGGGTAGATACTGTAAATACATGTAGATATAATTAATAAATAATATATTTTATTTTGTAGTTTTCATTTCAAAACAACATATCGTTAAAATTGGAGGAATTTATGAAAAAGATCAAGGAACTAAAGGAAAAAATAAAACAATTTGAAGATAAACAAATAATGTTTAAGTCTTTTAGTAAACTGCACTTAAGGACACCCATAAGTAAACCGTACACTATGTAATTGTTGTTTTAATAAATTATTATAATACTAATTGACTCTTTTATTTATTTATAATTAAGAAATAAAACAAAAAATAATATAATATATTTTTATTTTTGCATTAAAAAAGTATCATACAACCAAAATACATTAGATAAAGCACAAATACATTTTTCACTATTATGATAAAAACAAGCAGGTTCCTTAACTTCTAATGTTGGTTGTACATCCAATTCGTATAAAGGAATAGCAATGTATTTTTTTAAATAATTTTTCTTTTCCATGATAAGGATATCGTTCAGAATTAAGGAACATACGAATATTTGTTAAATTGCAGTGATCAAATTTACTCATATCTTTCAGCATTTTTCCTTTTCGACCATCATGGAAAGCTACTACAATATGACGAGGACTTTCTAATTTTATAGTTGTTTTTACTGGCCAAGTATGACGTGTTGAATTATTTAAAGTGAGATATTCAATTAATTCCCAACTTCTAAATTTTATAGGTAGTTCCGTATTATTACGAACTATTTTGTTTAGCCGCAATTGTTCGCTAATATTAGGTAAAATATGAGGTACATTCCAATAAAGTTTATTAATTTCAATTTTTGGTTTTTCTGTTTCATCTGTAGCAATAATAGCATCAATATCATCTTTTTCTCGTATCAAGACTAATTCCTGTCTCATATTAATGATAATTCTTTGAAAATCTTCAACAGGAAACATAGAATAGTAAAACTAGTCAGATCATGGAATGGGCGATATGGTGCTAAAAATTTAATTTCTAGTGCCCGGTTTCATAGCAGAAAAATATTCAATGACAATTTAGTAGCTATAGAACTGATTAAATCAGATCTAGTTTTTAATAAACCCTTGTACATTGGCATGACTGTTTTAGATATATCAAAATTATGTATGTACCAATTTCATTACGACTATATGCTTCCAAAATTGGGCGCAGATAAATGTAATTTAATGTATATGGATACCGATAGCTTTATTTATGAACTGTACTGTCATGATGCATATGAGGAAGTAATAAAACAAGATCTATCAAAATTTGATACATCCGATTACGCTGTAGATAATATCTATAATATTCCTCGAGTAAATAAAAAAGTTTTAGGAGTAATGAAGGATGAAAATAAAGGAGAAATTATGACAAAATTTGTGGGATTACGATCAAAAATGTATACTTTTAAAGTTCAATCTGGTCGAATCACTAAAAAAGCAAAAGGGACTAAATATAATATAGTAAAAAATGTTATAAAATTCGATGATTATGTAAACTGTTTAAATGATTTTAAGGAACAAACTGCTACTCGACACTCCATTCGGTCATATAGCCATAACGTTTATAGTATAGAACAAACAAAAATTGCGCTAAGTCCTTATGACGATAAAAGATATTTAATTCCAAATAGTTTTAGAACCCTACCATTGGGACGTTACAGTATTTTAGAATAGATTTTTTTTGTAGATGAATGTTCCATCATTGACCGACCTGTCTATCAAAAAAATCTGTGAAACAACAGTATCAGCATCATATTTCATCGAGCAGTCCCCCTTGCCGTGGACATTAACAAAAATAATATTAAAAAAATTTCCTTTATATAAATGGGAAACGATGATAAGCAGTGCTAAAAATGATCCTATTCCTTCATATAAAGGAATAGAATTTATTGCTTGCTCTAAACACATACCGTCACATTTAAGAAATGTCGTATTAGGAAAGTCAGATTGGGGGAGTATATTTGAAGATGATGTAGATGAATGTTCCATCATTGACCGACCTGTCTATCAAAAAAATCTGTGAAACAACAGTATCAGCATCATATTTCATCGAGCAGTCCCCCTTGCCGTGGACATTAACAAAAATAATATTAAAAAAATTTCCTTTATATAAATGGGAAACGATGATAAGCAGTGCTAAAAATGATCCTATTCCTTCATATAAAGGAATAGAATTTATTGCTTGCTCTAAACACATACCGTCACATTTAAGAAATGTCGTATTAGGAAAGTCAGATTGGGGGAGTATATTTGAAGATGAACACTCCAGTTATTGTGTATGGGCTAATGGATATTATCTTAAGCAGCATCGCCTAAACGTATGTAAATCATGTTTTTTTGCATTCAAAAATGCTCATGAGACCTTAAATAAATTTTTACTGGTGCGTTACGACCATACTCACGAAGTTTATGATGCTGATGATATCGTTGAATGCGTATATCAGCAACCATATTATTGGTGCAATAGTTGTTTTACTCACGTTTTATTCGATTTAAAAGATTACGAGTCTTGCGTTAATGCATTACATGAAATGCCTAGAAATAACAGGTTTGATGATTCTGAACCAGAAGTCTGAAGTAGGCAGTAATATTGATTCTTTTGAGACGAATGATAGTGTCGAATATCCATAAGCTACTATCTCTCTTTCTCTCTTTTTTTGTAAATAATAAAGATAATATAATGTTATTTTTCTTTCTGTATTTTATTCTATAATAAAGATATATGTAAACATTTTTATTTGTTTTATTATGAGCACTTCCCTCATATGAGGCGCTCAAAGCAACAGTGACCTAATCCACATCCCACAATTTTACCAAAACCCTTTTATTACATTAAAGTTATCCATTAAGAGATGGCTTTAACGTAATAAGAGTGTTTTCGTAAAAATGTGGGGCGTGGGTTAGACCACTGCTGCTCTGAGCGCCTTATCATCACATCATAATAATACTGGTGCGTTACGACCATACTCACGAAGTTTATGATGCTGATGATATCGTTGAATGCGTATATCAGCAACCATATTATTGGTGCAATAGTTGTTTTACTCACGTTTTATTCGATTTAAAAGATTACGAGTCTTGCGTTAATGCATTACATGAAATGCCTAGAAATAACAGGTTTGATGATTCTGAACCAGAAGTCTGAAGTAGGCAGTAATATTGATTCTTTTGAGACGAATGATAGTGTCGAATATCCATAAGCTACTATCTCTCTTTCTCTCTTTTTTTGTAAATAATAAAGATAATATAATGTTATTTTTCTTTCTGTATTTTATTCTATAATAAAGATATATGTAAACATTTTTATTTGTTTTATTATGAGCACTTCCCTCATATGAGGCGCTCAAAGCAACAGTGACCTAATCCACATCCCACAATTTTACCAAAACCCTTTTATTACATTAAAGTTATCCATTAAGAGATGGCTTTAACGTAATAAGAGTGTTTTCGTAAAAATGTGGGGCGTGGGTTAGACCACTGCTGCTCTGAGCGCCTTATCATCACATCATAATAAAAATCTTATACTTTTTATGATAAAACGTTACGTTTTATGTGAATCTTATATGTTTTACGATAAAACGTCACGTTTTAGGTGAAATAAAACTCCAAATTTGCAATTTTTATCATTTATTTAAATCATTAATTACCTTAATTTTATAAAAATAAATGAACTCCCTAAGAGCATTGTTTGTCATATCATCTGGCATTATAGAACAACAAGCATACAATATTTGCAAGGGGTTTAAACTATCTGCAGCATTTTTACAAAAATCTAAAACATTATAATAATATTCACAAAAGTTCAAATTTTCTAACAACTGCATACGAGGTGATAGCACACTAGTGTTAAGTTCAACAATTTGCTTCACTTCTTCTTCATCCATATAGTACTCCACACCATGCTTCTTAACAATAATGAATTTACAATCATCGTAAACTATCGGGGTAACAGTGCAGTATTCTTCGCATGGAAAAGTTGGGTGCATGAGGTCATCAGTTGATTGGAAAAAATCAATTAGTTGTTGTGTGATGATTGAAATAAAGGAATACCATTCGTATGCGCTGAGTGATATTCTGGTAGGTTTATATTGTTGAGATAAAATCACTGCAGGCGAAAATGATCTTGCAGGGCTTATACCACATTGTACTTCATAGCCCGATAACGTGTATTTTGTTGCAAGCAGGTAGAAAACTTCTGATTTGGCGGCAGCCTCATAATTTTCCAAAGCTCTATCTAATTCTTGATTATAGTCTTCGTTGCTAGGCATATCGATGCTAAATTCACAACCACCTGAGGAATACCCACTATCTTGAGAGCCACCTGAAGAATACCCACTATCTTGAGAGCTCATGTTCACTTTTACTGACATTGATACTGAAGCATGAGTTCTTTTATAGTCCCCTACTCCTTGTGGTAAAAACAACCTCTTTGCAAAAAATGTATTGCTATGCGGCGGATTAAAAGATAGATCCTCCTAAACTACGTCATTAACGTTAATCCAGCTGTTATGTTTGCTGTCCATACCGAGCCATTTCACATACATCTTATTGCCTTTTCGTCTAAGTACTTTTTCAACCAAGTAAATGTCAGGGTTTAATGTTTTCTGTAATTCTTCTTCGTAAAACCCCCCGCTAATCGGTATACCGTGCATGTCTTCAAGCAAATACGTTATAGGATTTGTTATCTTAACTTTTACAATTTTAAATAATTCCGTCGTCCAATTGGGCGTGTAGGCCTTTTCAAATAAATGTTTTGTCTTTGAAACACGCACAATGTCACCAATTTTATATTTTCTTGGACCAGCCATTTTTAAATGACTATAACTCTTGTTTAAAATAGCTTTTTCGTTGGATTTGTTGACCTGAGATGGTTTGTATCCCGTTTTACTGTGCCTTGTATTGTTGTATTCCTCGGTAATTACAGGTAGAGCTTCTAACCATTTGTATGATCCATGTAAACTGAAATACTTGTACAACTTTGCTTTTAACGTTCTAATGACTCTTTCACAAATGGCGGCTTTTTTAATCGTGTAGGTGCTGTAATGATTAATTTCGTGTTTTTTCATTAAATTTTGAAATTTTCTGTTATAAAATTCTGTTCCCTGATCGGATTGGAGGTTCTTCGGAAGTCGTCGAGTATGGGCGAGAATATCCGAAAATGCTTGAGTAATTTCCTCGCCAGTCTTGGTCTTTAGAGGGCGTGTCCACACATATTTTGAAAAACAATCAATTACGACTAGTATTAGTTTAAAATTTTTATTTTGGTGTGCGTAAGGACGCATTTCGGCCAAATCCATTTGCCACAAGTCATCGATTCCTTTGATTATTGTTCGTCGACGAGGATAGATTTTTCGTGCTGGTTTATGCAATTCGTTCACCACCTGTTCCTTTTCTGTAGACATTTTCTTATTAACGACTTCCAGCATCTACATCTACAACATGTGTGCGCAATAGATCAATATTACGTACTATATCCTGTAATGTTTGCTCCACTTGTTTTAACCTCTGTTCCATCTTCATATCGTGCATCGTATGGTTTGCAAGTGTTTCTGCAGCTTCTTTTATGCTTTTATCCGTATCCTTTTTTAGTGTATTCACATCATCTTTGATTATTTTTTTCAATTTTTGCTCGAGAAGTGGAACTGTGGTTTTATGAAGCTCTTCTCTTACTTGATTTAGTTCGATCGCTAAATGTGGAACTGTGGTTTTATGAATTTCTTTTCGTACTTCGTTTAGTCCGACGGCTAAATCCTGTATATCATTAGTTTTTTGTTGCAACAACTTATTTATATTGTTCTCCGTATCCTTTTTTAGTGTATTCATAGCATCTGCGATTATTTTTTGTAGCTTTTGCTCGAGCAGTGGAACTTCTTTTCTTACTTCGTTTAGTCCGATTGTTAAATCTTTTATATTAATGGATTTTTGATCTAATATCGCATCATGGGCTTTAATTATTGGAAAGTATACGCTACGCATCTCATTTATTAGATTATCAACGTATTTTTTCGTTGCAGCATCACTATATTCTGATGGGTCCTTAACATTACAAATTTTCACATTTTCGGCATTAATGTTTCCGGCAGGAGTATGTGGAAATGTAACTCGTACTGCCTTTTGGGTGATACTGTTACGAGAGTGATGACCGAATTTGTCGACACTCATAATGGAAATGATACCATCATTCTCAGTTACTCTATTATATTGGCTTCTTTTAGTTCATTGATGATAGCCACGATTTCATTGTCGTGAGATGTGTTGCCGGCGTCTTTCGAAGCCACCAAGAGTTTAAGGCGATCAACTAACTCATTGACGTCATCCCAATAAATATACTCTAAGGGTGCAGCGTTGTATGTTAAACGAGAGTCATCCAACCCCGTTCCTTTGACCGTAGATGAAGATGCTGACCGAGCTGTTTTCGTTCTGTGGTCGAGTTCTTTTTGTGAACGAGTTGCATGCTTTTTCATTGTTGCATCAGATGGTTTGAATAGAGGTTTAATAATAGCATGGTATTTTTCTCCGCTGGAACCTTTAAGGCGTCCTAAGGTATCCAGATGAATCTCTGTGTTAATCAGCAGTGTTTTATACTTTTGTAAATCCTCATCATTATACTGTTCTGGGTTTGGGTTGGCATAAAATAAAAGGTGATATAGGCCTGGCGTACCACTTAACCTACGTTCTTCAAAATCCTGTTCTCGAATTATTACTATGTCTCCAGTGTTTTTGTCAAAGTTTATTCGACGTTTTCCCAATATCCAGCCACTAATACTATCGTAAAATGGACCATAGTTTTTATCGATTTTATCGTCTTTTATCAAATATTCTTTTATGTACTTGTGACTTATTGGAGGATAGTGGTCGATATATTCGTCTGTGGCGTCCATCGGAATCTCGTTAGAACCGGAGATTGGCTCTTGAATGTTTTCATCAGATGCCTCGGGTGCATCAAGAAATACATCCTCATCCTCCTCCTTTTTCACCTCTTCTTTTTTAACATGTGCAAACTTGTTAGTGATAGTATGATGTAACGTTTTTGATGATTGAGCAATATCCTTGAGAGGCTTCGAGATTGGTTTAAAAAGTTTATTTAGTGACTCATCTTGCTCTGTTCTACCTAACTTCAATGCCAAATATTTTTTGCGAATTGATCTAGCCAATTCGGTAACTTTCTTCTTGCGAAGGGCAATGGCGACCGTATCATCTGGCATTTTGCTGGCGACTAAACAAACAACTTACAATTTTATATATTTATCAAATCCTTTGCGGTATCGCCCATTGTTGAGAGCAAAATCTTTCATAATTACCACAGTATCATACCTATCTCTCCAACATTCTGAACACATTTTTTTAAATTCATCAAATGACATGTCTGGCGATACGTGTTCATCAAATATATGTTTCAAATTTATCTCATCTTGCTTGAACAGTACAATCATGTTACAATTGTCTCTTATTAGCTGCTTCGGTATTTTTGAATATGTTTGGCATAAGTAAGCGGCATCGATATCTTTATGTCTGCACATGGAATAATACTCGCGAATCTTGTGTTGGCCATCACATGCGACATCGTCAAATAAAAACACAGAGTTTGGTTGAGCTTTGTTGGGATCAATAATTTCTTCATTGTCTTTAAATGGAAAATACCCTACACCTTTGACTTGCGCTATTGCATCTCGCAATAGTTGGTATTTCGGTTGAAAGAGGGATTTTGAATAAACATAGACATTTTTAAACTTGACGCCATTTGGACTAAATAAAAGTGATAGTATGGCGTTAGTTTTTCCACATCCACTTGGGCCACAAATAATTGCTCTGAATGAGTTTGGTAATAATTTTCCATGTTTACTGTTGGTCGCTTTCTGTACAATGTCTAGATTATCAATTGGTAGCGTCTGCTCTTGTTGAATGACCCTCATCGTGTGTCAAGCATAGTAAAAATATGAACAATATATTACCAATGTCACCAAATGCATGATCATCAGTCCAATGTTGGTGTTCAAAGGGGAAGGTCTTTTGAACTCTCTAATTAATAAACTTCCAGTTGAGCTTCATATTCCTGGTTATCAGTATTGTGGACCTGGAACAAAACTAAAAAAACGTCTTGCACGCGGAGATCCGGGAATTAATCCATTAGACGCAGCTTGTAAACAACACGATATCGCTTATTCGCATCATACATCTCTCGAAGAACGTCACAAGGCCGATAAAGAATTGGAAGATAGGGCTTGGGAGCGATTCAAGTCTAAGGACGCTAGCTTTGGTGAAAAAAGTGCTGCTTTACTTGTAACCGGTGGAATGAAAACGAAAAGAAAGTTGGGAATGGGATGTCCTCGTCGTCGTGGAAGAAAGGGACGTTATTCTTTCAATCGGGATGTGGTACCTAAAATTGCAAAGTCCATGAAGAGAGGAGCATCGTTAAGAGATACTGCTTTGACAGCTGTACGAATAGCAAAATCGGTAATTAAAAAACTTGGTGGACGAAAAACAGTTGATCTTCCACGAGTGTTGCCACTAAAATCTGGAGGTTTCCTACCCCTCATACCCCTATTTGCAGGTCTTTCTGCATTGGGGGCTTTAGCCGGTGGTGCAGCAGGGGTGGCGAAGACTGTGGTTGACGCAAAGAACGCCCAAAAGAAATTGGAAGAGGATATGCGCCATAATAAGGCGATGGAACACATCGGCTCAGGTCTGTACTTGCGTAAGAAACCAAGAGGCGGATTCGGTTTGTATCTGAAAAAAAACTTCCAATAAAGCTACCCAATCGTCCGCTGTACGACTTAGAGATTGCGCATTACGCGAAAACACTTAAAATCCCACATTTTCGAGGTGTTTTCATGAATGACACTCTGCCTAGACACGGTCCTCGAAAACGTGAATGCGCAATAGTTAATCTAGATGCATCATCACACAGCGGAACACATTGGGTAGCATATAGAAAGATAAACAACGACGTAGAGTATTTCGATTCATTTGGTAATTTGAAGCCGACCAAAGAACTTGTTAAATATCTAGGTACACATACAAAAATTTTCTATAATAACCATCAGTATCAAACCTACAATCAAATCATTTGTGGACATTTATGCCTAAAGTTTTTATATAATGGAGCATATTAAAGGCATGGAACTGCTTCTGGACCATATGTTTCACAAAAAACGTTTTGAAGGATTCAGTGAAGAAGAACTAAAATTAATACCGCTAGATTATATTATACGAACTGTAGAACCTATAGAATTGTTATATATATGGCATAAATTGCCTGGGGAATATCGACAAGAATTTAACCTGCAGATACTACTTCCCTGCTTCGTGCATTACAACAGACCTGATTGGAGGACTCATTGTGATGGCCCACCCGGTTCTCAAGCATCTTGTCATTTATGTAAACTTGCTTTAGAACAAATAAAAAAAATGTGAATAAATTTGTTTTTTTACTGTATATAAACCTATTAATCTCTTGACCTGAATCAGTCATCATGTCGCAGTTGTTGAGAGTAAACAGCACGAATAACATATTCTCGTTTCAACCTCCCACACCGATCGTATTAGATCCGAAAAAAGATTACGAAATAGCTCTTCGATTTTTCCATTCTTACAACAGTATACCAAACATCGAAAATTGCAAGTTTTATTACTACGATGTCAATAACCGAGTGCAACATTTTGATTTCCCTGATGGATGTTATGAAATTATCGATATTGAGGAATACATACAAAAGAAATTGGGGGCTGCCAATACATCTAAACCTGACATGATATTTAGTCTAAAACCTAACCACAATACGTTGCAGTGCGAAATCTTCAGTCAATTTAAAATTTCATTTCAACCAAATGACAGTCTTGGTACAATATTAGGGTTTTCTCCCGTAATACTAAATCCTAGACAGACACATTCTTCAGATCTACCTGTTAGGATTATTAAAGTATCTAGCATACGCTTTGAATGCAACATTAGTACCGGAGCCTTTGACGGTAACAGACCTGCTCACACGCTCTACGAATTTGTCATACAATCAAATCCGGGGTACGCAATTGACGAAACCCCTCACAATTTGTTGTATTTACCTGTTGTGCCACAGCGTGAAATTACCAATATCACTGTGTTGGCTGTCGATCAAGAAGGACGACCTGTGAACTTTAGAGGAGAAGAGAGCACATTGGTGCTGGAACTTAGATCAAAAAGCAGATGGGATTAGTAATAGAACAATCTACCCAGAGAACGCCATTAGTTGTGCAACCATCTCAGCAGCAATATCTTAAACAATCTACCTACAGAACACCATTAGTTGTGCAACCATCTAAGCAGCAACATCTTACGTCCGCAAACAAATTGTTTTTACAAACGTTGGGTTTTAAACTGAAAAAATGACTACAATGTATGGAAAGAGAGCGCGTTCAAACAACATCACAATGCCTCCAATATTTGATATTTATCGTAAGCCAATATTTGATGAATCGATTCGAAAGGCTGAATACCGAACTTATGCACCATTCATCAAATCATTCAACTGCAATGATATTGTCGAATTTAGCATTAATCAAGTTGACTCGTTTTTTGCAATGAGCGAAACCTTGTTATGCATTAAAGGATCACTCGAAATAACTGGAAATGGTGGCGTCAAACTAGCAAATAATGTGGGTGCCTTCCTTTTCGATTCGTGTACGTACAGCGAAAGCGCAAGGGAGATGGAAACAGTGCGGGATCCTGGCATCGTAAGTGCTGTACGTGCCATGACATGTTATACGCAAGAAGATTCTAATTATATGGTTATGGCTGGATGGAATTACCCTAAGGATCCAATTCTAAACGCTGCAGATCATTCATTCAGCATACAGATGCCTCTTAAGCATGTTTTCAACATTTTTAATGATTATCCATTGATTACGTGTGGTCGTCAAACAATAAGACTAGTTCGAGCTCGAAATGATAACGATTGCATAGTTATTACAGAAAAACAAAACGCTGACAAAACTACAACTGTTACAACCGCTAAGATTAACATTACCAATATTGAGCTTAGAGTGAAGCACATATTCCCCAATGATGATATTAAATTGGAACTCATGAAATCTATTCAACAAGATCAACCTATAGTTATTCCGTTTAGAAAGTGGGAATTACATGAATTACCTGCTATTACGAGAGGTGCCAGGCGTGAAGTTTGGGCTGTTAAAACTAGCACATCAGTTGAAAGACCTCGTTATGTTATTGTTTTCTTTCAAACCAACAAACGCGACAAGATTACAGCTGATCCTACTTTATTTGACAATGTCAACATCCAAAGTATTAGATTATCGTTAAATGGAGAATACTGGCCAAACGAGAGAATGCAATTGGATTTTAGCAAAACCGATTACAATGAAGCCTATTTTAACTATACCGAATTTTATCCTAGCTACATACATTCCCAACAAAAACGACCTCTACTCGATTTCTCAGCTTTTAAGAATCGTGCATTGTTCGTTATCGATTGTTCGAAACAAGAAGAAAGCATGAAAGCATCCACCGTTGACGTAAAACTCGATATTGAAGCGAATAACGGTTTTCCCGACAATACCAAGGCCTATTGTATTATTATTCACGACTGTGTAATGGAGTACTTCCCTCTCACCGAAATTGTAAAAAGTCTAAATTAGATGCATGAGGTGTCAGTAGTACACGAGCAATCATCATGAGAATAGCATTCGTAGATATTCAGGGATTCGTTGTGGATGGGTGGTTTGTTCCTAAAGAACTTTCCATTGAAATAGGTTATAAACGAAGTCATTACATCTTTTTGCCTCCGAAACCATTCAATGCGCTAAGTAATGTGGATAAGAAGACCGCATCATACGTGGAGAAGAATCTGCTAGGCATCCGGTACTCTGATGGAGAAGTTGAACTATCTGAAATAAATAAGATACTGCAAACCGAGTTGTTATATACAGCTGACTGTATCTACGTTCGAGGGAAACAAAAAGCAGAATATTTGGATAAGAAACGCCACGTTTTTGGAATTTTTCCTCATATTATTGATGTTTGCAAGTTCGATGGTACGCCTCGTGCTGCTGGAAATCTTGGTTTTACTGCAAACCCCCCATGTCATGCCGCTGGATTATTTTCATGTGCAGAAACAAATGTGAATCGCCTGCGTGACTGGTTTGTCAATAAAATAATGCCAATGTAATTTTTCTGTGTACAAAATAAATATTTTTTAAAGTTATGGGTTTTTTATTTAAACGCCTTATTTATTGATCAAGTCTTATATTACATGATGATTCAACCATGACAATAAGGCCTACGCGACATTTCACGAGCCCACGTGACGTTTTGACGTGACGTTTTTACGTGCTTTGACGTGACGTTTTACGTGACGTGCTTTGACGTGACGTTTTACGTGACGTGCTTTGACGTGACGTTTTCACGTGCTTTGACGTGACGTTTTACGTGACGTGCTTTGACGTGACGTTTTCACGTGACATTTCACAAGCCTACGTGACGTTTTGATGTGACGTTTTTACGTGACGCGTTGACGTGCTGTGTTCCTTTTTAGTTCTTTTAATAAAAAATTGCATTATGTTTTTTTATTTTATTTAAATTCCAAAATTACCAGCCGCGCGCTTCGTATCTACGAGATCCGCGAAAAACTTAAGGTACCGACCGCGCATCTGCTTCGCGTTCCGCGAAAAATTAAGGTACCGATCGCACATCTGGTATCGCGCACCGCTGCGCCGCTGTGTTCCTTTTAAGTTCTTTTAATAAAAAAAATTGCATTATGTTGTTGTTTTATTTAAATCCCAAAATTACCGCGCGCTTCGTATCTACGAGATCCGCGAAAAAGGTACCGACCGCGCATCTGCTTCGCGTTCCGCGAAAAATTAAGGTACCGATCGCACATCTGGTATCGCGCACCGATCGATCAGCGCTAGAACGCCGGAACGCGCCCCATCGGACGTCGTCACATCGGAAAGCGCCCTTTTGACACTATGCCGCCATGTTTTTTTGTATTCGTTATCTCCCGCCCATTCCAACGAGCCGTCGTACGTTTAAATCGGACCAATAGCAGCAGAGATACCATGTTTCTCTCTCTAACACACATACTTTCCTATATCAGCTGTGACATCACATACCTCTCTCTCTAACACACAGAATTCCCTATATCTGTAGTGACACCCGTTTAGATCATCTACTGGTAGGTCTTTTTTTGCATTCTGTGATTCCAATGTTTGTTGGTAGGATCTCTTTGTTCTTAAGTTAAAGTCTGTGTTTCTTCTTTGTGACGGGGTAATAGTATCTCTTTTATTTTGTTGGTTGTAGCTAGTATTTGGTAGTTCTGGGAAGTTTTGTGGGTTGTAATTTATCTCGTTATGATAGATAGTTTTGTTATTTCTGCTTGTTGTATATGATTTTTTACAACTTTTTTCCGCATCATAATATGTTAAATTATAATAAGCCATTATTGTTTTTATTTCGATTTGCCTCTTGTGCTCTGGGCAGGATTTATCTATGGATTTGTGATTTTGTTCACAGTGGTAGCATTTTGCTACACAGTTCTCAGTAGTTTCACTGTGTTCCTTGCTCCCACAAGTAAAGCATTTGGCTTTTGACTTACAGTTTTTCTTAGTATGTCCATATAAAAAACAAGAATAGCATTGGGATACTGGTGGGATATATATCGTTACTGGATAGGCCAGTTTAAATATCTCTATATATCTGGGTAGACGTGTGCCTTTAAAGGTGAAACAGATTGTTCTTGTAGGGTGGTATTCCGGTTTATTCGTTTCTGTGTTAAATATTTTCCTATTTATATAATATTTAATATATATAAATATTTTCCAATGCCCCTTACTATACCTTTGCAGGTAACAAAATTTGTAGGTATAAATAGATTATATCCTTTTTCTGTTAGACTTTTATTGCTTATAAATTCATTTGCAGCTTGGTAGTTGTTGAATTCTATAGCCAGTCTGTTGGTACCCTTGTTGTCAATTTTTTTTACATCTTTCAACTGTAGGTTAAAGATTTCCCTTGCTATTTTTAAGTTGTTAAGTCTACCTATGTTGTTATTTGTTTTAGTATTCGATTCAATATATGTAACATATGGTGGTAGGTCGTTTTGTTCATATAGAAATACTGGTTTCGGTATCTGTTCTTTTTCGATGGCTTTCGTTTCAGTGCCTGCGACACCTATAATATCTGCTATATTCTGGGGGGACAAGGATCCCCCCCCCCCCGGGGTCTTCCATGACCGCAAAGACCAGGCCAATCTATTTAATGATCAGTTTTTAATATCCTAAGCTTATAACTAACCTTACTAATGTTAAGAAAGAAATATAATGAAAACAAAAAGTTGTAAACAGCTATTAATATTTGGCTTACCCTTGGTGTGTTTGTTTGTTAACTCTTCACCGGATGGGATCTGCGCAGGAAGTGTAACTGACAGTCAGGACATGACAGAACATAACATGATACGTAATTTTTTTGATACATCATACCACTTATGTTTTGACGACTGTAATCTGGAATCTGGGGCCGGATCACGGTTATTAGACTTTATTACGGTTGTCTTGTCCGACGGTGGTGGGGAGACTCATATTTTTGACTTTACGTCACAAGAGTTTACATTCCCATATTTTTAAATGATTTTCGATCATTGAATGTGTGTTATTGTGTATATATGTGTATTATTTGTGTTATTATGAAATAATTAGACAAATAGTACACATTTTATCTTATACCGGGTGGTGAATCGTAAAAAGGGCCATAGGAAACTCAATGTAAAATTCTGAATTGTTGAATTCCTGCTTCCCTAATTATTTTACATCAAATGTCATGAGAGAATACTTGTAGAAAATTAAAATCTGTATTAAAATCAAAAGTTAAAATTGTTCTACGATTTAAATGCATTCCAAAATTTTGAAAAATGTGATACATTTGCCACAATAGGTATGCGTGTAAAAGTAAGGCCACACGTTACTATTTAACTGACAGTGCTCACACCATTGACTGAATAAAAAAATCTTTATTATTAATCCTTTCTCCGCAACTGAGGGTATCTTATCAACTGTAGTGTTTTTAAACAATAGATGATAAAATAAAAATATTGACAGTTCAAAAATGTGAACATTATTGCATTGTCTGTGGCCTAAGTTTGGGCTGAAAACTAAAATGTATTACATTTTTACAAAATTTTGGAATATGTTTAATTACGTAGACCAATTTTAACAGTTATTTCCAATACAGATTTCAATCCTCTACAAATATAGTTTCTAATGTCTTTTGATGTACAATAATTATTCGGGAAGCTGGAATTCAACAGTTCAGAATTTTACATTGATTTAATGCAAAATTTTGACGCATGTCAAAATTCTCAATGTGTTTTAATTGTATTCATTTTTTTCGAATCCTGAGAAAACTAATAAATATTTTTGAAAAATTTAAACTCAGAATGAAAGACTACATTATTACCGAGGGCTGAAAGTCCCTGAAAACTTCTATAATGTTTATTTTAATAAGTTACAGGGCTGAAAATAAAAGAGAAGTGTTATATTTAATTTCAAATATTTCATTCAATAGAATCTGCTTGTTTATTCTAAGGGGCTTTCCGCCCTCGGTAATAATGTAATCTTGCATCCTGCGTTTAAATTTTTCTAAAATACTTGGTTTTCTCAGGATTCGAAAAAAGTCATATTACGATTCAAATGACAGTAAACTCTCGTGACGTAATCTCACCCTTAATGTTGATTGGTTAGTCGATTTAGGCAACCGTAGTAATGTCTAAGAACCGTGGGGCCGGATTACCTACACTCGATACGCATCGTATCCGCCATGTTTTACTGTAGCGCCTTATGGGAAAACATGGCGGATACGATGCGTATCGAGTGTACGTAATCCGGGCCCAGATGTACGTAATTCTGAACTTTACACATGTACGTAATCACTTTACGTAAAGGATACAGCATAGCCCCCACTATCTCAAATACTAATTGTTTTTTTGAAAAATGCTCAGACCTGTCGATTAGTATTTCAAATTTTCATTTTTGACATACAATAATAATGTATACAGGTGTCCCAATTTAGAGATATGACGTCATCGTTGATTTTCTTAAATGTCATTTTGATAGCTATTTTGATAGGGTGTGTTAAGTTATACACAACTGCAAAATATCAAATTTTTATTCTCTGCCATTTTCAAAATAATAGAAAATAACAAAGTTATGTCTGTAATTTGGAATAAATTCAATAATAAAAATACTAATTGTTTTTTTGAAAAATGCTCAGACCCGTCGATTAGTATTTCAAATTGTCATTTTTGACATACAATAATAATGTATACAGGGTGTCCCAATTTAGAGATATGACGTCGTCGTTGATTTTCTTAAATGGCAACACTGTCATTTTGATAGGGTGTGTAAAGTTATACACAACTGCAAAATTTCAAATTTTTTTTCCCTACCATTTACAAGATAATAAAAAATAACAAAGTTATGAAAAACAAGTAATCAAATAATAATTGAATTTAATTATTTCAAATAAGCAAATGCTCAGAACGTTGCCCATTGACAATTTGACAATAATTGAGGGCAACATTATGAGTATTTGCTTAATTGACATAATTAAATTCAATTATTATTTGATTACTTGTTTTTCATAACTTGGTTATTTTTTATTATCTTGTAAATGGTAAGGAATAAAAATTTGAAATTTTGCAGTTGTGTATAACTTTACACACCCTATCAAAATAGCTATCAAAATGACAGTGTTGCCATTTAAGAAAATCAACGATGGCGTCATATCTCTAAATTGGGACACCCTGTAAACATTATTATTGTATGTCAAAAATGACAATTTGAAATACTAATCGACGGCTCTGAGCATTTTTCAAAAAACAATTAGTATTTTAATTATGGAATTTATTCCAAATTACAGACATAACTTTGTTATTTTCTATTATCTTGTAAATGGTACAGAATAAAAATTTTATATTTTGCAGTTGTGTATAACTTTACACACCCTATCAAAATAGCTATCAAAATGATAGTGTTGCTGTTTAAGAAAATCAACGATGGCGTCATATCTCTAAATTGGGACACCCTGTAAACATTATTATTGTATGTCAAAAATGACAATTTGAAATACTAATCGACGGCTCTGAGCATTTTTCAAAAAAACAATTAGTATTTGAGATATTGAATTTATTCCAAATTACAGACTCTCTCTGTATAATATTTTCACTGTACCATCATTTTGGACTCAAACATTATATGGAATAAACTTATATAACTTAGTAAGGGATAAACAAAGAAAGCTGATATATTAAAGTAACATCAAGAAATCAAATCTCTAACTACCGAGTTGATTAGACTTCTGGTAACAAGTGCAGGAAAAAAGTTATTAAGGTAGTGTAAAGTGGCATCGATATACAGATGCCACTTTGCAAGACGATGCCAAATCGATGGTAAATGCATAATGTATCGATGCCAAATTGATAGTAGGATATATATATATATATATATATATATATATATATATATATATATATATATATATATATATATATATATATATATATATATATATATATATTGTAACGATATGACTATGTCCTAAAACAGAGTATGTCGAAGATCAGAGAACGTAGTATCCGATTAAAGTGTTTAGAAACCAAAATGGACTGAAATGGCGATTATAGATGTAATTTATAGAAAATATACCATAGAATAGTATAAAAATTATTAAAGATCATATCATTTATATGAGGACATTCAAAATTAGCATAAGAAATTTATTAAAACCTTATGTAGGGACTTATATTTGTTTTTTTTTTAATAATTGAGATAATGTAAATAGATAAATGGACATTTCAAACAATAATTATAGGTTAAAATAATAATATTTAACATTTAAGATGTTAATTTTATACAGAAGTAATAATTCTGATCTGAAATGCCTTAAAATCAATTAAAATAAATAATAAAACAAAAATAACTCTATAGGATGGTGGATGACATACTAATTTGACATAGTATGTTAAAAAAAGAAGGAATTGAAGTTTTCTATTTGTCATAATGTTTTTTTTGTTTTTCGTTTGGAATGTTCTGGAAGAAAAATTGGAAAAAAAGGAGGTGTCACAATGACAAAAGGAGGCAGTCAAGAAATTAGAAATGAAGCTATAAATTTGATAGAGAAAAAGATTTGAAAATTAACAGAAAATATAATAATTTAGCATAAACATGATAAATTTGGTATAATCGAAAAGAAATTAGATAAATATTTGAAGAAAACTTACTTATAATTTGGTAAAGTATCCTTTAATATATAAAAATACTATGTATCCTGAATTTGAACCAGCATAGTGTGGATAATTTATTAGAAATATAAAGAAGAATTTGTGAAGTATCCATAATTGTAAATATTAATAATTTTTGAAACAATATATTAATAATAGTATCCTGTTTCCTGATCCTGGAGTTGAAAGTTGAAATAAAATTGAGAAGAAAAGAAATATTTTATTTGACAGTTTTGACACTGACAATTGACCTGGTCTTACATCCATTAATTTTTCAGCCATCCAACAATTCAAATTTTATAAAATATTAATAAGAAGGCATTCAGTGACAGTAATTATAAGGTACTGGAATTTGTTTTATTTAATTGTAGGAAGTTTTTCAAGTTATATTGTTTTTCAAATTTAGATTTCTATTTTTTTTTTGTTATCACATTTAAACATTCAATTTTATGTTCAATTTAGATTATAATAAAAACATTTAAAAAACTATTTAACAAACTAATTCTTTCAGAACCGCGACAAAAACCCTATTTCACAATAATATCCATTATAAATATCAAAAATAATATATCATTACAAATTTGGCGTCACAACGTAGGACCTCCTAATTAAAAGAATTAGTTTGTTAAAATAAATGCTCTCATATAATTGAAATAATTTTGATTAGAATCAATTTTATATTTTATTTTAAATTGGATTTTAACAAGTAAGATCTCAAAAATGTCTCAAGGAAGGAAAGGTTTAAGAAACAAAAAGAACGAAGAAGATGTGGAAGTGGAAGGAAATGTGGAAGTGGACGGAGAAACTCAGCAGGCGGAACAAGAGCAGAGTTTAACTCAAGTTCTACAAGAGACAACAGGAATAACACAAGAACGAGAGGAAAATGTCAATATGACAGCATTGATGTCTTTAATGATGCAGATCAACAAAAAACTGGAAGAAAATTCTAAAGAAATCAAAGAAGATATGAAAAAAATGGAACAAAAATTGGAAGAGAATTCCAGAAAAATGGAAGAAAATAATGCTAAAATTGTGAAACGATTAGAAAAACAGATGGATGAAAAATTTGATGCTTTAGAGAAAAAATTAGCAAGTGAAATAAAAGATATACGTAATGACTACAAGAAAATAATAGAAAATGAAAGGAAAGAAATAAATATGATTATTAAAGATAATAATATAGATATGGAACGGAACATAGAAATCCAAAAATATAACTTAGAAGCAAAAATTTACGAAGAAAGGAGAAAGACTGAAGAAAAATTTGATGATATGCTACAAAATATCCAAACAAACAACCATCACATAAGGAATGTAGAACAGAGAATAGAAGACATTTCACAAATAAGAGACATAGGGAGACCTTACTTGAATTTAACAAATGAGACAGGTATAAAATTCTCTGGTAACATAAAAAATTTACATCCTAGAGTATACATAAATAGTTTAAAACATAAATTAAGATCAGTGAATAATATTAATGATATAAAAGATTATATTAGAATGACATTAAGTGACAATGCAGCAACCTGGTTTGCCAGCATTGAAAACGATTTAGATAATCTGCAAACATTTGAAAATAAATTCTTAAATTATTATTGGGGTGAATTAGAACAAGCTAGATTTAGGGAAGTTTTATATTTTGGAAAGTATAATCGCAATTTAAGTTTAAATATGGTAGATTATGCTTTAAAATTAATAACTGTTGCAAAATATTTAGAACCACCACTTAGAGAAGACGAAACAGTTTTGAATGTTTCTAGACACTTTGATGCGGACGTTGTGCAAACAGTCACAGTACAAAACATTCAAACAGTAGACAGTTTTATTAACTTCATTCAAAGAGTACAAAGAGGTTATATTACAAGTAATAATAGTAAAAATAGACAATCATATAACAATAATAGGTATGGTAGTAATTCTCAAAATTTTAATAACAACAATAATACTAGTTATGAGAGACAAGGTAATAGAGAGAATTTTAATAATAATACTAATGACCTGTGGGAGTTTTATGTCAGTTCTTCTATCAGGCGCGGCCCCCTGCGAATGGGGGATGCTTTCTGGGTATTCGTAGCGCCAATACCCAGAGAGTAGCAGGAGTACTTGCCGTGGAACAAAAACTGACACCTGGCAGTAGGTATAAAATGCACACCCATGAGAATGGAGACTAATAGTTTATGTTTAGGGCCGCTGCCTGGGGATCGCCAGGGCACGTCTGGAGCCGACGCTGGACGTGACAGCATGCGGGACGTCGGTGGCAGGGTGTTGAGGAGGCGGGCGCCTGTCACACAAACAGCTACAGCCCAACAACAAGAACAACAACCACAAGCGAGCCAAACAACAGCAAGAGCTCCACTCGCTGAAGGTGCTGCGCCGGAACATCAGCCGGCGCTCACTCAAGCGGGACGACCGAGGCAGCGCATGAAATGGACTGTGTCCATTAACGAAAGCATTTTGCGCTTCTATTATAAGGTGACAAACCTCGGTCAAGAAACGATCGGCTACAGACAACAGCTGTATGCCGAATTTTGCAGGGAGTACCCAGATATTCAAGTATCGGAGCAAAGAGTATCAGATCAATACCGGGTAATCGTAAGAAACAACCTTATCCCAGAGACTAGACGCAATACGATCAAAAGCGAAGTCGAACGGGAGATTAATAACCAAGAGCTAGTTTTAGATCAAGTCCCTAATGAAATCCTTGATGAGCAGATTCCTGAGATTCCCATACCAGAAACTCAACCTGACAATACACAGCAGGAAAACAACGAGTTGCGCGATAGTCTAGAGAACGAAATGGCTCGTGCCGTACAAGAGTTTAATGGAACAAATCCACTTAGCAGACCACCGCTACCACGAATAAACTCTTGTAAGAAACTAGGTGCCCTGTTACAAATTGTGAATACTGAAGTCCTACCCAATTATGTCGTAGAAGCCCACACATTGGAATATCTGCATATGCTAATCTACTGTGCAGCTACAGCAATTGCCAATGTAATGGGCGTTAAGATCAGAACACGACGGGGTACTAATAACGGAAGGACTGGTAACAGAATTGCACCCTGGGAAAAAAGACTTCTCGGAAAAATTGAATTACTGCGTAGGGATATTGGTCAAGTCACAGAATATATAAGAGGTGTTACAAGTAGAAAAGTCATTAAAAGAGCTGAAGAAATAATGCGGAGCACTGCAAGACACTCGAGATACGATCCAGAAAATAACACAGCCCAACAGTGTCTGGATACATTAAAACAAAAACTCTCCGTCTATTCAGGACGATTAAGAAGGTATAAAGTTAGTAACAGCCGAAAATGTGACAATGCACTTTTTGAGAACTCTGAGAAGGCGTTCTACCGAAAACTCAATTCCACCGTAGAAACTGTCGACAAGTCTTACCCAAGCCAGGAAGAAATTCATGAGTTTTGGGGAAATCAACTTTCCACACCAGCTGCTTTTAACAACAATGCTGGCTGGATAGAAGATACGACGCACAACTGTCACCACTACGTCACTGCTAACTACGAACCATTCACGACTGAAGAAGTCTCAAATGTCATCAAAGAGCTTCATAACTGGAAATCTTCTGGACCAGACGGAGTTCAGAACTTCTGGCTTAAAAAGTTTTGGAGTATTCATGAGTGCTTATCAACATTAATTAATCATGTTATTTCTAATCCGCAGGAATTACCATCATTTCTAACTCAGGGAACTACTTATTTAATACCCAAGGATCAAAATAACACCCAAGATCCATCCAAGTACCGCCCAATTACTTGTCTTCCAACTTTGTATAAATTGGTCACATCCTGTGTAACCCGGCGTATCTACCAACACTGTGCTCTAAACAATATCATAGAGCCTCAACAGAAAGGATGCGCTAAGGGTTCCATGGGTTGCAAAGAACAGCTTATCATCGACTCAGTCATTTCTAACCAGGCATTCACTAAAAAAAGGAACCTTTTTACTGCTTTTATTGACTATAAAAAGGCCTTTGATTCAGTACCGCATGAATGGCTAATAGATATATTGAAAATATACAAAGTAGATGATAACATAGTGACCTTTTTAAGGCATATAATGAGAGATTGGAAGACTAAAATTCACCTCCAAATACCTGGTGAAAACAATATCGAAACCGAAAATATCGCAATCAACCGGGGCCTATTTCAAGGAGACTCGTTGAGTCCATTGTGGTTCTGTTTAGCTTTGAACCCCCTTTCCCAACTATTAAACTCCACTGACTCAGGTTTTAGCATTAAAAGCAATAATACTGTGGTAGCGAAGCTCAATCATCTGTTGTATATGGATGATTTGAAATTAATGGCTTCCACTCGAGAACACCTAGAAGAGATGCTAAAAACTGTAGAAACATTTTCTAATGATATTAGTATGCAGTTCGGTCTAGACAAGTGCCGTGTTTTGAATATAGTCAGAGGAAAGGTACAGCCCGGTGGATTCGATATGCAAAATGGCCAGAACATCGAGGCCATGGGCGACAACGATATGTACAAATATCTTGGAGTAAAGCAGGCGCGGAAAATTGACCATAAGCAAATGAAAACTGAGATAACTACTGAGTTTATAAGAAGGGTAAAACAGCTGCTTCGTTCACAGCTTAACAGTAAAAATTTGTTTAAGGCACTAAACACCTACGCTTGTTCCGCGCTTAGCTATTCATTTGGTATTGTTAAGTGGGCAAAAACGGATATAGAAAATCTTCAGCGAAAAGTACGAACACACCTCACAAAGGCACAAAAACACCACCCTAAAAGTGCAGTAGAACGAACGACATTACCCCGGTATTTAGGAGGAAGAGGACTTATGGATATAGGTGAGCAATTAGATAAACAAATTGCTAATTTAAGAACTTATTTTCAGATGCAGGCTGAGACATCTACTCTACATCGCGCTATCTGCGCAGTAGATGACACAACACCGATCAAACTGAGGGAAGCAGAACTGCGCATAAACCACCTTACTAAGGACGAAAAAGTGCGCGCCTGGATGGGTAAACCTTTGCACGGGCGACATCCCAATGAGGTCAGCCAAGATTATGTCGACAATATAGCGTCGAACTACTGGTTGACATCAGGAAAGATGTTCCCTGAAACGGAGGGTTCATTACTGGCCATTCAGGATCAGGTTATACCAACCAGAAACTACCTGAAATATATCATCAAAGACCCTCAGGTTCAAAACGACAGATGCCGATATGGATGTCAAGCCCAAGAAACCATCCAACATCTTACAGGGGGCTGCCAGGCATTTGCTGCAACTGAATACAAGGAACGGCATGACGCAGTGGGAAAAATCCTTCATCAAGAGATAGCTATCAAGCTGGGACTTCTCCAAACGGACCATCTCCCGTATTATCAATACGTCCCTGAGAGTATGCTTGAGGATGGCAACTACAAGCTATACTGGGACCGCACTGTGCTCACAGACCAAACAGTGGCACATAATAGACCAGATCTCGTACTAGTTAATAAATTAACAAGACAAACAACACTAATTGATGTGGCGATACCTAACAACAATAATCTACGTAGTAAATTCACTGAAAAGATCGCCAAGTACAGAGATCTAGAAATTCAAATACGAAGGCAATGGAGAATGCAAAGTACCCAGACGATACCTATTGTTATATCTACTACTGGAGTCATTCCGAAGAACCTCCTCGAAAGCATAAAAAGGCTGGGTCTAAATGAACATCTTTACAAGACCATGCAGAAAGCTGTACTACTCGCAACGGCCAGATGTGTACGAAAATTTTTGGGAGATACACCTGCATACCAAGTCACCTAGGGCTCGATAACACGGAAAGAGTCCCACCAGAGCTCAATCCTTTTGATACCGTAGGTATCTGGGATGAGTCAATTTTCCCCTTTGAGGGAGTGTGAGCCGTATGGCTAAATCATAATACTAATGATAATAGACAAGAGAGACAAGGTAATAGAGAGAATTTTAATAATAATAATAATTATAATAGGCAAGATTTTAACACCAGGAGAAATGCACAAAGATATAATTACAACAGACAGGTAAATTATGTAAGGGGTCAGAGCTGCGAAGACAGTCAACGGAATAGTACATGGCAAGAAAATATGAATAGTAGAAGTGAAAGTAGTGAAAGACATCGAGAATTAGATCCAAATGATCAGACACAATCTGACAATCCTAATAATCCAAATTTTATGTAGAGGACTTTCTGAATTTCAAGTTGGGCCATTGTCATTATGAAAAACCTTCGGAATTTATTTCTTTAGATGAATATAAAAATTTTGAATCTATTAATTTAATTTATATAAATGCTATGGCCCAAAATAACATGATTAAGGTTATGATTGATACTGGTTCAGAAAGTACTCTAGTCTCGGAAAATTTTATTTTTAATACATTAAAATTAACAGATATAATCAAGATTCCAAAAATTAAAATAATAGGTGCAAATAATAAGAAGCTGGGAGAAATTAATAAACTGGTTAATTTTAAAATTGATATTCTTAATAAACAAATTAGTATGCAAGGATTTATTGTCAAGGACTTATGTGTTGACATTTTAATGGGAAATGACGAACTGGAAAAGAATAAAGTAAAGATAGATTTTGAAGAAAAAATGGTAACTTTGGAAGGGAAAAAAATAGGGTTTATGGAGAGAGAAGAGGTGGAACAAGGAATAAGAGTTGATGGTATAATATTACAAGAAAATAATTATGTTGATGAAGAGAAAATGTATTATGATAGGGAAATGTCCAATAATATTAAAAAGAATAATAATTATAATGAATATTTAAGGAATGGTAAATTTGAGCAGAAGGATGCCTACGGAGCGGAGTGCGTAAAATTGGAAGGAAGGACTAATGATTTTATAATGAAAAATAATTTTATTTGTAAAGAAGAAGAAGTTATAGAAAGTTTAAGTTGCCCTGAACAATATAAATTAATAGTCGTTTCCATATTGCGGCAACACAAGGGGCTTATCAATAAAGAAAATAGAATTGCACAAAATTATACCCATAGTATAAAGGTTAAGGAAGAAAAAGACTTTAAAATAAAATCATACCCAATACCATATAAATATAGAGAAGAAGTAAACAGAGAAATTAAGAACATGCTAAAAGATGGCATCATTGAAAAGGCAGATACATGTTTTATAAACCCAATAGTAGTGGTACGTAAAACATCAGGTGAAATCAGATTATGTCTAGATGCAAGGAATATTAACAATATCACCGAAAAGCAATTTGAAGCACCAATGAGTATAGATGGAATATTAGGAAGAATTACAGGAATGTCTTTTTTCACAAAAATCGATTTGCGGCATAGTTTCTGGTTAATTCCCCTAGAAAGGAAAAGTAGACAGTATACAGGATTTCAGATAGATGGAGTTGTCTATCAGTTCAAAGTAGTACCATTTGGACTTCAATCATCTTGCAGTGCTTTATGTAGATGTCTTCATGATATCTTGGATCAATATGAACATTTTGTAATTCACTACATTGATGATATATTAATTTTTTCTAAAACGGCTGAGGATCACGAAAAACACCTAAAAATTATAATTGACAGATTAGATGAAGTTGGACTAAAAATAAATCAAGAAAAATGTAAATTTTTTCAAAAAGAAGTAATATATCTAGGATATAAACTTAACACTAAAGGAATAGAGATGGATCCAGAACGAATACAGGTTATTCAAGAATATAAAACACCACACAATTTAAGAACTTTAAGAGGATTTATTGGTATAGTTAATTATTATAAAAGGATGATACCAGACCTAAGTAAAAAAGAAATTCCATTACTTGAACTATTAAGAAAAGATGTACGATGGAAATGGAACGAGAGGAGAGAACTAGCATTCCAAGAAATAAAAAATATTTTTCTGACAAATTTACAAGTATACCATCCTGACTATACAAAACCATTCACGTTAAGAACAGATGCATCAATTGAGAGATTATCGGGGGTATTATTACAAACATATAATGGAGTAGATTACCCGATACAATTTATTTCAAGAATTACAAAGCCACACGAAAAGGGGTACTCAGTATCAGAATTAGAATTAGCAAGTATCATACACTGTGTCACAAAATTAAGATTTTATTTATTGGGTAATGATTTTACCATCGAAACAGATCATCAAGCATTAACATCTATATTAAAAAACAAATATGGAAACAGTCGAGTCCACCGTTGGAGCCTACTACTAAGTGAATATAGTTTTGAAATCAAATACATTTCAGGAAAATCAAACATAGTGGCAGATGCTTTGTCAAGGTTAGAAAATATACCACAAAATGGACAAAGAACACTAAAAGTTGGAATAAATCAATTAGTAGAAAGCACAGGGTTATACTCTAAAGAACAGATAATGAGAGATCAAATCAATCTTGAGGAAAAGGAAAAGCAACTTAGTAAAGATGGGGTGTATTATAAAATAATCAATGGAATAGAAGTATATGTAATCAGTAGAAGTTTGACCAAGGAAATAATGAAAGATTTACATAACAATTACATGCATATAGGATCAAGAAAGCTTTGGATGCTCTTTAGGGATAATTATTTTACAAAGAATGATCTGAGCATAGCAAAAGAAATCACGACACAGTGTCATATATGTCAATTAAATAAAGAAAAGAATTTCAAAAATAAAAACACATATAAGTCTAATGTTTCATATGAAAAACTAAACACAGTTTCCATGGATTTTATTTCAAATTTAATTCCCAGTCCAACAGGAAAAAAGCATATACTAGTGATAGTTGATTTATATACAAAATTTATTAAGCTATATCCATGCTCAAGAACAAATGTTAAAACATTAAAGATATATATTAATCAATTTTCTGAAGAAATAGGACCATTTAGAAATTGTATCATTGATAACGCTACCTATTTTAACAACCAAAATCTTCGAACATTTTGTGAGAAAAAGGGTATCAAGATGCATTTTACAAGTATAAGGCATCCACAGGCAAACCCAGCAGAAAGATATATTAAAGAAGTAATTAAATATTTAAGGATTGTATGTTATGAAAATCATCTAACTTGGGAGCAGCATGTACATGAAGTAGAATATTTTTTAAATAATACCCATAATTTAAATACAGAAGAAATACCAGAATATTTAATGTTTGGACATATAGGAAACAGAAAATGGATTAGTGAATATAATAAAGATAAGTATGAAGCAGTGTTACAAAAAGTAAATCAAAGAATCATGAGGAAAGCTGAAAAATATGTGAGAAAACATAATCGAAAAATAAAGAAACCAATAACATTTCAAAGAGGAGAACAAGTACTAGTCAGAAATCTCAGAAGAGGAAATTTGAGAGAAAATCTATGTAAAAAATTCCAACCCTTATTTGAAGGCCCTTATATCATAACAAATCAGAATGCAATAAATAGTTATGTGTTGATGGATGCAGATAATAAAATTAGAGGCATATTCCACATTAATGATATTTTCAAATATTATCATGATGAGACTGAATAACTTTCAAAAGTATGTAATACTTACTATAAATCACATTGTTTGCCAGAGATTTTCTGTATAAAATTTGTAATTCCAACTGCTAAGAACGACACAGTCTAGCGTTTAAAAAAACACAGAATGGTATAGGTTTTAAAATATCACATATTTGCATTGATATAAATATAAAAATACAGTAGTTAGAAGCATTAGAAGATGTAAATACATACAAAATGTAAATGTAAACATGTAAACACTAAACACAAAATGGCATCTGAATTGACATTGACAATTTTGACATAGATAAATTTAAGGTATGTTCAGTATGTTCCATGAGTGACAGTTAGTAGTCAGGTTATTTGTGTTACGTCATGAGGCATTTTTTTACATAAAAGAGTATTAGATGATAGCAGATGAATGGGATGAATGTATTAGTTTGTTTATGAATTTTTTTGAGTTATTTTATTAGATTAATATTAGATTTAAGAATTTGCATAGAATAAAGGAAAATTAATGTTTGAAAAAATTTTAATTACATTCAATTTTTTTAACATTATTTTGGGGTAATTGTAACGATATGACTATGTCCTAAAACAGAGTATGTCGAAGATCAGAGAACGTAGTATCCGATTAAAGTGTTTAGAAACCAAAATGGACTGAAATGGCGATTATAGATGTAATTTATAGAAAATATACCATAGAATAGTATAAAAATTATTAAAGATCATATCATTTATATGAGGACATTCAAAATTAGCATAAGAAATTTATTAAAACCTTATGTAGGGACTTATATTTGTTTTTTTTTTAATAATTGAGATAATGTAAATAGATAAATGGACATTTCAAACAATAATTATAGGTTAAAATAATAATATTTAACATTTAAGATGTTAATTTTATACAGAAGTAATAATTCTGATTTGAAATGCCTTAAAATCAATTAAAATAAATAATAAAACAAAAATAACTCTATAGGATGGTGGATGACATACTAATTTGACATAGTATGTTAAAAAAAGAAGGAATTGAAGTTTTCTATTTGTCATAATGTTTTTTTGTTTTTCGTTTGGAATGTTCTGGAAGAAAAATTGGAAAAAAAGGAGGTGTCACAATGACAAAAGGAGGCAGTCAAGAAATTAGAAATGAAGCTATAAATTTGATAGAGAAAAAGATTTGAAAATTAACAGAAAATATAATAATTTAGCATAAACATGATAAATTTGGTATAATCGAAAAGAAATTAGATAAATATTTGAAGAAAACTTACTTATAATTTGGTAAAGTATCCTTTAATATATAAAAATACTATGTATCCTGAATTTGAACCAGCATAGTGTGGATAATTTATTAGAAATATAAAGAAGAATTTGTGAAGTATCCATAATTGTAAATATTAATAATTTTTGAAACAATATATTAATAATAGTATCCTGTTTCCTGATCCTGGAGTTGAAAGTTGAAATAAAATTGAGAAGAAAAGAAATATTTTATTTGACAGTTTTGACACTGACAATTGACCTGGTCTTACATCCATTAATTTTTCAGCCATCCAACAATTCAAATTTTATAAAATATTAATAAGAAGGCATTCAGTGACAGTAATTATAAGGTACTGGAATTTGTTTTATTTAATTGTAGGAAGTTTTTCAAGTTATATTGTTTTTCAAATTTAGATTTCTATTTTTTTTTGTTATCACATTTAAACATTCAATTTTATGTTCAATTTAGATTATAATAAAAACATTTAAAAAACTATTTAACAAACTAATTCTTTCAGAACCGCGACAAAAACCCTATTTCACAATAATATCCATTATAAATATCAAAAATAATATATCATTACAAATTATATATAATATATATATATATATATATATATATATATATATATATATATATATATATATATATATATATATACAGGGTGGTTCATCATATTCGCCTCGGTGTCTGTACGGAAAACCACTTAACATTTTAAAAAAATTTCTTCACAGAAATATACAGGGCCATTAATTCTACAATCTAAAAATAATGTGAATTATACAGGGTGCTCCAAAAAACAGTGGTATATCAAAGTTTTATTTTTTGTTATGAAATGCCCTATATCTGATGACATTTTTGAATTAACCTTAAAAAATAAACTATACTTTCATAAGGGATCCCTATACCTAAATACAGGGTGTTTTGATTTATTTCGATTTTTATAAAAATGTAAGGTTTTAGAAAAAAATAAATATCTACGAATCTAAGAATCAGTAACAAATTCTTTCTTGGATCTTAATAATAGATTACTTAGCATACTTAAACAGATGATTATTGTAGCAAAGTTTCTTACAGGGTGGTCAAAATATGAGATTGTATTATTAACAATTTCACGCTGTAATAACTTACTTATTTTAAATAGAACACCCTGTATCTTACTAGTCTATCGCGTAGAAAATTTACTTAGCTTTCAATTTGTATAAGGGTTTCCTATACCTATCTTTTTACAGGGTGGTCAAAATATTAGATTGTTCTATTAACAACTTCAAGCTGTAATAACTTACGTATTTTAAATGGAACACCCTGTATTTTACTAGGCTATCGCGTAGAAAATTTATTTAGCTTTCGATTCCTATTAGTGTTTCCTATACCTATGTCTCTTCATTTTTTAAATATTTAAAGATTTCCTAATTTGTAAGCTTTAAAAATTAGAATTAAGTACCTATGTCATGGTTATGTACAGTACATCACCAACACCGGCAATATACATAGATAAGGTACTGTCATTAATAAAATTTTCATTGTTATCATGTAGTCACACAGAGTGTTGTATTATTTTAGTTGATTTTGGCCTACATGTGACATTGAATAATATATTTATATTAAACTGCATACCCTATATTAGATGCCGTATTCTGGAAGATATTTAAATTATATTTCATTCCGTATTAAGTATTTTCCATATCTTAAACCGACGGTTATTAAGCAAATTTAAGAACACCACTTTTTGTTTGAATCTTTGAATCGCAATTACAAACAATTAAATGCAATGGCTACTATGACGAAAACGAGCCTATTGTACAAAAATTTGTAAGAATGGGTATTTACAGAATAACATGGGAATTTATATTTACAGAATAACATGTGTATTGAGAATGAATGGAATTGAAGAGATTTTAAATATCTTTCATTATAAAGAATTGAATATCGAGTATGTCATTTAAAATTAGAACACTATATGTGATTAAATGATAAAAATGTGAATTTTATTAACGAAAGTATCTTGACTAAGATATTTAAGTATATTGCCGGTGTTGGTGACGCGTTGTACATAACCACGACATAGGTACTTAATTCTAATTTTTAAAGCTTACAAATTAGGAAATCTTTAAATATTTGATAAATGAAGGGAGATAGGTATAATAATCCCTAATAAGAATTGAAAGCTAAGTAAATTTTTTACGCGATAGACTAGTAAGATACAGGGTGCTCCATTTAAAATAAGTGAGTTATTACAGCTTGAATTTGTTAATATAATAATCTAACATTTTGACCACCCTGTGAAAAGATAGGTATAGGAAACTTTAATATAACTTGAAAGCTAAATAAATTTTCTACGCGATTGCCTAGTAAGATACAGGGTGTTCTATTTAAAATAAGTAAGTTATTACAGCTTGGATTTGTTAATAGAACAATCTAATATTTTGGCCACCCTGTAAAAAATAGGTATAGGAAACCCTTATACAAATTGAAAGATTAGTAAATTTTCTACGCGATAGACTAGTAAGATACAGGGTGTTCCATTTAAAATAAGTAAGTTATTACAACGTGAATTTGTTAATATTACAATCTCATATTTTGACCACCCTGTAAGAAACTTTGTTGCAATAAGCATCTGTTTAAGTATGCTAAGTAATCTATTATTAAGATCCAAGAAAGAATTTGTTACTGATTCTTAGATTCGTAGATATTTATTTTTTTCTAAAACCTTACATTTTTATAAAAATGGAAATAAATCAAAATACCCTGTATTTAGGTATATGCAACCCTTATGAAAGTATAGTTTATTTTTTAAGGTCAACTTAATAATGTCATCAGATATAGGGCATTCCATAAGAAAAAATATAACTTTGATATACCACTATTTTTTGGAGCACCCTGTATAATTCGCATTATTTTTAGATTGTAGTATTAAAGGCCCTGCATATTTCGGTGAAGAAATTTTTTTTAAATATCCATTGGTTTTCCGTACAGAGACCGAGGCGGATAAGATGAACCACCCTGTATATATATATATATATATATATATATACATCCTACTATCAATTTGGCATCGATACATTATGCATTTACCATCGATTTGGCATCGTCTTGCAAAGTGGCATCTGTATATCGATGCCACTTTACACTACCTTAATAACTTTATTCCTGTACTTGCTACCAGAAGTCTAATCAGCTCGGTAGTTAGAGATTTGATTCCTTGATGTTACTTTAATATATCAGCTTTCCTTGTTTACCTCTTACTAAGTTATATAAGTTTATTCCATAAAATGTTTGAGTCCAAAATGATCGTACAGTGAAAATATTATATACATTTAGTTCAGTGTTTTACCGTTTTGTCGCTGCCGTTATATACATGAAAACGTATATCCCACTTTCATTATCAATCATTTTGGCATCAGAAATTTGGCATCACTGTTGAATACAATATTATTCACAACGAAAAATAGACAATTTGAGAATGTATATATTATTTTCATAAAGAAATCAGTCTGGCATCATGTTTTATTGTTTTCACCCAATTTTGAAAAAATGTGAAAACTTTGTATTATCCTCGTCCGTCTGTCCGTCTGTCTGTAACCACAACTCCTCCGTCAATATACCAGCTAGAATGACAAATGAGGTATCAAATGAAAGCTGATAATCCAAGGATGGTACTAAAGGTGAGATATTTGACCTTGGCGGTCTGTCCGTCGGTCTTTACGACCGCGAATATAACTCCTCCATCATTATACCAGGTAGAATGACAAATGAGGTGTCAAATGAAAGCATATAATCCAAGGATGGTACTAACGGTGAGATATTTGACCTAGGCTGTCTTTCCGTCGGTCCCTCCGACCGCAAATATAACTCCTCCGTCATTATACCAGGTAGAATGACAAATGAGGTGTCAAAAGAAAGCTTATAATACAAGGATGGTACTAAAGGTGAGATATTTGCCTTAGGCGGTCTGTGACTCGGTCCCTCCGACCGCGAATATAACTTATCCGTCATTATACCAGGTAGAATGACAAATGAGGTGTCAAATGAAAGCTGATAATCCTAGGATGGTACTAAAGGTGAGATATTTGACCTAGGCTGTCTTTCCGTCGGTCCCTCCGACCGCGAATATAACTCCTCCGTCATTATACCAGGTAGAATGACAAATGAGGTGTCAAAAGAAAGCTTATAATACAAGGATGGTACTAAAGGTGAGATATTTAACTTAGGCGATCTGTGCGCCGGTCCCTCCGACCGCCAATATAACTCCTCCATCATTATACCAGGTAGAATGACAAATGAGGTGTCAAATGAAAGCTTATATTCCAAGGATGGTAATAAAGGTGAGATATTTGACCTAGGCTGTCTTTCCGACGGTCCGTACGACCGGGAATATAACTCCTCCGTCATTATACCATGTAGAATGAGAAATGAGGTGTCAAATGAAGGCTGATATTCCAAGGATGGTACTAAAGGTGAGATATTTGACCTACATGGTCTGTCCGTCGGTCCGTCCGACCGCGAGTATAACTCCTCAATCATTATACCAGGTAGAATGATAAATGAGGTGTCAAATGAAAGCTTATAATCCAAGGATGGTACTAAAGGTGAGATATTTGGCCTAGGCAATCTTTCTGTCGGTCCGTACGACCGCGAATATAACTTCTCCGTCATTATACCAGGTAGAATGACAAATGAGGTGTCAAATGAAAGCTTATATTCCAAGGATGGTACTAAAGGTGAGATATTTGACCTACATGGTCTGTCCGTCGGTCCGTCCGACCGCGAGTATAACTCCTCAATCATTATACCAGGTAGAATGATAAATGAGGTGTCAAATGAAAGCTTATAATCCAAGGATGGTACTAAAGGTGAGATATTTGACCCAGGCTGTCTTTCCGTCGGTCCGTACGACCGCGCATATAACCCCTCCGTCGTTATACCAGGTAGAATGACAAATGAGGTGTCAAATGAAAGCTGATAATCCAATGATAGTACTACAGGTGAGCGATTTGACCTAGGCTGTCTTTCCGCCGGTCCGTACGACCGCGACTATAACTTCTGCGTCTTTATACCAAGTAGAATGACAAATGAGGTGTCAAATGAAAGCTGATAATCCAATGATGGTACTACAGGTGAGCGATTTGACCTAAGCTGTCTTTCTGCCGGTCCGTACGACCGCGACTATAACTTTTGCGTCTTTATACCAAGTAGAATGATAAATAAGGTGTCAAATGAAAGCTTATAATCCAAGGATGGTACTAAAAGTGAGATATTTGGCCTAGACAATCTTTCTGTCGGTCCGTACGACCGCGAATATAACTTCTCCGTCATTATACCAGGTAGAATGACAAACAAGGTGTCAAATGTAAGCTGGTAATACAAGGATGGTACTAAAGGTGAGATATTTGACCTAGGCGGTCTGTCGGTGGGTCCGTCCGACCGCGAATGTAACTCCTCTATCATTATACCAGCTATAATAATAAATGAGGTGTCAAATGAAAGCTTATAATCCAAGGATGGTACTAAAGGTGAGATATTTGAGCTGGGTACTCTTTCTGTCGGTCCGTACGACCGCCAATATAACTCCTCCGCCATTATACCGGGTAGAATGACAAATGAGGTGTCAAATAAAAGCTTGTGGGTGAAAACCTAGGACTTACGAAGTCCAATTTAAAAATAGGGCATATCAGAGATATGCCTTAGACATCATAGAAGACAATGACACAGAAAAATCAAACAAGCAATATGTCAAAAGGGCCTTAGTTATGTATCTTCGGTCCTGTTGGTCCAATCGTGATGTATAGCACCTCAAATGATAGGATTTGACAAACAGAATACAATGAGAGAAAAATCAAATACAACCTCATGTCAAAAGGGGCCTTAGTCGCGTATCTTCGGTCCTATAAGACCAATCGTGACGTACGGCATCTCAAATAATAGGACTTGACAAATAAAATACAATGACACAGAAAAATCAAATACAGCAACAAGTTAAAAGGGCCCTAGTTATGTATATCTAGTCCTATTGGTCCAATTGTGACGTACAGCAGCTCAAATGGTAGGGTTTAATGAACAGAATACAATGACACAGAAAAATCAAATACAGAAATATGTCAAAAGGGCCTTATTTACGTATCATCGCTCCTATTGGTCCAATCGTGGCGTACAGCACCTAAAATAACTGGATTTGACTAATATAATACAATGACGTATGAAAATCAATTACAGCATCATGTCAAAAGGGCCTTAGTCTTGTATCTACGGTTCTATTGGTTCAATCGTGACGTACAGCGTCTGAAATGATGGGATTTAACTGGCAGAATAAGATGGTGTAGACAAATGAAAATGACGGCATGTAATAACACTTTAAAATTGTAGAAATAAAATGGATTAACACACATGGTATGACATATTAGGTGAGAGTATTTAACAAATAGAATACGATTACATACGTCCAGGTTTTGACAAGCGACTTCTCTACATATGATAAACGCGAAAGGGCCCCAACGTTCACTGCTCGACATAGGCCTCCCGTTCACTGCATATACCCACTGCTTTCTGACGCTGTGACTTGAGAGGATAGGATTTAACGAATAGAACGACAAAGAAGACTAAACAAGGCAGCTCACGGGAAAAACACAACTGTCCGTTTTATACTCTACAGGGAAGCATCAAATATTCAACGTAAGAATATATTAGAGTATAACGGTATGATAAATCTTTTTCTTCTTTTTTTCATTTAGTGCATTCCGTACGTTTTTTAAACATAATCAGGAGAAGTTGTTGAATTTCTGAAGTCTATAAAAGAATTTCTTAACAAACCTTTTTTTAATTGTGTTATGGATTATTTTTAAGAATGTGTTTAAAAGGCAGTTCGCAGGCTTATTGTTCAATGGTCTTATCACTTTCAAGCGCCTGTCTTTTTTGTAGGACTATTAATTGTTACTTGTGATTTCAACCATTCTAGCGGGGCAATGCCTTTTCTATAACTGAAATGAATATTGTTATCCATTTAATTTTTTTCCTCAATTAATTGAATGCCTCCTACTGGTGTTTGGTCTAAGCTTACCGCTTTTCCCCATTTAAGCTAAACTGCTCGTCAAAAGTTAGGGATATAGAAAATTATGCTCATTTTCATAGCTAATTTTTTCGAGAACAGATTAACGGATTCCACTATTTTTTTTTAATATTTTAGATTTTTCTTTAGTATTTACACAGTTGTGCAAAGGTTTACACAAACTTCTTTTTTGTACTTATACCGAGTGGTAGGTATAAGTACAGAAAAGAAGTTTGAGTAAACCTCTTGATAGGTATTAGTTACGTATCTTCACTCCCATTGGTCCCAACGTGTCGTACGGCGGCTCAAATCATTGGAATCAGCCAACAGAATACAATGACTAGGGAGCGGATTTATATGCGATCAATTTTGATGAAATATTCGCATATATATGCGGTAAAAAATTACGAAATATGCGCAAGATATGCACAAAAATTCAAAAAAATGCGCATTTCGGGAAACCACAAATTTTCTGTCTTATTTAGTAATCTTATTTATTATTTTTCAAATAAAATCATTTTTTATATATGCAATTTATTCACAGTTTTTACAAAAACTGCTACCAATAGTTACCTATTTAAAATAAAACAACAATATCACTATAAATATATCTTCGATTATAATTCACTACAATGTGTTTTTGCAAATTCTTTACGAGGAAACATATTCTTTGATCAGACAAAATATTTTTATAACTTGAAAAACTCCTTTCAACATCGATAATTGGTGCGTATTTAAAATAACTTGTTAATTTCCGTTAGAAAATCGTAAAACTTTGGCTAAAGGTGTAAATTCTCTTAACAATAGAGGATTTAAAAAATCACCAAAATTATAGGTAGGTACCTACCCTAATAGCACAAGGACGTCCAATGGACGTCCTTCACGGACTTTAGGGACGTCCATTGGACGTCCGTTTTCGTCCGAGGAACGTCCTTTATACGTCCTATTTTGGTCCAAATGTCGCGCTACCGAACGTCCATTGGACGTCCATCTAATGTCCGAGGGGACATATATTGGATCTTAATCGGACGTAAATTGGACCTTAATCGGACGTCCTAGGGGACGTAAATTGGACCCTAATCGGACGTAAATTGGACCTTAATCGGACGTAAATTGAACCTTAACCGGACATAAATTGGACCTTAATCGGACGTAAATTGAACCTTAATCGGACGTAAATTGGACTTTAATCGGACGTAAATTGGACCTTAATCGGACGTAAATGGGACCTTAATTGGACGTAAATTGGACCTTAATCGGAGTAAATTGGATCTTAATCGGACGTCTTAGGGGACGTGAATTGGACATTAACAGGACGTCCAATTTTGGTCCACATTCCACGTTGCCAAACGCCCAATGGAGGTCCACCTAACGTCCGAAGGGACGTTCGGTGGACGTCAATTGGGCCTTCATAGGACGTCCCAGTTTGGTCCAATGTATTGCTGCCGATCATCCATCTAACGTCCTGGGAGGACGTTCGGTGGACGTCTAGAGACGATATTTATACCTGTGGAGAATGTATTGTGGGAAATAAAAAATATATTTTTTAAGGAACTTATATTACATCTTATATTAATTTACAATTATTGGATATTAGATTATTTACATTAAATTATAATTACATTTCTCCAAGAAATTAACGCACCACCTTAAAAATGGGCCATTTTTGATGTCTCGAATTTCCTAAAGCCATTGTCCCATCTAAGTGATTTTTTTAATAATATTATAGCCTAGGCTATATGGGCTACCTCCATCAGCTTGTCATGCACGGGGAGCTATACTGTAATAATATTATATCACATCGCTGAGGGAACTCTACATTACATATACTTTTCGAATCAAAACTTTTATTCTCTTAATATTATTACTTAAAAAATATATACTATATTCGTCTCGCTAAACTCGAAAAATAACTTATAAACCATAAAAATCTCCAAAAATATAAATGACATAAATGAGAATTGGCACAATTATTATTATGGTTTTAAGTTGATTTTTCGGATTTAACTACAATATTATGCAAAAAATTATGTTATATCGCAGATTTAAAATGGGTTTATCTCGAAAACAGTTATATTAAGTTTAGCGAGATGATTGTAGTACACTTTTTTTAAGTAAAAATATTAAGAGAATAAAAGTAGACTGGTACGCAGTCTGATTTTTGCATAAGAGTTTAATGAAATGGTAACAAATCAATTGGAAGTTCTGTCCGACAAAATACATGGAACGTTTTCGGTAGTCTGATGTTCCAAATTTTTAACCTGTTCCACAATTAAAACTTCCCCGGTTCCAGTATTCCCGTACATCAAAGTTTGTCCGACTAGACACCGTGAAGCTATTAACAAATTTTCAGCTTGCTGTTAATCAACTTTTTTTATTACGCGGGATCCAGGTCTATAAATGAATACAATAAATAAGTAGGTAGGTACATATTATACACTTATTTATACGAGTACAATTAATAGTAGAGCTGGTTTTTGGGATGTTACAAGCAGCATTTGCATTTCCACAGAGATACTTATGACAGAAATAATAAAATACCGAGACGGACTATTATTATAATAATTTACAATAGGACCCGACCGACGGCCGACGCTATAGGGACAGGTAAAATTTATGACTGAACAATGCACCGAGCATCGATACAAGCAATATGTACCGGTCGAAGGTTATTTTTTATTGTGCCAAATGGACGTATATAGTACCTACCTTTAAAAATCGAATACACAAATTAAAAGATATTTAACAACCATAAAGATTTGTCAAACTCTATCACCGACTTCATGAAAACAAGTATTACTATATTATTTGATGGTTTTTGCTGTAAATTTTAAAGGATTGACATGAAATTTGGCATACGCATAGCTAACATGCCAAAGAAAAAAAGTGATATTGTGCCAATGTTTGCTATTGCCCTGGGGTGAGTTTCACTCTTTCTCTGGGGTGAAAAACGTTCAAAATAAGTCCGGACTTCGATAAACTGATTAATATTAAGCAACCTTTATTCCATACTTACAAAGTATGTGTACTTACAAATTAGTATGTGAATTTGGGGGGTGAGTTTCACCCCGAGGAGGGGTGATATACAAAATATAGATAGATACACAAAAGATATACAAAAATGTTTCAAAACATCGAAAAAATGTGGTAAAATGCAAATATACATATCATATTATGATAAAATTGCGATTTTGGCGATTTGCCTTTTTGGATAGAATGATGATGATGTTGATTAGGATAAAACTGCGAAGAATTTTTTTATCGAAATATAGTAAAAAATATGAAAAATATACCAAAAAGCTTGAAAAAATATGTAAGTATGTAAGGAAAAACATAAATAATTAAATAAACTTTTGACAACACAACACAAAAGTTTGAAACACTCACTATTTGGATTGGTTGTCCTGGCTTGTGATTTTCTTCTTTGCAGATGACGCTCACGGATCGATGTCAATGTCCAACGGACGTCCGAGCACGGACGTCCAATGGACGTCCAAAGGACGTTCATATTTATTCAACACGTAAGTACGTCCAACGTTGGACGTCCGAAGGACGTTCATTTATAGTCCATCCGCATTAGGACTAAAACTGGACCTATTTTGGGCACACGTACGCTCAACTTCAAAAAGATGCTCTCAATATTCATCTGTAGTAAGGATACATTGATAAAAATTATATTTTTGCTTATTAGAATTAACCACCAAACTTCTATCATCTTGGTAACGGGAATAATAAAACATTATAAAGTCCACTTTACATCAACAATAATTGAACAAGAAATTGACGACAAGTTATTCAAGGTCAAATTTGGCTTATACAAAACACAATTCTACTTCCAATTTTGCCGTGAATAAACAGAAAATAAAGAAATTTGACAAAATAAAACATATCCAATTGTTCTATTTCATCAAATTCCTTCATTTTCTTTTACAAATCATACATTTTGTACTCGTCAAATTTGGCCTTGAATAACTTAGTCAGTTTCTTGCTCAATTTATTGTTGATGTAGAGTGGACATAACGAATAATTTACCGATCAGATTTTCACACTTTACATAAAAACAAAAACATGTATTAGATATTAAACTACATATACAGTTTTGAATTAAATATGATTTATAATCTTTTCCATTTAAACTATTTTATTAACATAATTAAGTTAATATTTTATTAAATAATTTTGCTGTTTAATCCCCTTATTGGTAGAATATGTCCAATATGGACGATTAGAAAAGGTCCGTATTTCGTCCGAGTACGGACGTCCAAAGGACGTTCATATTTATTCCACCCGAAGGACGTCCAACACCGGACGTCCGAAGGACGTACATATTTAGTCCACCCGAAGGACGTCCAACGCCGGACGTCCAAAGGACGTACATATTTAGTCCACCTGAAGGACGTCCAACGCCGGACGTCCAAAGGACGTACATATTTAGTACACCCGAAGTACGTCCAGCGTCGGACGTCCAAAGGACGTCCGTTTATGGTCCATGGAAGTTAGGACCAATAATTGACCTATTTTGGACGTCCAAAGGACGTCGTGTGCTATTAGGGTATTAAATATAACAAAAGTATATAAAATTCGGATTTCCTGGTAAAACATCCTTCGTCATTTTAACATCCTACAATCATTTCATAACGGCGGCGTATTATCCTATAAGTACTTTGTGTAGAGATCGTTTATTTTCTAAGAAAAAATGAAAGGCGGTTAATGAGCTGTCTCCCTTGGTTCTCGAATTAATACAGACCACAGCCTGTGCGTGGAAATATTTTGTCGAATTAAAAAATTTAAATTTTGTTTTGGACTAATGAAATAAAACATTTTAGTAGTTCCAAAATGACACAAAATCTAGGCATCGGATAAAAAAGTTTATTTGAAGAAAGTGTATTTTTTTGTTCTTCTTAATGGCGGTACAGGCTCGTTTTTTTAATATTGTATTTAATTACAGAATAATTTTCAAATATTACCTAATATATTTTTCAAATTGGGCTCTGTACCGCCATTCTTTATTATATTACGGATACGTGTGCCAAATATCTTGAAAAAATATTCAAAATTACAGCCGCAATCTTGGAACGCGTTTTGGCTACCTGTTGATCGCTACTGTATCACCTTAAACAATTTTTTAAACAAATTCACAAAAATAATTTTTCATTACGAACGATTTTTTAGATAAGTTGGGTTATTCTGAGCAAAAAAGGTATCTTGAGATTTTTCTCTAAAATTGATTTTTGTCGAGTTATATGGCCATTTTCGCATTTTTCAGGTTTTAAATCGCGTATAACTCGACAACAATCAATTTTAGAGAAAATTGACAAGAGACCTTTTTTGTTCAGAATGTCCAAAATTATCTAAAAAAAAATTGTTCAAAGTGAAAAAATTATTTTTGTGGATTTGTTTAAAAAATTGTTTAAACAATTTTTCGACCACGGCACCTTGTGAATATGTTATAAGGACCTCTTTTTGAGTAAGTTTGTGCAAAAAAATCGAATCGGAATAATTTCACTAACAGGGGCGACGATAAATCCGGGACTATAGCGCTAATTATTAATAAATAAAAATAACAGCTTTGTAATAAAATAATGACAAAAATCTCTTAAGGACCTTGAAGCAAGGGTTTGAAACTTGATCTGCTCACTTTTTAATTTCATAATAATAACTTTTAATCGAGTTATTAAGACTTAAAAATGGCTATTTTCGCATTTTTCAAATTTTTAATCGCATATAACTCGACAACAATCAATTTTAAACAAAAATGGCAAGACACCTTTTTTGCCCAGAATGACACAAGTTATCTAAAAAAAATTGTTCGAAATGAAAAAATTGTTTTTGTGAATTTGTTTCAAAAAAATTTTTTAAACAATTTTTCGACCAATGCACCGCCCGGTACCCTTTGGATATGTTATAAGGACCTCTTTTTGAGTAAGTTTGTGCAAAAAAATCGAATCGGAATAATTTCGCTAGCGGGGGCGACGATACTGCCCGGTCTACTTTTGATGCTGATGGTGATAGAATAGATACTTTTTATATAACAAAAATAAAACTTTTTTTAAACTCTTTAAAAAATTTGTGGCGGGTTTTCCCCGAAAAGTGCGTTATTTTTTGGACATTTTACGTTGAACTAGTCGATTTGGAATTTGACGAATAAGAACCAACTTTTGATTAGCTCCAACTCTGTTTTTATTGTGTGTCCAGACTTCATACATACATCATTTTTTTTACTGTTTTATAAGCTTTATATTTGCTAGGAATAGTTTTTCGATCAAATACTTACTTTTTGATTTATTTGCGAAAAACCATCAAAAAACAAAAGTTACAAGGAATTTAATTAGTTTATCCACTTACGGACTTATTTGGACCTATATTTTTTCACACTCGAGAAGGGGGTGGTACTCATCCCCAGAAAAAAAGCACACACTGGCACTCTGATGTTCATTTCGCGAAATATCGCAGGGTTCGTATTTAAAATTTTTAATTTACTCCTCACCCCTTTCCGTGGGGGTTCGTTTTTGGTATCATTCGATAGACTTTTGAAAAATATTGAACACGCATTTTTTAGTTTTTCGATCTGACGTTCATTTCGCGAAATATTCGCTTTTTTGTGAAACTTTGTGACTCGCCCATCATTTCTTCAGATTTGGGAACACTTAATAATCGGAGGGGGCCAAGTCAGGAGAGTAAGCCGCATGAGAAAGTAATTAGAACCCCAACTCGAATTTTTGCTACTGTCACAACGCTCTTGTGAGTCGATGTATTGTCTTAGGTCTTGAGAACACTTTTTCTTCTGCTTATGGAGTCGTTTTTCATTCATCACATACCGGAACTCACCACATAAATTTTGAAGACCCTGGCATCAAAACTGTATTAAATTATATGTGATCTAAGTAAGTTAATGAAAAGTCAGAATAGATAGAGTAGAACACTTATAAAAAAAATTGTAACAAGCAATTGGACATCGTAAGTTCTAATTTTTCACAAAAAGTGACCGGAAGTTGAACCGGCAGTCGATATTTGAACCCTTCGTGTAACTTTTTGTCAGCTGATAATATGACGGATGAATTTTGTTCACCGACAGATATGGACGAACAGACAGGCATGAAACCGAAAGTATGTATTTGTTCTGGTCTTTCTTAGTCGTGTTGACCAATAGTTTGTACTATTTCGACGAATTTAAAACAGTACTTTCGGTTGCAACTCTGGAACAGGCAGTCCGAGGTCAAACTTCTCACATGTAATATCATATTTTGGTTATAGGCTTTCATTTGACACCTTATTTGTCATTCTTTCTGTCCTACTAATAGACGAGTTGTGTTTATTGACGGACAGACATGGATAATTCTAGGTTTTCACATTTAATGATAAAAACAATAATTATACAATTCAGTTAACCTGACTATATCATTGTGATAATGACTTCTTATCTAAAAGTGACAACGGCAATAATTGCCGTTGTAATAATTATTATTCCATTCACTCACGATAAAATATCGCAAAACCTCCAGATTTTAAAGAACCGCTTGGATTGACATAAAATTTGGCACACACGTAGCTAAAATGCCAAAGAAAAAAGTGAGATTATGCCGATATGTTCTCTTGTCCTGGATGTGACTTTCACCCCTTCTTGGAGGTGAAAAAACATACGTGCAAAATAAGTCCGGAAGTGGATAAACTGACTAATTCTAATTCTAAGCAAATTTTGTTCTATAAAAGTTTTAGGTCAATACTTTTCGAGGTATGTGCGAGTGAATATGTTTATTTTTCATAGAAAAACACGTTTTGGACGGATTTTCGCAAATAACTCAAAAAGTAAGTATGTACATATTTTATCGAAGAAAATATTCCTAGCAATAATATAGCTTATGAAAAAGAGGTGTCAGTATAAGGTCTGTAGACCCAGTAGAAGCAGGGTTGCAGCTAATGAAAAATAGGTTCTTATTCGTCAAATACCAAATCGAATATTTCAACGTAAAATAACCAAAAAAATAAAGCACTTTTCGGGAAACACTCATCATAACTCTTTTAAAGTGTTTAAAAAAAATTTTTTTTGGTGTTTTTAAAACAGTTTCTAGCGTGAAAAGTAAGCAAGTTACGCTGAAAATAAAATCGTTCCCTTTTTTTTGGCAAAAGAAAGTCATGAAAATTAATTGTTACCGCTTCACACGTTACTTTAGATAAATGTATTGTTTATACAGGGTGTCTCCGAAAATAGTGCGTTCCTTTAAGGTGTGGATATAATACACAATTTAGAACAAAAAGGTGTTGTAACATTTTTTCCTAAAGTTAACCGTTTCAACAAAAATTACGTTGTTCTCCATAAGAGTAAATTTTTATTTTCATAAATTTATATGACCTGGCAACATGGCGTAGAAGAACCTGTGACTGTGAAATTTAATCTAATGGGACCCCTTGTTTATTTACTAATTGAGTATCAATTTGCATATCAAAATGTATTTTCGTTTTTTGGTCAAACGGCTGAATTTACAATAAAATGTTATAAGACTTTTTTGCTCTACATTGTGCTTTCTATCTATACCTTTAAGGAACGCACTATTTTCGGGGAAACCCTGTATATGATCTGTAAGTTGCATTGGTTCAAAATGCTTATTTTTGAAAGGGGTTTTGTTGAAAGGCCTCGAACGAATCACTAGTCACGAGTATGTATATGCAAATTTTGAACAGCCATATCTTAACCAATTTTTGTCTTCCAGAAAATCAAAAAATTCCAAATATTTAAAAAAGCAACACCTACATTTTTTACTCTTTAAGATATTTGGTATCACTAATAATTTTTAAGTTATTTTGACAAAAGTCTTTTTTTCAAAATTAAAGATTTAAAAAAATTTACTTTAAAACCAAATTTTTCCACAAATAAGCACTTTGAACTGATAAAACTTACAAACACAAACAATACATAAAGTTACTTGTGAAGTGGTAACGATTAATTCCATTTGGGCTGTTAATTAGAGGGAGTTTTTAGAATATTTTTAACCAAAAAAAAAAGGAACAACTGTATTTTGAGCGTAACCTGCTTACTCTTGCTGCTGGAAACTTAAAAAAAATAAAAATAAACGTTTTCTTAAACACTTTAAGAAAGTTGTAATAAGTTTTCCCAGAAAAGTGTTTCATTTTTTTTATTTCACGTTAAAATATTCGATTTGGAATTTGAGATATAAGAGCTTATTTTTCACTATAGTCTGTTTTTAAACAAGAGGAGTCATTCAAATTTCCCGCGCCGTACACCTTGTTTGTAATTGGTACAACCTCAGGCAATTTTACTCATATCAAATTTTGACACTATTGGCATTTCATAGGTTAGTTTATTTATTTTATCAGCAATTTTTGTATTTTCTGCGTTCTTCCTTTTATTTTTAGATTTTTAGTCAAGATTACCGTCAAAGGCCGATATGATCAACCAAAAAAGAAGATTTATCTGATGATATTTCTAGTGACTTTCTTGGGTGTGAATCTGCCATTTAGTTTACCTACTCCTCTTGGTTTTAAAACAAAGCTTAGCAATAACTCTGCTTCTACTGGGTCTACAGACCTGACACATATACCATTTTTTCACTTTTTTATAAGCTATATTTACTATTTGCTAATTTTTTTTCAATAAAGTACCTACTTTTTGAGTTATTTGCGAAAAACCGTATAAAAACGTTTTTTTTTGTTGAAAAATGAACATATTCACTCGCAAATATCTCTAAAAGTATTGACTTAGTGAAAAACGCTATAAAATAGAAGTTGCTTAGAATTAGTCAGTTTATCCAATTCCGGACTTATTTGAACGTATTTGTTTTCATACCCTATAACCGACGAAACTCACCTCCAGATCAAAAGCACATATCGGCACAATATCACTTTTTTTCTTTAACATATTAGCTATAGGTACGTGTCCCAAATTTTATGTCAAACCAAGCGTTTCTTCAAAATTCTGACCAAAAACCCTAAGTAAATTAAACGAAAATATAAAATGAATTTTTCAAACAAATATTTTAAGTCGGTATGAGAAATTTTAATTTAACAGATGAAATCAAATAAACACAATTCAACTCGTAAAATATTTAGACCCTTGCTTGGTAATCCAGCTGAACAGGTAAAGAACCTACCTTTTATGTAGTTTATAATCTGAGAGGATGGAATATTTTACCAAAATATTCCATCCTCTAAGTTTACAATAGACCTTTTCTACCTGTCCTCAAAAGATCGGTATTTTTAACTCGTGGCAACGTCGAAAAGCGGCAAAATGATGGGAAATACACATTTTTATGTGGTGGAAGTCAAAATGGTTATGAAGTGTAAAAATTTTTGTATATAATTTAAATTTTTAAAATTAAAATTTTAGAAAACTGAGAACGATACAGGGCGTTAAAAAATGCGCTCAACAAACATACACGAATTAAAATTCGAAAATGATAGTATTTCTTGGTGATGCCAAATGACTGCAACATGAAAAGATGACATAATGATAGCGGGATGTAAATATATATATATATATATATATATATATATATATATATATATATATATATATATATATATATATATATATATATATATATACATCCCGCTATCATTATGTCATCTTTTCATGTTGCAGTCATTTGGCATCACTAAGAAATACTATCATTTTCGAATTTTAATTCGTGTATGTTTGTTTAGCGCATTTTTTTAATGCCCTGTATCGTTCTCAGTTTTCTAAAATTTTGATTTTAAAAATTTAAATTATATACAAAAATTTTTACACTTCACAGCCATTTTGACTTCCACCACATAAAAATGTGTATTTGCGGTCTATTTGCCGTCAATCGACGTTGCCACGAGTTAAAAATATCGATCGTTTGAGGCCAGGTAGAAAAGGTATATTATAAACTATATAAAAGGTGGGTTCTTTACCTGTTCGGCTGGTTTACAAAGCAAGGGTCCAAATATTTTACGAGTTGAATTGTGTTTATTTTATTTCATCTGTTAAATTATATTTTTCTCATAACGACTTAAAATATTTGTTTGAAAAATTAATTTTGGGTCATTCCATTTCAAATCACTCAATTTTGGAGCAAAAAAAAATTTGGACCTCCGATTTGTCTGAAAATTGGTATATAGCTTCTGCGGGACGTAAAAATAAGATATTTAAGGTCAAAAAATGTTCTTCTTCTTTTTTTCTCAAAAGGGTATTTTATTCGATTTTACAGTGATTTGGTGTTTATTTATACAAATTTCCATTTTCTCTCGTAAAGTATCAATGGAAAACATAATATTTTAATAGAAGGGACTCAAAAATGTCATTATATGGCATTATAACAAGTTACTTTGATTCAAAACAAGATTTTGATCAAATTTTATAGTGTAGAAAACGTTAAAATACCGTTTTTTTACATTTTTCTCCATTCCCAAAATGCATCATAATCGATTTGGCTGAAAATTTGCCCACAGATAGACAAAACATAGGACTTTAGGTGATCATAAGGATTTGAATTATATTACAATACCCAAAAAGTTACATGCAATATTATAGTCAAAAATATAGGCGTCTACTCTAAGTAAAATTAACTCGAAAATATCGACCTCACGACAAAAATTGTTAAAAAGAAATTGTAATAATTGTAAATACGATTTATTTGGAATAATTTCAGTTCCTTCCATTTTTGTCGAAAAGTTAAAAATGGCGGAGATATTGAGCAAAACAGGTTCTCCTTTAAAATCAAGATGGCCGCTAACGTAACGGAGGAATTCATTCGCGATTTTAAATTTAGGCTACTACTGACTCCCCTAAAGATCAGAAAAATAAATTTTTGTGCAGCTTGGCATTCAAGGTCAAATGCTATCCCGACTGGACTAATATATACTTTTGAGTATGATATTACTGCATGTAACATTTTTGGTATTGTAATATAATTCAAATCCTTCTAACCACTTAAGGTCCTATCTTTTAGCTATCTGCGGGCAAATTTTTAGCCAAATCGATGATGACGTATTTTGGGAATGGAGGAAAATGTAAAAAACGGTATTTTAACGTTTTTTACACTATAAAATTTGATCAAAAACTTGTTTTAATTCAAAATAACTTGTTATAATGCCATATAATGACATTTTTGAGTCATTTCTATTAGAATATTATGTTTCTCATTGATACTTTACGACAGAAAATGCAAATTTGTTTAAATAAACACCAAATCACTGTAAAATCGCATAAAATAACATTTTGAGAAAAAAAGAAGAAGAAGATTTTTTGACCTTAAGTATCTTCTTTTTACGTCCCGCAGAAGCTATATACCAATTTTCAGACAAATCGGAGATCCAAATTTTTTTGCCTGAGTGATTTTACATTTTCATTTAATTTACTTACGGTTTTTGTTCAGAATTTTGAAGAAACGCTTGGTTTGATATAAAATTTGGGACACGCATAGCTAATATGTTAAAGAAAAAAAGTGATATTGTGCCGATATGTGCTTTTGATCTGGAGGTGAGTTTCGTCCGTTATCGAGGATGAAAACAAATACGTTCAAATAAGTCCGGAAATGAATAAACTGACTAATTCTAAGCAACTTCTATTTTATAGAGTTTTTTCACTAAGTCAATACTTTTAGAGAGATTTGCGAGTGAATATGTTCATTTTTCAACAAAAAAAAAACACGTTTTTAGACGGTTTTTCGCAAATAACTCAAAAAGTAGGTACCTACTTTATTGAAAAAAAAAATGGTATATGTGTCAGGTCTGTAGACCCAGTAGAAGCAGAGTTATTGCTAAGCTTTGTTTTAAAACCAAGAGGAGTAGGTAAACTAAAAAGACAGATTCACACCCAAGAAAGTCACTAGAAATATCTTCAGATACATCTTCTTTTTTGGTTGATCATATCGGCCTTTGACGGTAATATTGACTAAAAATCTAAAAATAAAAGGAATAACGCAGAAAATACAAAAATCGCTGATAAAATAAATAAACTAACCTATGAAATGGCAATAGTGTTAAAATTTTATAAATGTCATTATTGTCAAAATTTGATATGAGTAAAATTGCCTGAGGTTGTACCAATTACAAACAAGGTTTACGGCGCGGGAAATTTGAATTACTCCTCTTGGTTTAAAAACAGATTATAGTGAAAAATAAGCTCTTATATGTCAAATTCCAAATCGAATATTTTAACGTGAAATAAAAAAAATGAAACACTTTTCTGGGAAAACTTATTATAACTTTTTTAAAGTGTTTAAGAAAACGTTTATTTTTATTTTTCTAAAAAGTTTCTAGCAGCAAGAGTAAGCAAGTTACGCTCAAAATACAGTTGTTCCTTTTTTTTTTGGTTAAAAATATCGTAAAAATCTCCCTCTAATTAACAGCCCAAATGGAATTAATCGTTACCACTTCACAAGTATTGTTTGTGTTTGTAAGTTTCATCAGTTCAAAGTGCTTATTTGTGAAAAAATTTGGTTTTAAAGTAAATTTTAAATCTTTAATTTTGAAAAAAAAAAGACTTTTTTCAAAATAACTTAAAAATTATTAGTGATACCAAATATCTTAAAGAGTAAAAAATGTAGGTTTTGCTTTTTTAAATATTTGGGATTTTTTGATTGTCTGGAAAACAAAAATTGGTTAAGATATGGCTGTTTAAAATTTGCATATACATACTCGTGACTAGTGATTCGTTCGAGCCCTTTCAACAAAACCCCTTTCAAAAATAAGCATTTTTAACCAATGCAACTTACAGATCATATACAGGGTGTCCCCGAAAATAGTGCGTTCCTTAAAGGTATAGATAGAAAGCACAATGTAGAGCAAAAAATTCTTATAACATTTTCAGCCGTTTAAAACTTTTATAGAACAAAATTTGCTTAGAAATAGAATTAGTCAGTTTATCCACTCCCGGACTTATTTTGAACGTATGTTTTTTCACCCCCAAGAAGGGGTGAAAGTCACATCCAGGACAAGAGAACATATCGGCATAATCTCACTTTTTTCTTTGGCATTTTAGCTACGTGTGTGCCAAATTTCATGTCAATCCAAGCGGTTCTTTAAAATCTGGAGGTTTTGCGATATTTTACCGTGAGTGAATGGAATAATTGCCGTTGTCACTTATAGATAAGAAGTCATTATCACAATGACATAGTCAGGTTAACTGAATTATATAATTATTGTTTTTATCATTAAATGTGAAAACCTAGAATTATCCATGTCTGTCCGTCAATAAACACAACTCCTCTGTTAGTAGGACAGAAAGAATGACAAATAAGGTGTCAAATGAAAGCCTATAACCAAAATATGATATTACATGTGAGAAGTTTGACCTCGGACTGCCTGTTCCAGAGTTGCAACCGAAAGTACTGTTTTAAATTCGTCGAAATAGTACAAACTATTATTCAACGCGACTAAGAAAGACCAGAACAAATACATACTTCCGGTTTCATGCCTGTCTGTTCGTCCATGTCTGTCGGTGAACAAAATTCATCCGTCATATCAACTGACAAAAAGTTACACGAAGAGTTCAAATATCGACTGCCGGTTCAACTTCCGGTCACTTTGGGTGAAAAATTAGAACTTACGATGCCCAATTGCTTGTTACAATTTTTTTATAAGTGTTCTACTCTATCTATTCTGACTTTTTCTATAACTTACTTAGATCACATATAATTTAATACAGTTTTGATGTCAGGGTCTTCAAAATTTATGTGGTGAGTTCCGGTATGTGATGAATGAAAAACGACTCCATAAGCAGAAGAAAAAAGTGTTCTTTAAAGTGTTCTCAAGACCTAAGACAATACATCGACTCACAAGAGCGTTGTGACAGTAGCAAAAATTCGAGTTGGGGTTCGAATTACTTTCTCATGCGGCTTACTCTCCTGACTTGGCCCCCTCCGATTATTAAGTGTTCCCAAATCTGAAGAAATGACTCGTAAATAAAAAAATCAGCTGAGATAATTGAAGAAAAAAATAACTATTTTTCAGAGCTTTCAGAATCGTATTATGCGCACGGCATCGACATAAAAAATTTGTAAAACCGTTAAAATCGCTGTATTGAACATATTGAATAAAATTAAAGAATTTTCATGAAAACATGTTTTTCATGATAATATGTCTACTTTTATAGGACGCACTTCAGCAGTTCATAAAAAAAGCTTACAGACTTTCTAATGCTGTTTGCTAAATAGCAAAAATAACAAAAATTTTATTACTCATGAAGAAGATCAAGCAGCTAAATTTAAACTAAAATCATTAGATGGCATATAAATAGATATGGAATAATGGAATAGAAGTTTATATCCACTTCTGAACCCACCTCAGAAGAAGTGGACGAAATAGAGTAATTGGGAGTCCTTCAAAGGTCACCTGAGCACTCAGAACCTAGTACCAGTGCATGCAGCTGCGATAATATTAAAGAGAAATCCGACAAAAGAATTGAGAGGGAACTCTGGACCAAATAACAAAAACCAGTGTAACCTAACACTTCCAGCTTCATATTAATAATAGAAAATCTCCGAAAGACGAATATGTAATGTAAAGAATTAATATCTCAATATTACGGTCTACTAAACAATAACGACTGGCAAAACATTAAAGTCTTTATACTCTGGGCTAATTAGCAAAATACAAGGAAAAGTTATTTACCAGCAATTTTATTGCTGGAATCGAATCTTATGATTGTATATATTAATAATATAGATATGCAAAGTCCGCAGATAGTGTGCTAATTTTTTTATAAACAAAATGGCGCCCGAAAATCGTGTTTTTTTTTTAATTTTTGCTCTATAACTCCAAAGATTTTAACTTTAGACCAAAAACACTCAAATAAAAATTCACCACAATTAAATTTTGCATAGAGACGTGTTTTTTCCGATTTACTTCGATGAAAACTTTCCCCGGAAAAAGCGGGTTTTTCCAACAAAATCTTTAATTTTCAACTAAACTTTTAGATAAGTAGTTGTTAATCAATAATTAAATAACTTGGTAACGTAAAAGCCCTTTCCGTATATATTATAATTCCAGAAGCCGATGGAAATTGAATGAACAGTTTAGCAGCAATTAAAATGTTAATTAAAAATTTACGGTCGCTATAATAACGACAATAATTATGATGCATAAGAATAACTACGATTTTTTCATAAAAAGATACTATACCTATATAATGTACTGTAAGAATTGAAATTGGAATATTTTAAAATTATAAACAATTTTTTGGCTTATAAACAAATAGAGTATCTCGGGAAATATTAAACTAAATTAAATTATGAAAACGGTATTCGAAAGACAGCGGCAGGACCCTTCTTATAAAAGAAAAAACGTTTAATTATGACGAGTGGTTCCTGAGCTACAACCGGTCAAAGTTGACCGGAATTTACGGCAAAGATATAAATAATAGGATCATAATTTTCAAACCATGACCTTTTTATTTTTGTCCTCTTTCTCCACACCAATTTTCATATCTTTAAAATCCTCATAACATATATTATTATAATAAAAACTATCGATAATACGTGTGAAAATTGCCAAAAATAGCAAAATTCCAATCAAAAATTAGGTTGGAGAAAATGTAACCCTCAAAGTTCAAAATCGGTATACGTTAACAAAATGCATTTTCTCGGCTTCCCATGGAGCAATTTCCTTCATTCTTTTTTTGTTCCCTAATAACTCGAGTAGAGCCATCGAACTAACGCATTATTAAATGTCAAACTTGCTTTTGTTTTGTTATAATAGATTAATTTATTTATAAGAATAGAAAATTACATATTTTTTCCAGTTGTAGGCTTTTTTAGATAAACTTACTACAAGTGTACCTTTTAAAGTTAAAAAGATAAATATTCTCATTTGAAATCTGTATAATTATTTAAACAATTTTTATTTAAACAAATTAAAATATTGTGTTATAATAAATAAATTAATTTATTATAACAAAACAAAAGCAAGTTTGACATTTAATAATGCGTTAGTTCGATGGCTCTACTCGAGTTACTTGGGAACAAAAAAAGAATGAAGGAAATTGCTCCATGGGAAGCCGAGAAAATGCATTTTTTTAACGTATACCGATTTTGAACTTTGAGGGTTACATTTTCTCCAACCTAATTTTTGATTGGAATTTTGCTATTTTTGGCAATTATCACACGTATTATCGATAGTTTTTATTATAATAATATATGTTATGAGGATTTTAAAGATATGAAAATTGGTTTGGAGAAAGAGGACAAAAATAAAAAGGTGATGGTTTGAAAATTATGATACTGTTGTTTATATCTTTGCCGTAAATTTTGGTCAACTTTGACCGGTTGTATCTCAGGAACCACTCGTCATAATTAAACGTTTTTTCTTTTAAAAGAAGCGTCCTGCCTCTGTCTTTCGAATACCGTTTTCACAATTTAATTTAGTTTAATATTTCTTGAGATACTCTATTTGTTTATAAGCCAAAAAATTGTTTATAAATTTAAAATATTCCTGAGGCCGCTTAAATAGTCCAATTTCAATTCTGTAAAGTACATTAGATAGGTTTAGTGTCTTTTTATGAAAAAATCATAGTTATTCTTATGCATCATAATTATTGTCGTTATTATAGCGACCGTAAATTTTTAATTAACATTTTAATTGTTGCTAAACTGTTCATTCAATTTCCATCGGCTTCTGGAATTATAATGCATACGGAAAGGGCTTTTATGTTACCAAGTTATTTAATTATTGATTAACAACTACTTATCTAAAAGTTTAGTTGAAAATTAAAATTTTTTTTGGAAAAACCCGCTTTTTCCGGGGAAAGTTTTCATCGAAGTAAATCGGAAAAAACACTCCTCTATGTAGAATTTAATTGCGGTGAATTTTTATTTGGGTGTTTTTGGTATAAAGTTAAAATCTTTGGAGTTATAGAGCAAAAATTGAAAAAAACACGATTTTCGGGCGCCATTTTGTTTATAAAAAAAGTAGCACACTATCTGCGGACTTTGCATATCTATAGTATTAATATATACAATCATAAGATTCGATTTCAGCAATAAAATTGCTGGTAAATAACTTTTCCCAAAAATGGCATATTCTCCGATAATCAGCCCAGACTATTATTCAAGTCGTATATTCAAAAAATAAGACAAGTAGAGTAATAAATGGATAATTAAAAATTGCGAGAAACAGTGCAAGAAAATTATTTAATAGACCCGAAGACAAAACAAAAATTAATGTGCTAAATAAAAGTATTGATTTGTTACTGCAGAACTAGAACTGTTATATGGAGCTGTACTAGTCTGGATCGGTGTAAATTAAATGAGAAAGAAAATAATATAATAAACACACTTTAAGAGCAGATAGAGAAAATATATGGATTATCAGAAGGTTTAAACGGCAGAATTATCAACGATAAACAAGAAAAAGTCAACGAGATAATGATTCTGGACCAACTGTTTTATTATAATTAGGGGTACGGAATTTTCGTTTTTATCAAATAGATGCGAATTTCGGCGAAATTTTGAACATAAATGCGATAAATGTGAAATATGGAGTTTTTGTTTATTTCCGCTAAATACCTGCAGGTGCCCAACTCGCCCGTAAATAAGTAGGTAGTTACGTAGTAAATAAGGCATGGAAAGATTTTACGGAAAGTTTTCTATTCTACATAATTTTTGAAAGGTTGTTTATTTTTCTAACACGTGTTGAAACAGAAGGAACTTTCATTGTTCATCATTAAATAGATAAAGATAAGATAAGGCATTGATATTTTTCAATGTTGATCCTTTGAGAAATATAAATAATCCGACTGTTGTTATCTGCATTTCGGTCTTTTGTATTGGTAAAAATCTAAGTAGGAATAAAAGTCGGCTAATTCTTATTTTCTAAACATATAAATTAGTCAAACAGGACAATCAGTGCTCATTCCGTCAATTTTTATTAAGAACATGGTCTATCAAAAAAGTTTTCATAGTAACATAAAGTTACTTAAAGTATCCCCTAAAATTGGACGCCCTAAAACAATTTTGAGTGATCGAGTCAAAGAATTTGCAACAGATGACCTATATCTGTGTGACACAAGACACAATTGCTACACAGTGCAGTTTTCCGTCATTTGCTAAAGCAGCATTACAGAGCATTTGGAGTCCAACGAACAGCGTAGACGCAGAACGATTCTTCAGCACATATAATATTGTAGTGACAGATCGAAGAACAGCTCTTAAAGAGTCGAATGTCGAATGTCGAAATTACAACGATGTTAGCTTTTAATTAATGTTTTCTGTTGTTTTACTCGTAGTTAAAAATAAATGCGAAATTTTGTAATTATAAAAAAAAGTAAATGCGAAATTCATGTTTTTTATTTGCGAAAATTTCGTACCCCTAATTATAATTAGTTATAAAATAGCTTCAATGGGGAAAAGCTGTAAGCTTAGACCAAACACCAGTAGGGGGCATCCAATTAATTAAGGAAAAAAATTAAATGTATAACAATATTCACTTCATTTACTGAAAAGGCATTGTCCCGCAAGAATGGTTGAAATCACAATTAATAGCCCTACAAAAAGACAAGCGCTTAAAAGTGATAAGACCATTGAACAATAAGCATGTAAGCTACCTTTTAAACACATTCTCAAAAATAATCCATAACACAAGGATTGTTAGATAGACTTCAGGCAACAAATTCTCCTGATCATGTTTAAAAAACGTACGGAATGTACTAAATAAAAAAATATATTTATCATTTAAAAATATATACCCTTATACTATAACATAATTCTAACGTTGAATATATAATGCTTTCCTGTGGAGTATACAAAGGATGGTCCTGTTTTTCCCGCAAGCTGCCTTGTTTAGTCTTCTTTGTCGTTTAATTCGTTAAATTCTATCCTCTTATGTCACGGCTTCAGGAAGCAGTGGATATATGCAGTGAACGGGAGGCCTATGTCGAACAGTGAACGAAGGGAGCCTTTTCGCGTTTATCATGTAGAGAAGTCACTTGTCAAAAACTGGACGTATGTAATCGTATTCAATTTGTTAAATACTGTCACATAATATGTCATACATCTCTGTGCGTTAATCCATTTTATTTCTACAATTTTAAGGTGCTATTACATGCCGCCATTTTGATTTGTCTACAGTCGCATTCTGCCCGTTAAATCCCATCGTTTGAGGCGCTGTACGTCACGATTGGATCAATTGTAGCGAAGCTGCATGACTAAGGCCCTTTTAGCATGTTGCTGTATTTGATTTTTCTGTGCCATTTTATATTATTTGTCAAATACTATTATTTGAGGTGCTGTACATCACGATTGGACCAATAGGACAGTAGATACAAGACTAAGGCCCTTTTGACATGCTGCTGTATTTGATTTTTCTATGTCACTTTATTCTATTTGACAAATCCAGTTATTTGAGGTGCTGTACTCCACGATTGGACCAATAGGAGCGAAGATACGTAAATAAGGCCCTTTTGGCATGTTGCTGTATTTGATTATTCTGTGTCATTGTATTCTGTTCGTTAAACCCTATCATTTGAGTTGCTGTATGTCACGATTGGACCAATAGGACCGAAGATACATAACAAAGGCCCTTTTGACTTGTTGCTGTATTTGATTTGTTTGTGTCAAATTTGACTATTGGTCAAGTCCTATTATTTAAGATGCCGTACGTCACGATTGGACTAATAGGACCGAAGATACGCTACTAAGGCCCTTTTGACATACTGTTGTATTTGATTTTTCTATGTTATTGTATTCTGTTTGTCAAATCCTATCATTTGAGGTGCTATACATCACGATTGAACTAACAGGACCGAAGATACATAACTAAGGCCTTTTTGACATGCTGCTGTGTTTGATTTTTCTGTGTCATTGTCTTCTATGATGCCTAAGGCATGTCTATGATATGCCTTATTTTTAAACAAAACAAGTAATTGGACTTCGTAAGTCCTAGGTTTACACCCAAAGTAATCGAAAGTAGGACTGGAAGACGATATTTGAATTTTACGTGTAACTTTGCGTGGATTGATATACGAATTTACTAATTTTGAGTCATTTTTACTAAACTTTGACATTTGTCACCTCATTTGTAATTCTACCCGGTATAATGGCGGAGGAGTTATATTGGCGGTCGTACGAACCGACAGAAAGATTGCCTAGGTCAAATATCTCACCTTTAGTACCATCCTTGGATTATAAGCTTTCATTTGACACCTCATTTATCATTCTAGCTGGTATAATGATGGAGGAGTTATATTCGCGGTCGGACGGACCGACGGACAGACCGCATTGGTCAAATATCTCACCTTTAGTACCATCCTTGGATTATCAGCTTTCATTTGACACATCATTTGTCATTCTACCTGGTATAATGACGGAGAAGTTATATTCGCGGTCGTACGGACCGACGGAAAGACAGCCTAGGTCAAATATCTCACCTTTAGTATCATTCTTGGATCATAAGCTTTCATTTGACACCTCATTTATCATTCAAGCTGGTATAATGATGGAGGAGTTATATTCGCGGTTGTACGAACCGACGGAAAGACAGCCTAGGTCAAATATCTCACCTTTAGTAACATCCTTGGATTATAAGCTTTCATTTGACACCTCATTTGTCATTCTACCTGCTATAATGATCGAGGAGTTATATTCGCGGTCGGACAGACCGACAGACAGACCGCCAAGGTCAAATACCTCACCTTTGGTACCATCCTTGGATTATCAGCTTTCATTTGACACCTCATTTGTCATTCTACCTGGTATAATGACGGAGGAGTTATATTCCCGGTCGTACGGACCGACGGAAGGACAGCCTGGGTCAAATATCTCACCTTTAGTACCATCGTTGGATTATCAGCGTTCATTTGACACCTCATTTGTCATTCTACCTGGTATAATGACGGACAAGTTATCCTCGCGGTCGTACGGACCGACGGAAAGTCAGCCTAGGTCAAATATCTCACCTTTAGTACCATCCTTGGATTATAAGCTTTTATTTGACACCTCATTTATCATTCAAGCTGGTATAATAATGGAGGAGTTATATTCGCGGTCGGAGGGGCCGACGCACAGACCGCCTAAGTCAAATATGTCAACTTTAGTACCATCCTTGGATTATAAGCTTTCATTTGACACCTCATTTGTCATTCTATCTGGTATAATGACGGAGGAGTTATATTCGCGGTCGTACGGACCGACGTAAAGACAGCCTAGGTCAAATATCTCACCTTTAGTACCATCCTTGGATTATAAGCTTTCATTTGACACCTCATTTGTCATTCTACCTGGTATAATGACGGAGAAGTTATATTCGCGGTCGTACGGACCGACGGAAAGACAGCCTAGGTCAAATATCTCACATTTAGTACCATCCTTGGATTATAAGCTTTTATTTGACACCTCATTTATCGTTCAAGCGGTATAATAATGGAGGAGTTATATTCGCGGTCGGAGGGACCGACGCACAGACCGCCTAAGTCAAATATGTCAACTTTAGTACCATCCTTGGATTATCAGCTTCCATTTGACACCTCATTTGTGATTCTACCTGGTATAATGACGGAGGAGTTATATTCGCGGTTTTACGAACCGACGGAAAGACAGCCTAGGTCAAATATCTCACCTTTAGTAACATCCTTGGATTATAAGCTTTCATTTGACACCTCATTTGTCATTCTTCCTGGTATAATGATCGAGGAGTTATATTCGCGGTCGGACAGACCGACAGACAGACCGCCAAGGTCAAATATCTCACCTTTGGTACCATCCTTGGATTATCAGCTTTCATTTGACACCTCATTTGTCATTCTACCTGGTATAATGACGGAGGAGTTATATTCCCGGTCGTACGGACCGACGGAAGGACAGCCTGGGTCAAATATCTCACCTTTAGTACCATCGTTCGATTATCAGCTTTCATTTGACACCTCATTTGTCATTCTACCTGGTATAATGACGGAGAAGTTATATTCGCGGTCGTACGGACCGACGGAAAGTCAGCCTAGGTCAAATATCTCACCTTTAGTACCATCCTTGGATTATAAGCTTTTATTTGACACCTCATTTATCATTCAAGCTGGTATAATAATGGAGGAGTTATATTCGCGGTCGGAGGGGCCGACGCACAGACCGCCTAAGTCAAATATGTCAACTTTAGTACCATCCTTGGATTATAAGCTTTCATTTGACACCTCATTTGTCATTCTATCTGGTATAATGACGGAGGAGTTATATTCGCGGTCGTACGGACCGACGTAAAGACAGCCTAGGTCAAATATCTCACCTTTAGTACCATCCTTGGATTATAAGCTTTCATTTGACACCTCATTTGTCATTCTACCTGGTATAATGACGGAGAAGTTATATTCGCGGTCGTACGGACCGACGGAAAGACAGCCTAGGTCAAATATCTCACATTTAGTACCATCCTTGGATTATAAGCTTTTATTTGACACCTCATTTATCGTTCAAGCGGTATAATAATGGAGGAGTTATATTCGCGGTCGGAGGGACCGACGCACAGACCGCCTAAGTCAAATATGTCAACTTTAGTACCATCCTTGGATTATCAGCTTTCATTTGACACCTCATTTGTGATTCTACCTGGTATAATGACGGAGGAGTTATATTCGCGGTCGTACGGACCGACGGAAAGACAGCCTAGGTCAAATATCTCACCTTTAGTACCATCCTTGGATTATAAGCTTTCATTTGACACCTCATTTGTCATTCTACCTGGTATAATGATGGAGGAGTTATATTCGCGGTCGGACAGATCGACGGACAGACAGCCAAGGTCAAATATCTCACCTTTAGTACCATCCTTGGATTATCAGTTTTCAGTTGACACCTCATTTGTCATTCTAGCTGGTATGTTGACGGAGGAGTTGTGATTACACACAGACGGACGGACAGACGGACGTGGATAATACAAAGTTTTCACATTTTTTCAAAATTGGGTGAAAACAACATGATGCCAGAATGATTTGTTGATGAAAATAATATATACATTCTCAAATTGCCTATTTTTCGGTGTGGATAATATTATATTCAACAGTGATGCCAAATTTCTGATGCCAAAATGATTGATAATGAAAGTGGGATATACGTTTTCATGTATATAGCGGCAGCGACAAAACGGTAAAACACTGAACTAAATGTATATAATATTTTCACTGTACCATCATTTTGGACTCAAACATTTTATGGAATAACTTAGTAAGGGATAAACAAAGAAAGCTGATATATTAAAGTAACATCAAGAAATCAAATCTCTAACTACCGAGTTGATTAGACTTCTGGTAACAAGTGCAGAAAAAAAGTTATTAAGGTAGTGTAAAGTGGCATCGATATACAGATGCCACTTTGCAAGACGATGCCAAATCGATGGTAAATGCATAATGTATCGATGCCAAATTGATAGTAGGATGTATATATATATATATATATATATATATATATATATATATATATATATATATATATATATATATACATTTGTACAAATATTATCGACCGTACTGTGTTAAATAGTAATGTTTGAATAACGGCAATTCGGTCAGTTGAAAGAAAACTCTATTTGTTTTAAGTCTCAATATTTCGTCTATTTCTATTAATCTACCTCAATTTTATTTAAATTTCTAAATACCAGTCTTACACTAACTCATGAAGTACCATCAATTACATTTTATAAATCAATTTAACTTACTCTAGGTCCTTTCTTAGTTTTCTACTATTACCTTTCCACCTTAAAATTTCGTAAATGTATAATTTCCTTTTTTACTTTGACCTATTCACTAAAAATTGTATATATCAGATAACATTCTATTAATATAAAATATATTGCAGTTACCATAACTCCCCAATAAGTCAAAATAAAATCTGTCATTTTCTAAATCAATTTTCAAAATAATGTTAAAGAAATTTAAATTTTTACTCTTATAGTTGTAAGTATCGAAATATTTAAGTTTGTCCATGTCTAATATTAATAAATTTGCAGTTTTCTCCTGAAGAAGTCACCAAATAGTGACGAAATATTGAGACTTAAAACAAATTGAGTTTTCTTTCAACTGACCGAATTGCCGTTATTCAAACATTACTATATATATATATATATATATATATATATATATATATATATATATATATATACATATACATATATAAATAGAATCTTAATTGACTTAGTAGGAAATACGAATTTCACTATTTTTGGGTATAGAAGTCAAACTGGGGCCTTAAAGTACACTATTATCCAATATTCAAGCTTTCGGAAACGTTTATTTCCTTTCTCAAGAATTTCTACAATGCAATAAGATAAAATTTATAACATATATATGAAAGAACAAAAAATATTAATGAGTAACTTACCAGAATTTAGATTATAAAAGAATGTTGATTACAATACATAATAATAAAAATATTACAAAAACGGCTGTTTAACATTTCAAAAAACATAAAAACAATAAAAATTCTTCAGAAAACATTTAAAAAAGATTAAAAAATTTGCTTAATTTTGAAGTTTTGATCTAATTTTGATTGACTTTTTAAAAATTTTATTTAAAAGTCCCAAATACATGGCTGACAAAGACTAAATGTAACTATGGTTATAATGTATAGGTGGATACAAGGAATTGAAATACATTTTTATAACAAAAATAAGGAAATGTTTAAAAGCAAAAAAGTTAATTTTCAATATTGGTAATATTAATTAATTTTGTTAACATTTAATGCCAAATTAAAAAGTGTAGGAAATTAGAACAAAAAATCTTTATGATCTAATATAACTATGACTATTTTTCAAAAGAAAGAATGTAATTATAAATTTTGCTAAGATTGTCAATTTCAGATTTTTTTGTTCATTGTGTTTGAACCTTTGCTGATATGAACCATTTCAAGAAAAGTACGTTTATGTTTGTTGTTTTCAATGTCCAATATTTTTGGATCATGAAAATTCATAATGTGATCATTTTTAATAACGTGTTCTGCTAAGGCACATGATGGTTTAAAAATTTTACAATCACTTTTATGAGATGTGAGGCGACTAGATAAATTTCTACCAGTTTGACCAATATAAACTAAATCGCAGTTTGTACAAGATATGGAGTAGATAACATTGCATTGTTCTAGAGTGTTAAATTTTTGTTTAGTTTTAGTGTAAAGTGAATACAAGGTTTTTATATTTTTAGTTGCTATTTTTACTCTTTTAAATTCGTTAAAAATCCCTTTTAATTTTGGCGTAAGATTAGGTATAAATGGAAAAGAGTAATAAAGAGTTGTTATGAGATTATTTACAGTGTTATCAATATTAGCTTGAGCAACAGATAAGGGGTCAATTGTATTCGAAATATGCAAAGATTGAGTGTTAAATAAGAAGTTATTAACTAATTTCAATGTGTATGAGTTTTCAACTAAGATGTTACGTAATTTTAAAAGATCTTCTTGAACAAACTGCGGATGGGAAAGTCTATTAACACGATTTTTTAATGCTGTTATTAAATTATACTTCATTTTGGTCGGATAACAAGAATAATAGCTTATGTAACGATTGCTACACATTGGTTTTCTGTACCATTTTGTTTTAAGAATATTGTTGTCACATCTCAATATCAACATGTCAAGAAAAGGTAGGGTGTTGTCTACCTCTTCTTCGCAAGTAAATTGCAGATGTTCATTATAACCATTAAAAAGTTGTAAAGTATAATTGATTTTATTATTAGGAAGTGCTAATATTAGATCATCCACATATCTCTTAACAAAAGGAACGTGATATTCTAATTTATCAAGACAGTATGATACCAAATCATCTAATACGAAATTGCATAGAATTGGTGATATATAAGATCCCATTGGAGTGCCAAATATTTGCTTATAGTATTGGTCATTAAAAATAAATATGTTAGAGTCAAAGATAAACTCAATGGGTGGAATGCATAAAACGTAGTATCTGCTAATGCTTCGAGTACGTACTACATTTTTGAAGAATTTGCTACACTTACAAAGGATTTGCTTTCCTCCCTAGCATCTGCTACTATTTACCAGATACATAGAAGGATGTACTACGCTTTTGAAGTATTTGCTAGTTTAGTAGAATTTGCTTCAGTTTAGGTGAAGTTGGTGGATGAACGACTTCGGCGTAGGTGTTTTTTGTTAAAAATGGCAGCATTCAATCCTGAGAAAACTAATAAGAATTTTTGAAAATTTTAAACGCAGAATAAAAGATTACAATTATTACCGAGGGCCGAAAGTCCATATAAAAACTTCTATATTGTTTATTTAAATAAGTTACAGGGGTGAAAACGAAGAGAAAATTTAGTATGATTTTTAATTTCAAATAGGTATATCATCCAAAAGAACATTTCTATATGGTTGACTAACTGCTCACCAGCTTCAGCAAACTTTATCAATGCATTGGCGGCTCGTTCTGAGCTTCTGCCGAAGACTGTTGAGCTCGAGTACAAGAAATTTGAGCTTCGGCTGCTTCAATTCGTTTTCGTAAGCAGGTCTTCTGTAGTTTAATCAGCGACTCCTCCTTCGCACTAGGATATTTTAGAGCTCTGCCTGTTAGTTTTTGGCAACCAGAATTGGAGCTAAAAGAACGTTTTCATCATTTTTTTTTGTGATGAAACCCCAATCTCCTCTGTTACATCAGCCTGACAAGCACCTGGTACTCTGTGCAAGACTGAATTTTCTCCAATGTTCCATAACTCATAGAATTTTCTTTGAAAGTCAGTTCGATTTTTTACCAGCTTTTTTTACGTCAACAATTTTTTGAACTTTTGTTTTCATGTTGTTGAATTTCTTCAAAATCTGTTTTGAATCTAGGTTTTTTCGATTATTTCATTAAAGGCAACAGTTAATTTATTCAATGTAGCTTCTTTTTCATTTTTAATTTTTGGGACCATTCTTTTATCAAATAAAATTTGATAGTTTTCAAGCAGATTAACAAACAATACTTGTTCATTTTTATCCTCGCCTAACTCTTTTGTCGCTTCAGAATCTGGCCCACTCATTTTTACTCACTACTCACTTATTCTAATAATAATTTGGTACGTAAAAACGTGAATTCACAAAACACAAAAGCACATGAAAAACTATTTAGTTCTAATACGATTGGTGTGATGCGCACAAGGGCACTACGGCTGGCGCTACGTTTAGGAGTAGATCCTTCAGGTCAACAGCAAGTACTTCGGTTGTGTAGTACTGTCTTCTCAGCAAAGCACCTACTTTTATGTAAAAGAAAATGCTACAAATTAGATACTATTTGCTGAAGCAATAGTATCTACTACGTTTTATGCATTCCACCCATTAATATTACCAATATTAATATTAATATTACCAATATTTAAAATTAACTTTTTTGCTTTTAAACATTTCCTTATTTTTGTTATAAAAATGTATTTCAATTCCTTGTAGCTACCTATACACTATAACCATAGTTATAGTTACATTTAGTCTTTGTCAGCCATGTATTTGAGATTTAAAATAAAATTTTTAAAAGGTCAATCAAAATTAGATCAAAACTTCAAAATTAAGCAATTTTTTAAATCTTTTTTAAATGTTTTCTGAAGAATTTTTATTGTTTTTATGTTTTTTGAAATGTTAAACAGCCGTTTTAGTAATGATATTTTTATTATTATGTACTGTAATCAACATTCTTTTATAATCTAAATTCTGGTAAGTTACTCATTAATATTCTTTGTTCTTTCATATATATGTTATAAATTTTATCTTATTGCATTGTAGAAATTCTTGAGAAAGGAAATAAACGTTTCCGAAAGCTTAAATATTGGATAATAGTGTACTTTAAGGCCCCAGTTTGACTTCTATACCCAAAAATAGTGAAATTCGTCTATACACTGTGTCCGTAAAGTATGGAACAAATTCTTTTTTAGCTAAACAGAGCATTTTAAGAAATAATCCTGAAACACGTCGATTTTTGATTTTAATTTACCGTATTTTAAAATAATACACTAATATACAGGGTGAATTACTTTCGAGTAATGACGTCACCGTCATTTTTTTTAAATGGAACACCCCCATTTTGTTTCAATTTTCGGATTACTCTAGCTGAGCTGATTCCAAAAATGTATCACATGTTGATTCAAATTGGTACAGGGTGGACAAAAATACAATAGTTTTGTGTGTATTCATAATATTAAATTTTAATTAATTTTTGATATTAAATTAAAATATTAAATTAAACAATATCAAAAATTAATTAAAATCAAAAATTAATTAAAATATCAAAAATAAATAAGTATTTTTGATAATATTGTTAATTTAACTAACGCGTTACTTTATGAACACACACAAAGCTATTGGATTTTTGTCCACATTGTACCAATTTGAATCAACATGTGATACATTTTTGGAATCAGCTCAGCTAGAGTAATCCGAAAATTGAAACAAAATGGGGGTGTTCCATTTAAAAAAAATGACGGTGACGTCATTACTCGAAAGTAATTCACCCTGTATATTAGTGTATTATTTTAAAATACGGTAAATTAAAATCAAAAATCGACGTGTTTCGGGATTATTTCTTAAAATGCTCTGTTTAGCTAAAAAAGAATTTGTTCCATACTTTACGGACACAGTGTATATATATATATATATATATATATATATATATATATATACGAATTTCACTATTTTTGGGTATAGAAGTCAAACTGGGGCCTTAAAGTACACTATTATCCAATATTTAAGCTTTCGGAAACGTTTATTTCCTTTCTCAAGAATTTCTACAATGCAATAAGATAAAATTTATAACATATATATGAAAGAACAAAGAATATTAATGAGTAACTTACCAGAATTTAGATTATAAACGAATGTTGATTACAGTACATAATAATAAAAATATCATTACTAAAACGGCTGTTTAACATTTCAAAAAACATAAAAACAATAAAAATTCTTCAGAAAACATTTAAAAAAGATTTAAAAAATTGCTTAATTTTGAAGTTTTGATCTAATTTTGATTGACCTTTTAAAAATTTTATTTTAAATCTCAAATACATGGCTGACAAAGACTAAATGTAACTATAACTATGGTTATAGTGTATAGGTAGCTACAAGGAATTGAAATACATTTTTATAACAAAAATAAGGAAATGTTTAAAAGCAAAAAAGTTAATTTTAAATATTGGTAATATTAATATTAATATTGGTAATATTATTGAGTTTATCTTTGACTCTAACATATTTATTTTTAATGACCAATACTATAAGCAAATATTTGGCACTCCAATGGGATCTTATATATCACCAATTCTATGCAATTTCGTATTAGATGATTTGGTATCATACTGTCTTGATAAATTAGAATATCACGTTCCTTTTGTTAAGAGATATGTGGATGATCTAATATTAGCACTTCCTAATAATAAAATCAATTATACTTTACAACTTTTTAATGGTTATAATGAACATCTGCAATTTACTTGCGAAGAAGAGGTAGACAACACCCTACCTTTTCTTGACATGTTGATATTGAGATGTGACAACAATATTCTTAAAACAAAATGGTACAGAAAACCAATGTGTAGCAATCGTTACATAAGCTATTATTCTTGTTATCCGACCAAAATGAAGTATAATTTAATAACAGCATTAAAAAATCGTGTTAATAGACTTTCCCATCCGCAGTTTGTCCAAGAAGATCTTTTAAAATTACGTAACATCTTAGTTGAAAACTCATACACATTGAAATTAGTTAATAACTTCTTATTTAACACTCAATCTTTGCATATTTCGAATACAATTGACCCCTTATCTGTTGCTCAAGCTAATATTGATAACACTGTAAATAATCTCATAACAACTCTTTATTACTCTTTTCCATTTATACCTAATCTTACGCCAAAATTAAAAGGGATTTTTAACGAATTTAAAAGAGTAAAAATAGCAACTAAAAATATAAAAACCTTGTATTCACTTTACACTAAAACTAAACAAAAATTTAACACTCTAGAACAATGCAATGTTATCTACTCCATATCTTGTACAAACTGCGATTTAGTTTATATTGGTCAAACTGGTAGAAATTTATCTAGTCGCCTCACATCTCATAAAAGTGATAGTAAAATTTTTAAACCATCATGTGCCTTAGCAGAACACGTTATTAAAAATGACCACATTATGAATTTTCATGATCCAAAAATATTGGACATTGAAAACAACAAACATAAACGTACTTTTCTTGAAATGGTTCATATCAGCAAAGGTTCAAACACAATGAACAAAAAAATCTGAAATTGACAATCTTAGCAAAATTTATAATTACATTCTTTCTTTTGAAAAATAGTCATAGTTATATTAGATCATAAAGATTTTTTGTTCTAATTTCCTACACTTTTTAATTTGGCATTAAATGTTAACAAAATTAATTAATATTACCAATATTGAAAATTAACTTTTTTGCTTTTAAACATTTCCTTATTTTTGTTATAAAAATGTATTTCAATTCCTTGTATCCACCTATACATTATAACCATAGTTACATTTAGTCTTTGTCAGCCATGTATTTGGGACTTATAAATAAAATTTTTAAAAAGTCAATCAAAATTAGATCAAAACTTCAAAATTAAGCAAATTTTTTAATCTTTTTTAAATGTTTTCTGAAGAATTTTTATTGTTTTTATGTTTTTTCAAATGTTAAACAGCCGTTTTAGTAATATTTTTATTATTATGTATTGTAATCAACATTCTTTTATAATCTAAATTCTGGTAAGTTACTCATTAATATTTTTTGTTCTTTCATACATATGTTATAAATTTTATCTTATTGCATTGTAGAAATTCTTGAGAAAGGAAATAAACGTTTCCGAAAGCTTGAATATTGGATAATAGTGTACTTTAAGGCCCCAGTTTGACTTCTATACCCAAAAATAGTGAAATTCGTATTTCCTAATAAGTCAATTAAGATTCTATTTATATATGTATATGTATATATATATATATATATATATATATATATTTATATATATATATATATATATATATATATATATATATATATATACATACATCCTACTATCAATTTGGCATCGATACATTATGCATTTACCATCGATTTGGCATCGTCTTGCAAAGTGGCATCTGTATATCGATGCCACTTTACACTACCTTAATAACTTTTTTCCTGCACTTGTTACCAGAAGTCTAATCAACTCGGTAGTTAGAGATTTGATTTCTTGATGTTACTTTAATATATGAGCTTTCTTTGTTTATCCCTTACTAAGTTATATAAGTTTATTCCATAAAATGTTTGAGTCCAAAATGATGGTACAGTGAAAATATTATATACATTTAGTTCAGTGTTTTACCGTTTTGTCGCTGCCGCTATATACATGAAAACGTATATCCCACTTTCATTATCAATCATTTTGGCATCAGAAATTTGGCATCACTGTTGAATACAATATTATCCACACCGAAAAATAGGCAATTTGAGAATGTATATATTATTTTCATCAACAAATCATTCTGGCATCATGTTGTTTTCACCCAATTTTGAAAAAATGTGAAAACTTTGTATTATCCACGTCCGTCTGTGTGTAATCACAACTCCTCCGTCAACATACCAGCTAGAATGACAAATGAGGTGTCAACTGAAAGCTGATAATCCAAGGATGGTACTAAAGGTGAGATATTTGACCTTGGCGGTCTGTCCGTCGGTCTGTCCGACCGCGAATATACTCCTCCATCATTATACCAGGTAGAATGACAAATGAGGTGTCAAATGAAAGCTTATAATCCAAGGATGGTACTAAAGGTGAGATATTTGACCTAGGCTGTCTTTCCGTCGGTCCATACGACCGCGAATATAACTCCTCCGTCATTATACCAGGTAGAATGACAAATGAGGTGTCAAATGAAAGCTTATAATCCAAGGATGGTACTAAAGGTGACATATTTGACTTAGGCGGTCTGTGCGTCGGTCCCTCCGACCGCGAATATAACTCCTCCATTTTTATACCAGCTTGAATGATAAATGAGGTGTCAAATAAAAGCTTATAATCCAAGGATGGTACTAAAGGTGAGATAATTGACCTAGCCTGTCTTTCCGTCGGTCCGTACGACCGCGAATATAACTTCTCCGTCATTATACCAGGTAGAATTACAAATGAGGTGTCAAATGAAAGCTGATAATCCAAGGATGGTACCAAAGGTGATATATTTGACCCAGGCTGTCTTTCCGTCGGTCCGTACGACCGGGAATATAACTCCTCCATCATTATACCAGATAGAATGACAAATGAGGTGTCAAATGAGAGCTTATAATCCAAAGATGGTACTAAAGGTGAGATATTTGACCTAGGCTGTCTTTCCGTCTGTCCGTACGACCGCTAATATATATCCTCCATCATTATACCAGCTTGAATGATAAATGAGCTGTCAAATGAAAGCTTATGATCCAAGGATGGTACTAAAGGTGAGATATTTGACCTAGGCTGTCTTTCCGTCGGTCCGTACGACCGCGAATATAACTCATCCATCATTATACCAGGTAGAATGACAAATGAGGTGTCAAATGAAAGCTTATAATCCAAGGATGGTACTAAAGGTGACATATTTGACTTAGGCGGTCTGTGCGTCGGTCCCTCCGACCGCGAATGTAACTCCTCCATTATTATACCAGCTTGAATAAATGAGGTGTCAAATAAAAGCTTATAATCCAAGGATGGTACTAAAGGTGAGATATTTGACCTAGGCTGTCTTTCCGTCGGTCCGTACGACCGCCAATATAACTTCTCCGTCATTATACCAGGTAGAATGACAAATGAGGTGTCAAATGAAAGCTGATAATCCAAGGATGGTACTAAAGGTGAGATATTTGACCCAGGCTGTCTTTCCGTCGGTCCGTACGACCGGGAATATAACTTCTCCGTCATTATACAGGTAGAATGACAAATGAGGTGTCAAATGAAAGCTGATAATCCAAGGATGGTACTAAAGGTAAGATATTTGACCTTGGCGGTCTGTCCGTCCGCGAATATAACTCCTCCATCATTATACCAGGTAGAATGACAAATGAGGTGTCAAATGAAAGCTTATAATCCAAGGATGGTACTAAAGGTGAGATATTTGACCTAGGCTGTCTTTCCGTCGGTCCGTACGACCGCTAATATAACTCTTCCATCATTATACCAGCTTGAATGATAAATGAGCTGTCAAATGAAAGCTTATGATCCAAAGATGGTAATAAAGGTGAGATATTTGACCTAGGCTGTCTGTACGTCGGTCTGTCCGACCGCGAATATAACTCCTCCATCATTATACCAGGTAGAATGACAAATGAGGTGTCAAATGAAAGCTTATAATCCAAGGATGGTACTAAAGGTGAGATATTTGACCTAGGCTGTCTTTCCGTCGGTCCGTACGACCGCTAATATAACTCCTCCATCATTATACCAGCTTGAATGATAAATGAGCTGTCAAATGAAAGCTTATGATCCAAAGATGGTACTAAAGGTGAGATATTTGACCTAGGCTGTCTTTCCGTCGGTCCGTACGACCGCGAATATAACTTCTCCGTCATTATACCAGGTAGAATGACAAATGAAGTGTCAAATGAAAGCTGATAATCCAAGGATGGTACTAAAGGTGAGATATTTGACCTAGGCGGTCTGTCCGTCGGTCCGTCCGACCGCGAATATAACTCCTCCATCATTATACCAGCTAGAATGATAAATGAGGTGTCAAATGAAAGCTTATAATCCAAGGATGGTACTAAAGGTGAGATATTTGACCTAGGCAATCTTTCTGTCGGTCCGTACGACCGCCAATATAACTCCTCCGCCATTATACCGGGTAGAATTACAAATGAGGTGGCAAATGTCAAAGTTTAGTAAAAATGACTCAAAATTAGTAAATTCGTATATCAATCCACGCAAAGTTACACGTAAAATTCAAATATCGTCTTCCAGTTCTACTTTCGATTACTTTGGGTGAAAAGCTAGGACTTACGAAGTCCAATTACTTGTTTTGTTTAAACATAATGCATATCATAGACATGCCTTAGGCATCATAGAAGACAATGACACAGAAAAATCAAACACAGCAGCATGTCAAAAGGGCCTTAGTTATGTATCTTCGGTCCTGTTAGTCCAATCGTGCTGTATAGCACCTCAAATGATAGGATTTGACAAACAGAATACAATGACATAGAAAAATAAAATACAACAGCATGTCAAAAGGGCCTTAGTAGCGTATCTTCGGTCCTATTAGTCCAATCGTGACGTACGGCATCTTAAATAATAGGACTTGACCAATAGAATCAAATTTGACACAAACAACTCAAATACAGCAACAAGTCAAAAGGGCCTTTGTTATGTATCTTCGGTCGTATTGGTCCAATCGTGACATACAGCACCTCAAATGATAGGGTTTAACGAACAGAATACAATGACACAGAATAATCAAATACAGCAACATGCCAAAAGGGCCTTATTTACGTATCTTCGCTCCTATTAGTCCAATCGTGGAGTAGAGCACCTCAAATAACTGGATTTGTCAAATAGAATACAATTACATAGAAAAATCAAATACAGCAGCATGTCAAAAGGGCCTTAGTCTTGTATCTACGGTCCTATTGGTCCAATCGTGATGTACAGCACCTCGAATAATAGTATTTGACAAATAATATAAAATGGCACAGAAAAATCAAATACAGCAACATGTTAAAAGGGCCTTAGTCATGCAGCTTCGCTACAATTGATCCAATCGTGACGTACAGCGCCTCAAACGATGGGATTAAACGGGCAGAATGCGACTGTAGACAAATCAAAATGGCGGCATGTAATAGCACCTTAAAATTGTAGAAATAAAATGGATTAACGCACAGAGGTGTATGACATATTATGTGCCAGTATTTAACAAATTGAATACGATTACATACGTCCAGTTTTTGACAGGTGACTTCTCTACATGATAAACGCGAAAAGGCCCCTTCGTTCACTGTTCGACATAGGCCTCCCGTTCACTGCATATATCCACTGCTTCCTGAAGCCGTGACATAAGAGGATAGAATTTAACGAATTAAACGACAAAGAAGACTAAACAAGGCAGCGTGCGGGAAAAACAGGACCAACCTTTGTATACTCCACAGGAAAGCATTATATATTCAACGTTAGAATTATGTTATAGTATAAGGGTATATATTTTTAAATGATAAATTTATTTTTTTATTTAGTACATTCCATACGTTTTTTAAACATGATCAGGAGAATTTGTTGCCTGAAGTCTATAAAAGAATTTCCTAACAATCCTTGTGTTATGAATTATTTTTGAGAATGTGTTTAAAAGGTAGCTTACAGGCTTATTGTTCAATGGTCTTATCACTTTTAAGCGCTTGTCTTTTTGTAGGGCTATTAATTGTGATTTCAACCATTCTTGCGGGACAATGCCTTTTCAGTAAATGAAGTGAATATTGTTATACATTTAATTTTTTTCCTCAATTAATTGGATGCCCCCTACTGGTGTTTGGTCTAAGCTTACAGCTTTTCCCCATTTAAGCTATTTTATAACTAATTATAATTAGGGGTACGGAATTTTCGCAAATAAAAAACATGAATTTCGCATTTACTTTTTTATAACTACAAAATTTCGCACTTATTTTTAACTACGAGTAAAACAACAGAAAACATTAATTAAAAGCTAACATCGTTGTAATTTCGACATTCGACTCTTTAAAAGCTGTTCTTCGATCTGTCACTACAATATTATATGTGCTGAAGAATCGTTCTGCGTCTACGCTGTTCGTTGGACTCCAAATGCTCTGTAATGCTGCTTTAGCAAATGACGGAAAACTGCACTGTGTAGCAATTGTGTCTTGTGTCACACATATATAGGTCATCTGTTGCAAATTATTTGACTCGATCACTCAAAATTGTTTTAGGGCGTCCCATTTTAGGGGATACTGGGGTGTATTCTGTAACACTTCCGTTAACTTTTAGAGGCCTCTAAAATCTCTAAAATTTTAGCGCCCGCTAAAAATATTTTGGTATTCTGTAAATCTTACATCCGTTAAAATCATAACCTAAACCGTTAAAACTCCCTCTGAATAAAACTATTTTAGAGGATGTCAAAATGTACCCGCTAAATTTTTAGCAGTCCGTTAAATGTGGTTTGATTATTTTTGTTGGGTTATGTTTGTATGAATAGTAGTTTGTTATTCTTGTATTATACTGGAGATAAATATTTAAAAATGGAAAATGGCTTTTTATAATGTATTTGGTGAAGAAGTACTTAATAAATAATAATGAAAGGTAAGTCTCATTTTTACTTTACAATTAACACACTACACCTATAAGTAACAAAATTCAAATGTTTGTTTCTTTTTGTAGAGCTGATTTCAGATTACAACATAAACACAAAGTAAATAATTGACCTGAAAGTAAATAACTACAATTACCATTTCAAAGGAAGTAGGTACCTACCTAAGTACCTAGAAATGTTATTGAAAAAGTGTTGGAAGTCAAAGATGTTTGTCAAAGCAATTAAATCGTATTAATGCAGGTAAAATTATTTAAAGTTATTGTGGAACATTACAAAACGTACCAAATGATTACAAAGGTAAAGTTTCAGAAGGTTTATAACCAGATGCAGATTAATAAGATGACCTTAATGTTATTGAAAATAGACCATTTGACCAAAATTAGTGTCGAAGGGGAGAAGAAATAAGATATGCAATTTTTCAGCAATATTTTAATGTATAACTTTATAAATAAAAATGTTTAATTGGAAAATATGAGTTTTACTAAAAAATAATTAAATATAATAAATATTATTTTTCAGGAAACTGTCAATTTCTTCTTCTTCTTAAGGTTTTTGGCCTCTAACAGTCAGTTTTCGGTCAATTTCTAGGTTAAAAGTAGTTCAAAACGATCAACGTGCGACGTTGCCGCATTTGTTCCAAAACCTTTTAGAGGATTCCTCTAAAATAATATTATTTTAGCGGTCCTCTATAATATGTGTTTACAGAATGACAATCTAACCGAAAAGTTTTAGAGGACCGTTAAAAGTTAAATGCCTCTTTATGTTATTATGAAAACTTTTTTGATAGACCATGTTCTTAGTAAAAATTGACGGAATGAGCACTGATTGTCCTGTTTGACTAATTTATATATTTAGAAAATAAGAATTAGCCGACTTTTATTCCTACTTAGATTTTTGCCAATACAAAAGACCGAAATGCATATAACAACAGTCGGATTATTTATATTTCTCAAAGAATCAACATTGAAAAATATCAATTCCTTATCTTATCTTTATCTATTTAATGATGAACAATGAAAGTTCCTTCTGTTTCAACACGTGTTAGAAAAATAAACAACCTTTCAAAAATTATGTACAATAGAAAACTTTCCGTAAAATCTTTCCATACCTTATTTACTACGTAACTACCTACTTATTTACTGCAGGTATTTCGCGGAAACAAACAAAAACTCCATATTTCACATTTATCGCATTTATGTTCAAAATTTCGCCGAAATTCGCATCTATTTCGGAAAAACGAAAATTCCGTACCCCTAATTATAATAAAGCAGTTGGTCCAGAATCATTATCTCGTTGACTTTTTCTTATTTATCGTTGATAATTCTGCCGTTTGAACCTTCTGATAATCCATATATTTTCTCTATCTGCTCTTAAAGTGTGTTTATTATATTATTTTCTTTCTCATTTAACTTACACCGATCCAGACTAGTATAGCTCCATATAACAGGTTTAGTTCTGCAGTAACGAATCAATACTTTTATTTAGCACATTAATTTTTGTTTTGTCTTCGGGTCTATTAAATAATTTTCTTGCAGTGTTTCTCGCAATTTTTAATTATCTATTTATTACTCTACTTGTCTTATTTTTTGAATATATATATATATATATATATATATATATATATATATATATATATATATATATATATATATATAAGTAGTGGGGTTCCTACGGTCTCCTCCGCATCCCACATTTCGCCCGCCATCGTTATCTATCCACCCATTCGTTTTCCCATTTCTTGAATATACGACTTGAATAAAGACTTTAATGTTTTGCCAGTCGTTATTGTTTAGTAGACCGGAATATTGAGATATTAATTCTTTACATTACATATTTGTCTTTCGGTGATTTTCTATTATTAATATTAAGCTGGAAGTGTTAGGTTACACTGGTTTTTGATATTTGGTCCAGAGTTCCCTCTCAATTCTTTTGTCGGATTTCTCTTTAATATTATCGCAGCTGCAGGTACTGGTACTAGGTTCTGAGTGCTCAGGTGACCTTTGAAGGACTCCCAATTACTCTATTTCGTCCACTTCTTCTGAGGTGAGTTCAGAAGTGGATATCAACTTCTATTCCATTATTCCATATCTATTTATATGCCATCTAATGATTTTACTTTAAATTTAGCTGCTTGATCTTCTTCATGAGTAATAAAATTTTTGTTATTTTTGCTATTTAGCAAACAGCATTAGAAAGTCTGTAAGCTTTTTTTATGAACTGCTGAAGTGCGTCCTATAAAAGTAGACATATTTTCATGAAAAACATGTTTTCATGAAAATTCTTTAATTTTATTCAATATGTTCAATACAGCGATTTTAACGGTTTTACAAATTTTTTATGTCGATGCCGTGCGCATAATACGATTCTGAAAGCTCTGAAAAATAGTTATTTTTTTCTTCAATTATCTCAGCTGATTTTTTTATTTACGAGTCATTTCTTCAGAGTTGGGAACACTTAATAATCGGAGGGGGCCAAGTCAGGAGAGTAAGCCGCATGAGAAAGTAATTCGAAACCTAACTCGAATTTTTGCTACTGTCACAACGCTCTTGTGAGTCGATGTATTGTCTTAGGTCTTGAGAACACTTTAAAGAACACTTTTTTTTTTCTGCTTATGGAGTCGTTTTTCATTCATCACATACCGGAACTCACCACATAAATTTTGAAGACCCTGACATCAAAACTGTATTAAATTATATGTGATCTAAGTAAGTTATAGAAAAAGTCAGAATAGATAGAGTAGAACACTTATAAAAAAATTGTAACAAGCAATTGGACATCGTAAGTTCTAATTTTTCACCCAAAGTGACCGGAAGTTGAACCGGCAGTCGATATTTGAACTCTTCGTGTAACTTTTTGTCAGTTGATATGACGGATGAATTTTGTTCACCGACAGACATGGACGAACAGACAGGCATGAAACCGGAAGTATGTATTTGTTCTGGTCTTTCTTAGTCGCATTGAATAATAGTTTGTACTATTTCGACGAATTTAAAACAGTACTTTCGGTTGCAACTCTGGAACAGGCAGTCCGAGGTCAAACTTCTCACATGTAATATCATATTTTGGTTATAGGCTTTCATTTGACACCTTATTTGTCATTCTTTCTGTCCTACTAACAGAGGAGTTGTGTTTATTGACGGACAGACATGGATAATTCTAGGTTTTCACATTTAATGATAAAAACAATAATTATATAATTCAGTTAACCTGACTATGTCATTGTGATAATGACTTCTTATCTAAAAGTGACAACGGCAATTATTCCATTTACTCACGGTAAAATATCGCAAAACCTCCAGATTTTAAAGAGCCGCTTGGATTGACATGAAATTTGGCACACACGTAGCTAAAATGCCAAAGAAAAAAGTGAGATTATGCCGATATGTTCTCTTGTCCTGGATGTGACTTTCACCGCTTCTTGGGGGTGAAAAAACATACGTTCAAAATAAGTCCGGGAGTGGATAAACTGACCAATTCTAATTCTAAGCAAATTTTGTTCTATAAAAGTTTTAAACGGCTGAAAATGTTATAAGAATTTTTTGCTCTACATTGTGCTTTCTATCTATACCTTTAAGGAACGCACTATTTTCGGGGACACCCTGTATATGATCTGTAAGTTGCATTGGTTAAAAATGCTTATTTTTGAAAGGGGTTTTGTTGAAAGGGCTCGAACGAATCACTAGTCACGAGTATGTATATGCAAATTTTAAACAGCCATATCTTAACCAATTTTTGTCTTCCAGAAAATCAAAAAATCCCACATATTTAAAAAGCAAAACCTACATTTTTTACTCTTTAAGATATTTGGTATCACTAATAATTTTTAAGTTATTTTGAAAAAAGTTTTTTTTTCAAAATTAAAGATTTAAAATTTACTTTAAAACCAAATTTTTCACAAATAAGCACTTTGAACTGATGAAACTTACAAACACAAACAATACATAAAGTTACTTGTGAAGTGGTAACGATTAATTCCATTTGGGCTGTTAATTAGAGGGAGATTTTTACGATATTTTTAACCAAAAGAAAAAAGAAACAACTGTATTTTGAGCGTAACTTGCTTACTCTTGCTGCTAGAAACTTTTTAAAAAAATAAAAATAAACGTTTTCTTAAACACTTCAAAAAAGTTGTAATAAGTTTTCCCAGAAAAGTGTTTCATTTTCTTTATTTCACGTTAAAATATTCGATTTGGAATTTGACATATAAGAGCTTATTTTTCACTATAGTCTGTTTTTAAACTAAGAGGAGTAATTCAAATTTCCCGCGCCGTAAACCTTGTTTGTAATTGGTACAACCTCAGGCAATTTTACTCATATCAAATTTTGACAATAATGACATTTATAAAATTTTAACACTATTGGCATTTCATAGGTTAGTTTATTTATTTTATCAGCGATTTTTGTATTTTCTGCCTTATTCCTTGTATTTTTAGATTTTTAGTCAATATTACCGTCAAAGGCCGATATGATCAACCAAAAAAGAAGATGTATCTGAAGATATTTCTAGTGACTTTCTTGGGTGTGAATCTGTCTTTTTAGTTTACCTACTCCTCTTGGTTTTAAAACAAAGCTTAGCAATAACTCTGTTTCTACTGGGTCTACAGACCTGACACATATACCATTTTTTCTCTTTTCTATAAGCTATATTTGCTATTTGCTAATTTTTTTTCAATAAAGTAGGTACCTACTTTTTGAGTTATTTGCGAAAAACCGTCTAAAAACGTGTTTTTTTTTTGTTGAAAAATGAACATATTCACTCGCAAATATCTCTAAAAGTATTGACTTATATATGCGTGTCCCAAATTTTATGTCAAACCAAGCGTTTCTTCAAAATTCTGAACAAAAACCGTAAGTAAATTAAACGAAAATGTAAAAGGTACATTCCATGTCAAATCTCTCAGGCAAAAAAATTTGGATCTCCGATTTGTCTGAAAATTGGTATATAGCTTCTGCGGGACGTAAAAAACAGATATTTAAGGTCAAAAAATCTTCTTCTTCTTTTTTCTCAAAATGTTATTTTATGCGATTTTACAGTGATTTGGTGTTTATTTAAACAAATTTGCATTTTCTGTCGTAAAGTATCAATGAAAAACATAATATTTTAATAGAAATGACTCAAAAATGTCATTATATGGCATTATAACAAGTTATTTTGAATCAAAACAAGTTTTTGATCAAATTTTATAGTGTAAAAAACGTTAAAATACCGTTTTTTACATTTTCCTCCATTCCCAAAATACATCAACATCGATTTGGCTAAAAATTTGCCCGCAGATAGCTAAAAGATAGGACTTTAAGTGGTTAGAAGGATTTGAATTATATTACAATACCAAAAAGTTACATGCAGTAATATCATACTCAAAAGTATAAATTAGTCCAGTCGGGATAGCATTTGACCTTGAATGCCAAGCTGCACAAAAATTTATTTTTCTGATCTTTAGGGGAGTCAATAGTAGCCTAAATTTAAAATCTCGAATGAATTCCTCCGTTACGTTAGCGGCCATCTTGATTTTAAAGGAGAACTTGTTTTGCTCAATATCTCCGCCATATTTAACTTTTCGACAAAAATGGAAGGAACTGAAATTGTTCCAAGTAAATCGTATTTACAATTATTACAATTTCTTTTTAACAATTTTTGTCGTGAGGTCGATATTTTCGAGTTAATTTTACTTACAGTAGACGCCTATATTTTTGACTATAATATTGCATGTAACTTTTTGGGTATTGTAATATAATTCAAATCCTTATGACCACTTAAAGTCCTATGTTTTGTCTATCTGTGGGCAAATTTTCAGCCAAATCGATTATGATGCATTTTGGGAATGGAGAAAAATGTAAAAAACGGTATTTTAACGTTTTCTACACTATAAAATTTGATCAAAAGCTTGTTTTGAATCAAAGTAACTTGTTATAATGCCATATAATGACATTTTTGAGTCCCTTCTATTAAAATATTATGTTTTCCATTGATACTTTACGAGAGAAAATGGAAATTTGTATAAATAAACACCAAATCACTGTAAAATCGAATAAAATAACATTTTGAGAAAAAAAGAAGAAGATTTTTTGACCTTAAATATCTTATTTTTACGTCCCGCAGAAGCTATATACCAATTTTCAGACAAATCGGAGGTCCAAATTTTTTTTTGCTCCAAAATTGAATGATTTGAAATGGAATGACCCAAAATTAATTTTTCAAACAAATATTTTAAGTCGTTATGAGAAAACTATAATTTAACAGATGAAATAAAATAAACACAATTCAACTCGTAAAATATTTGGACCCTTACCAGCCGAACCAGCCGAACAGGTAAAGAACCCACCTTTTATATAGTTTATAATATACCTTTTCTACCTGGCCTCAAACGATCGATATTTTTAACTCGTGGCAACCTCGATTGACGGCAAATACACTGCAAATACACATTTTTATGTGGTGGAAGTCAAAATGGCTGTGAAGTGTAAAAATTTTTGTATATAATTTAAATTTTTAAAATCAAAATTTTAGAAAACTGAGAACGATACAGGGCATTAAAAAATGCGCTCAACAAACATACACGAATTAATTTCTTAGTGATGCCAAATGACTGCAACATGAAAAGATGACATAATGATAGCGGGATATATATATATATATATATATATATATATATATATATATATATATATATATATATATATATATATATATATATATATTGATGCACGTTAAGTTGTGACTTCCGGTATACAGAAGAGGCTGTCTGGCTTCCACCTTTTCTACTTGGGATTATTTTTTAAAAATTGCATATTTGATAAGAGGGGGGGTGCTACGATAGATCTACATATTGAGGGGAAAGGATTTACCATAATAAATGTTGTATATATATAGGTATATACGGAAGCGGACATAATACGTTGTGGCTTCTGTAAATAGGGTAGTTCAAGTCGCGTTGTCACTTCCAGCGATGTTGTCATGTTTTTGGAAGTCACAGCGTCTCTTCTGCCAAATTTACCTCGTAGTTTGAGCGTGATCTGTTATCTTAGAGTCTCACACTTGGCAGTGGAATTCATTGGTATCTAGCGTTCCAATAAGAATGTCTTCTTTTTAAAGTGCCTACCCGTTCCGGATGTTGGCGATCATCATGGCTATCTTGACTTTGTTTACCGCAGCGCGGGACAGTTCAGTGGTAGTCATGTTATACCACGTTCGTAAAGTTTACCACTTTTACCACGTCCTCTTTTACCACTTACCTTCCCTTGAAAAATCCGTTGGAGAAGGCGGTAACGTTCTTGATTTCTCATTACATGTCATTTTCGCATTGGAAATCGAAATTGGTTAATTGGTTTAATTGGTTAATTGGTTAAAAGGCTTAATTCTATATATAAAATATCATTAATATTATATAGTTTAACTGTAATAATAATTGTTACAATAATTAAAACTATGCATTAGTCAATTACAGCTATTAATGAACATAATTCTGTGAATGAATATGAGTCTGTAATTCGGACCCCCGGAGAATTACAGAGGAATTAATTTATTAAACACAGCACTAAGTGATAACAAACACACTGAATACAATTATAAGATTAGCAGAAGAACAACAAGGTTTTAGGTCGGGAAGATCATGTACCGACGCTATATTTATAATGAGGCAGATTCAAGAGAAATCAGTAGAATACAACAAACCGGCATACTTATGTTTCGTCGATTTTAAAAAGGAATTTGACAGAGTCAAATTAAAAGACGTTATCCATTTATTGTACGCAAGAGAGGTACCTCTAGGAATAATTAAAACGATCGAAAATATCTATCAGAACAACACGATCAGAGTAAAAGTAGATAAAGAACTAACTGACCCAATTGAAGCTGGCAATGGGATAAGACAGGGAGAAAATTAAGAATTTGCCGAGCTCTGTTAATATGATGTATTTCTGCACACGTTTAAAGCAAAAAACTTTTAATAATTAGATACAATTATTCTATTATAGAGTGAACTCTCCCTTGGATGGACAGTAGTTGATCCGCATAATCTGTCCGTTTAAGGCAGGCGTCCGTTTAAGGGAAAAATAAATATGATATAATTAATTATTTTTAATGAGAAATAAGCCACAATTTTACTAAAAAAAATTATTTCATTAACGTTTCGACGCCCAAGTCGGGTGTCATCAAAATAAATATTACTAGAGTAACAATGTATTACTAGAGTAATATTTTGTATTTTGACAACGACAAATATAAAAATGCCACAAGGAAATAGCTTCAGAAGAACAATGAATATGTTAATTTAAAATTTTTAATAACTTTAATAACTAAAATTATTTTAGTTACTTTAATTATATGTACATACAGGGTGGGGCATTAGTGTGACAAAGTCCAATTACTCATTTGTCGTAAGAGATACGAAAGAACGTTATTTAGGTAAAAGTTGGGGCACACATCGTACCATAATTTAAAAATATTTTTAAATATGCAGGGTCGTCCGTATTGACAGGGTGACACAAACTTATGTTTTTTTTAATGGAACACCCTGTATATTTTTACATTTTTGGATTCTCCTCGATGTTTCCTTTCTTAAAATATATGGTTTTGTAATATTATACGAGGTAGTTTAAAAGTTAATTACGTTTTTTGGTTAATTTCTTAGCAAAATCTACACCCTGTAGAATTTTAGTGATTTGACATCAAATTGTTATTTTATGTTCAAACGATTTTTAATATAATCTACTATTGTTAAACATTAATAGTATAGCGAAATGTTTAATTTTAGTATACAGGGTGGGTCGAAACTCGGAATGAGTATTTTCTGAGTTTTCTTAAATGGAACACCCTATATTTAAGTATTGTAATGAAATGATATTTTATGATACTTTTTTATTTCTTAAGAATTCCCTATACCTAAGTGCTTTAATTTGTAAGTTATTCGTGATTCTTTAAGCCAAACATTAATTGTAAGAAAAATTACGTAAAATTTTATTAGGTGGCTGTGAAAATATTTAATCAAAAATAATTTTTGGAAAAAAAAATACATCATAATCTAGTCTGATCCTTAATTTAGTACTATTGGATGAAATATCCAAATAAATTCGTAGTTAAGGTTGTTGGTGCGCAAAATATTAATAAAAACATACAATATTCTACCTAGTCGGCTATGACATTAAATTTCCTTAAAAATTTGACATTTTACTATTTTTATAGATCCAGTTGCTTTGCTACCATTACTAATATGTATTTTTCTTATGAGAAACTGATTAATAAGATTTTGGTGCTAGTGGAATATAACAAAAATGTGCTACTAGCAATAAGAATTTTTCATCAGAAATTCCCTGAAATGTTCAAAAATATACTAGAACGGTTTCAACGGACTGATCACTTAGATTATGATAAATCTGCTCGAATAAAAACTATTGTAAGTGAAGAAAACAGCAGTTAAATGTAATCCTTAGTGTCACTGAGGATCTGCATATTAGTACAATCGTTCTTACAATCTAAGTATCTAGTCTGTTGAAACCGTTTTAGTATATTTTCAAAAGTTTCTCTTTTTGGTTGTCGTCTATCAGGGAATTGCTGATGATAAATTTTTATTGCAAGTAGCTCATTTTTGTTATACTCTCCTAGCACAAAGCCATTTTAATCCGTTCCTCATTAGAAAAATTAATATTAGTAATGGTATCAAATCAACCGCAACTAGCATAATGTCAAATGTTTAAGCAAATTTTGTGTCATAGCCAACTAGGCAGAATTTTGTATGTTTGATTCATATTTTAAGCACCAACAACCTTAACTACGAATCTATTTAGATATCTCATCCAATATTAATAAATTAAGGATCAGGCTAGATCATTATGTATTTTTTTTCGGAAAATTACTTTTGATTGGATATTTTCACGGCTACCTAATGAAATTTTACGTAATATTTGTTGCATTTAATGTTTGCTTAAAGAATGACGAATAACTTACAAATTAAAGCACTTAGGTATAGGGAATGCTTAAGAAATAAAAAAGTACCATAAAATATAATTTCATTACAATACTAAAATACAGGGTGTTCCATTTAAGAAAACTCAGAAAATACTCATTCCGAGTTTCGACCCACCCTGTATACTAAAATTAAACATTTCGCTATACTATTAATGATTAACAGTAGTAGATTATACTAAAAATCGTTTGAATGTAAATAGAAAATTTGATGTCAAATCACTACAATTCTACAGGGTGTAGATTTTGCTACGAAATTAACAAAAAAACTTAATTAACTTTTAAACTACCTCGTATAATATTACAAAACCACATATTTTAAGAAAGGAAACATCGAGGAGAATCCAAAAATGTAAAAATATACAGGGTGTTCCATTTAAAAAAACATAAGTTTGTGTCACCCTGTCAATACGGACGCCCCTGTATATTTGAAAATATTTTTAAAATAATATACTATGTGTGCCCCAACTTTTACCTAAATAACTTTTTTTCGTATCTCGTACGACAAACGAGTAATTGGACTTTGTCACACTAATGCCCCACCCTGTATAGGTTGATGGCTCAGATCATGCACAAAATTTATTGTGAAATTTAATCCGAAAATAATTTACGAAATTTTTACCAAAACGCTAAGACCTACAAATTAATACAATGACGTCTATTGAACTCAAATATCTTCATTCGACAATTAAGTTAAGATTCATATTTCAGTCAAAACACAAAAATTTATCGAGGTATTTATTATCAGAGTAATAATGGGGTCAGCAATTCTTTCATGGATCGACATACACATTAAAATTTTGCTTGCGTTGCTAACAGTTAAAAGATGTGAACAGATTTGTATTACATAATTAATATAGCGTAAACAGTATTCATACCTAATATCAAATATCACTCGTGTAAAGATCTGTTGCCCGATCAAGGAATACAAAACTTATCGAAAACCTCCAAAAAATAAATTAAGGATGAAAATTTGGGAATAGGTAGTTGAAATTGTCTATTATTATATAAGAAAATGTTTACAATTCTACATCTCCTCCATTTTACAAAAATGGAGGGGAATACACCCTTCTTGGGGTTGAAAATATACATTCAAAATAAGTCCGGAATTGGATAAAATAACTAATTTTAAGCAACTTTTGTTCTATAGAGTTTTTTCACTAAGTCAATACTTTTCGAGTTATTTGCAAGTGAATATGTTCATTTTTATGCTTATGAACGGTTTTTCGCAAGTAACTCAAAAAGTAAGTATTTTATCGAAAAATGTATTCTTAGCAAAAATATAGCTTATAAAAAAGTGAAACAAATGGTGTACACATGAAGTCTGTTGACCCAGAAGAAGCAGAGTTGTAGCTAATGAGGAGTAGGTCCTTCTTCGTCAAATTTCAAATCAAATGTTTCGACGTGAAATAACCAAAAAACGAAGCACTTTTCAGGGAAAATTAATTACAACTTTTTTAAAGTGTTTAAAAAAAGGTTTATTTTTGTTTTTAAAAGAACTTTTAACGTTAAAAGTAAGTGAGTTACGCTCAAAATATTGTTACGCAAATAAAAGGGCTCAACCCTTTTTATTTTTTGGTATAAAAATCGCGAAAATCACCCCCTAATTAGCATCTCAAATAAATTTAATCGTTACCGCTTCACACTTTACTTTTCTTATGTATTCTTTATATGATCTGTAAGTTTCATCGGTTCAAAGTGCTTCTTTTTGAAATGGCTTTAGTTAAAATGGCTTGAACAAGTCACTAATCACGAGTGTATGCAAATTTTGAACAGTCTTAGCGTAACCAATTTTTGTCTACCAGGAAAACAAAAAATCCAAAATAATCAGAAAAGCAAAACGTACATTTTATTACTGTTTGAGGTTTTTGGTATTACTAATAATTTTTCAGTTATTTTGAAAAAAAAAGGATTTTTTTTCAAAATCAGAAAAAATTTTTTATTTTAAAACCAATTTTTTTCAAAATTGAACAGTTTGAACAAATAAAACTTCTAGATCATTATAAAGAATACATAAACAAAATACCTTGTGAAGCAGTAACGATTCATTTTATTTGGGATGCTAATTAGGGGGTGATTTTCGCGATTGTTTTTACCAAAATATAAAAGGGAGCAAAAATATTTTGAGCGTAACTCACTTACTTTTAATGTTAGAAGTTAAAAAAAAAAAAAACAAAAATAAGCCTGTTTTTAAACACTTTAAACAATTTTTTAATAAGTTTTCCCCAAAAAGTTCTCCGTTTTTTGGTTATTTCACTTTAAAATATTCGATTTGGAATTGGGCGAATAAGGACCTACTTTTCATTAGTTACAACTCCGCTTCTACTGGGTATACAGATTTCATGCGTACTCCATTCTTTTCACTATTTATAAGCTATATTTTTACTAAGAATATCTTCTTCGATAAAATACTTACTTTTTGAGTTATTTGCGAAAAACCGTCTAAAACATGTTTTTTGTTGTTAAAAATGAATATATTCACTCGCAAATAACTCTATATTTTTCACCCCCGAGAAGGGGTATTCCCCTCCATTTTTGTAAAATGGAGGGTGTGTAGAGTAGTTAACTTTTTCTTTTATAATAATAGACAATTTCAACTACCTATTCCCAAATTTTCATCCTTCCTTTATTTTTTTTGGGTCAGATCGGGCTATGTATCAATTTGAAACGATAAAAAATGACCTACAGTATCATACGCAAAGCATGCGAAACATGGGTGCTGAAAAGTTCAGAAACAGAGCTTTTAGAAAGATTGCAGAGAAAAATGCTAAGAGCAATATAATATGGAGGTGCGAAAATAGATCAGTGGAGAAGAAGAACCAAGAAAGAACTGGAAGAACTGTATAAAGAGCCAACGATAACGATGACGATCAAAGCACAGAGAATAATATTTGGGGCAAATCGAAAGAATGAGAAGTAAAAGAATGCCAAAATGGTACTCTTACGTAGACCATAACAAAAGAGAAGGAAAGGCAGGCCAAGAGAAAGATGGGAGGACAGTGTGTACGAAGACCTGAAGAAAAGTAACATTGAAAGATGGAAACAACTAGCATTGAACTGAAGGAGAGGGAAGTAGGTGGTGAAAGATTGTATAAATGGACTGAATTGTAATTATATAAAATTTATAAGACCAAAATAAAATGTAGTCAGAAATGTAAACGTTTTATTCCTAGGCCAACAAGGAATATTGAGCTTAATAAATAATAAAAAATGTAGTTTTATATCGTAAAATATTTGGAAAAAGTTCTTCATTTTATATTTACTATCCACATTTGCGGATACGTGCTGTCGTGCACGGATGGGTGCTGTCGCCACAATTATTCAATGTGTACTCCCAACTAATATTTCAGGAGGCACTATGGGAAAGAGTTGAAGGTGTAATGATTGGAGGGAGCATCATTAATAACATAAGATTTGCAGACGATACCGCAATCATGGCAGAGAATATAGACAATTTACAAATTCTCCTATATATCATTAACAGAGAAAGCAAAAAGATGGGACTAACAATGAATATAAATAAAACCACATTAATGGTGATCTCAAAAAACCCTGTTGACAACATACATCTGACATTGGAGGTGAACCGATAGAAAGTACCGAGTGGTATAAATACCTAGGAGCAATTATAAACTCACAATTAGATCAAGATGAGGAAATAAAGGTGAGAATAGAAATAGCTCAAAAAGGATTTATAAAATTCAAGTTAATGTTTACAAATAAGAAATTGAGTATGGACATTAGATTGAGGTTCGTCGAATGTTATGTTTGGTCGCAACTACTATATGGGGTAGAAGCTTGGACTCTAAAAGCACAATCCGTAAAAAAATTGGAGGCATTCGAGATGTGGCTGTATAGGCTTATTCTGAAAATTCCTTGGACTGCAAAAGTCTCAAACGAAGAATTGTTAAGAAGAATTGGACATGGCAGGAAGTTTATGAACACAATTAAAATAAGAAAAACATCGTATCTGGGCCACATACTTCGTAACTATAAATACTCTCTGCTACACGTCATCATGCAAGGAAGAGTAGCGGGGAAAAAGTTTTGGGAAGAAAGAAGAAATCTTGGCTAAGGAATATCAGAGATTGGACTAACCTCAGTGTTGAACAGATATTTCACTTTGCAAAAGACAGAGAAGCGTTTAAAAAGGTGATCGCCAACCTTGGTTAGAAGACGGCATAAGAAGAAGAAGAAGATCCGCATTTACACATCATTTTTACTGTCAACGTCCGGTGTTGAGTGTCAGTTGTCAGTTGACGGGTACAGGTTCATATATCGCCGAATTATTTTTGTTTGAAAAACCGTCCATATAGAGGAGGTGCCCGGCAAAGGGAGGTGTCTGTTAAGAGAGAGTTTACTGTATTTCATATTATTACTAGAATTTATTACTTTATTAGAGCTATTTATCACTTTTAATTCATTGTTTCAATTTTTTTGTGTGTTTTTATACTTTTACTTACTTCCGAAGTAACAATCACTAAAATTGACTTTTCAGCCTAGGCCCAAAATACATATACGCGATTTTTGGCAATTTCGTGAAATGAAAATACTTACCTAAATTTATTTTTTAATAAGGTTTTTAAAAAATAATTTATATTATTTAATGGACACTTTGAATTTTGTACATGTATAATATACTAATTATAGAGATAATATATTTAATTTAACGCTAACTATGAAAGTAAATCAGATCTGCTATTACTCATATTTAAATAACAGCTGCACAAAATACTACGACCGCAAATCTATAACAGTGAAATGTCTGGCGTCTGGGAACGTTTGCACAGCGTTGCCAAATAACGGAAGTCACAACGAGCGGTGTGGTATACGGAAGTCTCTACGCGTTGTGTATATCACGTGCATTCTCGTACGGGAGCGACACTAGCGCTGATAATATACCGTCGTACTAAAATCTGATCTTATGAGTATATTAGATACGATGTGACTTCTAGTGAAATTTTTGATATAAGCCTTCTAATACCATCTAGTAGCCAAATTCGTAAAAATTTAGGCAAAACGTTGTGACTTCCGAAATCGGAAGTCATAACGGTATATATGAAGTGACAACGTATTACGAGTATCTACTTTGGAAGTTACATGGATACATGTATCAATATATATATATATATATATATATATATATATATATATATATATATATATATATATATATATGTGTATATATATATATATATATATGCGTACATTCTGGGTTCGGCAGAGAGCGCTGCCTAACGCTAAGATGTAAATACCGAGAGTATTGACGAGAGTCCGAAACAGCGCTGTATCATCCTATTGAACACCAACTCGTAACCAGGATGGAAACGATGTGTGCTGTTTTTTACCATTTATTTAAATTTTTATTTATTTGGTATTTACATCTTAGCGTTAGGCAGCGCTCTCTGCCGAACCCAGAATGTACGCATCGTTCTATACGGTACAAGAGATAGCAGGAATCTTCTCTTTTTGAGATGACCTGCGGCACTGCCATCAGAGTAGATGGCGCTCTTGTACTGCCTCACTGAAATTGTGAATTTCCCTTGACACGTCGAGTCTATTCTGGTTACGAATTCGTGTTCTACTCGGATGGCTGATGAGTGACGAGAGTCCGAAACAGCGCTGTATCATCCTATTGAACACCAACTCGTAACCAGGATGGAAACGATGTGTGCTGTTTTTTACCATTTATTTAAATTTTTATTTATTTGGTATTTACATATATATATATATATATATTGATGCACGTTAAGTTGTGACTTCCGGTATACAGAAGAGGCTGTCCGACTTCCACCTTTTCTACTAGGAATTATTTTTTAAAAATTGTGTATTTGGTAAAAGGGGGGCTTATAAAATGGGTCTACCTATTGAGGGGAAAAGATTTACCAAAATAAATTTTGTATATATATACGTATATACCGAAGCGTACAGCATACGTTATGGCTTCCATATATAGGGTAGTTCAAGGTGCGTTGTCACTTCCAGCGGTGTTGTCATATTTTGGAAGTCACAACGACTCGTCTGCTGATTTACCTCTTACTTTAAGCGTAATGTGTGATCTTTTGAAACTTTTACTGTGAATACAGTTGTGAATGCAGTTCTATGTTTTAAAGTTGTCTATTTAAATTAAAAGATTGATATTCTTTTGATTAAACAGGTTTACAAAAAAAATACATTTCGGAATATTTGACGAAACCATATGACTAGGGGGTTTTTGGGGTCGCTGGTCACGAATCCGGGGTCCGCTGACCTCTATCACGTCAGGTAATGGTCAAGGTCAAATCAAGATAAACCGACAGTCGCTCTGAAAAAGTATATTAGGGGGTTTTTGTGGTCGCTGATGACGAATTTGTGTCCGCTGACCTCTATCACGTCTAGCTCAAGGTCACTTCGAGGTCAAATCAAGATAAATGGACACGATCGCTCTGAAAAAGTATATTAGGGGGTTTTTGGGGTCGCTGATCACAAAACTGGGGTCCGTTGAGCTCAACCGCGACAGGTAAAGGTCATTTCAAGGTCAAATCAGTTTTGTGGACTTGTCCTGATTTGGCCTTGAAATGACCATTACCTTACGTGGTAGAGCTCAACGGACCGCAGTTTTCATGATCAGTGACTCCAAAACCCCTATATTTTCAGAGCGATTGTGTCGATTTATGTTGATTTGACCTTGAACTAGACGTGATAGAGGTCAGCGGACTAATGATTCGTCATCAGCGACACCAAAAACGCCCTAATATACTTTCTCAGAGCGACTGTCGATTTATCTTGATTTGACCTTGAAATGACCTTTACCTGGCGTGAAAGAGGTGAGCGGACCCCGGATTCGTGATCAGCCACCCCAAAAACCCCCTTGTAACATGGTTTCGTCAAATACAGTACAACCTGCCACATCCGGACCTGTCATATCCGGACCTCCCCATATCCGGACGGTTCTGCGCCGTCCGGATCTACCGAAATCTACCGAGAAAGGCAGTCCTGCTGTTAAACAACGCACTAAAAGAATAACTAAAAGATAGCGAAATAATGTTTTATAGAATCTATAAAACGTGTCTATCGACGAAAGTTATTGACGGCGTTGATTGCTGGAATGTATGAAGGAGAAAACGTTTCAGAGACTGTAAAAGAAGTAGTGGTCTTGATATCCGGATTTTTTCGTATCCGGATCGGTCTGTCGCCACATTGATCCGGATATGGCAGGTTTGACTGTAGTCCGAAATTTAGTTTTTTTTTGTAAACCTGTATTATTTATGATATGATTGATATTTATTTTACAGATACTAATATTTTATTGTTGCTGCAAAATGGATTTTTTGGAATTAATTAAAAAAGTGTTATTAGTAAGTAATTTATTTATGAAAATTATATCAAAAATTTTAATAAATAAATTTGAACTTATAGGAAATTTTAATATTTATTATTTTTCCTGATTAAATTTTGAATTTTAGATTTTATTACAGGCACCGTCCTTTTAATTTTTGATGTACCAATAATAATGTGTAATAAGAAAATTAAATGGCTAAATACACCAGGTGGGGTTGAGCTGCTAAAAAGCTATCTAGATCCATCTTTTTAGAGCAGATTAGTCCCAGTCTGCTACTCGATACTATTGACTGTGCTTCTCCAGTTCTTTCTATCCTCTGTCTTTTTCTGCTAGTCTCTAATTCCTGCCCTATATAAATTTTCCTTTACTTCCTGTAACCATTTATTCTAGTTCCTCCGCGTCTCCTTCTAACTCCGGGTTTCCATTGTAAAATTGAGTTTATAGTTGTTACGCTACCTGCTCTCCATATATGCCCCAACCATCTAACACTGTGCTGAAATCTGAAAATCTGGAATAATATCTACCCGGGTCGAAACATTTTTTTTAATATATGAAAATAGTTATTTATGAAACAGTTCGTGAAGTATGCTTTTTACGAATGCACGTGATGTTTAGAGCACAAGCGACAACGGAGCGAGTGCTATACATCGCTTAAGTTCGCAAAAAGTACTTCACGCACAGTTTCATACAATATTTTATCTACGATAAACAAATAAAAAAAACTGTAACTCTTCATCACTGGAATTCATTCCTATTCTACAATTTTTAGAACTTATTTAAACATTCTAATTTCTTTCAAACCACAAAACTGTCAAATTTTTTTTTGTAATTTATTGCTCATTATGTCATCACCATGACAACGCGAAAGTTAAGGATATTTGATTATATGAAAGTGTGTCAAAAACAGTGCGAAAAAGTAAATCCCGTTTAAAATACATTGTTACTTCACGCACACGTTATCCATTAAATAGATCGATGCAGATCGGCCTTATATCGGATCCTCTACTATTAGTCCGTTCGCTGACGGTAAAATATTGCAAAACCCATAAATTTTAAAAAACCGCTTAGATCAGGGGTGGGCAATTACTTTTAAGCGCGGGCCAAAATGAAAGTTTCAAAATGTCTCTCGGGCCGGAGGACTATACCGGATATGTACGCTGTGCCCACGCGAATTTTTTTGGTGTAGTTTATTCCCTGCCCAAGAAATAAATACTATAAGTATTATTTTAAAGCATTTGGACAAAGAAATTTGACTGTTAATAATTAGAAAATGGTAATAATAAATTGTCCTACTTGGGAATACATGCGAAAAACTTGTGCCCAGTAAAATATGTCACGTAATTGAAAAAAAAATGGTCATTATATTAAATCATAAGAAGATCCAGAAAAAGAACCAGATAAAAAATGAAGATATTGAGCAAGTGGACAAAATGAAATACTTACTTAGGAGTCTGGATTACGGAAGATTTAAATTCGAAATCATAAATTCGATCAAGAATAGAGCAATTGAGGGTAGACTTTTTGAAGATGAGGACATTTCTGAGTCACCAAAGACTCAATCTGCAAATCTGATATTAGTTGATAAAATGTTGTATATCCACTCTATTCTTTTTTATGGTGCCGAAGCTTGGATTGTTAATGCTGACTTAATGAGAAAGCCGGAAGCTTTTGAGATGTGGCTTTTTGGGAGAATTTAGAAAATACCATGGACCGATCATATACGAACAAAATGATGTTGCACGAAATGGAAAGAGACAGACAACTTTTGACCTCCATTAAAAGGAGACAGACAGCATATTTACGGCACATGCTCAGAAATGATATGTACGAGTTGTTCGAAGGAAAAAGGGGTCCTGGTAGACGACAAATATTCTGACTGAAAACATTTGAGACTGGACCGGGTTAAACACACAGACGCTTTTAAGAAAAGCAGAAAATAGAGACGAATTTGCAATGGTGTTTTAGCCAACCTTCATTAGTGGAGTCGGCGTTAGAAGAATAATAATAAATTAATGGTAATTAAATAAATCAGTTATTGAAAGATTTTATTTTCTTATTTATTTATATTTTAACGATACAAATTAATTTATATTGATACATATTTTGTAAATATACCTAATATTAAATAAAATTATAAAAAAAAGACAAACATTAAACGTTAAAATTAATAGAATACTCATTATAAGTATAACTTCTATAATAGTTAATGCGAAACGTGAAATCGCGAATGTTCATGTGATATTATTTCTTCAAAATTGGGATCCAAATCACTTGTAGCAATCCTTAATACCGAGTGTAGATTTTCGTCAGTAATTTGTGATCGATATTTATTTTTCGTGGAAACCATCAACGAAAAAGTTCTTTCACAAATATATGTCGAACCAAATAAAACTAGGTATTTTTGAACATAGTTTAAAAAATGTTTAAAATGTTCTGTATTCAAAGCACCGTAGAAAGCACTCAATTCGTTTGATTGAACATTTTCTTTTAATAAATTATTTGCCTGTAAGTCAATTAATTCTAGCTGAATTTCAACAGGAGCTTCTTGCACATCGAAATTGAAAGGTTGACTAATTAATGACAAAGGTTTTTCAATAGCTTTGAAATCTTGAAATCTTCTTTGGAATTCAGTATGCAGGTCTTGTGTTACTGAACTATATTTAAGAAAATCAGAATTTTTCAATAACTCTCGTCGTGTTTGTAATGATGGGAAGTGGTTTAATATTTTTTTAATTAAAGTTCTCAGCAAATAAGTTTAGTTTTATCATAAATGCTTTGACATTTGAGTGCATATTGAAAGCGAACTGGTTTTTCCCTTGTAAATTTACATTAAGTTCATTTAAATATTTTACAATATCTACAGAAAACGACAAATCGTTTAGCCATGCCTCATTTTGCAATTCAGGAAAATCATGTAGTTTTTCTTTTATCGACAAGAAGGATACTATTTCATCAAGCAAATATTGAAATCTGTCCAAAACTTTACCGATGCTAAGCCATCTCACCTCAGTGTAGTAAGGAATTTCGTAAAAGTCACTTTCAATTTCTTTCAAAAATTCAACAAACTGTCGATGATTTAAGGCACGTTCCCGGATAAAATTTACAACTTTTGTCACAACAGTAACGACGTGATTCAATTTTAAAACTTTTCTACATAACACTTCTTGATGAATAATGCAGTGTAAAAATAATATGTCTTGTTCTGGCTGCAACTGTTTTACTTTGTCGCTGATTCGTTTTAGTAAGCCCACATTTTTCCCTGTTAAACTAGGACAGCCATCCGTAGTGATGCTTACTATTTTGTTCCAAGGTAAATTTACTTTAACTAAACACTCTTCAACAGCGTTAAAGAAGTCTTCACCGGTAGTTGTATCTTTCATTGGATGCACACTAAGAAGTTCCTCGCGAATTTCACATTTTTTGTTAATGCCCCGATTAAATATTAATAATTGACTTGTGTCAGTAATATCGCAGGACTCATCCAACGCCAGAGAACAATATGTAAAATCAGCAATTATTGTTTTTAGCTGGTCGAGTAAATTTCCTGAAATATTTTCGATCCGTCGTACTATTGTTCTCCTTGACAGGCTTAAATTTTCAAAAATATGTTTTTTTTCAGGACAACATATCTCCGACACTTCTACCATGCACTGTTTAACAAATTCTGCTTCAGAAAAAGGTTTACATAACTTAGCAATTTTGTGTGCAATAACATAACTTGCTTGTGTGGTAGATTTCTCGATGTTACTTTGTTTGCTAAAAATATTTTGTTGTTTATTTAAGTTTTTTGCTAAGTTGTCTGCAGCATTTTTAAGTTCTTCTAAAGAAAACGATGCATATTTTGGATGTTTTGATGTAAAATGCCTCTTTAAATTATATTCCTTGAAAACAGCAATGGTTTAATGGCAAACTAAACAAATTGCTTTCTTACCAATGTTCGTAAAAAGGTATTTTTCTGTCCATGCTTCATTAAAATTTCTGCATTCCAAATCAACTTTTCTTTTTTTAGATTGTATCATTTTGCAAATGCTTACAAATAAATATTTTAATACAATAAAATAAAAACAATGTTTTCAAATTTTACTTACAAAATGTCCTCCACTTTTTCAATTTATTATATATTTGCAAAATAACACACACGGTATCAAAAGAAATATGAGGAGTAATAGGAAATATGACCAGTGCTAAATCAAAATAAACTTATACACGTCTTTCGAAGTAGTTGTAAAACTTCGGCAAAAATCGGTAACAATGAATTTTATGCTGAAGTAGGTATTCCAAACAACCATACTTAATTCAGATTTAATAAATAAAGAATCATATTATTGGGACCAAAGTGCTGAGGTATTTAGATCATAAACTGTCAGTGATATGGTTGAAATAGATACCCAAACACCGAGTGCTTGTCTTGAGACCTTGAGAGTTAAATACGATTATTAATACCGAATAAACAATTATGAATCTCTGGGGATTTCCCTATATTTTAAAAGAAATTTAAAGTAAATAGTTACAATTAAACAGTTTTTAAAAATATAGTTAGCTAAGGCTGTTCGTAATTATAATACTCTCTATTATTTATATATTTAATAATTTATGTGAACACTATGCAAACTATTACTGTTGATTTCAACAAAATCACATAAAAGGGATTAAAAAGATTAGGTACTTGCGGGGTTTTTCAACGGGCCGGACAAAGTAAGCGAAAGGGCCGGACCCGGCCCGCGGGCCGGCTTTTGCCCACCCCTGTGCTATAGCCTTATTCTTTAACTATATCGCTGTAATAACATTGTTTCTAGACAGGTAAATTATCATTGTATACTGGGCGTACCAATCAAACTGGTTTTTTTTTCAATTTTCACAACACCCTGTGGAATATTCTAGCCTTTATACAATATTGAAATTAAAACCCAACTATAGCCCCAGGTTTTCTTAACGTTCTGTTTGTTATTCATTCGCTTATGTTGGATAATAAAAAAGTTAGGGACTTTAACAACTAAACATGTTCTTTATCAATACATGGTGTTTCTAAATAAGTGCGACAAACTTTAAGGGGTAATTCTGCATGAAAAAATAATGATCGTTAACTTGATAAAGCTATGTCCGCAAATGCTTGCAAATATAAAATTCTTTTGCCAAACGATCATTATTTTTTCATGCAGAAATTACCCCTTAAAGTTTGTCGCACTTATATTTAGAAACACCTGTATCGATAAAGAACATGGCTAGTTGTTAAAGTCCTTAACTTTTTATTATCCAACGTAAGCGAATGAATAAAAAAACAGAATGTTAATAAAACCTGGAGCTATAGTTAGGCTTTGATTTAAATATTTTATAAAGGCTAGAATATTCCACAGGGGGTTGTGAAAATTGAGAAAAAAAACCCAGTTTGATTGGTACACCCGGTATACAATGAAAATTTACCTGTCTATCAACAATATTATGATAGCTATTTTGTTAAAGAATAAGGCTATAACATATTAAAAAAAATTACTTAAATCGGACAACAGGTTTGGGAGATACGAGACATCAAAAATTACCCATTTTTTTGGGGTGTCCGTTTTTCGTGCCGGTGAGTGTAGATTAAATTAGAAGTTCATTGTAAAAAAGGAAGTAAACAAAAACACGAGAAAAATGAATTTATATAAGTAAATAGGTAAGTAAATATTATAGATTAAAATAAGTACAGAAAATATATAATTATAGAGATATATAATCACTTATTGTACCTTCATTTAAGGCTAACTTTAAAAGTAAAGCAGATCTGCTATTATTCATGTTTAAAAACAAAAGGCACACAAAACACTAAGTACGATTAGGACCGCGAATCTACAACAGATAAATGTCTGGAAACCGTTACACAGGGTTGCCAAAAAACGGAAGTCACACCGAGCGGTGTGGTATACGGAAGACGCTACGCGTTGTGTACATAGCCTGTATAGTAGCACGGGAGCGACACTAGCGCTGGTGATATACCGTCGAACTAAAATCTGATCTTATGAGTATGTTAGATACGATATGACTTCCAGCGAAATTTTTAATATAAGCCTTCTGATACCATCTAGTAGCCAAATTCGTAAAAATATAGGCAAAACGTTGTGACTTCCGAAATCGGAAGTCATAACGGTATATATGAAGTAACAACGTATTACGAGAATCTACTTTGGAAGTCACATGGATACATGTATCAATATATATATATATATATATATATATATATATATATATATATATATATATATATATATTAGAGCGGAGTAATTTATATGACAAAAAAAAAGTCATCGGGTCACAATCAGTTTCTGATTCTACAATGAATTCTGTGAAAAAAAAACATTACACCATAGGTATCTGATGAATTTCGAGGCGCCACATTTTTCATTTTAGTTTTGAGGTACATCAGAACTCGTCGTTTTACGACTTCTGATGTACATCGAGGTTGATTGTGGACAAAATTTCAACTTTTTTTATTACGGAAAAGTTTATTTTAGTAGCTTTTGAGACAAGGAATCCATTTTTGATATCTATTTTTACCAAAATTACTCACCAGGGGGCGCTACAATGCAAGTTTGTGAACGTCAGAAATTGTCATTTTATGACTACTGATGTTCATTGCGATTAATTGTAGACAAGTTTTAAACTTTGTTTACGGATAAGTGAATTTTAGTATTTCTTGAGACGAGAAATTTAAATTTAATATCTTTTTCTACCAAAAACACTCACTAGGGGGCGCTACAATACAATTATATGAATATTAGAAATTGTCATTTTATGACTTCTAATCTACATTGCAGTTGATTGTGGACAAATTTTAAACTTTTTTTTACGGAAAAATGTATTTTAGTAGCTTTTGAGACGAGGAATCCCATTTTGATATCTATTTGTAGCAAAACCACCCACCAGGGGGCGCTACATTGCAATTTTATGATTATCAGAAGTTGTCATTTTATGTCTTCTGATGTACATGGCGTTTGATTTTGGACAAATTTTAAACATTTTTTACGCAAAAGTGTATTTTAGTAGTTTTTGAGACGAGCAATCCATTTTTGATATGTATTTCTACCAAAAACCCTCACCAGGGGGCGCTACAATGCAATTTTATGAGCATCAGAAGTTGTCATTTTATGACTACTGATGTAGATTGCGGGTGATTTTGTACAAATTTTAAACATTTTTTTACGAAAAAGTGTATTTTAGTAGTTTTTGAGACGATATTTTTGATATGTATTTCTACCAAAAACGCTCACCAGGGGGCGCTACAATGCAATTTTATGAACATCAGAAGTTGTCGTTTTCTGACTACTGATGTAGATTGCGGGTGATTGTGTACAAATTTTAAACATTTTTTTAAGAAAAAGTGGTTTTTAGTAGTTTTTGAGACGAGGAATTCATTTTTTTATCTATTTGTACCAAAAATACTCACCAGGGGGAGCTACAATGAAATTTGCGTCATTTGTGAGTAAAACAATGTTAATATTATTATTTTTTCTTTTATTTTTATTTAGTAGATATTAATTCTGTGTTATTAAAAATATTTAACATTAACCTGATAATTATAAAATTTTAAAAAATTAATAATTCTGTTACTGAATTTAATTAAAATATAATAATTAACTAGACCTTAAACAATTACTTTTATATTAGGTAGGGGAGCCCAAGCGGGGATTTCTGCAGTTACTCGAGCACGTCAGAATATCACATGGGGAGAAACATTGTACCCTGTAAATGTACTCCTACCATATATGGACTCTAACTACAGGGGATTTCGTTAAGGGGGGTCCGAAAGAATTTATCCTTAGAAAATCTCGAAATCATCAGATTAATATAAGGTAAGTTAAGTACATGCAGTATATTTAAAAAATATTGCGATTTGAGCGGATCCGTAAGGAAATGGATGAGTCACAAAATTTCACAACTTTGATCGTCGGAAATGAACGTCAGATCGAAAAACTGAAAACTACGTGTTCAATATTTTTCACAAATCTATCAAATGATACCAAACACGACACCCCACGGACAGAGGTGGAGTGTAACTTTAAAATTTTAAATAGGAACCCCGCGATAATTCGCGAAATGAATATGAGGTCAAAAAACTAAAGAATACGTGTTTAATATTTTTTAAAAATCTATCAAATGACATCAAACACGACCACCCACGGTGGTGGGGTGGGGGTTACTTTAAAACCTTAAAATAGGATTCCCCATTTTTTATTGCAGATTTGGATTTCTTAGGTAAAAAACTTTTATTCGAGACATTTTTTCGAATTACGGATAGATTGCACTGTAATCAGAAAAAATAATTTTTGGAATTTAAATTAAAAAAATGGAAAGTCTCCAGTAAAATGGAAAAGTTGACTTAAGTTTTTTTGGTTTTCGGACTTAATTTTCACAATCCAATAGGTCTCCATAACGCTCGAGTAACTGCAAATTTAGCACACCTGCCTCCCCTACTAATACGAACGTATTACATACTAAAAATACATACAGTTCATTCCAAACCCTTCTTTCAGTGCGTCAACGATAAAATGTCGAAATATACTAAGCTAGAATGACAATTGTAATTTCACCTCTTGACATTGTGAAAGTATGTAACTATTCTTCAACGAATACATAATTTTCTGACTTCTATCTATAATAATCACGATCGAGAGAATTCGGCAAACTATGATGCACAGAAAGAAGGGTTTGGTATTAGCTTTAGTTCAATTAACCAATTCAAATTTTAATTTGACTGTCAAATAAGCGTCAGATCGTTTACGTATCAATCTTAAAATTAGTCTCGATTTTTGCTATTATTACCTTAAATACTAGTTTATAATACTATTTACTCATCAGATAGTAAGTATCAACTGTTGTGTAAAGTGTTAATCATCAAGAGAAAACTGTAACCTCGATCAGTAATAGATGTTTACCTAATAATATTCTATGTTATAGTGTTACAGTGATGTTTTTGCCGTGGCTGGCTACATTCAATGGCACAAAAACATTAACGCTACAAATTAGTCCAGTACTTTTGACTATATAAGTAACAGATAGCAACAACATGTCTGAACTCAACTCTACCAGTAATATTTCTAGTTCACATGCAACTGTTACTGTGTCAAAACCGAAACCTAAATACCTATCCAAAAAAGAGCAAACCATAGGTACTAATCAATGCAGAACCAAATTTACTACTACTCGAATATGTCAAGTACATAGGTAACATTGTTAGTCCCACAAACATTTGCTTAGCCTCAAGAATCTCCAATAACAGAATATGCATCTACCTAATAAACTCTGAACTTGCGGAACAAATTATAACTGAATATTCTACGATTACAAAACTACTGTTGAAGTACTAGTAAGAAGACTAGTAACCCACGCTAAAAGACTTATAATTTCCAACGTTTGTCCATCAATATTTCACGAGATTACATAGAAACATCTCTAAAGGTTTACAACTTGCTTCACCAATGTCATATCTAAAAGCCGTAATCTCCGGTGATGTGTTTGTGAGATTTTTATAATTTGGACGCGGAAATTGATAAAAACTTCAACCAATTTTAATATTACTTGTAGCGGTTTGCGATGTAACAAATATTGTCTAAAATCGTTTTAAACAATTATTATGTATAATTATAAGTTATAAAAATCAGCGAAGGAGATTTAAAAGCCCGGAGTCATATAACTCCAAGACAAAAAAGGTATAAAATTCTTACAATTAAGATGAAGGCGGAAGTGAGCGCTCTAAAAGTATATAGGCCTGGATCCCGCGTACAAAAAAATAGTTGATTAATAGCAAGCTGAAAATTTGTTAATATCTTAACGGTGTCTAGTCGGACAAACTTTGATCTTTGGGAACACTGGAACAGGGGAAGTTTTTGTGAAACAGGTTAAAGTTTGGAACGTCAGATTACGAAAACGTCCCATATATTTTGTCAGGCAGAACTTCCAATTGATTTGTTACCCTTTCATTAAACACTCACACATTTGCGAAAATAAGACTGCTATTTATCACCAACTGGACATTTTAATAAGTCATAAGTCCGACACATAGAACATGTCAAAGGACAGGAATTATGCTTGGCAAAATATTGCCAAGATAATTAGCAAAATCGAAGTATACAATATTTTGGGAATGGAGGAAAATGTAAGAAATGGCATTCTAACGTTTTCTACACCAAAATTTGACCAAAACCTCGTTTTGAATCATAATAATTTGTTATAATGACTTATAATGACATTTTTGAGTCCCTCGTATTAATACCTTATATTTTTCCATTGATACTTTATGATAAAGTATACAAATTGAGAAAAAAGAAGAATACTGTTCGGGCTTAAATGTTTCAGCTCGAGCTTATTTTTACGTTCCTCAGAAGCTATACATCAAGTTTTAGAAAAATCGAAGATCCAAAATTTTTTTGATCCAAAATTGAGTGGTTTGGTTACTCAAAAACATCTAATTTATTATATTTCAAATAAATTTAATTAAGCAAAATATTGTTTAGTAAAGTTTATAATAAACTAATTAATATTATCTATTTTTTGTAACATAAAATCAGGGCCTATTAAATAAAAACGTTGAAAAAATAATATTAACACTGTTTTATCCAAAAAAGTAGTCGTAAAATGACAAAAATTGCACTGTAGCGCCCCCTGTTGAGAACTTTTGGGACAAATAGATATCAAAAATAAATTCCTTGTCTCAAAAGCTACTAAAATACACTTTTCCATAAACAAAAAGTTTAAATATGTCCCCAGTGAACCGCAATGTACATCAGAAGTCATAAAATGACAAATTCTGATGTTCATAAAATTGCATTGTAGCGCCCCCTGGTCAGTGTTTTTGGTACAAATAGATATCAAAAATGGATTCCTCGTCTCAAAAGCTACAAAAATACATTTTTCCGTAATAAAAAAAGTTGAAATTTTGTCCACAATCAACCTCAATGTACATCAGTAGTCGTAAAATGACGAGTTCTGATGTACCTCAAAACTAAAATGAAAAATGTGGCGCCTCGAAATTCATCAAATACCTATGGTGTAAAGTTTTTTTTTCACAGAATTCATTGTAGAATCAGAAACTGATTGTGACCCGATGACAAAAAAAATTACTCCGCTCTAATATATATATATATATATATATATATATATATATATATATATATATATATATATATATATATATATATATATATATATATATATATAAAAGGAGCACTCGTAAGTGTAGGGTTTAATCGGTCAAGTGGGTGAAAAAAGAGACAAAGAATTCGGCTACTTCATCTATTTATTGAAGACGTTTCGTCTACTGCTCAGTAGACATCATCAGTTCATCTACAAAAAGAGTGTTATAAGAAACAACATCCAAAGGAGAGGTAAAAAAGCACTAGCGTTACCTTAAAAAGACATGTAGCAACAGATAAGTTGTACATAGTAAAAAATCTTATCCATGAACCAATGCAATGTAAAACTATATAACATTTAAATGTATAGTTAATATTTAAAAACTTTAATACAGCTAAAGACAAGACCATGTGGTAACAGTCACATATAAAAAACAAGTGAAAAAAGCCGGCTTGCTTTTTTGATGTCAAGGATGAACCAAGAAAAAACCAGATTCACACTTCCAGAATTAGTAGTATTTAAGCATACTTCATTTTAACTTTAGGTAACATCATTACAGAATTTTAATGCTAATGTGCAAAATTGAAAATTTAAAGTTTAATAGTTACCAGCAGGTCGATATCTGAGCCCAACAGGCACACAAAAGCAAATGGAGTTTGAAATATCAGGTCTAAACTGACATCTCGCCAAGAGGCAGGCAACCTTGAAAATTTTAACAAAGAGTGACTGACAGCTGGAGTGCAGCGCGCTATAATTCAATTTGATGTAATAAAACAGTTGGAAAAGTGTTTAAAAAGTGAAAATAATATCAAGAAGTAATCAGAGGATGTACCCTATACCTCGTGGACAAGAATCACAGTATATTTTAAACACGTGAGGGCAAATCACATAATTCTATGGAAAAGTGCCTACGTTAGTACTGGTTATCCAGTAACCAACAAATATATAATATTACAATATTATAACTTCCATATATCGCAGCTCAATGTGCAGACGTAAAAAAATTGCAAAAATATAAGAAAATTCATAAATTAGCTCAACAATTTGTAATTTATAATTCATACCAGTAATGCAAAAATTTTATCCTATGGAAATTTTTTATTTATTTGTTTATTTTTATTCAAATTTTAAATCTGTTAAGTAAACTGTTATTATTAAAAAGTGGGAAAAGCTTGAAAAAACCACAAAAAACTTTTTTACAATATCATAATTTGAGTGTAATAATACCAACTAATTCTGTAAAATCAATGCATGGTATATTTGACTCAAGTTACTGACGTCAGTTCTCTTGTTAAGTGCATTAGAAGTCTTCAATATGAAACACATCTCTAAGAACTGTCTTTTCGAGAGGTTGCGTTCATTACAAAGGATCTTGGTTTCATCAAAGTCCACCTTATGTTTTGTATCTATTGCATGTTGGGCTAAGGCACATGTTGGTTTTTTCAAGTTGATATCACTACGGTGTGAAATTAAGCGTGATTTTAAAGCTCGCTTTGTCTGCCCTACATAACATGCGTCACATTCAGCACAAGGTATGTGGTAGACCACATTAACTTGTTCAAAAGGGGACAAGGGTGTTTTAGTCTTAGAGAACAAATTTCTGACTGATCTTGCATTCTTAATTGCAATCTTAACAGGAATATTATTATTTTTATATAGTTTAATAAGTTTATCAGTAACCTGAGGGAAATAAGGAAGTGAAGAAAACTGGGAAACAGGAGTCCCAAGATTAGTAGTAGGCAGAATTGTGATGTTAACAATATTATTCGATATTGATCTAAGTTGGTCACCATTGGGTATGTCGTTCAGAGAAGAACCGTAACTTTGGGAAAAAAGAAATTTGTTGATAAGCGAGGAAGGGTAGGAGTTATCTACCAAAATACTTCTGAGAAACAGAAGGGATTCCCTTCGATTAACAGGATGTGTCAACCTATGTAGCCTACAGCTTAAAGCTTTAATAAGGTTTATTTTATATTTAAAAGGATGACAAGAATGGTAGTTGAGAAACCTATTAAAGGCCATTGGTTTCCTATACCAACTTGTATTAAGTGTGTTATCTCCACTTCTAGTGACACGCATGTCTAAGAAGGGGATACTATGGTTAATGGGGTCCTCGAGTTCACATGTGAACTGCAAATGAGGATCAAACCCATTGAAGATGGACAAGGTGGCCTGAGTCTTGTCTGGTGGTAAGGCTAGTAATAGGTCGTCTACATACCGTTTAATAAAAGGAACTTGAAAATCTAAACAACCCAGACGGTCAGAGACTAAATCATCCAAAACATAATTCACTAGGATGGGTGAAATCGAGGAACCCATTGGTGTCCCAAAAATTTGTAAATAAAACTTATCGTTGAAGACCAAAAAATTAGTGTCAAACACTAATTGGAGCAATTCTGCAAACACTTCCCAGGAAACTGGAGAATTAGGTTGGATAATATTCCAATGATTTCTTAGCGAAGTAAGGACACTAGCAAAGGGAAGGTTGGTAAAGAGTGAAACTACATAAAATTTTCAAGGTTGCCTGCCTCTTGGCGAGATGTCAGTTTAGACCTGATATTTCAAACTCCATTTGCTTTTGTGTGCCTGTTGGGCTCAGATATCGACCTGCTGGTAACTATTAAACTTTAAATATTCAATTTTGCACATTAGCATTAAAATCCTGTAATGATGTTACCTAAAGTTAAAATGAAGTATGCTTAAATACTACTAATTCTGGAAGTGTGGATCTGTTTTTTTCTTGGTTCATCCTTGACATCAAAAAAGCAAGCCGGCTTTTTTCACTTGTTTTTTACATGTGACTGTTACCACATGGTCTTGTCTTTAGCTGTATTAAAGTTTTTAAATATTAACTATACATTTAAATGTTATATACTTTTACATTGCATTGGTTCATGGATAAGATTTTTTACTATGTACAACTTATCTATTGCTACATGTCTTTTTAAGGTAACGCTAGTGCTTTTTTACCTCTCCTTTGGATGTTGTTTCTTATAACACTCTTTTTGTAGATGAACTGATGATGTCTACTGAGCAGTAGACGAAACGTCTTCAATAAATAGATGAAGTAGCCGAATTCTTTGTCTCTTTTTTCACCCACTTGACCGATTAAACCCTACACTTACGAGTGCTCCTTTTTTATATTGGAATTGACGGTCGTACTCCTTTATGATATATATATATATATATATATATATATATATATATATATATATATATATATATATATATATATATATATATATATATATATATATAACATTCCGACACTACTTCAGCCCTTGCCCAACATCATATTCAGACAGGTCACCAAATAGATTTCGAGAAAGCAAAAACCATCGCCCCTGTCCGCTCCTTAAAATCGAGAATCATCCGTGAAGCCATCGAAATTGAAAAACGCCCTGACAGCCTAAACACACGCGATGACGCCAAAAGACTGCCGGCAACATGGCGACCGCTGCTTCGGCGAATCCCCACGCCAGTCGATTCCACTCAGGCCTCTCCCGCGCATACAGTTCCCGCGCGCACTGAGAGTATAAAAGGAGCTACACAGACGAAGACAGGTCGTCACTCGACACTGAGGAGTAGGCAGATTGAGACCTCAGTGCCGCTTGACCGTTCTCCTAGAGAACAAGACACTACTGGTACGTCACGAGTGAGGGGAGTAGGCAGATTGAGACCCCGAACTCGAACGGAACCATACCCCTCTTGATAATGGCTCCAAAAAGGGTGCCGAAACGTCGAGTTATAAATTCTCAACGCGGTTCTTCCCGAGAACTTAGTAATTTTCATATATATATATATATATATATATATATATATATATATATATATATATATATATATATATATATATATATATATATATATATATTTAGCATCTCATGACGTCCCCCCATGTTAAACCGTAGTCTCTCGTGGCTTCCAGGTCTTCGTGAACTCCGATATACGGTTGCCACAAGGACTTTCCCTAAAATGTATCGCAAATGAAAGGTACCACTTCCTACAATGCTTACACAAAATATTGGCCGGACGTCCTCAGTCACGTTATCTGTATAATAATATACACATTACTTGGAGCAATTGCCGTCAGGCGCGCCATGTTCGCTTGCTGTATATCTAAAATCACTTTAACGGTTTTGATGGCATCCAAATATATATTTATTCAGTTTGCGGTTGTGGTGGTCTCCGTATATTTGAGTTTATGTCCTCATGGCTTCCACTGCGCTGTTGCCACCTTAAATGTTGGAATTTAGACTTCGGATATTTTTATAATTGATTATTGTAGTATGTTGAACAAAATATTGTTGTGATATATTAATGATATTTTTTTGTATAATTAACAATGTATTTTTTTCACTGCAAAAATAAAAAATTAAAAAGTATGTTCATTAAAATTGATGAATTTATCATAACCAGTTGCCGAATCTGCTGGTCTAATTGCTCAATTGTAACATATTATAGAAGTGTTAAAATTGAATTCTTAATTTTTTATTACAAAATTTTTACCTCGACAGCGTAGGGTACAAGAGGACGGCTTAAGTAAAGTAAGTACAAAATTTTTAATAATATATTTTGTTCAACTAATAGGTGCAAAGGTGTCTGGAAAATAATAAAAATGTTTAAAACATTGCTTACTTATTTCATACACTCAATGTATTTTTTTATGTAAGGATATAGAAAATAATATTTTGAAAAATATTTAAAATATAGTAAGTAAGTCTTAAATTTTACATTACATAAAGTAGTTAAGTCTGCTAGTCTACAAAATTAAAAACAAATAGAATACTTAAAAAAAATTAAAGCACTCATGCCATACCAAACGAACTACATTCTTACATATTTTAAAAAGAAAAATATTTAATTTTGCCCACCCCGACTAAACTATCGGCAGGTAAAAAGTCTGCAGTATGCGGGGGCCCTACTATTGAAATAAATTAGAAAATTAAAATAAACTTATCTACCATTATGAAATTCTAATTTGACACAAAAAACTGTATCCTGGATTAAGAACAAGTGTTTAGAATACTCTCGTGAATTAAGAAGCGTTTCTACTGTAGGGTGACCATATCATAAATTTGAAAAAAACGGGACACATCCAAGCAGCAGTAGCGCACCTATAATTTTTCTCTGGGGGGAAGGGGGTTGGCTTGGGCGTCGAAATTTTTTTCTATATTTTGTGAAAGACAAGTTACATTTTCCTGCTATTATTTATATATTTTTCATATGCCCTGGGGGAAAGTGGGTTTAACTCCCAAACCCCCTGGGTTTGGAGCGATAACCAAACAGGGATTTAAACACCGTGTTTTAGCTAATTTGGAACCTATAAATCCTTTTCAATTTTAAATGTGTAATTTACGTACGATCAAGACGGCGAAACACGCAGAAAACTAAAAAACTACGCTAGAATGACGTGGATAAACAACCAATCCGTCAAAACAAAACAGGGAAGAATAAAAAATAGCGAGAAACACAGCAAACTCAACAAATAAAAAGAAGAAAAATGACGGGTTTCGCTGGAGGACATTAAAAAAGACAGAGAAAACAATCAAATATATCAATTTTACAAAATAGTCAGATAAAAAAATACGTCCAGCATTAAAACAAGAGTACTAAAAAACAAAAAAAAAGAGAAACGCTGTTTGAAGACAAACAGATCAGCAGAATATGAGAAGAATATTACGAAAAAATACTATTCGGTATGAAGGAAACAGATGAAGAAGAACAAGATAACAACGAAGTAGAAATATTCACAGAAGAAAACGTACAAAAACAAATATTAAAAACATAGAAAACGGAAAAGCAGCAGAAGAAAATGAAATAACAGTGGAATAAAATACAGAGGAAGAGAATTACATAAGGAAATAAACCAGCTAATACAACAAAAAATATGAACAAAACAGACTACCAGCCGATTGGAACGCAGATATTATAGTAGGTACCTATATACAGTAAAACCCCGCAAATCCTAATTGGGGGGACAGCCTGTTCCGATTCCGAAAAGTTGGGATTATCCGAAAGTTAGCCTAACTAATAATTGAAAGTTTACTTTGTCGTTGATTTTGAGTCGCTGTGCCTGTCTCTCTCCCTCTTCCACCCATCTCAGATTGATGTTACTGATGCAGAGCCAGTGTCATCATTTGTGCTTAGTCGTTAACTCCATGGCTTGATTTCTAATTTGAATAAGCTCCATTTTTCCCCGTTCCCCTATACAAGATGGATGAGAAAACCAAGAAGAAAGTGTAATTACAGAATGGATTGAAGCTGACGACAAATGGAGCGAAGAATTTACGGATGAATACATTGTAGACTTGGTTCAACCACAAGGCAACCCTAATGACTAATGAAGATGAAGAAATCGAGGAAGAAGTTTCCCTGTCATATTGGGTGTCACACGCAGATGCCACTAAAGCTCTGTGTGTGGCTCTACGTTACGTGGAGCATAACTCTGCTGCGTTACCAGTAGATGTAATGTTTATGTGTAAATAGTTTATCATCACTGCGTCAATTCGCTACACTTCGATGCGTCAGAAGAAAGTTACGGAGTCAAAGACCTGTTAAACGTAGATTGTGCAATTTTCTGGTTTTACTCTGTATAATAAACATGTTTCTAAGTTTTTGTCTTGAATTTTTTTCACTTGCCGTTGGTCCGGATTTGCCGAACGTTAGGATTAGCGGGGTTCTGATTTGCGGGGTTCTACTGTATATAAAAAAGGAGATCGGAAGGAGTGCGAGAATTACAGAGCAAGCACTTTATTTAACACCACATATAACATTCTAGCAAACATACTAAACATAAGACTTGAATCATGCGCTAAACGAATATTAGAAGAATACCAGAACGGGTTCAGACCGGGAAGGTCGATGATTAGTTCCATACATACAGTGGAGCAAATAGGTAATTCAAAAATCGAGAGAATAAAACAGAGAAATACACCTAATATTCATGGATTTCAAAAGTGCTTTGATACAATCAATCGGAAGAAAATGATGGGGGAGCTAGAGAATGTTGGAATCCCAGAAAAATTAAGACATGCTAACAGTGAGCCTAAAGAATACCAGAGCAAGGATCAGTTTCAACGGAACAACTTCTAAGAAGATTAATGAAAACAAAGGTGTGAAACAAGATGACTCTATCTCGCTACGACATGATTTAATCTTATATTGAAAGTAATCATGAGAAGGACAAACTGTGCAAAAAAACATTACAGATCAACTTTAACTAGTAGCATAATGCAGATGATGTAGTCATAATAGAGAAGGCAAAGATGACACTTTCAAAAGCACAAAAGAAGAGAATAGGACTAGAGATAAACAAGCAAAAACAAAATACATGACGGTAGGGAAGGATGACACAATAATTCAGAAATATCTAATAACACAGAATGAGAATAATACTGGGCCACAAAGTAGCAACAGAGAGAGAAATACGAATGAAAACAAATGCCGCAATTGAAGAAAAATTAAAGAGAGAAAATATGGTCAGTTACAAAAAATCAACCAAAAGCAAACATTTGGGACATTTAGGCGTCCCGAGAGACTTTTTCGGGACCCCGGGACAAATAGTTAAAAAATGGGACAATCCCGTTTTTACGGGATGTTTGGTCACCCTATTCTACTGTTATAACGTCCTTCACTTAATCGTAATTGAAAAGTATTTGAAAAAGTTATTTAAAGTGGGTCCTTGTTTTGGTTCTTTATTTAAATTTGGTTCTATTCTTGTAATGTTTTCTAAATTTATAATGAGAAGTTTATAACTTTATTAGATAATACCAAATAATAAAATAAAATGAAGGCTGATAATGTGATTGTACGAGGTTGTTACCTTTTCTTAACAAAAAAATGATGACAAGTGAATATTTTGACTTTATGAACCTAATATCATCTTCAATCTTCAAATATTTTTTTTCTCAAAATCATATTCGCACCGTTAACCATAAATCATCGTAGACTAAACAACTAAATTCTTAATTATGTCACCAACTCTGTGTCGGCATGTATTAAAGATATAATGTGTTCTCGATTACTCAGCGGTGCGACGTCGACGCCCTGGTCAAATTATTTATCTACAATCTACAGACACGTCTTCAAATCAGTATTTGAATTGAAATTGTTTATGATAATGAAAACATTTTATATTTATTCGTATATTCACTACTTAAATAATTAAACATTAATTATTATTTTTATATAATATTTTATGTATAAATGGAGACTAGTTGCAAAACTAAACAACATAGTAGATAGAAACGCAGAAGCGATATACGAGGAGGTAAAGAAAGCCATTCATGGAGCAGCAGAAGAAGGGCTAGGAAAAAAGGAAAACATAAAAAGAGAATACCCAGAATAGTGGTCACAAGATCTAGAATCCTTGATAGAAAACAAAAAGAAAGTTTACCAGACATGGTTAGTTTCACAAGACGGTGAAGATAGAAAGATATATTATGCCCGGTTAAACAGAGAAGTGAAAAGGAAAGTTGCAGAAAGAAAAAACGAAATGTGGTAAATGAAATGCGCTGAATTGAATAGATATATATGAGAGGAATGAAAGTATCTGAAGTTTGGCAAACCCTTAGAAATTTAAGAACAGACGAAAAGCATAATACTAACGTACATTTAATTAAAATGGATCAATGGAAAGAGCATTATAAAATGTTACTAACAGAGGATAGACCGGAATTTATAGAAAACACTGAGTCTGATCAAGAAGAAATAACTACAAATATAGAAATGATCACTAAAGAAGAAGTTAGGAAAGCTATGAAACTATGAAAAATGGGAAAACAACGGGACCTGGAGGCATACCTATTTATAGAACTGGTGAAATATTGCTCAGATTTGCTAATAGAGAAAATTACAGATATTTTCAATAGCTGTCTTATAAAGGGATATAATATCCCGAAAGATTGGGAAATGGCTTTTATAAGCTCAGTACATAAGAAGGGATGTAAAAGAACGTAGCAATTATAGGGGTATTAGTGTAACCAGTTCTGGGGGAAAGCTGTATGGTAGAGTTTTAAAAATAAGAATCGAGATGTTTTTCCCAGACATCGAAGAGCAAAGTCGATTTCGCGCAGGATGATCCTATTTAGGCAATACCTTTGTATTACAGCAATTGGTAGAAAAGATAAGGAAAAGAAATTTGACAACTCATCTAATGTTTGTAGATCTGGAAAATGCTTACGACAGTGTGCCAATAAACAGGATGTTTAAAGAGCTCCAAGAATCTGGTTTAGATGACACGTATGTAAATGCTCTTTATAACATATACAAATATTCGATTAGTAGGATAAAAATACGAGACAATTTATCAAAACCCTTTAAAACATCTAAAGGTCTACGACAGGAATGTTGCCTCTCTCCTACGCTGTTCAAAATTTACATCCAAAAAGCGCCACAACTACGGATTAAAAAGTGCTCAAGAATGGGAATAGAAATTGGAGAGGACTGCCTGTATACTTTGCTATTTGCAGATGACCAAGTACTAGTGGCAAATGATGCAGAAGTCATAACATTCATGACAAGAAAGCTAATCGAAGAATACGTTAAATAGGGATTAAAATTAAACATAAATAAAACGGAACATCATATAGTTGGAGGAAAACCAGAAAATATTCCAGTTGAAGACGGTATTATAAACAGCTGTAAAGAATATAAATATTTAGGAACCGTTATTGACGAAGATGGTAGCACAGAAAAGGATATCTATAAAAGAATAATTCAAGGACGAACGGCTATCCAAAAATTAAATTCTGTATTATGGTCAAAAAATATCAGGATGACAACAAAGATAAATCTCTATCACAGTATAGTAGAACCAATCACAACATATGGCGCAGGATGTTGGCAGATATCACAAAGAAACAGAGACAAACTGAAAGCACTAGAAATGGACTTTCTACGAAGATCGTGCAGAATCTCTCGATTGGACCAAATAAGAAACGAAGTAGTTAGGGAACGAGCAAAGGTTAAGAGTAGCATTGACAACAGAATTGAATTCCGGCAACTGATTTGGTATTGATACGTTAAACGAACGAACAATAAACGATGGCCAAGAAAGATCCAAGCTTAGACTACTCCAACAACTAGACGAAGACGAGGCAGACCTCGTAAATCTTGGAAACAAGGAATAATGGATGTCATGCGAAAAAGAGAAATAGAAGAAGAGGATTGGCAGGAGAGACAAAACTGGAGATTGAAGTGCATGAAGCAGCCAGAGCTGTAGGGCCCTCGCTATATATAATATATTAATATTTTTGCACGGCGTGCGGGCCTCATAGCTACGCGCGCCCACCTAGTCCGACTAATAGTTAATCGGGCAGTGTATATTATATAACTAAAGCTGTTTAAAATTTAGAGACACACAAGAAATAGCTACTTGGCATTACCTAGTAGTTACCTACCAACTAAAATTTTAATAACCTTAAAAGTTTACCGTAAATAGAAAATAATTAATAAGGTGTAATAACAATATAAGCAATAACAATGTAAGCAATAACATAATAACCACTATAAAAATCTGATACTGATAGAGCAAAGAAAAGAATTCAGCATTGATGGAAACGAACAAAAAATAATGACCACAGAGGAAGAAAAAATAGTCAAAACAGACAAAGAGATGAAACCAGCAATAAATTCCATGAAAAACAATAAAGCGGAAGGACCAGGAGGAATTGTAGCGGAACTCATAGGCGTAACCAGGGTGGGTTTGGGGGCTATAACCCCCCCATTTGGATGGACTTTGAGCTCTATACGCTAAACACCATACCCCTCAGAGACCTTCCAGTAGTTGTAACCCCCCCCCCCTTTCCAGTAGTTTTAACCCCCCTTAGCATCATCCCGATTACGCCTATGGTGGAACAAATCAAATATGGAACAGAGAAATTAAGAAGAATGATATGCCGAATCATGGAAAGAGCAATAAATGGAGAGAACATCCCTAAACAATGATAAGAATCCTACATAACATCAATATACAAAAAGGGAACAGAAAAGATTGCGAAAATTACAGGAGGATAAGCGTCATCACTACAATGGGAAGACTGTATGGCAGGATCCTCAGGAACAAAATAGATAAAAATATAGAACGTAAAATCGGAGAAGAACAAGCAGGTTTCACAGCAGGGAAATCATGTCTAGATCATATCCATACATATAATACAACAGACAATAAAGAGAAAAAAAGAAGAGCTAAGAACAAAGATTTACACATGGTGTTTATAGACCTTAGGAAGGCATACGACACTGTGCCAAGGAAAGAACTGTACAAAGCAATGACTAAAATAGGGATACCACCTAACCTAACACAAGCATCAAGAACATGTACAGTGGAAATGAAGTAAATATAAAAATAGAAAACAAGGTAGTTGCTATCTTCAAAACAACAAGAGGATTACTACCCTAATAGCACAAGGACGTCCAATGGACGTCCTTCACGGACTTTAGGGACGTCCATTGGACGTCCGTTTTCGTCCGAGGAACGTCCTTTATACATCCTATTTTGGTCCAAATGTCGCGCTACCGAACGTCCATTGGACGTCCATCTAAGGTCCGAGGGGACGTATATTGGACCTTAATCGGACGTAATTTGGACCTTGATCGGACGTCCTATGGGACGTAAATTGGACCTTAATCGGACGTAAATTGGACCTTAATCAGACGTAAATTGGACCTTAATAGGACATAAATTGGACCTTAATCGGACGTAGATTGGACCTTAATCGGACGTAAATTGGACCTTAATAGGACGTAAATTGGACCTTAATGGGACGTAAATGGGACCTTAATCGGACGTAAATTGGACCTTAACCGGACGTAAATTGGACCTTAATAGGACGTAAATTGGACCTTAATCGGACGTAAATGGGACCTTAATCGGACGTAAATTGGACCTTAATCGGACGTAAATTGAACCTTAATCGGACGTAAATTGGACCTTAATAGGACGTAAATTGGACCTTAATCGGACGTAAATGGGACCTTAATCGGACGTAAATTGGACCTTAATCGGAAGTAAATTGGACCTTAACCGGACGTCCTAGGGGACGTGAATTGGACATTAACAGGACGTCCAATTTTGGTCCAAATGCCACGTTGCCAAACGTCCAATGGAGGTCCACTTAACATCCGAAGGGACGTTCGGTGGACGTCAATTGGGCCTTCATAGGACGTCCCAGTTTGGTCCAATGTCTTGCTGCTGAACATCCATCTAATGTCGTGGGAAATAAAAAATATATTTTTTAAGGAACTTATATTACATCTTATATTAAATTACAATTATTGGATATTACATTATTTACATTAAATTACAATACACTTCTCCAAGAAATTAACGCACCACCTTAAATATGGGGTATTAAACCTTAAACAAATGGTTCCGTATGTACAGGCTCACTCATTACTATAGAGAGCGATGTGATATAATATATATTACAGTATAGCTCCCCGTGCATGACAAGCATAAGGAGGTACTTAACCTATAGCCTAGGGCCTAGGCTAGAATATTATAAAAAAATCACTTAGATGCAACAACAGGTTTAGGAAATTCGAGACATCAAAAATGCCCAATTTTTAAGGTGGTGCGTAATCGGCTGTATATACAGGGTGTAACAAAAATACAGGTCATAAATTAAATCACATATTCTGGGACCAAAAATAGTTCGAATGAACCTAACTTACCTTAATACAAATATGCACATAAAAAAAGTTACAGCCCTTTGAAATTACAAAATGAAAATCGATTTTTTCGATTATATCGAAAACTATTAGCGATTTTTTATTGAAAATGGACATGTGGCAGTATTATGGCAGGAATATCTTAAACAAAAATTATGGTGAAATTTGTGCACCCCATAAAAATTTTATGGGGGTTTTGATCCCTTAGATCCTCCCAAACTTTTGTGTACGTTCCAATTCAATTTTATTATTGTGGTAGTTACCATTAGTTAAATTCAATATTTTTGTTTCTTAGTATTTTTCAGATAAGGAAGTTTTTATCGAGTTGCGACTTCTTTTTTAACATGTCTACATAAAAATTTTATGGGGGTTTTGTTCCTTTAAACCCCCCAAATGTTTGTGTACGTTCCAATTAAACTATTACTGAGGTACCATTAGTTAAACAGAATGTTTTTAAAACTTTTTTGCCTCTTTGTATTTTTTCGATAAGGCACATTTTATCGAGATCTGGCTTCTTTTTTAATATGGTTCAAAATATACCTAAAAATGTAAAGCATAAATAAGTCTGCATATTATTACCAAATCTCCATAATCGTACTTAACCATATACAAATATGTGGTGGATTTGACAAATATTCAAAATATTTCGATAAAAATTGACTTTTTGAAAAAGCAATAAGAGGCAAAAAAGTTTTTAAAACGTGTTTAAATGGTACTACAATAATAATTAAATTGAAACGTGCACAAAAGTTTGGGGGGGTTTAAAGGAACAAAACCCCCATAAAATTTTTATGGGGTGTCCAAATTTTACTAGTTTTTTCGTAAGATAGTTGCAGCCAAAGGGCTGCAACTTTTCTTGTGTGTACATTTGTACTAAGGTAAGTTAGGTCCAATCAAACTATTTTTGGTCCCAGAATATGTGATTAAATTTATGACCTGTATTTTTGTTACACCCTGTATATATCTACATACTTCGTCTAATTTACTAACTGTTGTGCGTCATCCGCGTCGTAGTCTGTGAGGTCGCATGATACCAACACGACATATTTAGGTGGTAGGTGTGTTCTTTTTTAGAATCACTTTGCTGAGTACACTGGAAATACAGACTCTAGACATATTTTATTATATACGCGTAGAAATAATATTTGAAGATTTCTATTAATGTTAACCTAAAGAAATACACAATAATATGTTTCATTTAATTTGTATAAATGGATTATAAAGCGTTTTTATGAAGCAGATTTGTTCGGATCACACTGTAACTGTAATCGAACGAAGGTGACATTTTAGAATAAATTGGTAACATTTATTTGACAGTTGTGGTGATGACACTTCATATTTGTTTATATTCTTTACTATGAGTATCTGTTTTATTTATTATATTTACTGTCTTTATTATTTACTTTACTATAAAAAGATCCTCTACTATAAAAATATAAATTTCACCTAATTTTATAACGACTTGGAATAATCGAGGTATCTGACAACTTTTTTAGTTGTTATTGTAGACATACTTATACAAAGAAACCTACCGGCTTTTTGCCAATAGTTCGGAGCCGTTTTTTAATTATTAACAATGCAGTGCAAAAACGCTTGCACTGCAAATCTTAAAAGATTATAACTTAATTCTTGTTCTCTATTTCTTAAGTTTTTACTTATTTACATTGAATATTAATTTGTTTTGTTGTATAATCCACGTTTACAATAATTATGTGATATATTTGATTTAAAATGGATTCAGGATCCAGCCGAACTTTTGTAATAAAATGTTGTTTTCAACAAGAAAGGACATAAGTCATGCTTTTATGAGTCTCTCAATAATTTTGGAGTACCGGTAGTAATGCAAACAAGAATCTACAGGTCGAGCAAGTCTCGTAAATTTCACGATTGCGAGCCACGCTTCACGCAACCGTGTTTGCGTACTTGTGTTTCGAGTTGCGTGGTCTTGCGGAGTTACATTCACCAAATTTAAATCCGTTCCAACATGCTGTCAAAATTAAATCAATATGTCAATATGGCTACTGGGTGTAAAAGATAAATCTTATTCTATCTGTTCTTAATGAGTTTTAGATAATTTTAGTTGTATTTCTTTGTAATTTTGTGTTGTACAAAGATTAATTTAACATTTTCTCTGGAAGTATTAATTTAGAAAGATAATTATGCTTCATTGGTGTTGTGTTTTGAAGTGTGAAATGCAAAGTAATTGTGATAAAGTTCACTTTTAAACTGAACTAAATAAGGTATCTGAGAGACAACAATGGTTAAATGCAATACAATGTACAGGTTTTACTAGCGAAATGAAAATTTTCCTGTCCTGTCTGCTGTAATCATTTTATATCTGGTAAGTTACAATTACAACAGTAACGATTTTTGAAGATGTTAACATTTTAATCTTATAGGAAAACCAGCCGACTTAATCGATAATAACAATCTCCAGATTGGGTTCCTTCAATAAATATGGGCTATAAACACAATGAAATAAGTTCCCCAAAATCTAAAATGGAGTGGTATCAAAGGAGAATTAAAGGAAAAAATATTCATATTGAAATTATTTATAAGGCACTGGACTGTCTTAAATTCTACAATAATACTAGGTGGGTAAATGATTTTAGACATTTTTCATTAAGAGTAGATTAAGATTAAGTAGATTTTCATTCAGTAGATTTAAGACTTGTTTACACAGGTAGAGTAATGATGCAAGTACTTGATAGAGTAGAGTAACTCTACCTGTAAAAATGCTCAGCACAGTAGAATAGCTGGTAGAGTGTATAGTTGGAGTTAAAGTAGAGTGACTAGCAACCTATGGCAAAGTAACTACTCTATGACCACCACTACTGCCAAAATGTCTACTCGGCTGCACACTCTACCCATGGAACACGCTCAATTATGGCAGAATAGAGTAGGTAGGAGAGTACATGGGGGCGCTGTCATTCTGGCTGGAATTGTGTTTTGTGTAAATAGTGAAAATGAAGTTCACCGAAGATGAAACTTTAAAACTTGTAGAGCTATAATACGGCGAATACCAGTGTTTATGGAATTTAGGTAGTGTATACTACAGAAATAAAAGTTTGCAGCAAGCTGCGGAGGATGAAATCGTCGAAAGAATGGCAAAGGGGGCTTTGGAGTAAACGAGCTTAAGCAAAAAATTAAGAATTTAAGGTGCACTTATAATCAAGAGTGTTTAAAAATACAAAAATCGGTTTCACTATACTAGCATCAGTAATATACTTGTACTCTCCTCATGTGAATGGTATCAAGCCATTTTTGGTAGAGTACTACCGCTACCCTACTCTCCTCAAAACTCTACCCATGTAAACAAGTCTTTAGAAACAGTGGAAAATGAGGTAGCTAGTAGAGTAAAATATACTGGTTTAGCAAATTACAATGTTTTAAGGTAATACAGTAGCGATAAACAGGTAGCCAAAACGTGTTCCAAGATTGTCACTGTAATTTTGAATATTTTTTCGAGGCATTTGGCACACGTATTCGTAAAATAATAAAGAATGGCGGTACAGAGCCCAATTTGAAAAATATATTAATATGTGGAAATTACTCTGTAATTATACAATATTTAAAAAACGAGCCTGTACCGCCATTAAGAACAAAAAAATACACTTTCTTCAAATAAACTTTTTTTTCCGATGCCTAGATTTTGTGTAATTTTGGAACTACTAATGAAATAAAAAATTTTAGTAGTTCCAAAATAACACAAAATCGGATAAAAAAGTTGTATTTGAAGAAAGTGTATTTTTTTGTTCTTCTTAATGGCGGTACAAGCTCGTTTTTTTTATATTGTATTTAATTACAGAGTAATTTCCACATAATAATATATTTTTCAAATTGGGCTCTGTACCGCCATTCTTTATTATATTACGAATATATGTGCCAAATATCTTGAAAAATATTCAAAATTACAGCCGCAATCTTGGAACACATTTTCGCTACCTGTTGATCGATACTGTTTCCTCTTAAGATAGTTTTAATAGTTATTTATGATATAAGTATTAAAAGTACAATTTTAAGACGCGCATGTGAAAGTTAACTTGAAAAAATAATTTTATTAATGTTTTGACTTCCACATCAGATGTCATTGTCAAAATACAAAATATTTATTATTATTAGGTTTGTTCTAGCAAACAGTCAAACTAGTCAAAAACCATCAGCAAACAGTTGGTCAGTAAAAGAACATAATACAGTCACCAGTGCGATCCCCTCTACTCGCGCTGGTCCACTATTCGCTGATGGTTTCAAACTGATGCTAGAACAAACCTATTATTATTATGCATATCATTATCTGTAAATAATATTTCTTCTGATTGTTAATTGTAAAGGATAGAAAAATTACCATTTATTTCATTTTTTTTAGAATCAGCTGAGAGAAGTGGTCTACAAAAAACCAGGAAGGAAACGGAATATGTGGCTACGAAAGGCAAAAGAAAGGTTTACAAAGCAAATGTGACACATTTTTTTGAAATATTTAGGAATATCAGTAAATTGCATTAAAAAAATGTATGAAAAGATTTTGTTCAATAAAAATGTTTATATTTATCAAGGATGTATTATTTGGTATGGCCACATATCGTCAGTGATGTAATAATACATCCTATTTGTTTTTTCATGAGTTTTGTAAGAGAGACTAAAAACTTGTCTTAGGGTCACCTCCTGTTTTCATATGATATTTTTTGACTTGTTTTGTAGTAAATTAAACTATCTATGAACTACAAAACAAGTCAAAACTTACATATGAACACAGGAGGTGACCTTAAAACATGTTTTTCCATCTCTCATACAAAACTCATGAAAAAACAGATAGGAGGTATTGTCACATCAGCAAGGATGTACAGTGATAAGTGCCCTAATAACCGGCAAAATATGGGCAACATATTTAGTTGTGAGATAAAAAGAAATGAAACTAGTCGAGCTGGGAAATTTAGCGAAATTAACCTTTAAATTTACGTTATATTGATCCCACCTTTACACATATCGGAGGAGTATGTCAACTAAAACTGTCACTGTGACAGTGGTAGTTTCCAAACTCGTCTGATACGTCTGAAGGTGGTACACAATCAATACAATCTAAATGTATAAGTTAATATCGCTAAATTTCCCAGCTCAACTAGTTTCATGTCTTTTTATCTCACTACTTAATACATCTTTTGTGCTATTTTGCCGGTTATTAGAGCGCTCATCACTGTATTTCTGGTATATCCAGGGAATGTCTACAAAATATATTTTGAATGTCCAGAGAACATTCGTGGACATTCATGGAATGTTCCAATAAGACATTCAGGTAATGTTTAAAATGCTGACACAGGATTTTCCTGGGATGTTCAGGGAACATGTTTTCGGGGATATTCCAGGAATTTTTCAATGTCTGTGTACCTTCTATGGACCTATATGGAATATTTTGGTGTTATTACCGCCGCACTCCACTTGCGATTTGTAATCAGGAAGATTGAACACATTGTTTCAAATACAAGTCAATCCATTTGTGACTAAATAATCATGGATTGACTTCTATTTGAAAGAATGTGTTCAATCTTCACAACTACAAATCGCAAGTGGAGTCCGGCGCTTAGGGCTACTTCCTCTTCGGTATTATGTATTATACTACAGAAATCAGGAACTTTCCTTCTAAATATATGTATGCATCTTGGCCATCAAACATATTCTTCCAAACATTTTTTTAAGGGGTTACATAGGTCTTGTGGGTAAAAAAGTGACTTTAAAAAAATTATATCTCGAAAACTAAAATTTATTTTTATTTATAATTGGAACATGTAAAAGTATAGTACTTAAGGTAGTCTCAAAAAAAGTTTCAGCCAAAAATATTCATTTTTGTAGAGTTTAAGTTTTTTTGCGTTGGCAGCATAACTAGTCTCATCTGAAATCAAAAAGTTTCTTGTAGTTTATACCTCTGGCTAGAATATGAACGAAGGAATTAAAAAAAATTAAATTTGAAGATTTTACATAAGTTTAAACACATTTTTGACCCCAATTTTTCTCATTTTTAAAGTAGTTTTTTTTTATAAAACAAAAATGACCTCATCTAATAAAAAATCCTTTGTTCATTCACTAGCCAGAGGTATAAACTACAAGAAACTTTGATTTCAGATGAGACTGGACTTGTTATGCTGCTCACTGCAAAAAAGGGCTGTTGTGGAAAAATTGCAGTCAACTCTACAAAAATGAATATTTTTGGCTGAAATTTTTTTGAGAGTACTATACTTTTACATGTTTCAATTATAAATAAAAATAATTTTTAGTTTCCAAGATATAATTTTTTTAAAAAGTCACTTTTTTTACCTGCAAGACAACAACTTAACAAATTGTTGATTTCAAATTGTAACAATTGTTTTGCAAAGTATGCTGCCTTCTTGTATTTTCTGTGTTATCTTCATCATACAATTACTTCATCTAAAAACTTTCTGCGATATATTCGCAACAACAAAAACAAACAAAACAAAAAAAAAAATAAAACAAAAGTTTAATCACCTTCACACCACAGAATCAAGCAATCAAGTTACACAAATTTTCAAACACCTCACCCGACACAGCGTCTCAAGTACGATTGCGCGAATTGGTAAATATAACTCCGCACGACCACGCAACTCGAAACACAAGCACGCAAACACGGTTGCGTGAAACGTGGCTCGCAATCGTGAAATTTACAAGACTTGCTCGACCTGTAGATTCTTGTGTAATGCAATAGGTATATACTTGCAGGAATTAGATTTTTCACCACCCTTATGAAGAGGAATAATGATAGCTGTCTTTAGGTACTCTGGAAATTTACCTTTCTCAAAAGAATCATTAATTGGCGAGATGAGGACACAAGGATCTACAGATCGAGCGAGTCTCGTAAATTGCACGGCTTCGAGCCACGCTTCACACAACCATATTTGCGTACTTGTGTTTTGGGTTGTGTGGTCGTGCTCTGGTCGATTGGAGTTATAATTTACCAAATTTAAATATAATCGTTTCTACTGATTCATAATATGTATACTATAATATAATATATTGAAGTTTTTAAATATTGCTAATATTATTAAAGTTTTTAACATTGTATTTTAATATACTTTGTTTTATTAATAATAATATTACCTAAGTATTGCACCTTGTTCAAAAAAAGTTCAAGATAAATACCGCGGTTTTTTCATATGAAAATGCAAAGAAAAAATATACAATTTGCAGAGTATGTAAATGCTTGTTTTTTGATAAAACAATACAAATTGTATGTAGGTAGGTAGAGTAGCAAAGCATTGAGTAGTTATAGCAAAAGTAGCTACGCCATCTGAGACATAATAAGGATGAAATTACATAGTTTTATATTTTCTTTTCTCATGGAGCATGCATGATGGAGAGTTTTTTAAAATACGTAACAAAGCATGTTGTTTTGTTATCTATGTTGCAAATATGTTGTTTTCAATACAAGTACCTAATTGTTGTTATTATTTACTGAGCATTTAGAATTTTGACTAACGCTCGATTTCATAATAAAGTTAAAGTGTGTGTTACCTTAAAAAAAGCAATTGTTACAGTTAAAGAAAACTTTAAATTTAAAGTCCACTTTAACTTTATTAATATAAAATCAAGCGTAAGAAATTTTATAAACTTTGGAAAATAGCATTTCAAAAAAAGTACTGTAAGTATGCTGTATTTTTAATTTTTTCTCAAAAAATAAAACAAAACTCATTTTAAAACATATATTAAATTATAAACACAACACTAAATAAATAATTTTTCTCAACGGTTAAAAACCACACTTAAAAGTTTTAGAAATTCACACCCCAGAATCAAGTTACTCAAATTTTCAAACACCTCACCTGACACAGTGTCTCAAGTACAATTGCACGAAGCTGTTGATGTTATATTTTTACTCACATTAACAAAGTATTCATTTAGATTTCCAGGGTCTGAAAGGAAAAATGTTTAAGCTGGGTGAATTTTATTTCGAAGATCGTTTATTATGGACTAAGTTTCTTTTGCAACACTTTTAGAGCTTCTCAGACAATTTTGATAGTACGATTTTTTAGCTGATTTTATAAGTTTTAAATAGGTTTTCCTATACTTGCTGATATATTCAGTGACAGAGCCATTGGAAAGTAAATTTCTTGATGTAGAGTAGTGAAAGCATATTCATGGCTGATATGCGGATACCGGATACCTTTAGTAGTCCAGGGCCCAGGATTTGCGATGTTTTGGCTTAATTGTAATTAAAGGAAATGCTTTGTTGAACTTAAAAGCATATTAAAGCACATAAAAGCATATTAAAAAAATCACTGAAAAGTGATAATTTTAAAATTACAGGAAAGTGCCACTCGGAGGTTAAGCAAAATTAAATTAAAACTTGTAGCTACTTTAGTTTTTTCAATTTATAAATCTAGTTTAAATTAAACTAAAAAGAAATATATCTTTTTTGTAAACAAACACATTTAACGGCTAAACAGCTTGCTCCGGTTGGATGATACTGCGCAGGACGAGTGTAATATCCACCACCGTCTCGGAGGTAGGTGTAGAAAAGTGTTACACTTTTTTTCCTACAGCATTTCAAAGAAACGAGTTGTACGCGTTCTACGACAGAAGTTGAGTGTATCGTGAAAAAAAGTGTAAACACTAGAAAAACAAAGAAACAAGAAAGTGTAACACTTTTACACTTTTCTTACACTTTTCAAGAACTAGTGTTACACTTAAAACAAAGGAACAGACCTTTTGTTAACGCTCGGAGCGAATAACGAAAATGAAATATATGAAATGTGATGACCAATGACCACGCGACGCTACATAGATATTCGCGCGGCAAATTTGAAAATGAACGCAAATTGAACAGTAAATGGCCTCTTTAAAATCTTGTAATGGAAAATTTTACCCCTCCAGGAAGACATTTATGTCTTGTGGTAACTTTCCACCCATAATTTAATGAGATAGATGTTCACGGAATAGAACGGTAGTACCTACATTCCTGGAATGTTTTGTGTTGTTAGGATTAAACTTTTACTTTATTTATTCTTGAATATTTCCTATTGTTAAACATTGTAACCAATAATTTACAAATAAGATTTTCTTTACATTACATAAAATCAAAAACATGTTTTGGATATTAAACTATAGTTTATAATTGTAATAATTGTATATACAATTTTGAATTAAGATTTAATCTTTTCGATTTAAACTACAGTAAAACCTGTGTTACCGGCCCCCTGCAAACACCGGCCACCTGTACTAACGGCCAGTTTAAAAATTCCCCAAACCAATTACAGTAAAACTTGTCAGTAACGGCCACTAAAAATGAAAAAGCTATTGGCCGATATAGAAAGGTGACCGGTATTGCCAGTTTTTGTAGTCTAGATATAATTGGTTTGGGGAATTTTTAAACTGGCCGTTAGTACAGGTGGCCAGTAACACAAGTTTTACTGTATATCTAGACTACAAAAACTGGCAATAACGGCCACCTTTCTATATCGGCCAATAGTTCTTTCATTTTAGTGGCCGTTACTGACAGGTTTGACTGTATTTCATTAACGTAAAGTTAACGCCTAAGTTAATATTTTATTGAATTATTTTGCTATTTGATCCCGTAATTGGTATAATGTGTCCAATATAATATATAAGCGTTCATAAAACGTCCGTATTTCGTCCAGTATGGACGTCCAAAGGACGTTCAACGTCGGACGTCCATATTTATTCCGTCCGAAGGACGTCCAACGTCGGACGTCCATATTTATTCCTTCCGAAGGACGTCCAACATGGGACGTCCAAAGGACGTCCATATTTATTCCTTCCGAAGGACGTCCAACATGGGACGTCCAAAGGACGTCCGTTTATAGTCCATGGACGTAAGGACCAAAAATGGACCTATTTTGGACGTCCAAAGGACGTCGTGTCCCAAGTAGCAATTTGTCGACGCGACAACGTTCTCTACCGCGTGGCAACGTTTTGTTACAACGTTGTTATTGCCTAGAAGACGACCCTATTCTGCACTAATTTGGTGGACGATTTTTGAGTTGTCTTGACGTTGCCTAGGCAACCTCCTATGAAGCAACATCGTTTCGTAAGCGTTGCATAAGACAACTGAAGCGACTATAAAAAGAACCTGCGCGTGCAATGGTTGCTCAAGGAGTCAGACTAGTTATGTTTTATACCTATATTTTTAACACCTGTATGGTGAATGCGAAAACCAAAAAGGTAACTATTTTGACATCGTATTAGGTATTTAAATTTATATAAATACATAAAGGACATAACAAAATTACCTGATCTGAAAAGTATAAACGCATCTCAGATTACCGTCAAATATGGATATTTCACCTTTAAAAAACACACGCGCTACTTTTTTACGACATTTTTGACAAAAAATATGCAAATTTAAAAAAATCAAATTTTAATATAAAAGTCAAAATTTATGTTAAAGATGTTCTGTATAAATTTAATGTATTGATGGTGCTTTTAAAGGTATCAGAAAATGCCTGCATTTTTTATATTCTGTGTTTTCATTTTCTTTACATCCCAAAAATCTCAAGTAAAACCAAAATGGTGCATTAAACAATATTACCAATATTACTAAAAAAATACCTTATTACCAACCCTAGACCGATAAGACAACTTAGAAGTCCAATCGCCAACCAAACCCGGCCGCGCTGACTATCCCAACCATTTTAGAACGCACCCTCTTATTGGGTGACAGAGAGGTCATGTGACCAGTGTCAAAAGTGTAGCATTCTCCTTAACAGCGTTGCCACATTTAGGAGATTTCTACTTTTTTGTTAGATTTTTGATATTTTTTAAAATATTCTAGTAGGTAATATTTTTTAGTAGATTTTTGGTATATTTCAACATTTTGTTATGACTAAAATAAAATTTGCTTTTTAATAGTATTTACCCCATTTCTAAATTAATTTTCACACATTTGGTTACAATTTCCCAATCCGAAAATAAGACCGAAAATAAGATTCAGGACGTAGATGATGAATATTACAGAGAAATGAAACTGGATTTTTGTGTAACAAACTTGCAGATTTCAAGTAAGAGTGCAAGCAGTATTTCAGGTGTTATTGAAGAGTTCTGGCATTCGGTGAGCCTATTAGAAGCTAACGATGGAAAACTAAAATATCTAAACATATGTAACTTTGCAAAACACAGAATATTGTGTTCACGTGTTTCTAATGTTAAATGTGAAACAATTGTTTGAAGAATTTGATCCAGACATGCAGCTGTTAAAATTAGTGGATGAGAAAATATTCTAGTTGTTAAATGTACCTATTCATTTTTTTCGAATCATGAGTAAACTATAATAAGTATTTTTGAAAAATTTAAACGCAGAATGAAAGACTGCATTATTTAGAAAAACCAAAACGTTTCTTTTGAATGAGATATTTGGAATTAAAATTACACTACATTTTGTCTTTTTTTACATTTTGTCTTTTTTTCACCCCTGTAACTTATTAAAATAAACATTATAGAAGTTTTCAGGGACTTTCGGTCCTCGGAATAACTTAATCTTTCTTTCTGCGTTTAAATTTTTCAAAATACTTATTAGTTTTCTCAGGATTCGCAAAAAATGAAAACATTTAAAATACATTGAACATTTTAACGGGCGACATTTTGCGCCTATCCCCTTAAGTTAGCTGTTGTTTTTATTATCAAAAATCCCAAATATATCCCAAAAATCCTTAAGTATATTTTAGTTTTTGATTTAGTAGATTTTAGCTAAAAAATGGTAATTACCAGTTGTTGTTTTGGAATAATTAGGTTTCCAATTTTTTGGAATTCCTCTTGGGACAGTTAAGACGGGTATGCAGATTACTGTATAAGTATACTGTATTTACATGGCCTAAAAAGAATCTACTGATTTTGTGAAAGCAAAACTACTGAAAGAGTAAAAACTGACCTGGCAACCCCGTCTAGCAAAGCTGATACAAAGATTGAAAGATTAAGGTTATCAAATCTACTGATAAAACAGTGGACAATGGAATGGAAACCAGCTATTAAAAAAACAAACAAACAGGTTGTTAAATAAATCGAAAATTTCCAGCAAAATAAAACATATAAGAAAAAAATAAGGTTATAAAGTAAATTCTTTTTCTCCTTCTGAAGTTGCCGCAAAGGTGTCACACACCTAGAACAACACCTAGGGTCGTGAGTCGTGACAGACAACTTCAGAGTCGGCCAGAAAACCCAAATCGGCCAGGGCGTAAATTAGTTTAGCATTATAACGTTTTTAAGTCGTTGCGATTGTTGAAAAAACTGAACTGTGATATGTAGTTGTCACAATGGTAATAAATTAGTTGCCCGTATAACTAAAGGTATTACTTAAAGTTGTAACATCGTAATGTCAGTCGGGATAGGGGACGTTGGCCGAAACAACTGAAAATGCTCTCGGGCAACATTATATACAGTGCATTTGTTTGTACTGACAACCAATGTGTCGAAAAATTGCTACTTGGGGTGCTATTAGGGTACACGGCTGCCCAATTCCCAACGTTACTAACTGTATTTAAAATATTTTTAGAACACGCACTAACAACTTGGAAAACAAAATGTAGGGGTATGGGAATGGGAATACCGATAAGAGACGATTACCTCTACACATTGTATTTCGCAGACGATCAGGTGGTTATGTCTCAAGATGAAGAGGATATCAGTTGCATGTTGCAGAGGATATCAGTTGCAGAAAACTAAAAGAGGAATACAAAAGGTGGGCCTGGAAATTTATGTGAAGAAAACGGAATACTTAGCAATATCTGAAGAAGACGTCAAAAACTTAGAAATAGAAGAACAAGTAGAAATAAAAGGAACGAAGAATTTTAAATATTCGGGCTTTATAATGTCGAAAAACGGAACAACAGAAGCAGAAATAAAAAATAGATTGGGACAAACAAGATCTTGCATCAGACAACTCCATAATGTAATCTGAAATAAGAACATTAAGGGAAATAAAAAAAATGATATACCAAACAATAGTAAGAAGCATCATAACATATGCCGCAGAAATTTGGGTCATAAACAAAAAAGCCCAAAAGAGCATTCTGGCAACCGAAATGAAATACTGGAGAAGATGCTGTGGTCTCACCAGAAGAGACAGAATAAAAAATGAGGAGATAAGGAGAAGTATGCAAGTGGAAAAAGATGCCCTGCAATATATAGAAGAGAGAAGACTAAAATAGTACGGCCACGTACAAGTACGGCCACGTACAAGTACGGCCACGTACAAGTACGGCCACGTACCGTACGGCCACGTACGCAGACTAGAAAATACACTCGCGTCTAGAAATTATAAAATATTTTGGCTCCTTGGCTTCCACAAGGTCAAAGTTGTGACAGTTCTATGACAATGTAAAATAAAATGCCGCGAAATTCAAATATGTTTAATAAGGTTATGTTTCAACTGTTGACATTATTTGAAATATTGATATTTGAAATATATATTGATGTAATATTTGTGCTGATTAAATTTGTATGTATTATTAGTAAATAATATTTGTGCTGAATTAATGTTACAAGACATTCATAATATAAATTGCTGTCAGAGTAATCTAGTAGATGTTCTTAAACTATATAAGGCCTACAATATTTTGAGATTATTATTTACTATAAATCTACATATTATTTTAAAACTATTTCGGCTAAAATAGGAATATATAATGGAACATATATGCACGGAGTGTACGCTCACATTCTCAAAACATTCTAATTTAAGAAGTCACCTGAAAACGTTTCATCCTGGTAAGTTGTTTTTGATTAATAACAATCCACTGGATATCTATGCAATCTACAAACTTGAAGACTTCTCGTTGTTATATCTACAATTTGATGATTCCTAATTCTTGTAATTTTAGATAAACTGGACATAATTGCACCCAACAAAACATTTAAGTCTATTGTACTTTGTAACAAATGTCCCAAAAGGTTCTCTAAATATTCCAATTTAAAAAGGCATGTCACTAAGTTTCATCCAGGTGAGGACAAAACTTCTATTTAGTGCTTTTTGGCTATTATTGTATACAGGAATCAATAGCGAACATATTTTATTTTATTTCAGAAAATATCAACGAGCTGACTTCATCTAAGATTTGCCCATATCAATGCAGTGAATGCCAGAAAAAGTTTTCACATTTACAAAATCTTATAAAACATAAAAAAATTCATGCAAAAGACAGTGATATTGGAAAAAAGCAACAAAACTTCAAGTGCAGTTTGTGTAACTACGAAAATTCTATAAAATCCAATTTAATTCTTCATTTCGAAGAATATCATGCCATTAAAATAGAGCAACAAGATCTTCACTTTTCTAGTGAACTAGAATTTCAAAAATGGAAAACTGACATGGAAAAAAAAGAATTTTCTTCATATGTCACATACAGTCATCCATATACGACTGCAGAGGGCATTAAGAAACAGAGTTATATTTGCCATCGTTCAGGTTTTTATGTGAAAAAGGGTAAGGATATGCGATATTTAAAAACCAAAGGAAGCAGAAAAATTAATGGAATATGTCCTTCTCGATTGAAAGTTTGTATTTTACCAGAAAATGGCAATGTTAAAATTAATTTTATACAAACTCACATTGGTCATGACAATGACTTGGGTCATTTGAATATTACTAAAAATGAAAAAATAGAAATAGCTAGTAAAATTGCTTCGAAAATTCCTCTTGTTTGCATATTAGATGAGATTAGAGATTCTGTAACTAATAATAAGTTGGAAAGGATGCATATCTTAACAAGAAAAGATCTTCATAATATATCACAAACTTTTAATTTAAATTCTGATGGAATTCGCCATAAAAATGAAGTTATAAGTATTGAATCCTGGATTGAAGAAGCCAAGAATAGTGGAATAATTTTATATTACAAGCCACAAGGGGCTTTATGTAATGATTTTCCTTGTTTAAAAAATGAAGATTTTCTGTTAATTGTTATGCATCCTGGTCAACTGGAAGTGTTAGACAAATACTCAGAAGATGTAATTTGTATCGACGGAACACATGGACTTAATGCTCATGATTTTGAACTTACTACATTGTTAATATTGGATGATATGAGGGAGGGATTTCCTTGTTGTTTTATGATTGGAAATCGGTCTGATGAGGAAATAATGACTATTTTTTTCATGAAGATAAAAGAAAATTTAGGAAGAGTAATCAAACCCATGGTTTTCATGTCAGACATGGCCCAATATTACTATAATGCATGGCTCCAAATTATGACTCCAGCTAAATTCAGGTAGAAAACTATGCAATATATTCTTATTTTTAAACGCTTTTATTTAGTTCAATAGTTTTCGTCAAATCTTTAGACATTAATTTGACTGCCTTTTCTCCAATGCAAATGAATGAAAATTTGCGGTAACAATACACGAATAGTCAATAAAAAATTTTTTTGTATATTAAATACTTAAATTCTCTTGTTTTTTACGATGTAAAAACTTGAAACTTTTACGGATTGTAGCTAATGATATGAACCATACATAATTTCACTTCTTGCGTTAATTGTTTACGTTATGCTTCATAAATAAACAACAAAGTTTCAAATTTTTTGCCCATTCCAACTACTTTTCACGTTAGTAGATACATCATATGTTTTATACATATTTTAATAAACATGACGATATATTTTAATGTTTGAAAAGTGTAAGACTAAAAAGTACAAAATAAAAAAATATGAAAAAAAAATTTTAAGAAACGCTTTTCTTTAGTTATGAGTGACTAAAATTAAATATATAAAAAAATCAACTAAAAAGCAAAAAATAAAAATGAAAAAATCTAACACATTCGTTAAATAAAAGCGTGGGGCGAAAACCATTTATTCGATGAAGACGTGCCACGCTTTTTTTTGACGAATGTGTTAGATTTTTTAAATTTTTTTTTGTTAATTTTTTATAATATTTTTAATTTTATTCATTCGTTATTAAAGAAAAGCGTTTCTTAAAAAATTTTTTTATTAAATCTATATTATGGATATTAAATTTTAGGCTATTCTGTTCCTGGCACGTAGATAAAGCGTGGCGGAAAAATCTAAATAAAATTGATGGTCAAGAGCAAAAGGTAACTTAAATATTTAATTTTTTTGCCCACTCATCATATCATTCGTCTTTTAGGTTATCGTATACAAACAGCTACGTACCTTATTACAAGAGACCGATGTTACTTCATTTAGGGATATGATACAAAATTTTCAAATTTCTCTTCTATCTTCTGGTAATACCCAAGAATTTGGTCAATATTTTCAAAAATGTTATCTGCACAATATGGAATCCTGGGCGTACTGTTATCGCTTGCATGCAGGAATAAATACAAATATGAGCATAGAACGAATGCATCAAACGATTAAATATTTGTATTTAAATGGAAGACAAGTACGAAGGCTGGATAAAACTATCAATATCTTGATTAAATTAATTAAAGACAAATTGTTTGAACGGCTTATTACGTTGAATAAAGGTAAAATATCCAGCAAATTACGAGAGTTACGGAAAAGGCACAAAACAAGTCTTAATTTAGATATGGACACCATTGTCATGTCTGAAATGGGCTGGGAGATACCATCAAGTTCAACCAATGATATCTATTTAGTTCAGAAAAACAAACCCAGTTGTGACTGCCGATTAGTCTGTGATTTGTGCCAATCCTGTCTACATTCATATTCCTGTACATGCTTGGATAACAGTATAAGATGGAATATGTGCAAACACATACATCTTGTGTGTCAATTTATGAAAGGCCATCAAATTCAAGATACTAATGCAGATGAAGAACATATAATAAATACAGATGAGGTAAAAATTAAACAAGCTACAGAGCAAGCTAAATTTGTGGAATTTGTGAGTAAGTCTTGTAATATTAATCAAGAAAAAACGTCCAAACAACTGGAAGTTGAAAAACAGAAATTGATAGAAATACAAACCCAAATAATTCAAAATATAACAACTTTTGAACAACTTGAGGCATTTAAAAGTATTACAGCACCCTTGGTGCCTACATTAAGGACATTAGCAGAACATTCTGGAAATGAATTTAATATTGTGGCACTATCTCATGGAACACAAAACATTCCACACAATAAAAAAGTAGTTGCTCAAAAACGTTTATTTTCCACCAAGAAAAAAACTACAGTCAAAAAAAAAGCTGTTATCAAAACCTGATGCTGAAGAAACAAATTTGATAGCAAATCAATTAATGCTACAAGTAAATAATGTGCTCTTTAATTAGAATAAAATCTTTATTTGTATACATTATTAATTTGTTTGATTTTCTCACCTATTCTAATTCAATTTTTTTTAATCCATATTGAAAATATTGTAGGCATTAATACTTTAAAAACATTTACTAACGTACCTACTCTGAAAGCAATTTATGATATTATGTCTCTTGTAACATTAATTCGTAATTTCATCAGCACCAATAATATTTATTAATACATAATATAATAATTTCAAATTCACAATAAAAATAAAACATAACCTTATAAATAATATTATTGTTTGCATTTTTATTTGACATTTCAATCGAATGACCTTGAGAAAGCCAAGGAGCAAAAATATTTTATAATTTCTAGACGCGAGTAGAAAACTCTTGGATAAACAAGGTTGCAGAAGCTATTATAAGAAGACCTTAGGATAGAAGAAGATTTTTTGACCTTAAATACAGTCGGAAAAATGAAACAATACCCATGAACGATCACATCAATCACTTATTGTGTATTTGCTATCTTTTTCTATTACTAACGTTTGTTATTTATAGAAAAGACAGCAAATACAAAATAAGTGAATGACGTGATCGCTCATGGGTATTCTTTCATTTTTCCGACTGTATTTAAGGTCAAAAAATATTCTTCTTTTTTCTCAAAATGTTATTTTATGCGATTTTACAGTGATTTGGTGTTTATTTAACCAAATTTGCATTTTCTATCGTAAAGTATCAATGGAAAACATTGTTAAAAAGAAATTGTAATATGTAATTGTAAATAGTTTCAATAGTAATTGTAAATAGTAAATAGTAAAATTAATAGGAACAGTTTCAGTTTCTACCATTTTTGTCGAAAAGTTAAAAATTGAGATATTAGAGAGTTATTGCCACCGGGAAATAAAGGATCCTTTATTACAGGATACTTTAATAAAGGACAAATACAGGACGGGTCTAAAAGAGTGGTATTGCAAACGCAGTTAAAGAATCTTTTATTTTGACAAATGACATGATATATTTTTGTAAATATAAAAATAACCTATAAAATTCCATTTGTCGATATAAATTAAAATAAGATAATTGAAGAGTAAAACGTTAAATTTAATTATTTTGTCATTTAAAGATGTTTAGAGAACAACATAATATATCCCATAATACTCATCGTTCAATAATATGGAAGTGCAATAAATTGGAAATACTATTTTAGGAGTTTTTAAATACTTTTGCATTATGGGTAGGTATATGTAATGGGGAATTTCTGGAGAATATATTATTAGGGAATAGTGGATATCCATTCCTCAACTACAACTACCGAATGACACCATTCCAGAATTTTCAGACAGAAGTTGTGTTTTTATAATCCATCACAAATCCCTTCAAGAATTGTTATTGAAAGAACATTTGGTATTGTGAAGAGATTTCCCATTTTACCATATGTAATGAGATGCAAGTTACCTTTTATTCAAAGAATAATATCAGCTTGTTCAGTTTTACATATTGCAGTAGTACATAATGGAGAAAACGTTGAAATACTGGCAAATGAGTGTGCTGTTGATATTGGTATAGAAGCTGTGGCAGTACATTTTCAACCAGGAGCTAATCTAATGCGACTAAATTGTGTGTGTGTTTGTTTAAAATTATTGTTCGACATTTAAAGCTAGCGCTTAAACTAATTTTATTTTTATTGGACTGCAGTTTGTTAATAAATTTATAAATAAATATAAATATTATATTGGTGACTGATTATAAGTATTTTATGATCACTAGCAGGTTTTAAATAATAAATTTATAAATATATACATACATGCTATTGGCGTTTGATCTTTTATCCATTATGGCCCTCTCTTTCTTTTTACCTCTGGATAACTAGTTATCAGGAAGTTTATCTGACAGATTAGATACTAATAGATATCTGACAGAGAAAAACTTCCCGTTAACTAGTTATCCGGAGCTGAAAAGACAGATACTAAGGATACTGTTATATAAACTTCCCAATACATAATTAGTTATCTGAAAATGAAAAGACCTCTAATCTGTCAGATAAACTTCCCGATATACAAAAAGATAATAGAAGAATTAAGCTTTATGCTGGTTTTTATTAATTTTTTTGGCAATGTTTAAATAAACAAATACTGATGGCATGAAATGGATCACGAACAAGGAGGAATGAAGAAGGAATTGGAGATTGTGTTTACCATTAAACGCATAAAACTGCAGTATCTGGGACATATATGATAAATCAGCACCGTTACTCCCTGCTGCAGTACATATTGCAAGGTACAGTCAAGGGTAAGCGAAGACCTGGTAGAGGGAGAATATCAATGGAACTATTTCGAATCGCAGCTAGCAAGATTACGATTGCTATATGATTTCCAACATTCGAAACGGATAAGAACCAAAAGAAGAAGATGGCATGAAAATGAAAGTGTATTAATACTTTTGATTAAAAACTTTATAGATTCTAATCTATAAAAGATTAAATTTTCAAAAATAAATACTTGAACCTTTGTTTTATTTTGTTAACCTGTTGTTATATATCTCTTGAATAGAACTCTATTTTGAATCTAGAATTTTAACAAATCCTAACTTTCATTAAAATGTATTGATCTTATATCTTCAATCTCTTATATCTTCAATAAATATTTATTTCTATAGAAAAATGTAAAATATATTGAGTTTAATAAATGAGTTACTGATATTTTAAGTCTTATCATTGTAATTAGTAACAATTTAAAATTATTTACGTAATATTCCTTTTTACAACTTCTTGTAATAACTCAAGCTTCAATAAAATGTTCTTTTCTATATTCGTTTGGGTCAAAACATCAATAATCTATATCTCAGAATATTACTTAGAGTTGTTTTTAATAAATAAAACCCAACATACAACTTTAATGATGAAAGTTTAATCAAATATCAATCCCACAATACATAAATTATCAATCCAAAGAAGCGACAAGATAAATTCAAAATACAAGTAAAGTTACACCTTTCTTCACATTTTTGACACGTTATGTCAAAATAAAGGAACTTTTATTAAAATAAAGGTGTCCTCTAATTTTCCTTAAATACAGGCGGCCTGTATTTTATTAAAAGACAAAAATAAAAGACGCAATACTGCGCATGCTTATATGTCAAAATAAAGGATCTTTTATTACAGGTCGACTTAAAAGACGTTGGCAATAGAGAGATATCGAAACTCTAAGTTAAAAGTTCCTTTATTACAGGATCTTTTAATAACGGACAAATACAGGACATGTGTAATGAGAGTTATCGATGCGCAGTTTTAAGGAATCTTTTATTTTGACATATCATATGACATTAAATATTTTTGTAAATATAAAAATAACCTATAAAATTCTATTTGTTACTTCTGCTTACCTCTTAGAATAACATCTTATTATAGATAAAAATTAAAATAAGATCATTGAAAAGAGTAAAACGTTGAATTTCATTATTTTGTCATTTAAAGAACAACATAACCCATAATACTTATTGTACAACATGGAAGTGAAATTAGAAATATATACTATGTTAGGAGTTGTTAAATACCTTTGCATATTATGGGTATATGAAATGGAGAATTTATGGACAATGTATCTGATATCCAGTGCTCAACCACCAAATGACACAATTGCAAAATCTTCAGCTAGCAGTTGAAGTGCTGTATAATCAATCACACATTGCTTTAAGAATTGTTATTGAAAGAACATTTGGTATTTTGAAGAGAAGATTTCCAATATTAATATGTGAAATAAGATGCAAGTTACCTTTTATTCAAAGAATAATATGACGAGCTTGTTCAGTTTTACATAATGTTGCAGTTGTTAATAGAGAACACATTGAAATATGTACTAACAAATATGAAGGTGCTGCGATTTAATCGAAAAATCTGTGGCAGTACATTTTCAACCAGGAGCAAATCTAGTGCAAATTCTATCTATCTAATTAGCCTTCTTCGGTCCATCTTTGGACATAGGCCTCCCCAATCCTTTTCCATTCTTCTCTGTCTGTCGCTACAGTTATCCACCTAGAGCCCACGTGCTTCTTGACATCATCTGCCCATCTCATTTGTGGTCTTCCTCTGCTTCGTTTATATTGCCACGGTCTCCAATTTATGAGAATTTTGTTCCATCGGTCTTCCTTTTGTCTTATAGTGTGTCCGGCAAATCTCCATTTCAACTTTGCAACTTCTTGTCTAACATCCCTAACTTTGGTTTTCTCTCTTATCCACTCGTTTCTCTTTTTATCCAATAGTTTTATGTGCAACATTTGCCTTTCCATTGCTCTTTGCGTCTTTATGATCTTGTCCATGTTTGCTTTTGTAAACGTCCACGTTTGGGAACCGTAAGTGAGAACAGGGAGTACGCATTGATTGTATACCTTGGTCTTAAGATGTTGTGGATATCTTTTGTTTTTAAGGATGTAGCTTAGTTTTCCAAATGCCGCCCATGCCAGTCTAACTCGTCTTTTGATCTCTGCTGTTTGGTTTTCCTTGTTAAGTTTTATAATTTGACCCAGATATATATAATCATGAACTTGTTCTATTTCATCTTGTCCGATCCTCATTGTGATGTCCTCATCTGTATTTGTTATGATTTTGGTCTTGCTGTAATTCATATTAAGGCCTATCTTTCCGGCTTCTATGTCCAGTTCTTTCATCATTTCAAACAATTCTTCTTTTTTATCGGTTATCAATACGATGTCATCGGCGTACCTTAGATGGTTCAAGCGTTGTCCACAAATTTTTATACCTTTTTCTTCCCATTCTAATCTTTTAAAGATATCTTCCAGAACCTGATTGAAAAGTTTCGGTGATATTGTGTCACCCTGTCTTACGCCTCTATTTATTTGAATTGATTGTGTTCCTTCGTATACTTTAATTGTTGTTGTGGCATCTTTATATATATTGGCTATTAGGTCTGTATATCTGTGGTCAATTCTGCTGTTAATCAAAGAACTTTTCACTGCCCAATGTTCGACACTGTCAAAAGCCTTTTCGAAATCTATGAACGCTACATATAGAGGGATGTTGTATTCATTTGCTCGTTCTATAAGGATTTTCATACTTAATAAATGATCACTTGTGCTAAATCCCTTTCTAAAACCAGCTTGTTCTTTCGATTGGTATCCGTCGAATTTTGTCGTCAATCTGTTGGTTAAAATTTTTGTTAGGAGTTTATACATTACATTGAGGAGTGTTATAGGACGGTAGTTTTTTATATCTGCTTTGTCCCCTTTCTTGTGTAAGATAATGGTTACGGATTCCTTCCAGTTGTTTGGGATTCTTTTTTCTTTTAATATTTTGTTAAAAAGGGAATAGAGAGTATTAATTACCACTTTTCCACCATATTTCAGCATCTCTGTAGTTATTCCATCTTTTCCAGGCGATTTGTTGTTTTTCATTTCTTTCAATGCCTTCTTTATTTCTGATTTGCTTATTTCTGGCTGTAATTCTGAATTGACATTTTTTATTTTCGAGTTAAGTTGGGTTTTTATTTCTTCTGATGGTTCCTTTTTTGTTTTATATAACTTTGAGTAGAAATGTTGGATTATATTTATGATGTCGTCTTTAATGTTTGTTTCTACTCCGTTTCCGTCTTTTATTTTGTTTATTTCAAATCTGCCGAGTTTCGGTCTTAAGCATTTCATATTCTTGTTGTTCTGTATTACTTCTTCTATTTTTATTTCTTGTTCTTTTCTCTTAGTTTCTTTTATCATTTTGCTTATTGTCTTATTGATTTCTACATATTCTATAGATTTCCTTTTGCCTTCTTCGACAAGCTTTCTTCTTTTATCCATAAGCTTCTTTGTTTCTTCTGATACATAGTTGTCCTTTTTAACATCCTTTTTTGCTATTTATTTTCCTGATGTAACCATCGTTGCTGTAAGTATGTTGTTTATTTCGTCTATATCTTTATCATCACTGTCTAATTTTTCGGTGAATTGTTCTTTAAACAGGTCTTTGTATTTCTCTTTATATTGCCCTAGTTTGTTTCTATCTACTATATCCGAGTTTCTTATTATTTTTCTTTTCATCTCATAGTTACCGTCGATATTAATTTTTGCTCTGACCATCCTGTGATCGCTACCTGTTGTGAATTTGTTAAGAACTGTTACATCTTTAATGATATATCGTTCCGTGGACAGTATGTAGTCGATCTCATTTTTTGTGGACCCATTAGGGCTGATCCATGTCCATTTTCTTTGGGACTTTTTTTTGTAGGAGTTCATTGCGTATAGACGCTTTTCTTCTAGGTAGTTCATCAAAGTAGCACCTCTATCATTTCTCTGGCCGTATCCGAAATTTCCTATTTTAGTTTCTTCTTTGTTTAGTTTCTTACCCAGTTTAGCATTGAAATCTCCTATTACTAGTGTGAGACGATTTTTATGTTCTTCCATAGCCTTTGAAATATCTTCATAAAATAGTTCGATGTCTTCGTCATCATAAGCTGTCGTGGGGGCATATACCTGGATAATTTTAATTGATGTTCTTCTTATTTTGAGTATGACATAGGCGACACGATCTGATATACCTTTGATTATTTGAACATGCTTACTTCTGGTTTTATTTATTATAAATCCTACTCCAAAATTACTATTCTTTTCATTTCCTTTATAATACAGTAGATTCCCGGAGTTTAGCTGTATTCGGTTTTCTTCTTTCCTTCGAGTTTCCGATAGGCCTATGATATCCCATTTTATATTTTTTAGTTCTTCCTCCAGTTCATGTACTTTTTCATCCGTGGACATTGATTTAATATTGTATGTCCCTATTGACAGATTGATAGATTTTCTTGGTTTCTGTTGTGTTCGTCTTAGTGGGTTTTTGTTTTTATCTATCAAGAGCGAATTATTGCCTCCCCCAGAATAAGTGAGGCAGACCTTTGAGGTGTGGGATTCAGAAATTTCTTTACCCACCTGGGGACCATTTCCGTTTGTTTTATTATTCGCCATGATAAAAAGAGGGGGGTAATGGCAGTTAAAACACCACGCTTGCCATGCGGGTTGGTGAGTTCTTATTCAGCCGCCCACTCTGGGTCAGACGCTGTTTGTAGCCGCTCACTCTGAGACAGACGCTACTGGTTTGTGAGATTATATTATCCCTAAAATCAAGGGTTGCCAGCTCCGCCATCTTCGCCGTACCGGAAGTATTCTTTGTCGCCTTGGATGCCGTTCTGGACTTCATCCGTGACCCTGGACAAGGGACCCTTAGCAGGTGCTAGCTTCCCGGGTCAGGAAGCTTCTGGAATCTGCAGGGGGCAGGGATTGATTCACTTTCCCTGATAGGATTATCCAATAGAATCCAAGAGACTCCAAAGGAGTTCCCACCCGCTACCCATAGTGCAAATTATTAGTAGTTATTTAATAAATTTATAAATGCATATTGGTGTTTGATTTTACGTATCCTTTAAAATGTTATATCACTTTCCGTTAAAAAGACTTCCACATTTAGCAAAAATGTATGAACAAACAAATTGTTTTAACGGGTTTTGTAGAACCGTTGATACACAGATGCGTTTCAGAGCACATATAGAAAATTAAACAGATTGTGGATGAGTGGAATGCCCTATACAAAGCTCAAACGCCACAAAAGCGACTAAAATCCAGGAAAAGCTTCCTTGGAACAGTGCAGGATGAGTATTTTCCTCTTCCCTAGGTTCAATGGACCGGCCAATCTCTAGACCTAGACTTTAAAATACGGAAAAGTATAAATAGGATAAGAACATGGGTCGCTCCAGTAAAATAAAACATTCTAAAATGGGAGAAAATAGACCAAGATGATGTGACTGTGGAGAAATACAGAATATGGAACATCTTCTTACATGCAGAAACTATCATTGTACCCTCGAAGATTTGTGGCTCGGCAGCAAAGATGGAACCAACATAGCCCAAAACTGGGCTATGAATGACATGCCCGGACACGATAAAGTAAAGAAAGTGTTTTAAAGGACAAAATAAATAGAGGAATTAGCTTTATGGTGGATGAATTATTTTGACAGTATATTTAAATAAACAAAAGCTGATGGCACGAAAATGAAAGTGTAATACTTTTGGTTCGAAACGTTATTCTAATACATAAAGGATTAAAATTTCAAAAATAAATACTTAAACCACTTAAACTTTTGTTTTATTCTATGAGCCCGTTTATATTTTAATACCATTTATGTTATATATCTGTTGAATTGAACTCTACGTTTGAATGCAGAATTTTAACAAATCCTAAACTTTTCCACAATGTCGCAAGTATGATACGTGCATTCAAATTAATTGAAACTAGGTAGGTACATCTTATAGGTATATCTGTAATAAAAATATTTATTTCTATACAAAAATGTCTGGAGTTTAAATGACTTATAAAGAAATTCTATATCTGATTATTGTAATTATTAAACACTATAAAATTATTTACAAATATTATATGTAAATTCCTGTTTATAAACTTTTTGTAATAACTCAATGTTCTTAAATATTCTTTTTTATATTGATTTGGATCAAAACATTAACAATATATATCTGAGAATTGAGAATAAACTTTTATCTCTTTATTTAGGAGTTCTTTTTAATAAATAAAACTTCAACTTAGATCAAAAATTTGCAAAGATGTGATAAAAACATAAATATAAGTGAAGTTAGACGCCTTCCTTCTCTTCCTTCTTCACATTTCTTGACAAATTTGTCACATTTTTGACACGTCACGTCAAAATAAAGGATCCTTTATTAAAAGATTTTTGTCCTTTATTTTTCCTTAAATACAGGCGGCCTGTATTTTATTACAGGACAAAAATAAAGGACGTGATACTGCGCTTGCGTATATGTCAAAATAAAGGATCTTTTATTAAAGGACGATGTTAAATAGGGTTTCGATATCTCTCTAATAACTCTCTATTGAGCAAAACAGGTTCTCGTTTAAAATCAAGATGGCGGCTAACGTAAAGAAGGAATTCATTCGTGATTTTAAATTTAGGCTACTATTGACTCCCGTAAAGGTTAGAAAAATAAAATTTTGGGCAGCTCGGCATGCAAGGTCAAATGCTATTCCGACTGGACTAATATACTTTTGAGTCTGATATTACTGCATGTAACTTTTTTGGTATTGCAATATAATTCAAATCCTTCCAACTATGTAAAGTCCTATATTTTGGCTATCTGTGAGCAAATTTTCAGCCAAATCGATGACGATGTATTTTGAGAATGGAGAAAAATGTAAAAAACGGTATTTTAACGTTTTCTACACTATAAAATTTGATCAAGACCTTGTTTTGAATCAAAATAACGTGTTATAATGCCATATGATGACAGTTTTGAGTCCCTTCTATTAAAATATTATGTTTTTCATTGATACTTTGTCACAGAAATTTGTATTTGCAAATTTGTTTAAATAAACACCAAATCACTGTAAAATCGCATAAAATAACATTTTGAGAAAACAAGAAGATTTTTTGACCTTAAATATCTTATTTTTACGTCACGCAGAAGCTATATACCAATTTTCAGACAAATCAGAGATCCAAATTTTTTTGCCTGAGTGATTTGACATGGAATGTACCTTACATAATCTTCTATTCTCCATATTATTTGTTTTTAGTGTAACATTGGCCATTACCATTAAAAATCTAATTCTATTAAACCGTTTGATGATGCAAATACAAACTTTGTGAAACCGGTCAAGCAAAATACAACTACCTAATTATAAAATTATAATTTTTCCTGTTCATTCACATACAGAGCAAGTGTTGAAAGAATAAATTTAGGATTCTAAAAGATTTTTATATATAAAACCGATTTTCTATGACAAAACGCCAAAATAGCAAAAGATATAAATTGAATTTGTCTGGGTTCTTTAACTAAATTCTCACGTAAACACGACCAAGGTTAAATATTTTACCGGATACCATAAGTTCATTGTTGCCAGTATAACGGATGCCAAAACGAGCGCGAAGTGTATAGTATTATTCTTTGTATTCTGTCTTCATGCATTCTTTGTACGTGACCAAACCATCGTAGTTGTATTTCGTTAATTTCGTCATTTATTGTATGTGTGACGTTCATTATTTCTCGTATCCGTTAATTGGTGACATGTTCTCTTCTTGATCTTCCTGCAGCCCTTCTCCAGAAATCCATTTCGGTGACCTCTAACATTCATTTTGATTTTTCCTTCATATGGCATACTTCGCAGCTGTATGTTATAATGCTTTTCACTACTGCGTTATAGATCTTTTTCTTGTTTTGGTTGTTTATCTGCTTGTCCCAGAGTACTGAGTTTAGGAGCGTAATTGCTTTCCTGCCCTGAGTATTTCGTTCTTTAACGGCTCCGTCCAGTGTTCCATCATTCGTGATTTTCATATTCATACCCAGGTATTTATATTCGTTACATTTACTGATTGTTTCTCCTCCTTCTATAGTCGAGGAAATGAAGCATTTTGACTCGCAATTTTTTTGTCCAGCATGGATTTACTTGAAATTTTCACAGAAGGTAGGGAATAGTCCAAGGATCATTTTCTATATCATGCCGCTGTATAAAAAAATTTAATACATTCCTCACTTAAAGAACTAAACTAATGTTATATCAAAGTGAGTTATTGGCAATTTAATGTGTATTTTTTTCGACGAGTACTCAAATCTAAGTATTCAAGCTTAAATAACGGGAAAACGATGCAATCTATAAAATATACCTGCTAAACATTTGTCAAAGTACTTCAGAATACCTATCAAATGAGCTTCGAAGCAAGTTAAAAGCGTTAAAATTAAGCAAGTTATGATGAAAATAAGAGAACCCTTTGGAATTTTTTAAGAAAAAGTGAAAAATCAATCATACGCGATTTCCACAAAAAATAAAATTTATAATAATCCTTATAAGAACTTCTTCATATTAGCATAAGTAATGATTTCAATAATTTTGACCGGTTTAAAATGCATATTTTTGAAAAAAAGATATAATTTAAAAAAATTATAATTTTTAAAATTATTGTAATTTTTATATTCTTTTGATAATAACTCCAAAAATATTCAATACACGTAAAAATAATATATAACCAAATTTTAGATTTTTTTGTGACAAATACTTTACCTGTTTTATTATTTCTACAGGGTAAAAAATAACCGAGATAGAAACGTTTAAATCTTAAATTTTGCTGTGAGAACCATGCAACCGGGGCCATTTAACGTTTTATTTTTAAAAAAGTAAGGAGTTTAAGAGATTAAGTTTAACTTGGTGAAATAGCTCTTGAAATTAGCTTTTAAACGGTTTTCAGATGAACCTGACATCGTAAAAATGAACGGAGTTATTAAAAAAAAACAGTAACATTTTGTGGAGACATTTTTAAAAGATAAATTTTGAAAACATTTTGGAGCATAAATTTTAATGCTATCAACATGTTCGGGGTCTCATTTGATATATATTTTTAAGTACTTTGACAAATGTTTAATAAGTTTATGTTATAAAATGCATCATTTTCCCGTGATTTCAGTTTGAATAAGTAGATTTTTTTACTCGCCGAAAAAAATATACATTCAATTACCTATAACTCACTTTTAGTTAACACTAAAAGGTTTTTCTAGTAAGGAGTTTATTTCATTTTTTATAGCTTCAATTTTAGTAATAATAACTTTTTTTGTAAAAACTTATAGTTTTTGAGTTATTGATGAAGAATCGGTTTAAACATGCATTTTTCTCAAGAAATATTAAAATCTTTGATCTTTAATAACTCAAAAAGTTTTGATTTATTTTAATAACTTTATATAATAAATTTTGCTTAGAATTTGCTTCTCTATCGAATTATGGGGTTATTTTTAATAAAATAATTTTCACCCCCGAGAAGGGGTGGCATCCAACCCCAGGGTAAAAGCGCAAGTTGGCACCATGTCACCTTTGTTCCTTGAGATAGCCTCTAACCACTCACCAATTTTCATACAAATCGATGGAGGTTCAATGAAATCGGAGGTAATAGCTCATATCCACCTTCAGTGACTCCACTATAGAGGGTTTTTTGAGAATACCTCGAAAAATATGCATTTAATAAAAAAAACTGTAGATATCAAAAATGAATCTTTTAGTAACACAAATTAAATTAAACTTAAATAATCTTTTTTCGAGTATACTGTTAGACCTTTTAAAAAATAATAATATGAAGCTGCTAGCATGAAAGTTAAAAGACTTATGATCAAAAAAAGGTCGGTACCTGCTATTCTCTATGAAAAAATCAGTGAAAACAGCCCCCCAACTACCCTTCTAATTAAAAATTGATCTTCACCTTTCTGTAAGTAGTTCCTTTTATATTCGTATTATCAATACGCCCAAGAAATTTGACCTATTTAAAAGGCCCAATTTTAGAAAAAGTGGAGTTTAAAGAAAAATTGACTTTTTGCAATTTCCTATTTGTCACCTTTTACTTCAAAATATCTCCGAAAATACTGGAGATACGAAAAAAAATATGGACTACTAAATTGTAGCTTATTATTTAATAAGTAAAATTCCCTTGTGCATAGATTTTCATTACAGTGAACAGTTAGCGAGATAAAGCTATTTAGTAGATCAGATGTAGAAAAAAGGATAGTAAAGGCACAATATGCACTCATTATATAATCATAATGCATTAAGGAAAAACTGGAACACACGCGATATATCAGAATTAACCAAAATCAAAATATTTACAGGAAGAGACAACTAGCAAAAAATTACAAACCTTTATAAAAAATTGTTGAGGAAAATCCTAAAAATATACTGGCCAGATAAAATAAAAAACATAGATCTACGGAGAAGAACAAAACAAAAGAAAATAACAGTCACGATTAAAAATAGGAAATGGAAATGGATTATACGGACTCTGAGGAAGGATCGAAATAATATAACCAAACAAGCACTCCAATACCAACCAGACGAAAGAAGAAGAAGAGGAAGACCTGATAATAGCTGAAGAAGAACTGTAATAAGAGATCATGAAAGAATTGGCCTGAGATGGAGAGAAGTCCAACAGAGAGCGAGAAACAGAGAGCAATGGAAAATACTTGTATAGCAAATTTCGAAAGAATAAAACAGAAAAGGATGCGCTGGGAAGGGATTACAGGAAGAGATAGAGAGAGGGAGAGAGAGAGAGAGAGAGAGAGAGAGAGAGAGAGAGAGAAACAATACCGATTATTTATCAAAATAAAATTTAATAATATACCTAACCTAACCTATCGAAAGGCTCATCAAACAATTATTAACTTTAAAAAATAAACAGTTGTTGTCAAGGGTATATAGTGGTATTGCTAAGTATATTACATTATAACTTATTCCATCGAAATCTTCCGAAATCCATAATCTTCTTCCATCGAAATAAAATAGAAAATTTAAAAGTTTAGAAAATACATCTTTCATAACTACACCCAAGAAATACGTTTCTCTAACCTGATTTAAGAGTATAAAAAAACGAAAGCAAACAATTTACAGCAAATCCTTATCGTATATCCGAGCAAAACCACCTAATTGGCAAAAGTTATAAATAGAATTTGTCTGGGTTCTACAACTAAATTTGCACATAAACACGACCAAGGTTAAATATTTTACTTGATATTATAAGTACATTGTTGCCAGTATAACGGATGCCAAAGCGAGCGCTAACTGTATGAAATTATTCTTGTTAATATACACGCTGTATATTGATCGGAAGTCACGAAGAGTCAAAACTATACAGAAGCCACGAGGGACGCAAATGCAATATATATATATATATATATATATATATATATATATATATATATATATATATATATATATATATATATATATATATATATATATGTATATATATATAAATCAAATAGATGAAATAGAGAATGTGGAAAAATCCCCTTACGAACAATTCACACATCCACCATTTCGGGCTGGGAAAAAATTTTTCGAATAGAATCAAAGATCCAAACACCAGTTCTTAGAAATGTGTTTCGCCCTCTTCAACCTCTCTGGGCTCGTCGGTAAAGACAAGAGGTTGAATATCTTTAGACACATTCTAATCAATTGTGTCTAAAGATATTCAACCTCTTGTCTTTACCGACGAGCCCAGAGAGGTTGAAGAGGGCGAAACACATTTCTAAGAACTGGTGTTTGGATCTTTGATTCTATTCGAAAAACTTTTTCCCAGCCCGAAATGGTGGATGTGTGAATTGTTCGTAAGGGGATTTTTCCACATTCTCTATTTCATCTATTTGATTTCGTACGAGTGGTCGTTAAACCAATAACCTTGGATCTTTGGTTCACTGAGTGTGTTTCAAAGATCTACATCTTATGTTTATATATATATATATATATATATATATATATATATATATATATATATATATATATATATTGATGCACGTTAAGTTGTGACTTCCGGTATACAGAAGAGGCTGTCCGGCCTCCACCTTTTCTACTTGGGATTATTTTTAAAAAATTGTATATTTGATAAGAGGGGGGATTCTACAATAGGTCTACATATTGAGGGGAAAGGATTTACCATAATAAATGTTGTATATATATAGGTATATACGGAAGCGGACATAATACGTTGTGGCTTCTGTAAATAGGGTAGTTCAAGTCGCGTTGTCACTTCCAGCGATGTTGTCATGTTTTTGGAAGTCACAACGTCTCTTCTGCCAAATTTACCTCGTACTTTGGGCGTGATCTGTTATCTTAGAGTCTCACACTTGGCAGTGGAATTCATTGGTATCTAGCGTTCCAATAAGAATGTCTTCTTTTTAAAGTGCCTATCCGTTCCGGATGACGTCCTCTTTTACCACTTACCTTCCCTTAAAAAATCCGTTGGAGAAGGCGGTAACGTTCTTGATTTCTCATTACATGTCATTTTCGCAATGGAAATCGAAATTGGTTAATTGGCTTAATTGGTTAATTGGTTAAACGGCTTAATTCTATATATAAAATATCATTAATATTGTATAGTTTAACTGTAATAGTAATTGTTACAATAATTAAAACTATGCATTAGTCAATTACAGCTATTAATGAACATAATTCTGTGAATGAATATGAGTCTGTAATTCGGACCCCCGGAGAATTACAGAGGAATTAATTTATAACACATCACTAAGTGATAACAAACACACTGAATACAATTATAAGATTAGCAGAAGAACAACAAGGTTTTAGGTGGGGAAGATCATGTACCGACACTATATTTATAATGAGGCAGATTCAAGAGAAATCAGTAGAATACAACAAACCGGCATACTTATGTTTCGTCGATTTTAAAAAGGAATTTCACAGAGTCAAATTAAAAGACGTTATCCATTTATTGTACGCAAGAGAGGTACCTCTAGGAATAATTAAAACGATCGAAAATATATATCAGAACAACACGATCAGAGTAAAAGTAGATGAAGAACTAACTGACCCAATTGAAGCTGGCAATGGGATAAGACAGGGAGACTCCCTGTCTTGTTCTCTATTGTTCAACCTGATCATGGATGAAATAATAAAAAAAAGTAAGAACAAAAGAAGGATACCAAATGGGAGAAAAACAACTTAAAATAATCTGCTATGCAGACGACGCAGTACTAATCTCTCAAAGTGAAGATGATTTACAACGTATGCTGCACCAATTTAATATAACCGCTAGAAAATTTAACATGTTGATTTCCCCAAAAAAGACTAAATGCATGGTTATAACAACAAATCTAGTTGTAAATTAGAGTTGGACGGTCAGATAATAGCACAAGTCATAGAGTTTAAATATCTAGGCATCACACTATCTAGCTCTAGCTACGGAAAGCTCGAAACCGAAGTACAAACTCAGGTGAATAAAGTAAACAGAGCCGCAGGCTGCCTGAATGACACAATATGGAGAAAAAAAAATATCGGAAAAGAAATGGAAGGCAGAATTTACAAAAGAGTCCTCAGACTAATAATGGCATACGCGACAGAAACACAATCTGATACAGAAAGGACAAAAATAATGCTAGAAACAGCAGAGATGAAAAAACTTCGAAAAATCGATGGTAAGACACTATGTGATAGTGCCAGAAGTGCAGATATACGTCTACGACAGAGATGCAAGGTGGACAACATTAATAACTGGGTGAAAAACAAAAGAGTAGAATGGTGGAATGACAACATAAGCCGAATGACAATAAACAGAGTAGTAAGGACGGCGAGAGACGGTTCCCCAATAGGAAGGCGATCAGTGGGAAGACCACGAAAACGATGGAATGACAACTTACTAGACTCACATTGAAAAACAGACAGAGTTATGTCTACACAAAAAGATGAAGAAGAATAAATGAATAAAATGATGCTAGGTAATAGTAATTTTAACAAATATTTTTAGTGATTTTATTTTAGCTCCAGGTTATTGTTGGAGTTGGAGTTGACTAACGACATTTTAAATTTAATAATATAATATTTAAAGCAAAAATAAGTTTAAAGCAAAAAACTTTTAATAATTAGATACAATTATTCTATTATATAGTGAACTCTCCCTTAGAAGGACAGTAGTCGATCCGCATAAACTGTCCGTTTAAGGCAGGTGTTCGTTTAAGGGAAAAATAAATATGATATAATTAACTATTTTTAATGAGAAATAAGCCACAATTTTACTAAAAAAAATGATTTCATTATCGTTTCGACGACCAAGTCGGCTGTCATCAAATTAAATATTACTAGAGTAACAATGTATTACTAGAGTAATATTTTGTATTTTGACAACGACAAATATAAAAATTCCACAAGGAAATAGCTTCAGAACAACAATGAATACGTTAATTTAAAATTTTTAATAACTTTAACAACTAAAATTATTTCAGTTACTTTAATTATATGTACATATAGGTTGATGGTTCAGATCAGGCACAAAATTTATTGTGAAATTTAATCCGAAAATAATTTACGAAATTTTTACCAAAACGCTAATACCTACAAATTAATACAATGACGTTTATTGAACCCAAATATCTTCATTCGACAATTAAGTTAAGATTCATATTTCAGTCAAAACACAAAAATTTATCAGGGTATTTATTATCAGAGTAATAATGGGGTCAGCAATTCTTTCATGGATCGACATACACATTAAAATTTTGCCTGCGTTGCTAACAGTTAAAAGATGTGAACAGATTTGTATTACATAATTAATATAGCGTAAACAGTATTCATACCTAATATCAAATATCACTCGTGTAAAAGATCTGTTAGCCCGATCAAGGAATACAAACTTATCGAAAACCTCCAAAAAATAAATTAAGGATGAAAATTTGGGAGTAGGTAGTTGAAATTGTCTATTATTGTATAAGAAAATGTTTACAATTCTACATCCCCTCCATTTTACAAAAATGGAGGGGAATACACACTTCTTGGGGTTGAAAATATACATTCAAAATAAGTCCGGAATTGGATAAAATAACTAATTTTAAGCAACTTTTGTTCTATAGAGTTTTTTCACTAAGTCAATACTTTTCGATGTATTTGCAAGTGAATATGTTCATTTTTATGCTTATGAACGGTTTTTCGCAAATAACTCAAAAAGTAAGTATTTTATCGAAAAATGTATTCTTAGCAAAAATATAGCTTATAAAAAAGTGAAACAAATGGTGTACACATGAAGTCTGTTGACCCAGTAGAAGCAGAGTTGTAGCTAATGAGGAGTAGGTCCTTCTTCGTCAAATTTCAAATCAAATGTTTCGACGTGAAATAACCAAAAAACGGAGCACTTGTCAGGGAAAATTAATTACAACTTTTTTAAAGTGTTTAAAAAAGGTTTATTTTTGTTTTTTAAAAGAACTTTTAACGTTAAAAGTAAATGAGTTACGCTCAAAATATTGGTACGCAAATAAAAGGGCTCAACCCCTTTTATTTCTTGGTATAAAAATCGCGAAAATTACCCCCTAATTAGCATCTCAAATAAATTTAATCGTTACCGGTTCACACTTTACTTTTCTTATGTATTCTTTATATATGATCTGTAAGTTTCATCGGCTCAAAGTGCTTCTTTTTGAAAAGGCTTTAGTTAAAATGGCTTGAACAAGTCACTAATCACGAGTGTATGCAAATTTTGAACAGTTATAGCATAACCAATTTTTGTCTACCAGGAAAACAAAAAATCCAAAATGATCAGAAAAGCAAAACGTACATTTTTTTACTGTTTGAGATTTTTGGTATTACTAATAATTTTTCAGTTACTTTGAAAAAAAAAAGAATTTTTTTCGAAATCAGAAAAAATTTTTTATTTTAAAACAAATTTTTTTCAAAATTGAACAGTTTGAACCAATAAAACTTATAGATCATTATAAAGAATACATAAACAAAATACCTTGTGAAGCAGTAACGATTCATTTTATTTGGGATGCTAATTAGGGGGTGATTTTCGCGATTGTTTTTACCAAAATATAAAAGGGAGCAAAAATATTTTGAGCGTAACTCACTTACTTTTAATGTTAGAAGTTAAAAAAAACAAAAATAATCCTGTTTTTAAACACTTTAAAAAATGTTTTAATAAGTTTTCCCCGGAAAGTGCTCCGTTTTTTGGTTATTTCACTTTGAAATATTCGATTTTAAATTGGACGAATAAGGACCTACTTTTCATTAGTTACAATTCCGCTTCTACTGGGTATACAGATTTCATGCGTACTCCATTCTTTTCACTATTTATAAGCTATATTTTTACTAAGAATATCTTCTTCGATAAAATACTTACTTTTTGAGTTATTTGCGAAAAACGGTCTAAAAGCATGATTTTTGTTGTTAAAAATGAATAATATATTCACTCGCAAATAACTCTACTTTCACCACCGAGAAGGGGTATTTCCCTCCATTTTTGTAAAAGGGACGGTGTGTAGAGTAGTAAACATTTCTTATATAATAATAGACAATTTCAACTACCTATTCCCAAATTTTCATCCTTCCTTTATTTTTTTGGGTCAGATTGTTCTTTGATCGGGCTATGTATCAATTTGAAACGATAAAAAATGACCTACAGTATCATACGCAAAGCATGCGAAACATGGGTGCTGAAAAGTCAGAAACAGACCTTTTAGAAAGATGGAAGAGAAAAATGCTAAGAGCAATATAATATGGAGGTGTGAAAATAGATGATCAGTGGAGAAGAAGAACCAATAAAGAATTGGAAGAACTGTATAAAGAGCCAACGATAACGATGACGATCAAAGCACAGAGAATAATATTTGGGGCAAATCGAAAGAATGAGAAGTAAAAGAATGCTAAAATGGTACTCTTACGTAGACCATAACAAAAGAGAAGGAAAGGCAGGCCAAGAGAAAGATGGAAGGATAGTGTGTACGAAGACCTAAAGAAAAGTAACATTGAGAGATGGAAACAACTAGCATTGAACAGAAGGAGAGGGAAGTAGGTGGTGAAAGATTGTATAAATGGACTGAATTGTAATTTTATAAAATTTATAAGACTAAAATAAAATGTAATCAGAAATGTAAACATTTTATTCCTAGGCCAACAAGGAATATTGAGCTTAATAAGTAATAAAAAATGTAGTTTTATATCGTAAAATATTTTGAAAAAGTTCTTTATTTTATATTTACTATCCACATTTGCATATACGTGCTGTCGTGCACGGATGCGTGCTGTCGCCACAATTATTCAATGTGTACTCCCAACTAATATTTCAGGAGGCACTATGGGAAAGAATTGAAGGTGTAAGGATTGGAGGAAGCATCATTAATAACATAAAATTTGCAGACGATACCGCAATCATGGCAGAGAATATAGACGATTTACAAATTCTCTAGATATCATTAACAGAGAAAGCAAAAAGATGGGACTAACAATGAATATAAATTGTTTAAATTTCATTTAAACATACGAAATAATTTAAAATAGTTCGTCAAGTTCCATTTTCTTTAATGTCAATTTGTCATTATAATATATTTGTAAGTATAGTTTAAGATTAGCAATAAGTGACAATGTGTAAGGACATGAAAACAATTCACCGTGCTCTGGACTGTCACAAAAAACTTCAACAAGAAAAGTCAGAAAATTATAAAAAAGTTAGATGAATTTTTTCTCTTGAAGACATACGTTGTTTCTAAAAGTTTGCACTCACAAGAAACAATACTTTGTTTCTCTCCAAGTTTTACATATTACTTTATGTAAAATAATAGTTTTTTACTGATCAGAAGCAATACTTCGTTTCTTCAAGTTTTTGTTCTCAAGATAACGCAATATTTTACCACCTGACTCCAGATACTCCAAGAATTATAGTGAAAATTCTCAGATTGGACAACCTCACCCTTCACTCTCCACACCCTTTGGGATTTAAAGACGAACTTTTTTTTCCGTTTTTATTTTAGTAAGTTTATGTCACGGACTAGTCAACATCTGTAAGTTTGTAAGTTAAGTTATTGTTATATTTATTTCTAAAGCTCAGCTAGAGTAGGGTTTTCAGGTTTTTTCATTTAACTATACATTTTTTGTACTCTTGTTCACTATTATTTTGTTTTTTCTCATTTACAATATACAATTGTCCTAGTTATACGTTCTTTTTAATTTATCTTTAGCTTTAGTGGAATTATATGTCAGCTCATTTTTCTCTTTAGTACCTTTGCCATCTACAGTATTTCTTTTGAGGCACAATATTGATATTTCGATATTAAAGCAAGAGCTCTTCTATTTACGATCCTGCACCTGTGCTTGTACATCTCTAATCCAAGATCTTTTCAAGATTTTTGGACACTTGGTTAACTCAATTGTTAACACAAGTTGTTTGGTCCTTCGAGCCGGATATCAGAGGCTCTATTCTGCTCTAATCATTGTTTTCAATTTATTGCTCAAACACCGAAATTTCCACTTTGTGAAAAGTTCAAAAATTCCACTAAAATCGTCCTCAAACGTTTTCTCTAGTACCTCTGAAATCCTAAATCATCTGACAACACCACCCAAGCACCACAATAACGATAATCTTGTTCTAACTCATCCCAACACAGATTTCTTGCTAGACTCCCTTATTAGCGTTCCAGGTTTTCGAATATAGTGGGACAATTGTATATTAGATTTAATTGTTGGATTTAAAACAAACGGAAAATGGAGCTTGAAAAATCGTTAAAGTCACGGCGTTTAGCTAAGATTAAAATTACCAAAATAAGCAATTGGTTGACAAAGAATTTGGATGATTTAAATATTCACTCTGTACAGGAACGAATTGTTCATTTAAAGGAGGCCTACACTCTGTATACCTCTTCACAAGATTTCCTGGACTCTGAGGAAGATTATGACAATTCCTCAGAAGATTCAGATGTTATTGATAATTTATATTTTTCTATAATCTCAACTTTGCAAGATAAGCTGCGAAATTTTCAATCGCCCTCAAGTAATGAATCACACAATTTAAGTTCCGAATCCGTAGGTCACAACTCTAGTATTTCTCATAAAACAGTAAAACTTCCCGAATTAAAAATAAATTCTTTTAATGGCGACATTAACAATTTTCAAACGTTTCATCAAATTTTTTTAAGTATAATTGATTCAGACTCTTCTCTGTCAACTATTGAAAAATTTGTCTATTTGCGGTCGCTGTTACAGGGCGAACCATACAAACTAATAGAAAACTTGCCACTTGTTGCAACTAACTATCAGTTAGCTCTCACCACATTAGTTAATAGATACTCAAATAACAAATTGATTATTAAGAATTTGCTTTCTAAGATCATTGATTGTAAAAGTTTACAAAACAATGCCCATTTTCACAATTGCGAGATCTACACATTTCTGTATCAAATGCATACAACTCTCTTTTGAACCTGAACCTCTCACCTGAAAAATTGTTAAATTTAATTTTGATATATCTGGTCTCTAATAAGTTAGACTTTAATACTCTTAGACAATTTGAATTTACCTCAGAAGGTGATCAAATGGATGACTTCAGTAAATTCTTAGAAAATATTAATGTTCGTGCCAAGCATTTGGAAAACTTACACTTAAACTCTCATTCGCCAAAACATGTAAAGCATTCTCTACACACTAGCTTTGATGATAAACAAAGCAGTTCATCGACTCAATCTAACTCTAACAATTCTTGTAGTTATTGTAAAAGAAAATATCACTCAATTTATTCATGTAACGATTTTAAAGCTCAGCATATTAACATTCGTAGAAATTTTGCCAAACAACATTCACTTTGTTTTAATTGCCTGGGCAGTAAACATTCTATCAAGGATTGCGTTTCTAAGAGAACCTGTTTTCATTGTGGACATAAACATCACACTCTTCTACATTTTGATTCTAATAAACCGGGTAATAAAGATCCTCAACCTCATAGACCTAACGTAAACATTGCAGAACAAAAAGAATCAGTCACTCTCTCAAGTAACTCCGAACATGCCGCTCCGATTCGTAATCAACCACGTTCCGATTCTCCATCGCAAAATAGGCCCTCTACTTCGAAACAAAAAGATTCAATAAGTTTAGCTACTTCTAAGGTCAATAATAGGGATTCTATTATATTATTGGGTACATTAGAAGCTTACATAAATTCTTCGAACGGGAAAAAAGTATTTGTGAAGGTATTGCTTGATTCAGCCTCTCAAATATCTTTTATTAGAAGCTCACTGTTAAAAATTTTAAATATTCCTTCACAACAACACATAGTAAAAGTTCGTGGAATTGGCTGTTTGTCTAGTGACTTCAACCAGGAGACCATAGTTCGCATAAATTCGGTATCTTCTAAGTCATATTTGGATGTTCGTTGTTTGGTTTTGGATCAGATCACATGCAAACTTCCTCAAGTAAGCATTAACGCAAATGAACTGAATATCTCTCCCGAAATAAAACTTGCCGATAGTAGCTTTTGCACTCCTTCAGAAATTGATATACTTTTAAGCGCAGAATATGTCAGTGACATACTTTTAGATAAGGTTATTCATCTCGGTAAAAATTTACCTATATTGCAAGATTCCACCTTTGGTTTTATTGTAAGTGGTCGCATACCAAATTCGTGTATAATAAAGAAACCCTCTCATAACATGTATGAAAATCACTTAATTACGTGTCATGCAAACAAAGACTTTTCGGAAGAAGAAAACTTATCGCAATTGCTTGAATCCTTTTGGGAATCTGAAGAAATCCCACTTTCCATCTCTAATAGCTCAATTCATCCTGCAGAAACTAACTTCTTAGAGTCAGTAAAAATTCTTGATTCAGGTAGATATCAAGTGTCTCTAAACTTTAAAGAAATAGTCGATGACTTAAACGTCGGTAATTCTCTCTCTGTAGCAAAAAGTAGATTTTTTCAATTAGAAAAAAAACTACACTCGAATCCTGGTCTATTTGAAGGGTATAAAAAAATTATTGATGATTATTTAACAAATAATCAAATTCAACAAGTTCCGTTGGCTATTAGAACTCCTCAAAATAAGGAAAATTATTTTCTTCCACACTTTCCAGTACTCAAAGACAATTCCTCTAGTATTCGAGTAGTATTTGATCCCAATAGTTCTAGTTCTACAAATTTTTCTCTAAATAAAGTATTAGACAAAGGTTTTGTTTGCCAACCAGATCTGTTTCAAATTCTCGTTAGATTTCGTACCTTCCGCCAATCACTAACCTGCGACATAAAGGCTATGTACATGCAAATTAGTGTTTCTGAAAAGGATAGACATTTGCTCAATTTTCTGTGGCGTGATAATCAACGAGATCCTCTAAAATGTTACCAATTGACTCGACTCCCTTTTGGATTAAACTGCTCTCCTTTTATCGCAACACGTGTTTTAAAGCATATTGCAGAAAACAACTCAGATGCATCACTCGCATCACAAACTCTTTTATGCTCCACTTATGTCGACGACCTTCTCAGCGGCGCAGACACACCAAATGAGCTGGAGATACTCTTTTCACAACTTTCTTCATTGTTACAAAGGCATAATTTCTCTTTGCATAAAATACATTCTAACAATATAGAATTTGTAAATCGACACAACCTAAATCCACACTCTGAAGTGAATTTAAATTTGGAAAATTCATCTTCTAAAGTATTAGGTATTAAATGGTCTTCGAAAGAAGACACATTTTTTTTCTCTCCCCCGTGTATGGATTTTGAGCCACCACTCACGAAAAGAAAGATCTTAAGTGTGATTGCACGATGTTTTGATCCCTTGGGACTAATCTCACCATGTCTCTCAGCTGCAAAATTATTGTTGCAGAAGCTTTGGATTGCAACTCTCTCATGGGATGAGCCTATAAACGACTCTACTTTAATGAAAGAGTGGGACAAATTAGTTGAAAATTTTAGTTCAATTCAACAACTGAGTTTTCCACGTTGCTTAGTTTTAGATAAGGACGTTGTAAGTTTTCAGTTGCATACATTTTGCGACAGCTCAAATGTCATATTCGCCACTTGTATATATCTCAGAATACTCTATAATGATCAGTCAGTATCATCTCATTTGATAACATCAAAAAGTAGAATTGCTCCAATAAAACAAAAATTAACAATTCCGCGCCTGGAATTAAATGCAATTTTGTTAGGTGTTATTCTGACACAAAACGTTCTTCAGATCTTACACAATAGATTCACTATTTCAAGTACTCATATATACTCAGATAGTTTGATAGCTCTCACATGGTCGCTCTCTAAAAAATTCTCTTATACGCCTTATGTTCAGAACAGGGTAAATAAAATACGATCTATCAATGATACATTCATTTATCATCACATTGGCTCTTCGGATAACCCCGCTGATATTCCCACAAGATGTAAAAATCTAGTAAATGACTCAGACCTCTTTAAAATGTGGACGACTGGTCCAAATTTTCTAAGAAATCCAGAAATTGATTATTCTTCCTTTAAATTAATTCCTCTCACAGTGAATGTACCTGAATTACGTACAACACAAACCTCATTAGCTAATATCGTAAACAAGGATCTCGATAATGATACACTTGAACAGATTTTCTCTCGCTATTCAACATTCATAAGAATGCAACGTGTTTTGGCACAAATATTGCGGTTCATAACTAATCTTAAAAATAGAAGATTGTCAACAGCTCTAATTGTTGGACCCTTGTCTGTCGAAGAGATCCATAAATCCACACTCACTATTATTCAATACCTACAACTTAACGCATTCTCTAAGGAAATTTCAGAACTGAAAAACAATAAACCGCTCACGAATAAAAATTTCAGATCTTTGAACCCCTTTTATAACCCGTCGGATTCTACCCTAAGCGTAGGCGGTCGCCTTGAGAATGCAAATATTTGTTTTGACCAAAAGCATCCCATTTTACTTCCAGGAAAAAATTATATAGTCTCTCTAATGCTTCAAAATACACACATTTCATTAGGGCATATTGGTGCTCAATCAACTCTTTCACATTTCAGACTGAAATACTGGCCTTTGAATGGACTTCGTCAAGTCAAACAGGTCATTCACAACTGTGTCAAGTGTCACAGATTCTCCACGAAACCTTCCACGCAGCTTATGGCAGATCTGCATTATAATCGTGTGATTGGTACACGTCCGTTCCAGTATGTTTCGGTAGATTATGGAGGATATTTTCATGTGAAATCATCTCACCTTCGTAAAGCTCCCGTATATAAAGTTTATATTGTATTTTTCATATGTACCACTTCCAAATGTGTTCATTTAGAGTTGGTGACTGGTCTTACTGCTGAAGCTTATATACTATGTCTCAAAAGATTCATAGCTCGACGTTCTGCACCATCATGCATTTGGTCAGACAACGCCACAAACTTTTACGGAGCCAAGAACGAGTTGCATGAATTATACGAATTATTTCTTAAACAAGATGTTTCAGATGAAATCAGAAATTTTTGCACAAGTAATTATATAGATTTTAAATTTGGTACCCCTTTGCACCCAGAACAGTTCGGACTTCACGAACGGGGAATCCAATCTGCAAAATATCATATTAAACGACTCATAGGTAAAGAGATTCTTACTTTTGAATCTTTCTATACAATTTTGTGCCAAATTGAGGCCATATTAAATTCTCGTCCAATCACCAAACTGTCATCTGATCCATCTGACCCTAGTTGTTTAACGCCAGGTCACCTTCTTATAGGCAAACCACTCATGGCACCTCCAGAAGTAGACGTCACAGACTCACCAACAAACAAGTTATCGATGTATCAAAGAATTTCTCAGATACAACAGCTATTCTGGAAGAGATGGTCAATTGATTATCTCAATTTACTTCAAAATCGCCCAAAATGGCAAAAACTCACAGACACACTTAAAGTTGGGGATGTTGTTTTAGTCAGAGACGATTTTTCCCCTCCATTTAAATGGAATATCGCTCTCATTACAGAATTAATTCTTAGTAAAGATGGATTAATTCGAAATGTTAGATTAAAATCTAGAGACAAATATTATACTCGCTCAATTCGTAAGATCGCCCGTCTCCCTATCGATACAGGGTACGATTAAATAGTAGTAGCCGTTATGTCTTGAAAATACATTGCTAACATTTAGTTTTTTGTTTTCTTCTTCTCTTCTCGGCGGTGGGGAGTATGTTTAAATTTCATTTAAACATACGAAATAATTTAAAATAGTTCGTCAAGTTCCATTTTCTTTAATGTCAATTTGTCATTATAATATATTTGTAAGTATAGTTTAAGATTAGCAATAAGTGACAATGTGTAAGGACATGAAAACAATTCACCGTGCTCTGGACTGTCACAAAAAACTTCAACAAGAAAAGTCAGAAAATTATAAAAAAGTTAGATGAATTTTTTCTCTTGAAGACATACGTTGTTTCTAAAAGTTTGCACTCACAAGAAACAATACTTTGTTTCTCTCCAAGTTTTACATATTACTTTATGTAAAATAATAGTTTTTTACTGATCAGAAGCAATACTTCGTTTCTTCAAGTTTTTGTTCTCAAGATAACGCAATATTTTACCACCTGACTCCAGATACTCCAAGAATTATAGTGAAAATTCTCAGATTGGACAACCTCACCCTTCACTCTCCACACCCTTTGGGATTTAAAGACGAACTTTTTTTTCCGTTTTTATTTTAGTAAGTTTATGTCACGGACTAGTCAACATCTGTAAGTTTGTAAGTTAAGTTATTGTTATATTTATTTCTAAAGCTCAGCTAGAGTAGAGTTTTCAGGTTTTTTCATTTAACTATATATTTTTTGTACTCTTGTTCACTATTATTTTGTTTTTTCTCATTTACAATATACAATTGTCCTAGTTATACGTTCTTTTTAATTTATCTTTAGCTTTAGTGGAATTATATGTCAGCTCATTTTTCTCTTTAGTACCTTTGCCATCTACAGTATTTCTTTTGAGGCACAATATTGATATTTCGATATTAAAGCAAGAGCTCTTCTATTTACGATCCTGCACCTGTGCTTGTACATCTCTAATCCAAGATCTTTTCAAGATTTTTGGACACTTGGTTAACTCAATTGTTAACATAAATAAAACCACATTAATGGTGATCTCAAAAAACCCTGTTGACAACATACATCTGACATTGGAGGTAAACCGATAGAAAGAGTCGAGAGGTATAAATACCTAGGAGCAATTATAAACTCACAATTAGATCAAGATGAGGAAATAAAGGTCAGAATAGAAATAGCTCAAAAAGGATTTATAAAATTCAAGTTAATGTTTACAAATAAGAAATTGAGTATGGACATTAGATTGAGGTTCGTCGAATGTTATGTTTGGTCGCAACTTACTATATGGGGTAGAAGCTTGGACTCTAAAAACACAATCCGTAAAAAAAATTGGAGGCATTCGAGATGTGGCTGTATAGGCGTATTCTGAAAATTCCTTGGAGTACAAAAGTCTCAAACGAAGAAGTGTTAAGAAGAATTGGATATGGCAGGAAGATTATGAACACAATTAAAATAAGAAAAATATCGTATCTGGGCCACATACTTCGTAACGATAAATACTCTCTGCTACACGTCATCAAGCAAAGAAGAGTAGAGGGGAAAAAGGTTTGGGAAGAAAGAAGAAATCTTGGCTGAGGAATATCAGAGATTGGACTAACCTCAGTGTTGAACAGATATTTCACTTTGCAAAAGACAGAGAAGCGTTTAAAAAGGTGATCGCCAACCTTGGTTAGAAGACGGCATAAGAAGAAGAAGAAGAAAATCCGCATTTACACATTATTTTTACTGTCAACGTCCGGTGTTGAGTGTCAGTTGTCAGTTGAAGGGTACAGGTTCATATATCGCCGAATGATTTTTGTTTGAAAAACCGTCCATATAGAGGAGGTGCCCGGCAAAAGGAGGTGTCCGTTAAGAGAGAGTTTACTGTATTTGATATTATTACTAGAATTTATTACTTTATTAGAACTATTTATCACTTTTGATTCATTGTTTCAATTTTTTTGTGTGTTTTTATACTTTTACTTACTTCCGAAGTAACAATCACTAACATTGACTTTTCAGCCTAGGTCCAAAATACCTATACGCGATTTTCGGCAATTTCGTGAAATAAAAATATTTACCTAAATTTATTTTTTAATAAGGTTTTTAAAAATTAATTTAGATTATTTAATGGACACTTTGAATTTTGTACATGTATAATATACTAATTATAGAGATAATATATTTAATTTAACGCTAACTATGAAAGTAAAGCAGATCTGCTATTACTCATATTTAAATAACAGCTCCACAAAATACTACGACCGCAAATTTATAACAATTAAATGTCTGGCGTCTGGGAACGTTTACACAGTGTTGCCAAATAACGGAAGTCACAACGAGCGGTGTAGTATACGGAAGTCCCTACGCGTTCTGTATATCACGTGTATTCTCGTGCGGGAGCGACACTAGCGCTGATGATATACCGTCGTACTAAAATCTGATCTTATGAGTATATTAGATACGATGTGACTTCTAGTGAAATTTTTGATATAAGCCTTCTAATACCATCTAGTAGCCAAATTCGTAAAAATTTAGGCAAAACGTTGTGACTTCCGAAATCGGAAGTCATAACGGTATATATGAAGTGACAACGTATTACGAGTATCTACTTTGGAAGTTACATGGATACATGTATCAATATATATATATATATATATATATATATATATATATATATATATATATAAATTTTTTTTTTTTTGGGGAATGCAGTCAATAAATTTTTGGGCTATTCAGTGAAACACTTTGAACTTATTAGTCGAGCTTTCGAAAATTTTATTTTCTTTATCAAGACTATCTACAAATAAAAATGTTTAAATTTAGATAAAACTCAAAATATAAAACTTAACTTACTGCTCGTGGTTACAAATTAATAATTATACAACTTATATAAAAACATGAAAATTTCTTAAAAGTAATATGTAAACGTAAAAGTTTTGATAGTATGTCAATTCGACATCACTCAAAAAAATGTCGTTGGACTACTATAATAATTCGATGGGTTGGGAAAATTTATTGATTGAAATTATTAAAAATATTATTAAAAATTATTAAAAATTATTAAAAAAAAAAAAAAATTTATTGACTGCATTCCCCAAAAAAAAAAAATTTTTATTACAATTCCAACAGTCATTACATATTAACAATCATATATATATATATATATATATATATATATATATATATATATATATATATAAAGCTATATCATATTAGCTATATCATACTGATGACGACTAATAAGTCAGAAACACGTGTCTATGGTTGCATTCCATCTTGTGCATATTTTGTTTTATATATATATATATATATATATATATATATATATATATATATATATATATATATATATATATATATATTATGTATATTTTTTCACCCCCGAGAAGAGAAAATATTTTTCACTCCGTATTTCCCAATTTTTGTAAAATGGAGGGGATGTAGAATTGTAAACTTTTTCTTATAATAATAGACAATTTCAACTACCTATTCCCAAATTTTCATCCTTCCTTTATTTTTTTGGAGGTTTTCGTAAAATTTTGTGTTCCCTGATAGGGCTAGTTAATTGTGCCGGTGAGTGTATTATTTCCATCAGCCCGATGAGTTTTCTAGTAATAAAAACAATTCAGTAATATTCGTATAATTTAATTAAAACATTCGCAGCTACATTTAAGTACAAAATAAATTATTTCAAAATTAATTTTCCAACATGATATCCTGATAAAGAGGTAAGATATGTTCTTTAAATATAGAACTAGACATTCCATGTGTGATTTTTAAAATGTCTTTTGCCTTTTTCAAATGGTCCAAAGCATCTTCTGAACAATCTTGATGCAACAATAGTTTTGCAAGTTTTAAATGCAGTAAGCCTACCATTGGATGAACATTGCCATAATACTCACTAAAATAAAATAAAATTCAATTAAAAGCAGTATAAATTATACAGGGTGTAACAAAAATGCAGGTCATAAATTAAATCACATATTCTGGGACCAAAAATAGTTCGATTGAACCTAACTTACCTTAGTACAAATGTGCACATAAAAAAGTTGCAGCCCTTTGAAGTTACAAAATTAAAATCGATTTTTTTTAATACCGGGTGTCCACTTATATTTTCCCCCATTTTAACTGCCTATAACTTCTAAACGGCTTAAGATAGAAAAATGCGGTTTTCGCTGAAATGTTTTATTTTAGTAAAAGTTTTGTCTGTACAATGTATTGAATTTTTTATATCACTTTCAAATACGAAAAAAAAATGGCGGATTTGTGGAAAAAAACGTTGTTGACTTTTTTAATGGAACACCCAGTATATTTTTTTGTAAATTGAAAGAAATGTCATTCACCTATCCAGCGATATAAAGTTTTTCAAAATCAGTTGTCAAATCACTGAGTAATTAATTTTTAAAATGAGCGGTGCAACGTGGATATCACATACCTAAATAACATAACTAAGCAAAAGTAGAAAAAAATCGATGTTTTTCGAAATTTTTAAATATTTTAATTTTTTTATTAATGTTCCGGGCATATTTGAGAAGGAGCATAAGTCAATTATTATTATTTAAGTTGTCACCTAACTTTATCTGCAAAAATCCGAATGCCACCTCTCACATCCAAAAATAGGTGTTTTTTCACAGATCAGCCCTGGTCTAAATGTTTTTAAAACTTTTTGCCTCTTAGTATTTTTTCGATAAGCCAGTTATTATCGAGATGCGCCTTCTTTTTACTATGTTTACATGAAAATTGTATGGGGGTTTTGTTCCTTTAAACCCTCCAAATGTTTGTGTACGTTCCAATTAAACTATTATTGTCGTACCATTAGTTAAACACAGTGTTTATAAAACTTTTTTGCCTCAGTATTTTTTCGATAGTAATTTTTTATCGAGATGTGGCTTATTTTTAATATGTTTCAAAATATACCTAAAAATTTAAATTATAAATAAATAATCACATTATAACAGGTCTCTATAATCGTACTTAACCATATACAAATATGTGGTGAATTCGACAAATATTCAAATTATCTCGATAAACAGTGGCTTATCGAAAAAGTACTAAGAGGTAAAAAAAAGTTTTAAAAACATTATGTTTAACGAATGGTACCACAATAATAATTTAAATAGAAGGTACACAAAAGTTTGGGGGGTTTAAGGGAACAAAACCCCCATAAAATTTTTATTTTCTTCTTCATGTGCCGTGCTCGATTATCGAGCGTTGGTTATCAAATTGGCTATAGTAATTTTTTTGACGGCAGGTCGGAAAAGGGATGCAGAGGATCTGTTAAACCATTCTCTCAGGTTTTTAAGCCATGGCGTTCTTCTTCGACCTGACCCTCTTCTTCCGTCTACCTTGCCTTGTATTATTAAATAAATGGAGTATATTATATCTCTAAAATTTTTATGGGGTTCACAAATTTCACTATAATTTTTTTAAGATATTCCTGCCATAGTAATGCTAAAGGTCCATTTTCAATAAAAAATCTATAATAGTTTTCGATATATTGGAAAAAATCGATTTTAATTTTGCAACTCGAAAGGGCTATAACTTGTTTTATGTGCATATTTGTACTAAGGTAAGTTGGGTTCAATCGAACTATTTTGTGCTCCCAGAATATGTGATTTAATTTATGACCTGCATTTTTGTTACACCCTGTATAATGAAATTTCAGTAATACAAAATATCGGCGATCATCCTCGAAAATGGTAAATATTGACAAATAGTAAAGATAGGCCCAACAGAAAAATTACAAAGACATAATACATAATATATAATACAAAATTAGGACCAAACATAAGAAATTAAACAATTCAACACTAAACAAAAGTTAACATCACTCAGTCAGGAAGTATTTAAAGTGTATTTGCTACAAAAAGAAAGTGTAAGATATCTTTATTAAACTATGTATTGCTATAACATTAACCAGGTCTTACACTCGCGCGTCTTTAGCGCATACGTACCTACTACCTTAAATATTGATTTTAGCAAAAAATGAAAGAAATCAAAATTTTTTAAAATTCAGTTCTCTCCATTTTTGTATAGGTATTTTTTTAGGTTTTTTGAATCATTCCAAACAAAAAAGGTCTTTAGTGATTTTTCTCTTAGGTTAATAGTTTTTGTTATATAGGAGATTAAAAATTTTGAAAATTGCGAAATCGGCCATTTTAACCCTAAATCGGACATTTAATTAAAAATTTCAATGTTGCCAAGGTAGGTAGATATTCTTTAAACATTGATTGATAAAATCCCAAAGAATTTGTTGCAATACAATATCGGAAACGCCTTTGTTTTTTAATTGCTAATCAAGCGGGCGCGCACTGTAGTATAAGTGAGGACGTTTGAGTTGGCATAAATTCATTATCTCGAGAATGGGCAAATTTGAAGAGAAATTTCCAGATAGGTCGATTTTTATTTTTAAATTAGGAATTTTTGGTATATATATAATACTAGTGACGTCATCCATCTGAGCGTGATGACGTAATCGATGATTTTTTTAAATGAGAGTAGGGGTTGTGTGATAGCTCATTTGAAAGGCTATTTAATTCTCTATTCAGTAATATAAACATTAACATAATTATTTATACAGGGTGTACAAAAAAAAATTTTTTATTAAATTAATTTTGATTAAATTTGACAAATAGAAAAAAAATTTTTGTACACCCTGTATAAATAATTATGTTAATGTTTATAATACTGAATAGAGAATTAAATAACCTTTCAAATGAGCTATCACACAACCCCTACTCTCATTTAAAAAATCATCGATTACGTCATCACGCCCAGATGGATGACGTCACTAGTATTATATATCTGCCAAAAAGTCCTAATTTAAAAATAAAAATCGACCTGAATATGAATAATGAATTTGTGCAAACTCAAACGTTCTCATTTATACTACAGTGTCGCGCCCGCTTGATTAGCAATTAAAAAACAAAGGGGTTTTCGATATTGTATTGCAAAAAACTCTTCGGGATTTCATCAATCAATGTTTAAAGAATATCTACCTACCTTGGCAACATTGAAATTTTTAGTTAAATGTTCGATTTAGGGTTAAAAATGGCCGATTTCGCAATTTTCAAAATTTAATCGCTTATATAACAAAAACTATTAACCTAAGAGAAAAGTCACTAAAGACCTTTTCTGTTTGGAACGATTTAAAAAACCTAAAAAAACTTTGTTCGATGCAAAAAAAAATAATTTTAGGAAAAGCCCCTAATCTTTCCCCTCGCCTGGCTCTTCAGAATGTCTTATGCTCTTCAGAATCGCCTGTCATTGTACACATTTCTTCTAAATGACTTACTCAAACACATACTTAAATTTAAACTTTACAGGAGGAAGTTTATTTTACCCCCTAAATTTGCACTTTTCGATTCACCTGGTAGATACACGTGCACGGCTGATGCCTGCCAGGTCATGGTTTTTAGCCTTGGTGTGTTATGAATTATCACTAGACAAATTTCTAGCCTTACAGAACGACCGTTAGTCGGAGGGTTCACTAGCTCTTAGACTATAACAATAAACGAGATAATTCAATAATTATGCTGTCACTATTTTCCCCGTTCACTCGGAAAATATCGACCGCACGAAAAAATTTGTAAAAAAGAAATGATAGAAAATCGCAATTTCACAATTTCAGTCCTCACACTTTTTCTCGAAAAGTTGAAAATGGCCGAGATATTAAGGAAAAACGGTTATCCTTAAAAATTAAGATGGCGGCTGACGCTTTCGTTTTTCTTGACCTTTCGTTTTTTGGAACTTACTATAAAACGATATAGACTGTTGAGAGTGTTAGAGATTTATTGTGTGTGTGTTTCGATGTATGACCTTGGTTTGAACCAACTGGCCAGCTCAAATTTTTTTTAATTATCTTTTTCATAGACACAATTTCCTAATTTTAACTGTGATACATTATATTTTAATAAATACATATATTACATACGTTACATTAATAATACATACTAATATTAAAGACTACTACTGAATACTCATACTAAACCACTAGTGGATATTAAAATATTATTTTTTTACAGCGCTAAGACTTAAACCCAATTGAACACCTCGGAGGTTTAGGCCTTCTTTGTGATTTTTTTGTTTGTGTTTTTTTTATTTATTTTTAATATTTATTTCTCGTTTTTTTTGTTATTTTTTATTGTTTTTTTATTTTTTTTTCTTATATTTTTTTGTGGCTTATTTCCCAATCAAAATAGTTAATTATATTTTTTTGTATTTTGTTTTTAAATATCATTTTTCATATTTTTTAAGTGGCTATAAACAATTATATAGAAATTTATATTACGTGTACATAGAATGGAATTTAAATTGGTGGGGAGAGTAACTCCTACTGTTTGTAGATTCTTGTATAACTGTTGATTCAGCATCTGGAAGTTTGGGCAATCGAAAATCACATGCTCTAATGTACTGTAACGCATTTCAAACTGAGTCCGGCCTGCCCCGCTGAGCCGTCAACAAGGAGTGAGATCACTGTCTCGAGAATTCGCCAGTACCCCAGAAGATCGAGAATTCTGAGAAAACAATATAAATTCACGTTTTGCGTGAGACGTATTCAGTTAATATTTTACCATCGCGCGAATTATTGTAACGTCGCGTTCGGGTTATTGAAATGTATATGTTTTTAAAGTAGATAAATAATATTTGTAAATAAATTACACAGTGTAAAATAAATTAGATATTGTTGTAAAATTAAGTGTTAAATTGTAAGTGTTATAAATTAAACAATTTCAAGTAAGTCTTTTATTTATTTAATAATAATTAAAAGTCAATTCGCGTAACAGTTCGTAAATAAATAAATCAGTACAGTAATAACCTAACAAATGGTGTCAGAAGTAAAATTCGTGTTGCATTGATTTTTTTTGCTGCTTAGGGGATTATAATAAATACATATCAATCGTATTAAATAAAGTCTGTGGTCATGTCTTCCTTGTGTAAGCTAACAACTGCAGATCTGAGGCTTGAATTGGAAGAAAGACACTACAGAAAGAACTCTACTGGAAAAAAAGGCTGATTTAGTCAAACATCTGAAGGACGCCCTAAAAGAAGATGGTCATGATCCAGAAGCCTATTTGTTCGAGGACAAGCATGCTGCTTTGGTTTCATTAATTTTGAAAGTTTCCTGCTGTGTGACCAAACTTTATGGACTAGTATCGTTGCTACAAAACCAAGTCTCTGCTTCTGAAGTAAAGATCAAGGAGATGGAAAAGAAGATAGAAGACGATGAGCCCAAATACAAATTGGAGCCACGGCCGATAACTGAAGGCAGTGTAAGTTCTGCTCGAGTCAAAATTCCAACTTTCGACGGAAAGTCTTCCTGGAACAGTTATGTGAAACAGTTCGAAGCAGGTGCAAGAGCGAACGGATGGTCTGAAAAAGACAAAGCTGTAAACCTGGTTATTGCTCTTCGAGGAGAGGCTTTAGACGTACTTGAGACCATAACAGTAGAGAAGACGAATAATTTTGAACAGCTAATGAAGAGACTAAACATGCGCTACGGGCACGAACATTTGGAGTATGTCTATCAGGCGCGGCTTAAAAACCGACGACAAAAGAAAGATGAAGCTCTTCAAGAATTTCTTCTAAAAGGGCCTATCTTCTGGAGATGTTGGCGACCACATTGACCCATCTTATTCTATTTACGGCAGCTCGAAATAGATCAGTTGACGTTAGACCAGTCCACTTCCTAAGATTGGCCAGCCAGGATATACGTCTACGTCCAGGGTCTCTCCTGCCCTCAATCTTGCCTTGTAGAATCAACTGTAGCAGTCGGTATTTTTCATTACGCATAATGTGGCCGAAGTAAGCCAATTTTCTGTTCTTTACGGTGTTAATTATTTATTTGTCTTTTCTTAGCCTCTGGAGAATAGTTATATTAGTTGTGTGGTGTATATATGAGACCCTCAACGTACGTCGGTAGCACCACATTTCAAACGCCTCTAACCGTTTTATGGCATCTTCTGTCAGGCTCCAGCTTTCAACTCCGTATAGGAGGACACTAAAGACGTAACATCTAAGAATTCTGATGCGTATATTGATACTTAAAGACAAGTTGCAGAGAATTTTCTTAAGACTGTTAAAAGAGCTTCTGGCTTTTTCAATACGAGTTTTTATTTCGTAGCTATGATCCCAAGTATCCTTAATGTTGCAGCCCAGGTAGCATATTTTCTGTACTCTCTCTAGGGGTGTATTGCTTACTGTAATTTGGGCGTTTATGTTGGTCTTTTTACTAATGATCATTATTTTTGTCTTCTTACAGTTTAGTTTTAGGCCGTATTTGTTACATGCTTCTACAACATTATCCATGATCCTTTGGAGCCCCTGCGCACTATGTGCCAGCAATACTGTATCGTCTGCATATCTAATATTATTTATAAGTTGTCCATTTACTGCAATACCATCTTCTGATTCGTCCAAGGCCTCTCTAAAGATGTTTTCAGAGTATATGTTAAATAATGTTGGTGACAGTATGCAACCCTGTCTGACTCCTTTTTCGACCGTGAAGATTTCGGACAGTTCATTTTCGAATCGAACTGTTGCTTTTTGTTGGAGATATAAGTTTGAAACGAGTCTTATATCCTTACCATCGAGTCCTGATGTTTTCAGGATATCGATTAGTTTTCCATGTGGGACTTTATCAAATGCCTTCTCGAAATCTATGAAACATGCATACACATCGCAATTGACATCCTTGGCTCTATGTATTAGAACTTGCAAGCTGAAAAGTGCTTCCCTCGTTCCGAGTCCTGATCTGAATCCAAATTGAACTTCACTCAGCTGTTCTTCTAATTTGGTGTATATGCGCGAGTGAATGATAGTAAGGAGTACTTTAAGTACATGGCTCATCAAACTAATTAATCTATGTTCTTCACATTTTCTAGCGTTGGCTTTTTTGGGAAGTGGAATGAATATTGATAGTAGCCAGTCGTTTGGTAAATAACCAGTCTAGTATATGTTGTTAAATAACTTCGTAAGAGCTGTATTTTGTTGTGCCTCTAATAGCTTTAAAATTTCACCATGCACCTCATCAGGTCCTGGTGATTTCCCATCTTTAATCCGCTTAATGGCCATAGTTACTTCTTCGTTTGTTATTTCTGGGCCGTAGGGATTGTCTATTTCATACGGACTTCGTGCAGCATCTTCGAATAATTCTTGCATATAATCTTTCCATCTTCTTAATTTATCTTCAATTGCAGTCAAAATTTGACCTTCGACGTCTACGACTATGCCTATATTGCGTTGTTTTCTGATGTTCTGTACTTCTTTAATCTTTTTGTGCATATGGAAATCGTCATGTTTGCGTTGCAGTGTTTCAATTTCTGTACATTTCTCCATCAGCCATGCTTCTTTTGCCCCTTTTATTTCTCTTAGTATACTCTTATGCAACTTTTTGTATTCACTGTCATTTCTACCTTTTAATTTCCTTCGCTCTTCCATCATCTGCAATATTTTATCTGTCATCCATTCTTGCTTCTTTTCTCTTTTTGATTTAAGATATTCATGCGAAAGTGTGTTGATAGATGTCTTCATTTCGTTCCATTGTTCTTCTACGCCACTAGGAGCGTCTTCAACTATTTTCGCAAAATTCTTATTAATCTCTGTTTTTACTTTTTCCTGGATGTTATTTTCTTTCAGTAGTTTTTTATCTATCTTGGGTCTTATTTTCTTATGAATAGGGAACTTGCACATTTTTTTTCATTACATAATAATGTTCAGTTTTGTTTAAAAATGAGATTTCCAAAATTTCACGCTTAAAAAACTCCTAATACCTTAGAAATACATATTTAAAGTCTTCTGCGGTATAAAATAGTTCAAACGACCCGTGACGTCACATAGTTTTACATTAGTTATTATTATGGTTATATTTCGCTGTGTCTAGGTACACGCTAACGTGTACGCAAATAAAAAAGTTAGGTACACGCGAATTAAACTTCATCAAGCCAGTGACGTCATTATTTAGCGTGCGCAGTGACTGTATATTTTGGTACAAGCTATTTTGATATGTTTAGTGTTTGTTTGATAGAAAAATATTTGTTAAGGGAAGGGAAGCAGAACTATTCAGATGTTTCAAACTTAATTGTAATAAATCAATGTATATATAAAAGTATATATTTAGGTTAGCAAAAGAAATATATGTATTTATTTGACATAACACGTACAAAATATGGTTAAAATAATTTTTATACGTAAGTTCTTAAAAAATGATTTTATTAACGTTTCGACGTCCAAATCGGATGTCATTGTCAAAATACAAAAACTAGTCAGATTAAATAAATTATTAGAAAAAATTTTTTACTAAGCAACAACATTTTTGTTTAATTTAATAATATTTTGTATTTTGACAACGACGTCCGATTTAGACGTCGAAACGTTAATAAAATCATTTTTTTAGTTAAATTGTGCCTTAGTTCCCATTTAGAATAGTTGATTACAAAAATGCCACAAGGAAATAGCTTCAGAGCAAGTTAATTATTATTGTGAAAGCTTTAGGTCTTTATTTTCTTTTAATTTTGGACGGTAATACTATTTCACTTATAACTAAAAAAAATATATATATTAATTTATAGTCTCTTAACTTTTTCATACTGTTTTAAAATGTTGTTAAACTCATTAAAATAACTAAATAATTGTACACACTGCATAGTTAATTTAAAAACAAACCTAAACAAATAAAAAATAAGAAGTCTCTTCACTAATCAATATTAAAATTAAAGTGTAAACTCAACGCGATTAAACAAATTCCAACACTCTGACACTCAAATTTTTTAATTTCCGTACACGTTAGCGTGTACCTAGACACAGCTTTATATTTAGATATATTCCTCTTCTCCTTCTTTAGTTTATTGGCCTCCACCTACTTGGGTATTTGGTCAGCTCGTCGTCGGAGAATAAAGGAAAAATATTTATATTCTAATGACATTTATCGTATATCGTTGTAATAATATATACCAGTTTGATGAGACTGGAGTTTGATACAGTTTTTGAAGAAAAGGAAAGAAGGTTTACTATTGAAAATAAAACCATTTTGTAAAAGTACAAATTTTCTATGAATAGTTCAAACGATCAAAAACACTTAACGTCACATAACTGTATTTTTTACTGACGTTTATAATGTCTAATTTAAAATTATATATACAATTGCTTTGTAGAATGTAAACATACAACCCTGTGACGTCACGACGCGTTTTGGGGTGGCTGGTATAAGTTGAATTTTTAGTCGTCTTTAGGGGCCAAACGAAAGAGAAACAAAACTTTTTTATCTTTGATACAGGTTCTAAATTATGTTCTGTTGTGATTTATAACATTTTTTTCGAATTTAAAATTTTATGCAAGTTCCCTATTATTTGGAGTCGTATGTTGATATCTGCAACTAACAGACTATGATCTGAGAAGACATCGGCGCCTGGATATGTTCTTGTTGAGGTGACAGAATTTCTAAACCTTTTGCTTATGTTGATAAAATCAACAGAGAGGAGAGGTACGCCACTGTGTTGATAAACAACGCAATTTTGAGTGCTCTGATATTTCATCCGAATTTCGGAAATATCGAGAATTAGAAATTGTAAGAGTGAACTGTGAGCAAATAATATACTACAACAAAGTGCTGAGAGTGTTAGTGACACAATAGGACTAATAATATTCGAGGTAGGCTGAAATCAAAATAACGTGGCGTCTTATCTGTTGGTAGCGATTTATCTATCCGCAAGGTTGAATTGTAGATGATCGTTGGCGCTAGCAGATAGGCAACACAGATTACACATTCCATAGGCGTATCAGAGGAATACGGAATGGATGAAATGAGCGAGATGGTTAAAGAAGTAACAAACTGAATGAGAGAGATAGCAAATGAAATGAAAGAAATGAGAACTGAGCGTAAAGAATTAATAAAAATTGTCAAAGATTTAACAAGTGAATGGAAGCAGAGTTTGGAAGAAGTAAAAGAGATTAGAAGAGAAAATGAAGTAATGAAAACTAAAATCAGGGTGCTAGAATATAAACTTGAAGCTATGGAAAAGAAAGAACGTCGAAATAACATTATTATCACCGGATTTGAAACTGCAGGAGATACTATAGAGCTAAAAGAAGATATAGAGAATCAGTTGCAAACTTTTCTTGGAACAAAGTGTGAGATAAAAGAGATAACGAAACTGAATAAGAGAATGTGCAAGTTAGAATTGAGTACATATGGTGATAAAGCAGACATAATGAAAAATAAGAACAAGTTAAGACATATTAAAGGAAGAAAACTTTTTATTGATGATGACTATACGATCCAAGAAAGAAAGATTCAAAAACAACTAAGAGAATATGCAAATGAACAGAGGCAAAAAGGTAATGTTGTAAAAGTTAAATACCAGAAGATCATTATAAATGATGAAATATGGAAATGGAATATGGAAACTGGCACAATTGAAAAAGAGAGCAACAGAGCTAATCCAAAAAACTAATAAAAGCAGAGGCGGACAAAACGATGACAAATTCGGCAATGAAAACGGAAAAAGAAATGGAACTGAAAGTTATAGATAAGAAAGGAGAGGTATGGAGAACAGCGACATGGAATGTTAGAGGAATAAGTGGAAAAGAGTTAGAATTAGTAGAAACCCTTAGCAACACAAACTATGCTGCAATAGCCATCACTGAGACAAAAAAAAAGGGAGCTGGGACACAAATAATAGGAGATGGAAATCTATTAATATACAGTGGTGTAAAGGAAACTGAATGGGCCAGAGCAGGAGTAGCCTGTTTGATACCCAAAGATAAAGTAAAAGGTATAAGAAATTGGGAGTTCATCAATGAGAGACTATTGAAAGTATCAATGAATTGTAGTAAAAGCGATATTATAACTTTGATTGTAATATACGCACCTGGAGAAAGTGACAAAGCAAACGACAAAAATCAATTTTGGGAACAACTACAGCAGACAGTAGAAGATTATGAGGGAACACTCATAATATTGGGAGACTTCAATGCTAGAGTGGGAAACGAAAACATGAAATGGCAAGGAGCTATAGGTAGGCACGGAGAACACACAATTAATAAAAACGGGAAAAGATTGCTAGAGTTTTGTATAGATAATGATTTAGTTATAGCCAACACTTTCTTTGAACACAAGGAAATACACAAGATAACAAGAGCAATGCCCCAGCGAAATGAAAAATCAATAATAGACTTCATAATTGTTCCTCGAGAAAAAAGGAGTAAAGTTAAAGATGTCAGAGTGAAAAGAAGCTATGATATAGGTAGTGACCATTATCTACTAGAAGGAGTATTCAAGAATAACAACAAAGTCGAGGACCGAAAACAGATACAAAACAAAAACTATAGCGGACGAATAAGAACCTATAAGCTGAGAAACTTGCAAACAAGAAATGAGTATATAGAAAAAACAGAAAAACAGTTTGCAAGGATTGAAAAGAGAAGACAAAGTAGAAATGTGGAAGAAAAGTGGATCAGATTTAAGGCAATACTATTAGAAACAGCAGGGCAAGTTTGCGGGTATACCAGTAGAAATAATCATAAAAAGCAGACAAGCTGGTGGAACAACGATATTAAAAAAGAAGTCAGAGAAAAGAAAAGGCTATGGAAAATGTACATACAAAAAAGAAATCAAGAGGCATACGATAAATACAAGGAACAGCGCAACCAAGTTAAAGTAAGGATAAAACAAGAAAAGCAGAACGCCTGGGAAGAATTTGGAAGAACTATGGAAGAAAATAGTACCCAAAATACAAAATTATTTTATAGAGTATTAAAGAATATGAGAAGTAAAACGGAAATTAAACTACAGCAGATAAAAGATAGAAACGGAAATATAATAACTGAGGATGAGCCCATTATAGAAAGGTGGAGAGAATATTTCAAGGAACTTTTAAACAATGAAAATACAACAGCAGAGAATCGCACACAGATAACAGACGAAACACCTGAAAGAGGGCAAGAAGACGTTTATGAAACTAAAATAAAGATGGAAGAAGTTGAAGATGCACTAGAAAAACTAAAAGTTGGTAAAGCAGCAGGGATCGACGGAATAGATGCTGAATTATTGAAATATCTTGGACAACAGGGTAAACAAGAATTACATGACCTACTAAATTTAGCGTGGACAAACAAAAAAATCCCAGAGGATTGGAACATTTCAATAATACTGCCTATACACAAAAAGGGAGACACGAAAGAGTGCAGTAATTATAGGGGTATATCACTTCTCTGCTCAGCGTTGAAAATCTACGAAATTATCCTAGAAAAGAAATTACGAGAAATAGTTGAGCCTCGACTGGCGGATATACAAAGTGGATTTAGACCATCACACAGCGTACAAGATCATATATTCATACTACAGCAAATTACTGAAAAAACACTGTTAAAAAACGATACACTGTACCTGGCGTTTTTAGATATGAAAAAGGCGTTTGACATGGTCAATAGAGAAGGAATATGGCAAAGCCTGAAAAACAAGGAAGTAGATGAAGAACTTGTAAGTGTAATAAAGAGTTTGTATGTCAACACAAAAAACCAGGTCAGGACAAGTAACTTAATCTCCGGCGAATTTTCTAATAACGACGGGGTTAGACAAGGTGGAGTGTTGAGCCCACTGTTATTTATTTCCGTTATGGATGAAGTTATTAAAAAGTGTTGGAAAAAAACTAAAAAATGCGCTATAGGGTATAGAAATTTGCAACAAATAAAAATTGAAGCCTGTGCATTTGCTGATGACATTGTATTAGTTGCAAGAACTGAAAAGGCTCTCGCAGATAACATTAGAATCTGGGCTGAAGAACTAAAAAACTACAACTTAATAATAAATATGGAGAAAACTAAAGTAATGACAATAGCCAACAAAGAAGCAACTGTAAATATTGAAATCGAAGGGCAAAAAATCGAGCAAGTAGACCTCTTTAAGTATTTGGGAATAATGTTAAACAACAAAGGTACACAAGAAGATGAAATTGGAAACAGAATAAAATTGGCTACGAGAACTTATTATTCACTGTATAAAAATTTCCTAAACAAAAAAGAAATATCGAGGAAAACCAAAATGACAGTATATAAAACTGTATATATGCCAATTACAATATATGGGGCAGAAAACTGGGTACTTAATGACAGACAAAGAAAAAGATTACAAGCTACAGAAATGAGATACTTAAGAAAAGTGGTGGGAGCAAGAAGATTAGACAAAAGAAGAAACGAAGATATAAGACATGAATTACAGGTAAAATCGCTCAACGAAAAAGTTGAAGAAAAGAAGTTAAAATGGGCTGGACACATGATAAGAATGAGTGGTGAGAGACAAGTGAAAATGACATGGGAGGCCAAAGCAGTGGGTAAAAGCAGGAGGGGCAGACCAAGGAAAAGCTGGAACACTAGTGTAAACGAAATACTCAAGAAAAGAGGAACATCGTGGCAAGAAGCAAAAGTTTTAGCAGCAGATAGGAAGAAGTGGCGTAAATTTGCAGAGAGTATTATATAAAGGAGGAATCCTCGACACCTAATGGTAAAAGAGGCAACCGATTATGTATGTATGTATGATAAAATCAATTTGGTTTCTTATGATTTTCCCTGGGGTATCACCGGGTGCTTTCCATGTATAAAGCCTTCTTGGATGTAATTTAAAGAATGTGTTCATTACAACCATATCCGTCTCTTGGCAGAATTGTATCAGTCTTTCTCCTCTTTCGTTTCTTGTGCCAAGACCATATGACCCCACAACATTCTCGACTGTACCTTGTCCTATTTTGGCGTTGAAATTGCCCATGATGATAGTTATCTCATGTTTTTTTGTCAGCTTTAGAGAGTTTTCTAGAGTCTGGTAGAAAGGGCCTAGCTGGGTAAGATGGTGAAAAGTGCCCCCAACCCAATCTAAATTCCATATAGGCCACTTTTTAGCACATATAGAGGAACTCACTTTCTGAAATTTTTAGCCCCCTAGGTGGTCACGTGACCCCCCTAGAGCCTAATTAGGCTTTTTATGTTTTTATTTTTTATCTCAGCCGCATTAAGAGCTAGCCAAAAACTTTATTTAAAAAAGTTGTAAGTTTTAAAAAGATCTATATGAAAAGTTTTTTTTTTATTTTTTTGGCGGGAAATTCGAATTTTTAGAACAATTTTAAACTTTTAAATAAATCTGAAAAAAAAACTAAGACACTCGTTTTTACGAAAATTAATTATAATGTGTATTTTTGCACAATCCTTCACCCTGAATTTTTTCAGATTTTTAAAATTGGTGAAACGTACCTTTAAAAATAAAAAACCGCATTTTTTCGGTTTTTTTTCGTTTTTTTTTTTTGATACAATTTTATACATATTTTTCAAAAAATTTAACACCGTCACTAGAATAGGTAAAAAACTGAAAAATAATTGGGATTTGCTTCATAAAAATTTTTTGTAACGCCATCCATTTTCAAGATACAGGGCGTTGAAGAAAACAAATTTTTACATATTTTTTACGATTTTGCCGAAACTACTGGCAACATTGTAATAAAACTTGGCGGGTTTTAAGAGGTAGTTATTGTGCATGTTTTGACATACAACTAAGGATTTAATATTCATCATTGGCGCGCATAGGGGTAATGGTCTGAACTTTTCAAAGAAAAAAAGATAGTACGCCACTGACATATTTCAAATTAACAATCATTTTTGAATTCCTCGTTCAATTTGCAATAAAAAATCTATCTTCTCATTTTTTCATACGACGCGCTGTTTTGCTGCAAAAAATAAAATATCTTAACGCTTCCAAAGTATTCGAATTAATTTTGATAATGGATGTATGAGTTTATTATGTATGTAGATGTAGAAACTACTAGAAGTTCGAATACTTTGTAAGGGTTAAGATCTTTTATTTTTTGAATAAAAATGGCGCGTCGTATGAAAAAATAAGAAGATACATTTTTTGTCACAAATTGAACGAGAAATTAAAAAACGATTGTTAATTTGAAATATGTCAGTGGCGTACTATCTTTATTCTTTAAAAAGTTCAGACCATTAGCCCTATGCGAGCCAATGATGAATATCAAATCATTAATTGTATGTCAAAATATGCAAAATAACCAGCTCTTAAATCCCGCCAAGTTTTATTACAATGTTGCCAGTAGTTTCAGCAAAATCGTAAAAAATGTGTAAAATTTTGTTTTCTTCAACGCCCTGTATTTTGAAACTGGATGGCTTTACAAAAAATTTTTATTAAGCAAACCCCAATTATTTTTCAGTTTTTTACCTATTTTAGTAACAGTGTTACCTTTTTTGAAAATATGTATAAAATTGTTTCAAAATACGAAAAAAAACTGAAAAAATGCGGTTTTTTATTTTTAAAGGTACGTTTCACCAATTTTAAAAGTCTGAAAAAATTCAGGGTGAAAGATTGTGCAAAAATACACATTATAATTAATTTTCGTAAAAACGAGTGTCTTAGTTTTTTTTTCAGAGTCATTTAAAAGTTTAAAATTGTTCTAAAAATTCGAATTTCCTGCCAAAAAATTAAAAAAAAAATTTTTCTTATAGATCTTTTTGGAACTTACAATTTTTTTTAATAAAGTTTTTGGCTAGCTCTTGATGCGCCTGAGATAAAAAATAAAAACATAAAAAGCCTAATTAGGCTCTAGGGGGGTCACGTGACCACCTAGGGGGCTAAAAATTTCAGAAAGTGAGTTCCTCTATATGTGCTAAAAATTGGCCTATATGGAATTTAAATCGAGCTGGGGGCACTTTTCACCATCTTACCCGGCTAGGCCCTTTTCTATTTCTTCTTCGGTTGATTCGGATGTCGGTGCGTAGACCTGAATGATATTTATATTAGAGGGACTTGAATTAATCTTCAATAGCATAACTCTATCTGATATGGGCGTAAATCCTATTACTGCTTTGGCTATTTCCCTTTTTACTATCAACGCTACGCCATTTCTGTTTCTTGTTGTGTCATCTCCCGAATAATAGATATGGTGTTCACTTATAATTTGTATGCCAGAATTTGGCCATCGAACTTCACTGCATGCTAAAATATCTATGTTTAGGCGAGTCATTTCTTGAATAATATTTGCTGCCTTGCCTGCTTGATACATGCTTCGAATGTTCCACGTACCGATCTTTTTCACTTTTGGGACATTATTGGCTGACCGGGGGATTCTTAGCACCCTCTCCCCACTTAAGGGTTGCCCGGGACTGAGGTCCGTTTGTTTTGGGTTTTCAGCCATTGTGGTGTCCTGGGGATATCCTTATGGATCTTTAATGTGGTAGTCATCCCGTGGCTTTCCACATCTCAATGCCGTTGGCTAATTCTTCAAGAAAATGAGCTAGATATTGCCAGGCTAGTGCGATTTGCTTATCCGACAGCTCCCGAAGACATGATGGAAATGTTGGCTGTTCAAACATTTATTGATGGTCTTCGTGATTTTGAAATGCAGAGAACACTGCGATTAGCTCATTACAAGACGCTGGTCGATGTATTGTCCGCGGCCCTCGAGTTTGAATCAGCTTCGCAGGCCTCTGGTGAGTACAGTACAGTTCGAACTGTGAAAGAAAAGGATGAAGACAAACTTGACCAGCTGGTAAATATGGTGAAAGGCATTACATCGAAGAAAACCAAGACCATGAATTGCTGCAGTTGTGGCGAAAAGGGCCACGCACGGAGTTTAAGTACATAAGAACGCAAATCAAGAAACTCGCCAGCAGGAAATAAGAGAACGGACAGACCCTAGGGGTGCAGCCTCGACTCAGAACTTCTCTAAAGACCATCTAATACTAATAGCTTCTTTGAAATGTCGTGAAGATAGTGTATATGTAGATGGAGAAATAAATGGTAAAAAGTATACATTGTTGGTGGATACCGGAGCAACCAGGACCATTATACGACCGTCAGTTATAAACAGTCGTAAGAAGCTCTTACCAACGAGGTTGCGACTACGAACTGCCACAGGTGAAAATGCCAACATCCACGGAGAAATCCAGATACAATTAGGGATTGGAGCAGAAAAGTTCGTCCATACTGTCATAAACTTACGTGCATAGAAATCGGCCCACCTAAAAATTTGGTCATTTTTGAAGTCTCGTATTTCCTAAACCTATTGGCCGATTTAAGTGATTTTTTTAATATGTTATAGCCTTATTCTTCAACAATATCGCTGTAATAATATTATTGTTAAAAAGGTAAGTATTATTTTATACCGGGTGTAACAATGATAGTGTGTTTTTTCCTCAAAGTTCGGAACACCCTGTGGAATATTCTAGCATATATAAAATATTCAAATTAAAACTCAACTGTAGCCTTAGGCTTTCTTAACATTTTGCTTTTTGGTTCATTCGCTTATGTTGGATAATAAAAAAGTTAGGTATTTTAACAACTAGCAACGTTCTTCATCAATACAGGGTGTTTCTAAATAAATGCGACAAACTTTAAGGAGTAATTCTGCATGAAAAGATAAAGGCCGTTAGGTTTATAATCATATGTTCGCATATGCTTCGTTTCAGAAATACGGGATGTTGAATTTGTTCGTACAATCTGACGATTTATCTGTTGCTCTAAAACCGCATAAGATATACAAATGAAATTGGGTAGGTTTTAAGAGGTAATTATTGCGCATTTTTTGGCATACAGTTAAGAATTTTATATTCACCATTGGCGTGCATACGGGTAATATGACCGGGTAATATGACCCGTATGCACGCCAATGGTGAATATAAAATTCTTAATTGTATGTCAAATATGCGCAATAACTACCTCTTAAAACCCACCAAATTTCATTTGCATATCTCAACCGGTTTTAGAGCAGTAAATAAATCGTCAGTTTGAAAAAAAAATTCAACATCCCGTATCTCGAAAACGAAGCATTTGCGGACATATGTTTATAAATGTTGGTCATTATTTTTCATGCAGAATTTCCCCTTAAAGTTTGTCGCACTTATTTTGAAACACCCTGTATTGAGGAAGAACGTTGCTAGTTGTTAAAATACCTAACTTTTTATTATCCAACGTAAGCGAATGAATCAAAAAGCAAAATGTTAAGAAAGCCTAAGGCTACAGTTGAGTTTTAATTTCAATATTTTTTATACGCTAGAATATTCCACAGGGTGTTCCGAACTTTGAGGAAAAAACACACTATCATTGTTACACCCGGTATAAAATAACACTTACCTGTTTAGCAATAATATTATTACAGCGATATTGTTGAAGAATAAGACTATAACATATTTAGAAAATCACTTAAATCAGCCAACAAGTTTAGGAAATACGAGACTTCAAAAATGACCAAATTTTTTAGGTGGGCCGATTTATATGCACGTAAGTTTAGTTGCAGACATCGAAGAAGATGTTATATTAGGAATGGACGTAATAGACTAAGAGCCGCTATAGGTGAAAATTCTTAATCATTTTAGGCACGACGGGACCCTATAACTTAAATAGTAGAACCTAAAAGAAAACGTTTGAACACTGTGCCGTCACTTTTCAGTGGCACATGCGTCTACAGTGGCGCATCAAACTTTCCACTTATGGACGGGATACATAAATTAAAAAAGACCCTCCCTAATTACCAGAATTTAATTTTTTTCATTTTTTTAAGTTTTATGTGATTAAGACACAAGATTCGTCGTAATTTTAACCCACCACCCCCTTCTCCCTGCCCCCACCATCAAAAACTTTATTTTTCGATTTTATTTTTTTTTTGGTAGGATGCAATCAATTTTAAAATTTCAAAAAATTTACACGCATAGTTAAGGATTTTATAAAACACGTCTATTTTTTATAAACCTGTAGGTTGAGTGTACATAACCTCAAAAAAATTTTAAAATTTTTTTTTTTGAAAAAAAGTATATAACTTTTTTTTGGGGATAGCTGCAAATCTAATTTTTTCTTAGTCTTGTGTATTTTATCAAACACTATATTTCTAATTTTTTTCAGATTTTTCTGTAACGTTGGTCACCTTCAAAAATCCAAAAAACTGTTTTTAAGGGGGTTTTGGGGGGTTTGAACATGTTTTTCTGATTTTTAAATATTCTAAAGAACTCAGTTACTTCAAGTTACATATAACCTATAAAAACAAAATTGATTTGATATATTATGAAGTCTATAAAATAGGGAAAATCCCCCAAAACCCCCCAAAAAACAGTTTTTCGGATTTTTGAAGGTGGGGAGACTTACGGAAAAATCTGAAAAAAGTTTAAAATATAGTGTTTGATAAAACACACAAGATTAAGAAAAAATTAGACCGGCAGCTATTCCTCAAAAAAAGTTATACGCTTTTTGAAAAAAAAAATATTTCTTTTAATTTTTTGAGGTTATGTACACTCTACCTATGGGTCTATAAAAAATAGGCATATTTTATAAAAGCCTCAACTATGCGTGTGAATTTTTTGAAATTTTAAAATTGATTGCATCCCACCAAAAAAAAATAAAAACGAAAAATGAAGTTTTTGATGGTGGGGGCAGGGGGAAGGGGGTGGTGGGTTAAAATCACGATGAATCCTATGTGTTAATCACATAGAACTTAAAAAAATAAAAAAAATTTAATTCTGTTAGTAAGTTCTGTTAACTTTTAATTTATTTATCCCGTCCATAAGTGGAAAGTTTGATGCGCCACTGTCGACGCATGTGCCACTGAAAAGTGACGGCACAGTGTTCAAACGTTTTCTTTTAGGTTCTACTATTTAAGTTATAGGGTCCCATCGTGCCTAAAATGATTAAGAAATTTCACCTATAGCGGCTCTTAGTCTATAATGAATTTGCATGTATTTCAATTGGATTTTAAGAGCAGGGTAATCAAAGTTGGCAACGAGGAGGTATTTCTTCATCCACATGATGACAGCACTGTGCTAGCAGCCATTAAAGAAGATACGGTTGTGCCTGCGAGGAGTGAAACGATCATCGTAGCGCGGCTACAGGGAATTGTACAAGATGGAACACCTGTTATGATGGATCCATGGAACCACGACGAGGAGGTTGGCCGAGGAATCATATGTGGAAAGGAATTGGTTACTTCTGCTAAAGAAATTCCTGTGAGATTGATTAATGTCAATGACTACCCGGTGACCATCAAGAAGGAGACAAAAGTAGGAACTTGTGTACCCGTGACGTCCATAATCCGTCAGACGACAACATCAGATAATTCCAACGACAAGTTCGACCAAATGGTTGCAGTTGCAGGCCAGTCTCTAAACCAAGTGAAGAAAAGGAAAGTAGGGGAATTTCTTCGGCAATATCGTGACATATTCGTACCGAAAGGAGGAAAGACAGGGAGAACGACAGTTGTCAAACATAAAATTGACACTGGTACCGCTAGGCCAATTCGTCAAACAGCTCGACGATTACCACAGGCGAAGAGAGAGGAAGCTGAAAGGATTGTTCAAGAAATGAAGAAAGACGGGGTGATAGAACCTTCTACGAGCCCATGGATATCTCCGGTGGTCCTGGTCAAGAAGAAAGATGAAACTACGAGGTTCTGTGTGGACTACCGTTTGTTGAATAATGTTACCAAGAAAGATAGTTATCCTCTGCCTCGGATCGACGACACGCTGGACACATTGGCTGGAAGTAAATTGTTTTCTACGTTGGACTTGAAGTCTGGATATTGGCAGGTAGAAATGGATCCAGTGGACAAGGAGAAGACGGCCTTCACTACAGGATCTGGATTATGGGAATTCAACGTTATGCCGTTTGAACTCTGTAATGCTCCTCCGACATTTAAGAGGCTTATGGAAAATGTGTTGAGAGGGTTATCTTGGAAAACGTGCCTGGTGTATTTAGATGACATAATCGTTTTGGGGGAGACGTTTGAAGACCACCTGAAGAATTTAGAAGACGTTTTTAATCGACTTAAAGCTGCCCAGTTAATGTTAAACCCCAAGAAATGCCAGCTATTTCAAAGTAAAGTCAATTATTTAGGTCATATAGTCAGCAAAGAAGGAGTGGCCGTGGATAAAGGAAAAATCGATTCCATTAAGGAATGGCTTGAACCGACTGATAAACATCAAGTGAGAAGTTTTCTGGGACTATGTACTTACTACCGGAGGTTCATTAAGAAGTTTGCAGATATCGCTAAGCCATTAACGCGACTTACAGATAAAGCAAGGGATTATTGCTGGGATGGAGACTGCCAAACGGCCTTTGAAACTTTGAAGAGGCATTTAATTACAGCGCCAATACTAGGGTATCCACTGCCACAAGGAGAGTTCATCTTAGATACGGATGCAAGTAGTGTGGGAATTGGAGGAGTGCTGTCTCAGATTCAAGAAGGACAGGAACGAGTTCTGGGATATTTTAGTAAAGTGCTTTCAAAACCTGAACGAAATTACTGTGTCACGAGAAGAGAACTTCTAGCAGTAGTGAAATCAGTGGAACACTTCTATCAATACCTTTATGGAAGGAAGTTTCTAATCCGAACCGACCATGCCGCCCTTAAATGTTTAATGCAGTTTAAGAATCCAGAGGGTCAGATAGCCAAATGGATTGAACGACTTCAAGAATATGATTTCAAGATCGAGCATCGAGCCGGAGTTAGCCACAGGAACACTGATGCCCAGTGAAGGCCGTGCCCAGCAGAGTGTTCCCATTGCAACAAAACAGAGTCAAAGGAAGCAGCAGTGCTAAGAATAACAGTGGTCAACGACGAGAGGACAGAAGATTCGAAAATGGAAAGAAGAAAATCGTTGACCATCTTGGCAAGAAATATCAAATCTAGGATCAGTAGTTAAGACGTATTGGGCCCAGTGGGACTCCTTTATCTTGGAAGATAGCTTGCTTAAATGAGTACTGGAAAATGATGATGGTTCAGCAAGGAGAACGCAGTTGGTGATTCCAAAGAGCAGAGTAGCCGAAGTACTTCGTCAGTTACACGACAGTCCATCAGGAGGGAATTTTGGTGTAAAGAAAACCCTTCAGAGAATTCTCCGACGATGTAAAGGACTGGTGTAAGAAATGTACTACCTGTGCTACGAGTAACGGACCTTACCGAAAAAGAAAGGCTCCTATGAGACAGTATAATGTTGGAAGTCCGTTTGAATGAATAGCTTTGGATATTGCCGGGCCATTTCCAGAAAGTGAAAATGGATGCAAATACATGTTGGTCGTAATGGATTACTTCACGAAATGGGTTGAGATCTACGCAATTCCGGACCAGAAGGCCGCCACTATTGCAAATGTGCTAATCAAAGACTGTATCAGCCGATTTGGAGTGCCTCTGGAGATCCATAGTGATCAAGGGAGGAACTTTAGACAGGAGGAAAAAGACAAGAACCATACCCTGTGATCTAGAGTTTGGATGTCGACCTGGAGATGTGACTGGTGAGGATTATGTGAATAAATTGCGAAGAAGAATGGACGATATACAGCCGTTCTCATCTTCAGATCGCTAGCGACCGAATGAAGAAACGATACGATACCCAAGCCGAGAATGGATGTTTCAAGGAGAACAACAAAGTCTGGCTTTATAATCCAAAGAAACGAACAGGTTGTTCTCCCAAGTTGCAGCAGTTCTGGGAAGGCCCGTACCTCATTGTCAAGAAAATTAATAACGTTATCTACCGAATAAGCAAGATTCCTAGGGGAAAGCCGATGATAGTCCACCATAACCGGTTAGCGCCGTACGAGGGAGACCACGACTCAGATGAAGAAATGGAGGTAAATCAAGTTCGAGAAATACCTGACCTTACGTTTGAGGAGTTCATGGTGGCCTATGGAGGTACGGGTAAAGCGAGACATGGTGTTACCACTGAAGAAAAGCGAGATCTACTCGCACTTCCCGATGACTATTCACTGGTCCATACCATCCCGGCCAGTATCAAAGACGCACGAGGGTTGGCATCCGCCTTTCGAATGAAGTTTGGTCGAGTTTCAGAACTTCAATGCCAACTGCCAGCTCCTGGCAAAGCATTGAAACTCCAAGATGCATCACGTTACGTTTTCTATCTGGTAACAAAATACACTGTCCGTGGCCAACCCACCTACCAAGATGTATGGGATGCATTAATTCAATTGAGAGAGCACGTGTTGGAGTCCAACGTGCAAAAGTTAGCCATGCTAAAGTTAGAATGCCGCCAATCAAGACTGGAGAGTTATCCGAAATATGGTGGAAGAAATTTTCCAAGACACCGAGGTCCAGGTATTAGTCTGTTGCAATCCGCATAGTTACTGGTGCGAAGCGAAGACCGTCCCTTGCCATTTTTATACAACAGGGAGTTGTAAAAGAGGGTCCAGTTGCCGATACCAGCACCCAGTTCGAGTTCCGATACGGTTCCAGGAGGAATCATTTCTTGAGGAGGGGGCAATGTAACGCATTTCGAACAGAGTCCGGCCCTGCCCCGCTAAGCCGTCAACAAGGAGTGAGATCACTGTATCGAGGATTCGCCAGTACCCCAGAAGGATCGAGAATTCTGAGAAAACAATATAAATTCACGTTTTGCGTGAGACGTATTCAGTTAATATTTTACCATCGCGCGAATTATTGTAACGTCGCGTTCGGGTTATTGAAATGTATATGTTTTTAAAGTAGATAAATAATATTTGTAAATAAATTAAACAGTGTAAAATAAATTAGATATTGTTGTAAAATTAAGTGTTATAAATTAAACAATTTCAAGTAAGTCTTTTATTTATTTAATAATAATTAAAAGTCAATTCGCGTAACAGTTCATAAATAAATAAATCAGTACAGTAATAACCTAACAGTACCCAAATACTCGCAAGTGCAGTTTCGAGATGTGGCCAACCCTAATTTATTTTTGAGGACTGGATATAAACCATGTTTGTTCCTTGCTCTATTTAAGGTTTTAATGAAGTGCCGATTTGTAATATCGTTAAACCAAGGTTTTCTGTAGATTTTGGTTGGATATCATGAAATCTTATACCTTTAAGTGAGGTGTATATTCTTGTTGCCATTGCTCCATTTGTTTTTTCTTGAACCATTGTCGTAGATCAGTGACTGGCATTAATTGTTCTTCTATTGTTCTTCTAAAAGAAGGTTTATGTTCGGTTAACGATCGTGTTCGATGTGTGATCGCTTTTTTTGCTAATAAATCAACACGTGCATTACAGGTGATACCTATGTGTGCTTTAACCCATAGGAAATGCACTTCTCTTTGTTTTTTTATAGATTTCATAAAGCATTTTTTTAATTTGAAAGACTGTTTAAATTATGACTCATTATATTATTGTCTAAATAGCTGTCAGTACGGAAAGTTAGTTAGAAACAATTACTGCAGACTTAATTTGTGTACTCATAAAATATAATAAAGCTTCATAAATTGCAATTGCTTCAGCGCTGAATATTGAGAAAGCATTCTTTATTTTATACATTTGTTCTGTATTGCTTGATGGAACATATTAAGGCACATCCAGTGCCAAACGTTGACTTCGACGCATCTGTGTAGATAATTGTAGACTCAGAAAAAACGTCCAAGATACTTTTTAAGATGTTATAACTGATAGCTGCATTTTCATGATAACTTGGTATAATTACTTTTACCAAATGTAATAAAGAAGGAAAATCTTTAAAGTTTAAGATTTCGTCTGAATTTAAACTATAATCAGAGTTTGACATACTGCGAAAAGCTTCACAAAGTGGAGGTGAATTCTTGTGTTTCCAATATTTATTCGTTAAATCTGCTTCGTTCAATTTGCTTATTTTTATATGAAGGGAAGGATCTTTATGTTGTAGTTTCATAATAATTTTTTTGCTTAGACATTATCTTCTATATTTCATTGGCATTTCTAAAGCTTCGACATGTAACGCCTTAATTGAAGATGATTTCATAGCACCTAAACAAATTCTCAGAACTGTATTTTGCATTACGTCGATTCTGCTTAGGACCCAATCAGATGTAGAACCATATAGTATACAACCAAAATCTATGATTGATCGTATATAAGCTTTCTAGAAAAGTAATAATCTTGCAAAATCTGCTCCCCACAACGTTTTTGAAATTGCTTTTAGAAATTTTATTCCTTGATTACATTTTGTTTAGCATAAACTCAATATGTGATTTCCAAGTTAGTTTGCGGTCAAGTATCGTCCCCAAGTATTTGATAGAAGTTTGGAAACTATACTCGTGATTGCTTAGTTGTAATTTATCAATGTTTGGTAAGTTATGTCGGGTGAAAATACAAACACTCGTAATTTGTTTGTGGAAATTTCAAATCCATTTTGTTGGAACCAATTTTTTGACAAGTTGTGCATTTTACATAATGTTTGTTTACAACAGTGGCGAAGCGTCCATGTAACCACTGTTACCATTGGTGACAGTTACAAATCTTGCAAATAAATATTTTATGACTACTACGAAATAATTCCATTTATATTTTTTACCAACAGAAATACTTAATAGTACCTAATTCAGTAAATAGCCAACTAGACGCACGAAAATATTGTTGAATTATGTGAATCCATGGCCGTTATCTATTATTATGCTGTTACCAATACTGGCACTGGTAAACGGTACGCAGGAGAAACCTCGCTATCGATCGGGACTAGCTCTGAAAATTTTGAAGGAGCGACGGGTCTAGAGACGGCGCGCGGGCACGCTGTGCATATCAGTAGTGTCACCATTTTGAAGATTGGTAACATTAGTTTAGTACCTATTACAGATTACAGTGTGCGTGCATTTAAACATGGAAGAGTGTTGCTACGTATTGCGTAATTGATCAACTACTTGAAAAGTCATTCTACTTGTATATTTTTTTTATATATTATTTTAAAGAAACAAATGATATTATTGAAAATGGAAGAATTAAAATATAAACAGTAGTTTTCAAAATCTGTTCTTTTTCCTACTTGTTCATTTTATGGTAGAATAATATGTTTAGTTTGTTTATTATTTATTGTTATACCTGTTACATATACATAATTACATACATATAATTTGGGAATAGTGATTTGTTTAATTTTATCCCACAGGATTGAAAACAAAAACTTATATTTGGGCGGTTCAAAATATTTTTTTTAAATAAGATTTTTTTACATCTGGTTTTGGTAACACTTTAGAAAAACTCACGCGTCGCCACTGGTTTACAATTTATTATCATATTTTTTGGAAAATGAGTATGCAATTCGGAGTTCGAGGGGAGTTCGAGTTTGGCAAGCGAGGCGAGAGGTCGTGTGGCAGGTGTATTGGCGATAAGGTAATTTCGAATTCGAAACCTATCACAATAAAAACACCGGTTTTTTTAAAAGACCTATCGTTATCGATAATCGTTAAACTTAAAAAGCGTTCTTGTGCGAAATAAAAATAAACTTCTAAGTGTATAATAATAATATTTATATTAGTGCTGAGGTTAACATTTAATTTAAAATGGCCAGTGGCGGAACAGGAACAATCCGAAAGGAAACCTATAGAAAGAATGAAGAACTATCTGATAGTGGCGACGAAGAATCTAAGAAGAAAAAATATAAAGAAGATAAATTATATTTTGAAAAGAGTAACCTGACGAGACGAACACCGAATAAAAGCAACGACACAAATGAAGAGATGATAAAAATGATGCGGGAAGTTATGTGGAAAAATGATGAAATGATGGCAGAAATAAGAACCATACGGAAAGACCAAAAAGAAACGATGGAATATATTAAGGAGCTGAAAGAAAAAAACGAAAAATTGGAAGAAGGTTTAAAAATGGCAAACAATAGAATAGAACAATTGGAAAAAGATAGACGGAGAAATAATATAGTATTAAAAGGCCTAACACTAGATGCTACCGACGGAAAGCCTGTAAAGGAGTCAGTAGAACACTTCATAGGAAGAAATCTGAAATTAGAGGTCAGACTGAGAGGAGCGGTGAAGATCGGCGACCAAATCTTTGTAGCAGAAATGGAAAACCTAACGGATAAGATGAGTGTACTAAAAAACAAAGGAAAACTGAAAAATCTACAGGGACAAAAGGTGTATATAGAATCAGATTTAACAAGAAAGGAAAGAGAAATACAAGCAAAAATTAGGAAAATGGCAAAAGAAGAAAAAGACAAAGGTAATACTACGAAGATAGGATATATGAAACTGGAGATTAATGGAAAGGAGTGGAAATGGGACCATAATAAAGAGAAACTTATACTAACTCACAGAAATATCGGGGAAGGGACTTCAAAAAACTAAAAGAAAATAATGAGACCGGACCCACAACAATGACAACCAAGGCAATGAATGGGAAAAGCGATAGGGAAAAAGATGATGCAAAGGTAAACAAGGATGAAAATAGGAAAAAGGGGAAAGCTAGATTGCAGAAAAAAGGAGAGATAAAAATGGGAACATGGAATGTGAGAAGCATCAATGGAAAAGAGGAAGAACTGGTAGAAGATATGATAAGACAAAAAATAGAAATACTAGGAATAACAGAAACGAAGATGAAAGGAAAAGGTCTTAAGAAAATACACAAAGGATATTGGTTACTTTGGGTAGGAGCGGATACAAAAGAGAGAGCAAAAGAAGGAGTCGGGATAATAATTGCACCGAATAGACTACAACACGTTATAGAAGAAACATATGTTAACCAGAGAATATTATCGGTGAAAATTAAACTGATGGACGAAGAAATATGGACAATAATAACAGCCTACGGAGTAAATGAAGATGCAAGAAAGGAAGAGAAAGATAAATTTTTCGAGGAGCTCCAAATGCAAATTGATAATGGGGAAGAAAACATAATTGTAATGGGAGATCTAAACGGTAGAGTCGGAAACAACAACAGCGGAATAGAGGAGTGCATGGGAAAAGAAGGAGAAGAAATGCTAAACAGAAATGGTGAAAGAATAATAGAAATATGTATGGAGAATAAACTAGTTATAACAAATACAAAATTTAAACATAAAGAAGTACACAAATACACGAGAGTACAAGACAGCAGAAACGAAAAATCAATCATAGATTACTTTTTGGTAAGCAGCAACAAATGGAAAAGAGTACAGGATACGAAAGTGAAAAGAGGCTCGGAGATTGGCAGTGACCACCATCTAGTAATAATGAGAATGAGAACAACAGAGGAAAAAGAAGAAAAGAGAAGAAAGGTAGTAAATGAAAAAATAAAAAGTTACAAATTAAAAGAGGAAATATATAAGAAGAAATTCCAAGAAAACTTAGATAATACTTTGAAAGGTAGGGCAAAAAATACAAATATAGAAAAAAAATGGGAATATCTAAAAACCAGCATAATCAAAGCAGCTGAGGAAACTTGCGGGAAAGCAAAAATAGCAAACACTAACATGAGGAGAACAGAATGGTGGACGGAAGAAATACGAGAGAAAATAAAGAACAAAAAAGACAAATGGAAAAGATACCTAAGCACAAAACACCCGGAAGATTACGAAGCATATAAAGAAAAAAGGAAAGAGGTTAAAATAGCGGTGAAAGCAGGAAAGGAAAGGTCATGGGAGATATTTGGACAAAAAATGACAAAAAATTATAGGGAAAACCAAAAACTCTTCTACGGCGCATTAAAACAACTCAGACAAAAGAAAGAGCACACGATGCCGAATATAAAAGACAAGAATGGAAACGTACTAACAGAAGAAAAACAAATAATGGAAAGATGGAGAGAACATTTCAAAGAGCTAACTCATGTAGACAAGGACAACATAGGGGAGATACAAGAAAGGAATGAAGAACAACAAGTGGAATCCATAACAAGAGAGGAATTAGAGAAAGCAATAGAAAGAGTAAAACTGGGCAAAGCACCAGGCAAGGATCATATCACCCCGGAAATGATAAAATTCATGGGGACAGAGGGAATGGATAGCATGAAAGAACTAATGAATGATATCATAAATAGAGCAGAATTACCAAAGGACTGGAAGAAAGACATTATATTACCAATACACAAAAAGGGAGACAAGAGAAACTGTAATAATTACCGAGGTATCACCATATCAAGTATCCCTGGGAAGGTATTAGCAAGAATACTAGAGACAAGAATAAAAACACAAATAGAAACAACTATGGAAGACACACAGTGTGGATTCAGGAAGGACAGAAGCACGCAAGACCTAATATTCACATTAAGACAAGTAAGTGAGAAGGTAATCAAGAAAAATAGAGAGATACATATGTGCTTCATTGACCTGGAAAAGGCGTTTGACAGAATCCGAAGAAAGGACGTTTGGAAGACACTAACAGAAAGGGGAGTCGACAGACACATAATAGAAGTAATAAAGGATATGTACAAAAATAATACAAATACAGTAAGAACCAATAACGAGGAATCCAGAGAATTTTCTACAAGTCAAGGCGTCAAACAGGGATGCGTGCTGAGTCCACTGCTATTCTCAGTGGTACTGGATGAAGCGATAAAGAAAGCCAAGAGAAGAATGAGAAAACTAACATTAGGATACTGGCAAATGAAACAGACTCAACTATCGGAGCTACTATTTGCAGACGACATGGTATTGATAGCAGAAAACAGAGAAGACTTACAGAACAATCTTGAAATCCTAGAAGAAGAACTATCAAACATAAATATGAAAATTAATACAGAGAAAACAAAAACAATGATAATTTCAAATACGAGGAAGACACACGCAATAGAATTAGACGGGAAACAACTAGAGCAAGTGGAATATTTTAAATACCTAGGAGTAATAATCGAATCAAATGGTAAACAAGACATGGAAATAAACGAGAGAATGGGACGAACAGGAAGCTTATTTAACACTATGAAAACAACATTTTTTGGGAAAAAAGGGATACCGGAAAAAGTAAAAACGGCAGTCGTTAAATCAGTAGTTAGACCAACAATCATGTATAGCAGCGAGACATGGACATTGACGGGGAGACAAAAATCCAGAGTCAATGCTATGGAAATGAGGTTCCTGAGGAAAATAGCAAACAGAAAAAGGACAGACAAAATACGAAACGAAACAATTAGACAAAACCTAAAACTAGAACCAATCAATGAAAAAATAGTAGAAGGACAACTTAGATGGTTCGGGCACGTGTGTAGAATGTCGAACGAGAGGCTAACAAAACGAGTGTTCGAAACGAGAGTGCAGGGGAAAAACAAAAGAGGGAGACCAAGAGTTATGTGGGTAGATGAAATCAGGAAAGAAGTCGAGAAGAAGGGATTGACATTGGAAAGTGCAAGAAACCTAGCGCAAGATCGGAAAGCATGGAGACTACAATGCCAAACTCAACTCCACCAGCCTTACACCTAAAGGTAGAAAGGCTTAGGACTAAGTAAGTAAGTAAGTAAGAGTATGCAATGAAATCGTCAGCATATTGTATAATCTTCAATGTGCAGTTTTCAATTTGGCTGTTATGTAGGTCAGCAGTGTACCTACAGATTAAATAACAAAGGGCTCAATACTGATCCTTGGGGTAGCCCCAAGTTATTATATCGTGGACCTATGAGACCACTGTTGCGTGCTCTGAGATATATCTTTCTACATGAGTAAAAATTATATATTGTTTCTGCTAGTTGAGCTGGTATTTGGAAATTTTTGACTAATTTTTCAACTAAAATATCTAGACAGACTCTTATCATAATATGCACTCTCTATGCCCATACATATTGCAGGTAATTAATTGTTATCTGTAAATGTGTTTTGCATATCTACCACTAATGTTGAAAGAGCATCTAAAGTACTTCTTCCTTTTCTGTACCCAAATTGAAAGTTGGAAAGTAATTTCTTTTTTTTTATCCACCATTCACATCTGTTTTATCATTCGTTCGATTGTTTTAAGAAGGCATGATATAAGAGATATAGGTCTATATCTATATGATTGTGCCGTTGCGATTTTTACATGGTTTCAGTATTGGTATAATAATGACACCTTGAAATTGAGGAACTAAATTTTTATTACTGACTACTTCATTGAATATTTCCAATAACAAGATTTTAGCTATTTTGGGAAGGTGTTGTATCATGGGATATTTAATATTATCCAAACCTGGACTTGTATTATTCCAATTTTTAAGAGCATATTATTCTAATTCTGTAATGTCAAACGGTTCTAGCAAAAAATGATTTTGTTCATTTGAAGCATAACTGTAGTTTTTGGGTAATTGGACTGATGGAGGAGCAACGATCAAAAATTTCGTCGACTAGTGTATCATTAAGACATGTTGGATTAGTGATTGGTTTTCTATTAATCTTTCTAGCTTGATTGCATAATACTGAGGAAGGAGTGTTTTTGTTTAAGTCTGAGATAAAGTTTTTCCAAATTTCTTTAGCTATTGCTTTTAATTTTTTTTTACTTTTAGCCATGCTATCTTGACATTTTAATTAATTTTCAAAGTTGCGGCTTTGTTTATAATTTAAAATTGCTTCTTTTCTTACCTTGATAATGTTATTCACAATTTGTATTCCACCAAGGCGGAGAATTTCTGATTTTGTTTTTATAAGCTTTATATTGTGGAATTGATAGTTGAGCTGCATAATTTATACAATCAATTAAAAAATTATATTTGCCAGACGTATTTTCCATTAATTTGGTAATAGTTATTGAAAAATTGCTCTGCTGAGGTTTCGTACATGGACCAATGCCTTTCTTGTGTTCCATTTACTTTTAGGAATAATTTCTTCAGGTAAATGAATGTCGGTAATTTCCATATAGATCATAAAATGATTCGATCCCAAGGTATCTGTATGTATAGACCAATTAATTGTATTGACTAGATCAGCCGTAACGAATGTACCATCAATAGCTGATTTATTTTGATCTGGTTTAGTTAAAACGGTAGGTTCTCGGTTAAAACGGTATTATTACACGTTAAGCCCCGCGTGACACAGATGCTGTCTCACGGTGCTGTGATCTTGCCGGACCGCGTGAGCTTACGGGTGTGTCTCACAGCTAAATTTTACTTCAGGCCGCGTTAGAAGGTGAAGAGACATAGATAGTGCAATCTTATGTATTATACCATTGAAAAACGCCGGTCTAGGGGAACACTTCAGTGTTTGCGGTTTCAAAATAGGATAATTTGATGTCAAGTTATGAATCATAAAAAAACTGTACAAGTACATACATATGGCTGATTTATTCTAAACAAAAATAAAGCTTAGGTTTGTTTTATAATTGTTGTAAAATCATCTGATAAATTACTGCTCCCAAACGGGTTACTAATATCTTCATCTGACATTACTTCATCGTATCTTTTTTTATCCGAGCTTGTTCAGCTTCAAAAGAAGACATACTGCGCTATTTACAACACTTCTCAAATTATGCGTTCAACAATTACTTGTAAAGTAATGCAATATTCGCAAGTAACCCCCAACGCTTTGATTTAGTCAAATAAGAAACGACAAACCATCAACAATCATCGACAACATCTGCACTCCAGCCCGGGTGAGCCATCCGTGTCTCTCACTTTTAGGGCCGGTTGTTCGAACACTAATCAAAAATGATCATTATCAAATATTTAATTACTGTCACAACTGTCAATGTCAACTTTGATTGGGTTGCTAAAAACATAATTATTGCTTACAATTATGAAATTAGTTAATGAATTATGTTAATAATTGTTATGTTAATTGATTAACTAATCTCATAATTATAATCAATTATGTTTTCAGCAACCCAACCAAAGTTGACATTGACAGTTGTGACAGTAATTAAATATTTGATAGTGATCATTGTTGATTAGCGTTCGAACAACCGGCCCTTATTGTAAGTTTCATATTTTTAAATAATTGGCCAACTGTCATGGGATGTAGTCTACTCAAATTTCCATTCCCAATTTTTTCAATATAAACCAAAATATTATCTAAATTGTACTTATCTGAGACCAAGTTGAAATACGTAATATCCTTTTTGTTCTCTATCGGAAAAATAGCACTTTTATTTATATCGCTGGGTTGAAAACTATCATTTTCCATTGCACAATCTTCATTATTCACATCCAAAGGTATTTTGTCTAAAACGATGTCCATAATGAGCTTTGTTCCCCCATAATGGGGGAAACAATTTAATTTGATCTTTTAAAAATAGACTTTTATTAAATTTTAATCGAGTTTTTAATAAAACAACGAAACTTAATAGACATTCGGTTTAAAGTCTCTTTAAACTATTAGCACGTCTTATCAGTTTAAAGGTATGACTGGAACTGTAAGTAAAACATCGTTCGCATTTTCTGTTTAAAACATGTTTCAGCTCTTTAAAAGTATATTGCACATTGAAGATAACTGTTTTAATATCTTTTGTGTTTCTTCAATTGTATACCTAATTAGCCTATTCTACACCTTCCATTATCTATTTTACAAGTCATAGTTAGGTTTGCTATATTTAAGGACTTCGTTAGATCTGCTATATATGTATAAGCTTGTCGCCAACACCAACGTGGTGTTGGCGGTAAACAGATCTCCTGCATGTTATTCCGAGAGCTCAAGGCAACATCGAACCTTCTCATAGCAACATTAAGTTTTACAGAAGATGTCTTACGGTGCTGAAAGTTCGCCTGTGGGACCATTATTGAGGTCATTGGTATGGTGTACGTGTGCCTGTGTATTTTTATTTTGTATTTGAGCGTGAGTGTCATTAGTCCGTTAGCTGACGATAAAATATTGAAAAACCTATAAATTTTAAAGAACCGCTTAGATTGACATGCAATTAGACATACACATAGGTAACATATCAAAAAAGAGAAGTGATATTGTGTCGATGTGTGTTTTCCCATGGGGGCGAGTTTCGCCCATTCTCGGTGGGTGAAAAATATACGTTCAAAACAAGTCCGGAAATGGATAAACTGACTAATTCTAAGCAACTTTTGATCTATAGCATTTTTCGCTAAGTTAATACTTTTCGAGTTATTTGCGAGTAAACATGTTCATTTTTTAACAGAAAAATCACAATTTTAGATGTTTTTTAGGCAAATATGTAAGTCAAAAAGTAAGTATTTTATCGAACAAAAACATTCTTAGCAAAAATATAGCCCATAAAAAAAGTGAAAAATGGTGTATTTATGAGATCCCTAGACCCAGTAAAAGAAGAGTTGTAACTAATGAAAAATAGGTTCATCCTAACCAAATTCCAAATAGAATATTTCAACGTGAAATAACCAAAAAATGAAGCACTTTTTGGGGAAAACTCATTACAACTTTTTAAGAATTTAAAAAAAGGCTTTATTTTTGTTTTTTTAAAGAGTTTCTAGCATTAAAAGTAAGGAAGTTACGCTTAAAATAAAGTTGGTCCCTTTTATTTGGTAAAAAAATCGTGAAAATCATTCCCTAATTAGCAACCCAAATGAAATTAATCGTTACAACTTCACAAATTGCTCTACTCGTGTATGTATTGTTTATATGATCGGTAAGTTTCATCGGTTCAGTGCTTATTTTTGAAGGAGCTGCAGTGGAAAGGGCTTGAACTGGTCACTAATCACTAGTCTATGCAAATTTTGAACACCTATATCTTAACTAATATTTGTCTTACAGAAAACAAAAAATCCAAAATAATCACAAAAGCAAAACCTACATTTTTTACTCTGTGGAATTTTTGGGTATCACTAATAAATTTTTTGCATGATTGATCATTTTTGACTGTTTACCGTGACAGATTTTACGTCAATAAGTCACATTTACTAGCAACTCGACGGTAAGTAATCCAACTCGACGGTAAGTACTCCAACTCGACGGTAAGTAATTCACTTACCGTCGAGTTAAAAAATCTCTTAATTTTAATTTATTTTTTGAAAGAATAAAGAAAACTAACGAATTATTTATTAATATTGAAACTTATGGTACAATTTGTTAAATTATTTAATGAAATCCCACTTGTTTGGGCTGTGGTTTCACTTCTAACAGAAACTCTTTTAACAGAGAGTCTTTTCTTCGATTCTTAAATTCTTGCCTTCGCAGCATTTTTTAAAACTTTGGTAGGTATTTTGATAATGGATTTTGGATTTTTCGGGAATAATTGCGGAACACCCTTCTTCCCAAGCCCGTTCAATTTCTTCAAATTCACTTTCGCTCATATTTTAATTTATAATAATCAAAATTGTACTTAAAATTATTGACAACTAAATAAAAACTCAATTCTCCATTGTTGTTATGCACCCTAGTTACTACCTAACAACCAAAGTATCTATCTTGATAAAATGAATGAAACTAGTCAATATGACGAAAATGTTTAATTTTATAATTTATAATGGTATCAATCGTGCAAAAAACGTTATAAGCATGTCGAACGTTAAGGGTAACCGATCTCAGACAATAATTGGAGTCGTCGCTCCGCTCCTCCTCCAAACAATTGTCTTCGATCGGTATAAAACCCTTACCGTTCTCCATACTTAATATACTATTAAGGTATTTCCAAAAACAGCATTATTTTCAAAATTAAAAAAAAAAATTACTTTAAAACCAAATTTTGTCAAAAAAGCTCTTTGAACCGATGAAACTCACAAATTACTTTACTTAATATACTAATTAGGGGGCGATTTTCCCCTTTATTTTGAACTCTATTTTGAGTGTATCTTGCTTACTTTTGATGCTAGAAACTTTTTTAAAAAACAAAAATAAAAATTTTTTTAAACACTAAAAAAGTTTTAATGAGTTTTCCCCAAAAAGTGCATCATTTTTTGGTTATTTCACGTTGAAATATTCACTTTGAAAATTTGACGAATATGAACCTATTTTTCATTAACTACAACTTTGCTTCTACTGGGTCTAGAGTCTAGGGAGTTCATACATACAACATTTTTTTCATTTATTTATAAGCTATATTTTTACTAAGAATGTTTTTTTCGAGAAAATGCTTTTTGAGTTATTTGCAAAAAACCGTCTGAAAACGGGTTTTTTTGTTGAAAAATGAACAAATTTACTCGCAAATAATTCGAAAAGTATTAACTTATTGAAAAAAAAAATGCTATAGAAGAAAAGTTGCTTAGAATAAGTAAGTTTATCCATTTCCGTACTTGTTTTGAACGTATATTTTTTCACCCCGAGATGGGGTGAAACTCACCCCCAGGGCAAAAGCACACATCTGCACACTATCACTTTTTTCTTTGACATGTTAACTATACGTATGCCAAATTTCATGTCAATCCAGCGGTTCAAAGCGGTTCTTTAAAAGTTAGAGCAAAAACTGTGATTCAATCAAGCGCGGCTCCTCCTTAGGGTCAATTGGTCAATGACCCCCCTAAAATAATCTCATAAAAATACCAATTTTATTAAAAATATCTTTTATCTAAAACTTCACTCTGAAATATAAAATTCTCTCTCAGCAATCTGCATTGGCAAAACAAATATAATAGATATAATAACGTCGCGCCTCGCGCTATACACAAGCCCGTGGCTGGGCCGTATTTTAAATTGTCTATATACAGTTCTTATGGCTTATGGACAAATGCATGTAAAATAGAAAAGAGACGGCAGATAGCAATTTCGTGGGCGAGAGTGGGAGTGACCTTTCCGTCGTATACCTCTAGTAGAGTCGACGGCCTCACGTTTAGTTAGTTACCGTCTGCTGATTGGATTTGTGGCTGCAGTGTGAGAAATGCATTTTTTTGCTATCCGTGTTTACTGTTTTCGAATGACGCTGTATGGGCGAAAAATGGAGTAACTGACATTAAGCATTTAAAAGTGAAAATTACAAAACATGCCTCTTCAACTACTCATATAAATTCATCAATGAGTTACGCAAGTTTAGGACGTGTTAACATAAGACAGCAACTTGATAGTGTATATCGTAAATCTGTGCATGACTTTAATGAATTGGTATCTAAAAATAGGTATATTTTAAACAAACTAATCGACTGTGTAAAATTTTGTGGAGTTTTCGAAATTGCATTGCGCGGTCATGACGAAAGTGACAGCTCCAATAATCGTGGAATTTTTCTGGGCCTTATCGATTTTGTTTCTGAACTGGATTTAATGTTTAAAGAACACATTGAAAAAAGTACAGTATTTAAAGGAACATCGAAAACAATTCAGAACGATATTTTAGAATCAATGTTAGCCATTGTGCATACTCATATCATGAAGGAGATTGGCCAGACAAATTTTGTGGCCATTCAAGTAGATGAGACCACAGACAGCTCCAATAAAACGCAGATGATTATCATATTGCGATATGTATTAACTGGTATTGTACATGAAAGATTTTGGAAATTTGTTAACCCCCTAGGTACTACAGCACAACATTTAACTAATGTAATATTGGAAGAACTTCAATTATTAAAAATTAATGAAGCACCTGAAAAATTGATTGCCCAAAGTTACGATGGTGCATCAGTCATGAGCGGTAAACTGGGAGGAGTACAAACAAAAATTAAAGAAATATACCCAAATGCACACTTCATTCACTGCTATGCCCATCAATTTAATCTTATCCTCCAAAAAGCGGCGAGTCAACACAAACCGATAAAAATATTTTTTGCAAATTTACACGGATTTTCGTCCTTTTTCGGCCGATCTCCAAAACGTACGATGGTTCTGGATAGAGTGGTTAAAGTAAGGCTACCTAAAGCTGCGCCTACTCGATGGGCTTTCAATACAAAATGTGTTGAAATTGTATACACTTATAAAGATGATTTAAAATCTTGCTTAGAGGAAATTATTGATGAGGAGCAAGATGGTAACAATATAAATCAAGCAACTGGTTTAAAAAGACATTTGGAAGATGAGCATTTTTTATTTTGGTTAAATTTTTTCCATAAAATAATGCCCCATGTTGATATATTGTTTAAACAATTGCAAATGCGAGACATTGATGTTATATCTGTCAAAAATTGTATCCTGTCTTTTAACAACAATATCCAAATAATTAGAAATACTATTTTGGAATCAGAAGTACCAAGCACATCAACAGCAAAAAAAAGAAAAACTACTGCAGAGGATCCAAAGCGACGAACTGCACTTGAAATTTGTGATATTATTATATCTGAAATAAATCACAGGTTTAGTTTCAATGATCATCTCATGATTTCACAGTTATTCTACATAGAGAAATTTGAAGCATACACTACCAACTTTCCGCAAAATATTTTAAAAATGGTGACGGCTAATTATCCCACAGTGAATATTTCCAAACTAAAATCGGAACTTGAAGTCTTATATTGTCGTGAGGATTTTCGCAATAGTGCTGGTGCAGTAGCCATACTTCAGCTTTTTATTAACATGAATTTGTCTGAAACATTTTCTGAAGCAGTGAAGTTATTAAATATTTTGTGCACACTCCCTATGACAACCGTGGAAAGTGAGAGATGTTTTTCTACTTTAAAAAGAGTAAAAACATTCCTGCGTAATACGATGGGACAACCTAGACTTAGTGCCTTGTCTATGCTGAGCATCGAGAAAACGCTTGTCAAGAGCATTCCAAATTTCAATGAGAAGGTCATAGACTATTTTGCAGAACTAAAGGATAGAAGAATTGACTTAAAATATAAAAATATTTAAAGTAAGTTTCGTTTTAATAAATTTACAATTTATTATACTATAAATATTCCTATCTATATATCAGTCAATAACCTGTTCATACCATTTTTCCTATATTTTTTAAAAGATTTACTCTAAAAAAAGACAAATTTAATTTTCGGAAAACTAGGGTAAATAGTATTGAGTTTTATCTAAGTCTGTATTTTTTATCTAAAATATAAATGCTAAAAGATCTTTTAAATACTTTAAAAAATCAACAGTTTGAAGTTTTCAAACCAAAATGACCCCCCTGAAGATTGACCCACGAGCCGCCGCTGGATTCAATGGACTACATATGAGGAGTTTAGGTATTGGAGAGTTCAGACTGTCTCAATTAGAAATTGTAGCTACTCACTTAAATATAAAACTGCCTCCAGCAAGAAATTGTATGAAGATATTATATTAAAAATAAATAACCATTTTCACCTCATTGCAATACGAAGCCAAAGCCGTCTTATATTTCAGTTCGTTTAGAGAGCGCAACAATCACATTTACCGAACGGTTTTAAAACTCGTTAGTCTTTCCTCAGAGAAGGCATATGTTGCTGTCTCTAAACTAAACTGAAATAATCCAGATGACCAGCCTCGTATTGCAACCAACGAAATAGTCTCGGTGTCAGCGACATCTGCTAGGTAGAAGTCAAAGTTTTCAACTTAATAAAATAATATTAAATTAAAAATTTTATTGGGACCATTTTCTGGTTACACCTGTGTGGCTTCTAAAAATGGCCAATCAGATGTTGGAGCTGGGAAGATGAGGGAATTCTACAGATGGGACGTGAATTTCAAATTAGTGAGGTTGGTGAAAGTAACCCTCTCAAGGTTAGAGTGCAGAATGGAATATCAAGAACTTTCCAGACACACACACACAAATCTTCGACAGGGAGATAGCCTATCGTGCCTTCTATTCAACATTGCCCTAGAGAAAGCTATAAGAGAATCTGGAATAACAACAAGAAGGACCATTATTAATAGGAGTGTACAGCTACTAGCGTATGCAGATGGCATTGATATCATTGCAAGACGAAAGGCGGACCTGGTTCAATCCTTCACGGCATTGGAAGCAGCAGCAAAAAGAAGGGGCTACACGTTAACACTAATAAAACTAAGTATATGAAGGTCATAAATAATCATCAAGTAGCAGAACCCGAAGATTTAACGGTTGGAACATATACTTTTGAAGGAGTAATAGAGTTCGTACATCTAGGCTCACAAACCATCCCAAGTAATACAGTAACTGCAGAAATTAACAGACGTATATATCTAGCAAAAGAGTACATACTATGGATTAAAGAAACTTTTAACATCAAACATAGTCACAAAAAAAAACAAAAATATTGATATACAGACACTGACACTTACGCGTCAGAAACGTGGACGATAACAAAAAGTGATGAAGAACGGTTAGGCTGTTTTGAACGTAAAATCCTCAGACATATCCATAAAGGCGTGCAGGAAAATGGATTATGGCGTAGACGCTATAATTTTGAGCTTTACCACCTTTATACTGAGCCTAGTATTGGTAGATCTATCAAAATAAACAGGCTGCGGCGGCTAGGCCACTTAGAGGGAATAAATGAGGTGGATCGGTCGAAACACATTTATAGCCAGATACCGGATGGAGTGAGAAGAAGAGGCAGGCCCAGAGCACGATTTAAGGACCAGGTGGAACGGTGGAAGACGACTTGCGAGTGTTTATTTATTTATTAACGGTTTCACCATTGTTCAGAAAAGTAATACAATGAATTATAAAATAGTTAACATAGTTAAATTCTAACATATACAATAAAAAAACAATATAAAACGTGTTAAAAATATGATGTAACACCATAAACAAACTAAACATTATCAACAAAATTTAACAATTGCCTAAAAGAATAAATTGAACTAAAAAATGGATCAACAGTAGGTATATGTGTTAAAGTGCCTAAGAGCTCTAGTCATCGGATCATTTCTACCATAATTAGTACGGTGATACTCAATATTGAATACAGAAGGATTTCGTAAGTTGTAACTGTTTGTATTAATTCAGATTTCCGATAGTAATTCAGGAAAGTTAACAAAGCCGTTAATTAGTTTATAGATAAAAAGCATTTCTAGTTTTATTCGTCTATTTACAAGAAATGAGAAATTCAACTGCTGAAGAACATCATTGTTGTTAAAATTATTGTGAATCTGCAATTTAAATCTAGCGTATCGAGCAAAACGCACTTGAATATTCTCAATTAAGACTTTGTCAACCTCATAATGAGACCAAATAATGGAAGCATACTCTAGGGATGATCGAACTATTGAACAATTATACTATTTTAACTATACTATTTACATTTGTAAATATATTAAACGCATTTGGTCATCATACCAGTCATGCCAACAATATGAGAAACTCAGAAGTCAGCGCCAAAAAAGCAATAACGAAGAAGATCGACATTCATAACTACTACACGTCTGCTATGATGTACGGAAGATGAAAACATAATAGGATTAAGTATAGGTACTTACTAAAAACTTTTTATTAACTGCAATCCGTACTCGGTGGCTTCTTCGAATTTACCAAATTCAATGCTGCTGTCAAATGCCAAATCTAAAGTTTTAATGTGTTTTACATTATATTTATATAAAATGCCTTTTTGTTTCTTTAAACACACTTTGCAAACATCTAGAACTGAATAGCTATTAAGGAAATATATTTTTACTGAATATAAAAATATATAAAATATATTATACTACATAAGTACAGGCGTACCAGGCAGCATAGAAATTCGATTTAGATGTAGGTAAATTCCTAAAAGAACGTTACCTACTCTTTGTGTTTTCCTAAAAGGTTTTCGAGATATTATCTTTCTAAATTGATGCGATATTAACTTGCGAAATTAATGCGAATACCTTAAAAATATTAAGGGGATCGGCGCAAACTTTTGGCTCCAATGCTATTTAAATGGGATTCATTTTTTTCGAATGCTGAGAAAACTAATAAGTATTTTTGAAAAATTTAAACGCAGAATGAAAGACTACATTATTACCGAGGGCCGAAAGTCCCTGAAAACTTCTATCATGTTTATTTTAATAAGTTACGGGGGTGAAAAACTAAGAGAAAATTTAGTGTGATTTTTAATTTGAAATATCTCATTCAAAACAAACTTTTTATTTATTCTAAGGGACGTTCGGCCCTCGGTAATAATGTAGACTTTCATTGTGCAGTTAAATTTTTCAAAAATATTTATTAGTTTTTTCATGATTCGAAAAAAATGATCACTATATCCGTGGTAATATTTTCCAAATCGAACATTCTCTATCTTTGTCATACAACGCACTCAGTCGAACAGAATGTGCTGACAAGATAGTGACAATTTTAGATATTTGACACAACTTTAGGAATATTTTTTGAGTTGTTTATTAAATAATATTGATAGTGTCTTTGTACTGTAATTGATTTAAGACGTGAAATTAATAAAATGTTATTTATTGTTTATTGTTACCACGTATTTGTTATTAATCCACGTATTTTGTTGTTAAAGATATCCAAAATTTTGTAAACGTTCTATAGTAACAATATATTATTAAAAAAAATCATTTTATCGCTTTTCCTCGTTTCTCGATTAAGTATTAGTTTTTATAGCTTATATAAATTATTATAATCACTGAATATATAGTTAGTGAAAAAGTTATCATATTAATTAATTGAATTAATAATTCGTAACAGTTATCTAAGAACATTCAAAAGTCATCTCTAAGTTAATGGGGACAATGTCCTTATCAAGTAATGTTTATGTACACATCTATACCAGTGGGAATTTTACTACACGTAATTAGCCGTGTAAAGAAAGAAAAAGTAGTGATAGCCGTAAAATATTTGCGACTGCGCTCTTAAATAAGTTTTGTCCTATAGTACCTACCTCATACAAATTGTATCTAAAATTTTATGCAGAATCTAAAAATGCAATAATATATAGGGTGTTCTATATAAATAACAAAGTTGTAGTTCACTTTCGGTATAACCGGAACTGGAATGTTTGCCAAATGTCAGTCGATATACAGGGTTGCGAAAAAGTCTGGCAACACGGTAATTTCTCGGAAACCGCTAGAACGATTTTTATGGATTTTGGTGGGTGAGGGTCTTTTAATGCGGCCGATATTATAGTGGCAATTACATTGTTGTCAAATCTTCCGTTTTTCTGTAAATCTAATGAACTTTCTTATTTCAAGTGGAACAACCTGTAAATTTTTTGCGTTTTGGAATTCTTAAGGGATTCTCATATCATAAAAATCAATTTTTTTGGCCCGGGGAGACATTATTTTAGGTTCCTTGGATCATTGTGAACAAAAAAAGTCTGTTGTAATTTTCCTCTAAAGTTAACCGTTTCCGAATTATAAACAATTTAAAACTGAAAAAAAAATCGAAAAATGACGATTTTCTAGGTTCAAAAACACAAGTACAAAGTTTGAAACTACGAAGTGCCTAAATTCAAGTTCAAGCCTTATTTTATCAGTTAACGATAAGAAATTTGGTCTTGTTTCATTTTAAAATATTATTTTTTAGTTGTTAATGCAGCCCGATCGCCCGTTCTCTCATATGCGCTTCATTAATAATTAAAAAAACAATATTTTAGAATAAAACGTGCCAAACATTCTTATAGGTATCTGATCGAAGAAGGCTTGATCTTGAATTTAGGTACTTTGTAATTTCAAAAATAATTTTTTTACTTGTGTTTTTGAACCTTGAAGATCGTCATTTTTCGTTTTTTTGTTTTAAATTGTTTATAACTCGAAAACGATTAACTTTAAAGAAAAATTACAAAAGACCTTTTCTGTTCCCAATGATCCAAAGAACTTAAAGTAATGTCTACCCGGGCCGAAAAAATTGATTTTTATAAATTGTTTAAATTTTTTTTTAATAAATGTAGCAATAACTCAGAAATTATGGCATTTAGGTATAGGGAATATCATATGAAAAATAATCAGTATCCCTTAAGGATTCCAAAACTAAAAAAATATACAGGGTATTCCATTTGAAATAAGAAAGTTCATTAGATTTCCATAAAAACGGATGATTTGACAACAATGTTATTACCACTATAATATCGGCCGCATTAAAAGACCCCTACCCACCAAAATCTATAAAAATTTTCGCAACCCTGTACTTTCTCTACGTTTATCATAACTTGTAATCCCCATAAACCAATTTTCCTAAATATCGTGTAAATAGATTCTGATATAGATAGTGTAAGCTCGTCGTGAATCCCGTCGTGTATACAGGGTGATTGATTGGTGTGAGGAAGCTCAGTAGATATGTTATAGTAAAAATTACAAAAAAAAGTTTTTAACAAAAATTGTAAGCAGCTTTAAACTCCACATTTTAAAATTAGTTACAATCTTACAGATTAGTTCCAGAAGATGGTGGCAGACCAAACTTATGTTTTTTTAAATGGAACACCCTGTATTTTATTTTAAATTTGAAATCTGCTTCACTTCCACATCACAAAATGTAAAGTTTTATTATGTTATACCGGGTATTTAAAAAGTTATAACCAATATTACCTGAAAATCGTATCAAGTTTAACTCCCTGTATAATTAAAAAGGAGTTTAGGAACATTGATCTACTGCAACCATAGTTTTTTAATAATTGTCAAAAATTATAAAACATATTCGTTTTCATAATATTCGTTAAATCAAATACAGGGTAAGTCAAAATGCAAGTACATTATTTTCTTGGTAATTTTAAATAGAACACCCTGTATTTTATATCTCTGTCGAAAAGTACTACTATCGTACTTCAAATTTTATGAAGTACTTCCTATACCTAAAGTTATCAGTTTTATAGATATTTTTATTTTTCCATCGAAGTATTAATTTTTTAGATATTTTAACGTTTACCAATAATTATTGTGAGTTGGCCATTATTGATTTGTCAGAAACTGACAGTTTGGCATTATTGTTTATTAATTCAGTAACGAAATAACGACACAGACAAGAAAACAATTTATTTCAAATAAAATTTATAAAAAATAACCGACGGAAAATTAAAAAAAAAATAACACATAGAAAAATATAAAACAACAGTAATTTAAACTTATCTTACTTAAGTAAGGTGTTCAAAATGACCTCCCAAAACATCTCTGCACACTTGAAAGCGGTCATTGAAAGAGTTTGCTTACATTATTACGCATTTTTAAAGAAATTTTTTGAAATGCAATTCGGATTCTATTTTTCATATCATCCAGTTGGTATCAGTATCATCCTTGCTGTTGGAGGTATTTTATACACTTCGTTCTTAACGTAACCCCCAAAAAATGAGTCCAAAATCTGGTGACCTTGGGGGCCACCTTACCGGTCCATCCCTTCCGATCCATCTTTCACCAAACTGATCATTAAGTTCACCACGTACTAATTCATTGTGGTGCGCAGGAGCACCGTCATGTAGAAACCACATTTGTTCACGTATATTAAGTGGAACCTCTTCTAGTAATATCGGTAACTGATTTACGATAAAATCTAAGTAAATCTCACCATTTAAGTTATCTTCAAAAAAATATGGTCCTACTACATGGTTACCGACGATACTTTCCCACACATTTAGAGACCATCTTGTTTGACTATGTGTTACTATGTGGTATGGATTACTTGTAGAATAGTAGTGAAAGTTATGTCTATTAACAGAACCGTTTCGATGGAATGTAGCTTCATCACCAAATAGGACATAATCAAAAAAATCTCTGCTCATTAATTTTTCTAAGTCCCATTCATAAAGTACTATTCGTTTGTGCTATTCGTTGCTATGTTCTTAATCAATTCTAGCTGATAGTAATGAATCTTTATTGCATTCCCCCTAAATCCAGATCATATCTACCATTTCATCAGTAGTAAAATTCATTATTGCTAATTTAAATTGAATTAATTACTGAATTACTAAATAATAATTGTTGCTAATTTACGGTGTACCCCAATACTGAGTTAATAAACAATAATGTCAAACTGTCAGTTTCTGACAAATCAATCATGGCCAACTCACAATAATTATTGGTAAACGTTAAAATATCTACCAAATTAATACTTTGATGGAAAAATAAAAATATCTAGAAAACTGATAACTTTAGGTATAGGGAGTACTTCATAAAATTTGAAGTACGATAGTAGTACTTTTCGATGAGATATAAAATACAGGGTGTTCTATTTAAAATTACCAAGAAAATAATGTACTTGCATTTTGACTTACCCTGTATTTGATTTAACGAATATTATGAAAACAAATATGATTTATAATTTTTAACAATTATTAAAAAACTATGGTTGCAATAGATCAATGTTCCTATACTCCTTTTTAATTATACAGGGAGTTAAACTTGATACGATTTTCAGGTAATATTGGTTATAACTTTTTAAATACCCAGTATAACATAATAAAACTTGACATTTTTGTGATGTGGAAGTTAAGTAGATTTCAAATTTAAAATAAAATACAGGGTGTTCCATTTAAAAAAACATAAGTTTGGTCTGCCACCATCTTATGGAACACCCTGTAAGATTGTAACTAATTTTAAAATGTGAAGTTTAAAGCTGCCTACAATTTTTGTTAATAACTTTTTTTTGTAATTTTTACTATAACAGATCTACTGAGCTTCATCACACTAATCAATCACCCTGTATACATGCGCCACGAGTGAGACATAATAGAGACAAACTTCGAACTAAACAAGAATTGGTTTGGACAAAACATCTTTAATGTTACATCCCATTTCATTAAAAAGTAAGGCTTTTATGAGTGGTGGTGTGCTACCTGTTACGACGTACCGAGAAACGTTTGAAAAAAAAATTAAAAAATTTTTTTATTAGTCCCATTTAATGAAGAGATAATAAAAAATTATCAAAAGTTGGAAAAAAGAAGTTCAAAACAAAGTACTGAGGAACATTATTGATGCTCCTTGGTATATCCGTAACAAGTCATAATGGTAGGGGAGCAAAGTATGCTAAATTTGCAGTCACTCGAGCGTTATGGGGACCTATTGGGTTGTGATTATTAGGTCCTAAAACCAAAAAAAGTTAAGTAAAATTTTCCATTTTAGTGGGGACTTTCCATTTTTTAATTTAATTTTTCATTTTCAACATTATCGTTTTTCCGATTATAGCGCCATCTATTTATAATTCGAAAAAATGTCTCGAATAAAAGCTGCTTATTTTTACGTAAAGAATCCAAATCTGCAATAAAAATTTGGGGGTCCAGTTTAAAATTTTAAAGTAACCCCCCACCCCACCTCCGTGGGTGGTCGTGTTTGGTACCATTCGATAGATTTTTCAAAATCATTTTGAAAGTGTATTTTGCAGCTATTCGATCTGATGTTCCTTTTGCGAAATATAGCGGGGTTTGTATTTAAAATTTTAAATTTACCCCCCACCCCTCTCCGTGGGAGGTCATGGTTAGTACCATTCAATAGGTTTTTGAAAAATATTGAAGACGTATTTTTTAGTTTTTCGATCTGACGTTCATTTCGAGAAATATTCACTTTTTTTTGTGAAACTTTTTGACTCACTTTTTGACTTCAAATCGTCAGATTTTTGAAATATGCACCATTTTGCATGTACTTAATTTACCTTATCTTAATCTGACAATTTCGAGTATTTTTAAGGATAGATTTTTTCGGGCCGCCCTATCGAACATCCCTGTATTAAGAGCCAATATACGGTAGAGGTACATCTGCGGGGTACCAGGATTCTCCCCATATGATAATCTGACGCGCTCGAGTAACTGCAAAAATCCCCGCTTGGGCTCCCCTACCATAATGCAACTAACAACGATAATCTTGACAGTAATAGTACAGCACGGGTTCGGCGTATTTTCCCGTGTTAAATCCCATAAGAAATCGCTAAGGTCCATTCTGGTCATTTTTGACGCGTTTTGCGACTGCGCAGGCGCGAAGGCTCGTAGGATCGTCTCGTGTGACGGCTTGCAGGAAAGGGGAGGGGTAACGAATATGGGGTATGCGCAAAGACATGGCATCGCATACGCTGTTATTTGTGTCTTCTTTTTGAATCTAAATTTATAACACCACGCCCGTTTTTATGAATATTTCTAGGCAGCATATGTCTCTCATAAATTTAATGTGGTATCGGTTTGCCATACTTCATTATATCTGTATTTGTTAAAGTGTGATGAGGAAGGAGTAGTTTGTGTGAAATGAGGACATCTGCTTGTCATCTGCCGATCACAACGCCGAGGTTTATAATATCTAAAAATAACTTAAGCATCTGGCAGTCTAGTCAGCATCCGATACTTCGGGTCAAATGAGGGAGCAACGACCAGCAGTGGTAGTGAACATTCGGTCTAAAAATAGCATTAATCATTAACATATTTAAAGCATAGGCCTCTTCTTTCCGTCTGTCGCAAAGTATAATATACAGCATGTAGTCAGAAAGTCAAACCAATTCTTCTTTCCGTCCGTCACAGAGTATAATATACAGGGTTTAGTCAGAAAGTCAAACCAATTCTTCTTTCCGTGTGTCACAGAGTATAATATACAGGGTTTAGTCAGAAAGTCAAACCAATTCTTTCAGTATGTCACAGAGTGTAATATACAGGGTGTAGTCAGAAAGTCAAACCAATTCAACATATACCATTCTTACGGCCAAACCAACAAACATCCACCGTCTTCTACGATTGAATACTACTATACATGAATCTCCATCCAATCATACACCTGTTCCTTACAAAGAACATATACCATTCTTGCAGTATGGCCAAACCAACACACATCCACCGTCTTCTCTGATTCCCTGGATCGCCCTCCAATCATACACTTGTTCCTTATAAAGAACATATACCATTCTTACGGCCAAACCAACAAACACCCACCGTCTTCTATGATTGAACACTACTATACATGAATCTCCATCCAATCACAAACCTGCTATTTACAAAGATTGTGAGTTGCATACTTTATTTTATCTACGGCAAGTCGGGTAATAGTATGTAGATTGGTATTATACTTCTCAGGTAAAAATGGGATTATGTTTTATTAGAAAAATCGTTTAGCAATATAGCATAGCACAAACAAATGCTTGATATATAGATATGATGTATATGTTAACTATGAAAAGGCATTTAATATAGTGAAAATAAGTTGTAATATTGAAATAGAAAAATACATGTACTGTATTTTACCTATGACCATAAACAAATTTAGACTACATAGACTAAAAAAAGGTTAGCAAGGACACTCAAGCAGTAAGTAATGGTTAAATATAATATGTAAACGTTAATAAAATAATGTTAGTATCTAAGCGATGGAATGTGTGTAAAGCGATTTATAAAAAATGATGTAAGCATGCAATGAATGAAAGGTAGCCAATTCGGTCGAACATAAATTTGTTGAAAAAAAAAACAAAAATATATTCTTAACAGCGGTCACCAACGTGAAGGTACGACTACATTGACCGCCATGTTAGTAGGGGTGATGGTTAGTAGGAATGAAATATTTTACATTATATGACAACATATTTAATAACGATAATATACTTAACTTACTTACTAAGATCAATCCATTACTTGGTTTAGTAGTCATCTTTTTATTGATCTGTTAAACATCTTTTATCTATTCTTATTAATGTTAAAACACCGATACTTTGGTATCAATTCATTCGTTACTAAGTTCTATAGTATTCAAAAATGAATTATTAGGGGCAAAATAACTCTAGGTTATCTAATCTTAAAACTAGGGATTTTCCGACTCCTGTTTTGTGACTGGCTATCGAAGACTTAAAACTAAATCGGGGGAAAGAAGACCATTAAGTTATCGATTGTCTTAACTTGAAGGCTATACGAGCAACGACTCCAGAGTTAACTAGAACGGCTCATTATTTTGCCAGTGGTCCATATCAGATATCTTTTTAGTGGACATAACTAAACATCTTTTTAAATTCCCTAATCTTAATAATTATACTTCATTTAGAGATAATATATACAAAACTACGATCTACGAGAATCATCATATGATATAAAAACGATGAGTGCGGGAAAGGTTGAGGAATGTAGTAAAAAGGGTCTGTTCCAGATATCATTACGTTAGCTGTAATAAATAAAGTTTTAAAAAATTACAATATTCAATCATCTAAATAATCTTAGTGGCGTAAAAACGATTAGTGATAGGGTGATAAGAGGATTATATTATTAAAAAAATGTCTAATTCTGATGTACTTATCAATATTGCAGTTGTAATAAATAAAGTTTAAGAAATGACTATATTCAGTCATCATCCGTCTTAAAGTCAATCAAAGCATCAATGATAAATGTTAAAATAAGTTTATTAAAATTTTTGTCTTAAATCTAATCAACATCCGTCTCAAGAGTATCAATTAAATAGTGCCCAAAGGGAAGCGTATCATAAGAACCCTGAATGTGTTGTCTTTTATCATCATTGGAGCTGAGCGCAATCTTGCTTTGAGTTATAGAATAAACTTGGTGTTTATCAGAGCGTATAAGATTTTGCGAGGCGATCTTCGTTGTAAAGGAATCTAAACATTCTACGTAGTCCTCAAAAGTAATTTTAGTATTTACTACAGATTTCTTTACCCCCTTCGCCTTCTTTGTCACACCACAATTTCGTATATTATCAATTTCATCATCCTCATACTCTTGTTCTTTCAACTTCCCCCTCAACTTTATAATGTCATCATCTGGGGTAGCTGCTTTTGTCGTGTATAATTTCGATCGGAGCCCTATGTAGTCGGTCATAATGCAGCCATTATTCTCATCTTTCATTATGCCCAATACCTTCTTATTAACCAGAGGTATGTTGTAAATGTTATCTTTAGGATAGTCTGAGGTATCAAAATATTTATAGCAATCATGTATCATTGCTTCATACGGGTCTTTTTCCCGTATCTCCACGATCACACTATCGGTATCGGTATAGCAGGTCGAAAAGTTTTCTCCGAACCTGCTAGCTAAGTAGCCATATTGGAAATCATATATCGTCGTTTTCGCCAAGTCTAAAATACTCATTCCAACATAAATCGGTTTAACTAACCATATTTCCGCTCTATGCATCTCAACAGCAATCAAATTTTCATTAAAGATAGTGGCGTTTTTAAACAGGGGGCTACTTATTCTAGCTTCAGCTCCATAAAGACCCTCCCAGTCTGTCAGTAATTTAATATCAACGCGCCTGCGCACACATTCCAAGGTCTTACCGAACACTGCATTGTTCATAAGCTTAAACAGATTCTTTTCAAACTCATTTTTTGCTGCCTTCCGGAGATTTGTATTCAAGTCGATGTAAGACTTTAACCAAGGAGACTGCTTAAATTTCAGAACTCGATGAATCCTTTTTAGTATTAATCCATAAGCTAACGCTTGCTTCAAGGCTCTGTAATGAATTACATATCTTTCTTTATCATGAAGGGTAGCCATTAATTTGGTCAGCTCTCGCGGACGTTTAGGAGGTTTCATAATTTTCGGGTTCAAGGATTGGGGACAGAATGGGATGTCTTTATGACGATCATGGAGATGTTGAGGGTACTCCAGATCGACCTCGACAATGCACCCTTCAGAAGAATCGTCCGGAATACTAAGAACGTCGATGTTAGTATCAGTCCACTCGAAACCTCCAAATGGAAGATATTGCGACATTGCCCACCCATATTGATTAGTGACATCGAAATACATCAGATAGGAGTCGGGCTTAGATGGGTCGTAAGATACCATGTACTTGTTATTAGCATGAACACGACGTTTCGAGCAAACTTGACTCAAACCACCACGAATGCCACGCTCCACAAACAAATGCATATCTGGATCAGTTAAAAGTTCAAGTTTCTGTTTTGTATACTTAAGCATTGCATCCCACGTGAATCCAGGTAGAGTAAAGTAATGAGCGGGGTCAAGATTATATGTTTCGAGACAACTGGAGCGGAACCGCTCAAAAACATCGGCAAGAAGAAGAATATCTGTTTTCATGTAGAGATCGACGTAATCTCCGAGAGAAGAACAAGAGAATGAGGACCAGACTTGGAGGGCGCGATGATAATGGCGGCGAGGACAAGGTTTATCCTCAAGTTTATTATAAAAAGACTCGATAGACGGCAGACATGTTTCAATAAAGCGATCAAAAGAATCAATATAATCATAAGGCATGATACCTTTCGCAGTAAGAAGAATGAACTGCTCCTCGGGAAGGAAAACATATTGAGAGCGGAGATTAGGATATTCGGTCAAATAAGAAGAGAGCTTATCGAGAGAAGACGCCATAAATCGAAAACTATCAATGAAACGAAATTTAATTCGAGCATCATTAATGTGTTTAGTGAAAGATATATATTTTTCCTTTGTAATAGGAAGAAGATCTACGGGACCTTTGATGTGAGTAGCAATATCGGTAACAATGAAGTGGGCATCATATCCGCTGAGGTTATGAAATATCACAGGGATAGTGTGAGCATCTTTGTAATTAATGTTACACCCTTCATGAGCTGCAAATCTATAATTATTTTCTGGGATCAGGTGATTATGATCTCGAATTTTCTTATCGCTGGGGGAGAAGCGCTGCTCGCAAATATGACAATGAGTGGCTGCTTGAAAATCCCTCTCTTGCTGAAATGTCATGTTAATATCAAATGGACACATAAACACCGTAGAAACATCCTCAGCAAGCTGATTTAGTTCATCTGCAAACCATTTCATGCAATCTTTTCCACGATATGATTTGTAAAATGACAGAGAATCATCATAGGAACATTTAAAGTAATACCCAACGGCAGCAGGTATGTTTTTGATAGGTAGTCTTTTCCGCACTATGTTCCAGAACGCTTTCAAGATCTGCATATACGGCGAAGGGGGCTTTTAGTTTATTCCTGAAATTCTTAAATTTTAACATTTTATGGCTTTCTTCAGGCATTTTAATGGCTGTTTCATTTATTCTTTCACAATCGTTGATGTGAGCTTCTAGCTGTGTAGATGATGAAAATGGTTGTAAACATCGATCACAGATAAGATCCAATCGCCCTTTACAGCAAGCCTTATGAATATTTAACTCTTCTTGCGATCGAAAGTAATGGAGGCAGCCATCACAGAAATATTTTGTTCTCTTTTCTTTGCTAAGCTGCTTGGAAAGGAGGCGAGATAGATTTTTTATCCAAACGTAATGATATCTAACGGGACCTTGCTCGTCATAATTATTTTCTATCAAAAGCAGATTCACATGTTTATCCTTCTTGTTCTTTGTTAGGAAGGTTGGGAGGGTCGTATAGTTCTTTTTCTCCTTTTTCAAAATGTATACATTGATCGATATATTATTCTGCTTTTCAAAATTCGGAATCTGTTTGATGGTCATTGGCCACTGAATACCTTTAAGTTTCAGCACTTGGGAGTAGTGTGGGTAACAGGACATTAAAGCTGAGTTATTCCGACAAGGATATAACGCCGATATGACAGCCCATGCAAAGCATGCCTCGTCATCGTTTTTAACATTAATGCATGCCTGTTTTCTTTTTATCTGAGGGGGAAGTTCAATGTATGAGGAGCCAAGCTGTGGTGTAAATTTGTTTATATTAACCCCCAGGTTAACAACAGCTTTTAGTGCCCAGCCACTATCTCTCTTGGAATTCTTCCAAGTCTCTGTTGATGGGTTCCACTACTTTTTTCTCGAACCATTCATCAAGATTGGTGTCTCTATAAATGGCAGAGTTTGAAGTAGTGAAGTACTTGGTTTCATTTATCAAATGAAATCGAAGTTCGAAATGACTCCAGTCTGAATTCTTGAATTAAATGTAGATAAAGAGTCATCCCATTGTACCCTTCGCTTTGCAGTCTCCGGTCGAGTTTTTAGTCCCGCCCCCTTCTTCTGTTCGGCTTTTAGTTGGTTTCTTAATGTTTTCATCTGCCGCATCTGGGCTTCGAGGTGCTGCTTTTTGCCAATCGTCTTTGCAAACCTCATTCTATCATGAATCATTTTAATCGCTTTTTTACACTCTACCATCCCTTTTCTTAACTTTTTATCATTATAATTGTCAGATATTAACCCCAAGATAGATGAAATATATAGAATAAGTTTAGCCAACATGTTAAATTAAAACTTAAAAATTTAATATTAAATTATCAATAAAATTTTCAAAATTGCCAATTTAAAGCAAAAATTATGAAAAAGTCAAATATTATCAAAAAAATTCAAAAATTAAAAAAAAAAACCAAAATTTTCAAAATTTACCACTCACCAGAGCACACGTAAATGATTTACCAAAGCACTGAAGGAAGATCTGAAACAGAATGAGAAAATACAAGCTGCGTTAAGTATTTATTAAACTTTGGTCGGACGGAAAACTGAATGGTGATACGTTATGCTCAAAAGGCTCCTGAAATGAGTTGATTTGTGCTTGTTTTCTCATAAGAATCAAGGTAAAAGTGCTGTATTTAACATATTTATTGAATTCATTAATTACTTCATCCAGTTCAGTGCTGATAGTTATAATTTTATTGCATGTGTTCATGGACTTGATATCTGATAGCTTACTGCCAGGTTTTAGATAAATACCAAATATTTCAAAATTTACCTTTATGCTACTATGCTGATGTAGATATTCACTCAAAATGTTCAAAACTTTGGGTTTAACATCGTATAAAATCCATAAAAATCCAGTTTTTATCACTACTAAAACGATAAGATGCGATTCTGTTTTTAAACGCATGCCTCAATTTTAAAACACATCCATATATCACTTCCAATTTAAGTGGTCTTAATCTTTTTTCGGGAATATAATAATCACCATTAGACTTATTATCACTATTTACATTTCCGTATTTACATGTTTTCCTACGTCGCGACAGGTTATCCAAGCGCGAAAATGATTTTACACTTACTACACGTATTTATAATTCCCGATAAACTAATGAGGAGCTCCACAAATTTGCCTTAAATAGGATAAAGATACGAGAATATTAACCCCACCATGTCATTTTTAGACGATGTTGATCGATTGCTATTTTTAGACCGGACACCAGGTAGTCTAGTCAGCATCCTGTATGATATGTATTTTCTTCGTGCGAAACGAGGAACATCTGGCAATTGTGATAAATTAAGAAAGACGATATTGTGGGAACTCATTTCTTGGTTTTTCTCATGCAAAGTTGTCGTAAAGCGGACATTAAGACATAATTAAAAAAGATACCACACACTGTGAGAAACACAGTTGGTATTTTTTTGCGAAGAATATAACTATGCAGAAACAGTCGTGTGAAATGAGGACATCTGCTTGTCATCTGCCGATCACAACGCCGAGGTTTATAATATCTAAAAATAACTTAAGCATCTGGCAGTCTACTCAACATCCGGGCATCCAGATGAGGGAGCAACGACCAACAGTCGTAGTGAACATTCGGTCTAAAAATAGCATTAAATCATTAACATATTTAAAGCATAGGCCTCTTCTTTCCATCTCTCGCAAAGTATAATATACAGGGTATAGTCAGAAAGTCAAACCAATTGTTCTTTCCGTGTGTCGAAAAGTGTAATATACAGTGGGTAGTCAGAAAGTCAAACCAATTCTTCTTTACATGGGTCGAAAAGTGTAATATACAGTGGGTAGTCAGAAAGTCAAACCAATTCTTCTTTCCGTCTGTCGAAAAGTATAATATACAGAGGGTAGTCAGAAAGTCAAACCAATTCTTCTTTCCGTCTGTCGCAAAGTATAATATACAGGGTGTAGACAGAAAGTCAAACCAAGAACCAGGAAATACATTACAAATATAAGAGCACACGAGTTATGAAACAACCATCTTACAAGCAAAAATGACACAACATATAATGAAATCAGTAAAATAGCGAAAAGGCAAGACATCATAATCAGGTTAAAACCTCCATATATTTGTGAATGGAAGAAACAACACAAGATATAAAATTAAATTGTTGGAAAACCCATACAAAAGTAATATGTCTACGTGTGTACAATATTTTTATAAACCTTGTTTATGTAATCTAATCATGAATTAAAATTTCTAGTGTAAATCTTAAGATCCAGTTGGAGATATGATTTCAGTGTTCCTATTTATTTTTTCAAAAATTTTAAGATACCGTTTATCTGGCTATATGTATACCTACAGTTGCAGCATCAATAATATTACTTATTTTGTAATTACCCTCCATCCAGATAATTATTGATAAATAAAATATGTATAATGAGCAGCAGAGTTCCAAGTACTTTTCACATTTTCCGGGAATTTTTTGTATTTTCCAGATATTTTTATGATCTCTCTTATTATCCGTCTATTTTTTTTATAATTTTGCAAGTATTTTTGGCAATTTTCGTAATTTTTCGGGTATTTTTCATATTTTCCGAGGTATTTTTTAACATTTTGTCATCCACTTTAAAAAAACGACAACAACGAAAATCTTCTATGTTAACCATTTTCAGTTGTACTGTTACAAGTACACCACATTATTCTTAAAGATTTTGCAAGGTCGGCTGAATGTCTCCGGACCTGCGTATAATTTGTCTCCTTTTCATTTGTCTATTTGGCGAAAAAATCTAATTGTCACAATTTTATAGAAAAACTTTACCGTTTTACCGTTTTATTCACTGTTTTCATTTGTTGAGTAACATATTTAAATTATTTTGATTTTAAGTAGTTTCATAGTCTTCTCTAATTATCATTCTTTATAGCTTATTTATCCTCCGCAAGACTTCCGCATTTGTTATATAGCTCATATAGTATATCGTCGTCATCAGACCCAAACTTCGTATGTAAACTTTTTGACGAAATCTACTTTTGTGTTATGGCCAATATGGCCATTCATCTAGTCGACTTTTATCGTAAGACCTCGTAATAAAATTATCGGTAGGTATGAGGTTTGGATTGTCATTAAATTTCTTTCGATCTGTACAATGTCAGGTTATTCGTTTTTTATACAAACTTTCTACTATATAACTAATAATTCTAGTAACTATATAACTAGTAAATTGAAAATATTAAACATGCATACTTAAATAAAATGAGTAGTGTGTATTTGTACTACCAAAATGTGGTGGAACATCTGGCAGTGAACACCTGCATCCGGTCTAAAAATAACTCAAGGTCAATGACCTGAATAGGGTGGGGGAATATATGATATTGTACTAGCAAAATGAGCAGATCAACGACCTGGCCATCTGGCAGTCTCGACATCCGGTTTGCTAGTACAAATACACACTACTCATTTTATTTAAGTATGTATGTTTAATATTTTCAATTTACTAGTTATATAGTTACTAGAATTATTAGTTATATAGTAGAAACTTTGTATAAAAAATGAATAACCTGACATTGTACAGATCGAAAGAAATTTAATGACAATCCAAACCTCATATCTACCGATAATTTTATTACGAGGTCTTACGATAAAAGTCGACTAGATGAATGGCCATAACACAAAAGTAGATTTCGTCAAAAAGTTTACATACGAAGTTTGGGTCTGATGACGACGATATACTACATGAGCCATATAACAAATGCGGAAGTCTTGCGGAGGATAAATAAGCTATAAAGAATGATAATTAGAGAAGACTATGAAACTACTTAAAATCAAAATAATTTAAATATGTTACTCAACAAATGAAAACAGTGAATAAAACGGTAAAACGGTAAAGTTTTCCTATAAAATTGTGACAATTAGATTTTTTCGCCAAATAGACAAATGAAAAGGAGACAAATTATACGCAGGTCCGGAGACATTCAGCCGACCTTGCAAAATCTTTAAGAATAATGTGGTGTACTTGTAACAGTACAACTGAAAATGGTTAACATAGAGGATTTTCGTTGTTGTCGTTTTTTTAAAGTGGATGACAAAATGTTAAAAAATACCTCGGAAAATATGAAAAATACCCGAAAAATTACGAAAATTGCTAAAAATACTTGCAAAATTATAAAAAAAAATAGACGGATAATAAGAGAGATCATAAAAATATCTGGAAAATACAAAAAATGCCCGAAAATATGAAAAGTACTTGGAACTCTGCTGCTCATCATACATATTTTATTTATCAATAATTATCTGGATGGAGGGTAATTACAAAATAAGTAATATTATTGATGCTGCAACTGTAGGTATACATATAGCCAAATAAACGGTATCTTAAAATTTTTGAAAAAATAAATAGGAACACTGAAATCATATCTCCAACTGGATCTTAAGATTTACACTAGAAATTTTAATTCATGATTAGATTAAATAAACAAGGTTTATAAAAATATTGTACACACGTAGACATATTACTTTTGTATGGGTTTTCCAACACTTTAATTTTATATCTTGTGTTGTTTCTTCCATTCACAAATATATGGAGGTTTTAACCTGATTATGATGTCTTGCCTTTTCGCTATTTTACTGATTTCATTATATGTTGTGTCATTTTTGCTTGTAAGATGGTTGTTTCATAACTCGTGTGTTCTTATATTTGTAATTTATTTCCTGGTTCTTGGTTTGACTTTCTGTCTACACCCTGTATATTATACTTTTCGACAGACGGAAAGAAGAATTGGTTTGACTTTCTGACTGCCCACTGTATATTACACTTTTCGACCCATGTAAAGAAGAATTGGTTTGACTTTCTGACTACCCACTGTATATTACACTTTTCGACACACGGAAAGAACAATTGGTTTGACTTTCTGACTATACCCTGTACATTATACTTTGCGAGAGATGGAAAGAAGAGGCCTATGCTTTAAATATGTTAATGATTTAATGCTATTTTTAGACCGAATGTTCACTACCACTGTTGGTCGTTGCTCCCTCATCTGGCATGCCCGGTTGTTGAGTAGACTGCCAGATGCTTAAGTTATTTTTAGATATTATAAACCTCGGCGTTGTGATCGGCAGATGACAAGCAGATGTCCTTATTTCACACGACTGTTTCTGCATAGTTATATTCTTCGCAAAAAAATACCAACTGTGTTTCTCACAGTGTGTGGTATCTTTTTTAATTATGTCTTAATGTCCGCTTTACGACAACTTTGCATGAGAAAAACCAAGAAATGAGTTCCCACAATATCGTCTTTCTTAATTTATCACAATTGCCAGATGTTCCTCGTTTCGCACGAAGAAAATACATATCAAACAGGATGCTGACTAGACTACCTGGTGTCCGGTCTAAAAATAGCAATCGATCAACATCGTCTAAAAATGACATGGTGGGGTTAATATTCTCGTATCTTTATCCTATTTAAGGCAAATTTGTGGAGCTCCTCATTAGTTTATCGGGAATTATAAATACGTGTAGTAAGTGTAAAATCGTTTTCGCGCTTGGATAACCTGTCGCGACGTAGGACAACATGTAAATACGGAAATGTAAATAGTGATAATAAGTCTAATGGTGATTATTATATTCCCGAAAAAAGATTAAGACCACTTAAATTGGAAGTGATATATGGATGTGTTTTAAAATTGACGCATGCGTTTAAAAACAGAATCGCATCTTATCGTTTTAGTAGTGATAAAAACTGGATTTTTATGGATTTTATACGATGTTAAACCCAAAGTTTTGAACATTTTGAGTGAATATCTACATTAGCATAGTAGCAAAAAGGTAAATTTTGAAATATTTGGTATTTATCTAAAACCTGGCAGTAAGCTATCAGATATTAAGTCCATGAACACATGCAATAAAATTATAACTATCAGCACTGAACTGGATGAAGTAATTAATGAATTCAATAAATATGTTAAATACAGCACTTTTACCTTGATTCTTATGAGAAAACAAGCACAAATCAACTCATTTCAGGAGCCTTTTGAGCACAACGTATCACCATTCAGTTTTCCGTCCGACCAAAGTTTAATAAATACTTAACGCAGCTTGTATTTTCTCATTCTGTTTCAGATCTTCCTTCAGTGCTTTGGTAAATCATTTACGTGTGCTCTGGTGAGTGGTAAATTTTGAAAATTTTGGTTCTTTTTTTAATTTTTGAATTTTTTTGATAATATTTGACTTTTTCATAATTTTTGCTTTAAATTGGCAATTTTGAAAATTTTATTGATAATTTAATATTAAATTTCTTAGTTTTAATTTAACATGTTGGCTAAACTTATTCTATATATTTCATCTATCTTGGGGTTAATATCTGACAATTATAATGATAAAAAGTTAAGAAAAGGGATGGTAGAGTGTAAAAAAGCGATTAAAATGATTCGTGATAGAATGGGGTTTGCAAAGACAATTGGCAAAAAGCAGCACCTCGAAGCCCAGATGCGGCAGGTGAAAACATTAAGAAACCAACTAAAAGCCGAACAGAAGAAGGGGGCGGGACTAAAAACTCGACCGGAGACTGCAAAGCGAAGGGTACAATGGGATGACTCTTTATCTACATTTAATTCAAGAATTCAGACTGGAGTCATTTCGAACCTTAAACACAAGCACCCGGGCAGTTTCCTGGTTGATTGTAAAGCTCTGTTCAAGCGACGAATCCAAAATGCCTTAAAAAATAACGCTGCAGTGAAAGTTAACATAGCATTTGGAGGAGAGTTCGAGATTGCTCACGGCGATAAGATGATAAATGAAACCAAGTACTTCACTACTTCAAACTCTGCCATTTATAGAGACACCAATCTTGATGAATGGTTCGAGAAAAAAGTAGTGGAACCCATCAACAGAGACTTTGAAGAATTCCAAGAGAGATAGTGGCTGTGCACTAAAAGCTGTTGTTAACCTGGGGGTTAATATAAACAAATTTACACCACAGCTTGGCTCCTCATACATTGAACTTCCCCCTCAGATAAAAAGAAAACAGGCATGCATTAATGTTAAAAACGATGACGAGGCATGCTTTGCATGGGCTGTCATATCGGCGTTATATCCTTGTCGGAATAACTCAGCTTTAATGTCCTGTTACCCACACTACTCCCAAGTGCTGAAACTTAAAGGTATTCAGTGGCCAATGACCATCAAACAGATTCCGAATTTTGAAAAGCAGAATAATATATCGATCAATGTATACATTTTGAAAAAGGAGAAAAAGAACTATACGACCCTCCCAACCTTCCTAACAAAGAACAAGAAGGATAAACATGTGAATCTGCTTTTGATAGAAAATAATTATGACGAGCAAGGTCCCGTTAGATATCATTACGTTTGGATAAAAAATCTATCTCGCCTCCTTTCCAAGCAGCTTAGTAAAGAAAAGAGAACAAAATATTTCTGCGATGGCTGCCTCCATTACTTTCGATCGCAAGAAAAGTTAAATATTCATAAGGCTGCTGTAAAGGGCGATTGGATCTTATCTGTGATCGATGTTTACAACCATTTTCATCATCTACACAGCTAGAAGCTCACATCAACGATTGTGAAAGAATAAATGAAACAGCCATTAAAATGCCTGAAGAAAGCCATAAAATGTTAAAATTTAAGAATTTCAGGAATAAACTAAAAGCCCCCTTCGCCGTATATGCAGATCTTGAAAGCGTTCTGGAACATAGTGCGGAAAAGACTACCTATCAAAAACATACCTGCTGCCGTTGGGTATTACTTTAAATGTTCCTATGATGATTCTCTGTCATTTTACAAATCATATCGTGGAAAAGGTTGCATGAAATGGTTCGCAGATGAGCTAAATCAGCTTGCTGAGGATGTTTCTACGGTGTTTATGTGTCCATTTGATATTGACATGACATTTCAGCAAGAGAGGGATTTTCAAGCAGCCACTCATTGCCATATTTGCGAGCAGCGCTTCTCCCCCAGCGATAAGAAAATTCGAGATCATAATCACCTGATCCCAGAAAATAATTATAGATTTGCAGCTCATGAAGGGTGTAACATTAATTACAAAGATGCTCACACTATCCCTGTGATATTTCATAACCTCAGCGGATATGATGCCCACTTCATTGTTACCGATATTGCTACTCACATCAAAGGTCCCGTAGATCTTCTTCCTATTACAAAGGAAAAATATATATCTTTCACTAAACACATTAATGATGCTCGAATTAAATTTCGTTTCATTGATAGTTTTCGATTTATGGCGTCTTCTCTCGATAAGCTTTCTTCTTATTTGACCGAATATCCTAATCTCCGCTCTCAATATGTTTTCCTTCCCGAGGAGCAGTTCATTCTTCTTACTGCGAAAGGTATCATGCCTTATGATTATATTGATTCTTTTGATCGCTTTATTGAAACATGTCTGCCGTCTATCGAGTCTTTTTATAATAAACTTGAGGATAAACCTCGCCGCCATTATCATCGCGCCCTCCAAGTCTGGTCCTCATTCTCTTGTTCTTCTCTCGGAGATTACGTCGATCTCTACATGAAAACAGATATTCTTCTTCTTGCCGATGTTTTTGAGCGGTTCCGCTCCAGTTGTCCCGAAACATATAATCTTGAACCCGCTCATTACTTTACTCTACCTGGATTCACGTGGGATGCAATCAGTGGCGACGCGTGACTTTTTCTAAAGTGTTACCAAAACCAGATATTGAATATATACCAGATATATTATATATTATCTATATATTATTGTGTTTTCAATTTTATCAATCAAAGGCAAAATAAAAATTAAATTAAATTTTTTTTAAATAACGCGGGCACATAAATTTGATACACCCTGTATATTGATCTGTAAATATTTATTAGAATTTAGTTTGGATGTAAGTGGATTTCTTTTTTAATGAGTTTTCCGATGAACCATTAAAGACTTTTGTGAATAATTAAAGTGAAAAGGACGATGTATTTAGGTTTAAAATGGAAAAAGATTGTTTACTACGGAAACTATAGAATCCACAGCTAGATGTAATTATCATTTTCGAGAAAGGATGGTCGGAATAATTTTGAAAATGACTGTTTTGTTTGTCGAATGGAAAAGTCGATGTTTCGGATTCTTGGCAATGTGGAAGGGGAAAAGTAGTTGAAATGATTGAGAGAGTTTGAAAAAGAAGTCATTATGTTTTTGGCATCGCTGAGAAGCAGTTCGACGTTTTCGTGAATAGATAGTTAGCAAGTACCAGTTGTTTTTTTTGATAGTGGAGAATAGTGTTGAAAAGTGGAACGAGAGACAGATCAAATTGAGACGAAATACCTCTTTGATTCTGTATTATTGTGAGAAGGAGAGCAGAGAATTTTTGGAGTTTTGTTTGAATCGAGTACGTGTCAAAAGAGGCCCGGCTTGTTGGAGAATTGGTGCTGGTATGCTGATAGTTTTGAAGCTGGAGAACGGAGAGGGCTTGGATGAGTAGCCTTTTAACATAGTCAACGAGGGAGAGCTGTTTTGGGTCACGAGAAGATAGAGTGAGTGAAGCAAAAGGTCAGTCAACTTATGTGAAAGATATTTTTATGTTATTTAATTAAATAATTAATCAAATAAATAATAATTAATATAAAATTAATAAGAAGCAGATCATAACAATATATAATGTATTTTATAAATATTTTTATATATACAGTGTTCCCATACATCAAAGTTTGTTCGACTAGACACCGTGAATTTTCAGCTTGCTATTAATCAACTTTTTTTTGGTACGCGCGATCCAGGTCTATTATATAAATAGATGAAATAAAATTAAAAAATTAAAAATTTAGGAAATTATATAAAGTATCTACAAACTAAAAACATATTTGTTGTTTTTAGGTAAAATATGTATTATATCACCTTTATACTTTATTCAAAAATCCAAATTGTATAATTAGTATACTAATCAGTACATTCATTTGTCATTTTTAGCCTAAAATATTAAATAATTTTTATTTTATTGATTATACACTACAATGTACTGTATAATCAATATTATTATATGTCATATTATAATAATGTTGTTGTTAATTAATATATTTCGACAAGTAATTAAAATCTATTAATATGATTTATATAGGATAAAAAGGTATAGATATATTATCTGTATAATAAGCAAGTACAGTTACAAGTTATAAACTAATAATTAATAATGCATATTATGCAATAATCGAATCCAAAGGGCCGGTACGGTTAACTAACCGGAGTTTAATCGAGAAAATACCGGCCCTAAGAATAACAGACTTCATAAATGGAATTATAATTAATACCTATAATTATAATAATAATTAAAATTGCATTTATTAAGTCTGATATTCTTAGGGTCGGTATTTTCTGTTCCGATAGACACCGGCCCTACCTAGCGTCACCAAATTAAAATTTGGTAACACCAATACGCGGTTTCAGAGCCATCGTCCCCGCAAAATTTTCAGAGACGATCCAGTCAAAGATCCTACTATCGTTGCCACTCACAGAAGTGGTAAACGGCGCGGCGCACGGTAAGGGCACAGTATAATAAATGTGGAACCTCTTTGTACTGTGGTAAGGGCGTATTATAATAACGTGCAACCGATTTTACATAAACTCGCTGATATTTTCGTGCGTCTAGTTGGCTATTTTACTGAATTAGGTAGATACTCCTACTATTAACAAATATTTCTATTTTTAAAAAATATAAATGGAATTACATATTTCATAGTAGTCATAAAATATTTATTTACAAATTTTAACTGTTACCAATGGTAAAAATGGTTACATGGACGCTTCGCCAGTGGATGCAATGCTTAAGTATACAAAACAGAAACTTGAACTTTTAACTGCTCCAGATATGCATTTGTTTGTGGAGCGTGGCATTCGTGGTGGTTTGAGTCAAGTTTGCTCGAAACGTCGTGTTCATGCTAATAACAAGTACATGGTATCTTACGACCCATCTAAGCCCGACTCCTATCTGATGTATTTCAATGTCAATAATCAATATGGGTGGGCAATGTCGCAATATCTTCCATTTGGAGGTTTCGAGTGGACTGATACTAACATCGACGTTCTTAGTATTCCGGACGATTCTTCTGAAGGGTGCATTCTCGAGGTCGATCTGGAGTACCCTCAACATCTCCATGATCGTCATAAAGACATCCCATTCTGTCCCCAATCCTTGAACCCGAAAACTATGAAACCTCCTAAACGTCCGCGAGAGCTGACCAAATTAATGGCTACCCTTCATGATAAAGAACGATATGTAATTCATTACAGAGCCTTGAAGCAAGCGTTAGCTCATGGATTAATACTAAAAAAGATTCATCGAGTTCTGAAATTTAAGCAGTCTCCTTGGTTAAAGTCATACATCGACTTGAATACAAATCGCGGAAGGCAGCAAAAAATGAGTTTGAAAAGAATCTGTTTAAGCTTATGAACAATGCAGTGTTCGGTAAGACCTTGGAATGTGTGCGCAGGCGCGTTTATATTAAATTACTGACAGACTGGGAGGGTCTTTATGGAGCTGAAGCTAGAATAAGTAGCCCCCTGTTTAAAAACGCCACTATCTTTAATGAAAATTTGATTGCTGTTGAGATGCATAGAGCGGAAATATGGTTAGTTAAACCGATTTATGTTGGAATGAGTATTTTAGACTTGGCGAAAACGACGATATATGATTTCCAATATGGCTACTTAGCTAGCAGGTTCGGAGAAAACTTTTCGACCTGCTATACCGATACCGATAGTGTGATCGTGGAGATACGGGAAAAAGACCCATATGAAGCAATGATACATGATTACTATAAATATTTTGATACCTCAGACTATCCTAAAGATAACATTTACAACATACCTCTGGTTAATAAGAAGGTATTGGGCATAATGAAAGATGAGAATAATGGCTGCATTATGACCGACTACATAGGGCTCCGATCGAAATTATACACGACAAAAGCAGCTACCCCAGATGATGACATTATAAAGTTGAGGGGGAAGTTGAAAGAACAAGAGTATGAGGATGATGAAATTGATAATATTATACGAAATTGTGGTGTGACAAAGAAGGCGAAGGGGGTAAAGAAATCTGTAGTAAATACTAAAATTACTTTTGAGGACTACTAGGTCTGGATCCCGCGTATGAAAAAAAAGTTGATTAATAGCAAGCTGAAAATTTGTTAATAGCTTAAGGGTGTCTAGTCGGACAAACTTTGATATATGGGAACACTGGAACAGGGGCAGTTTTAATTGTGGAACAGGTTAAAAATTTGGAACGGCCAGACCACAAAAACGGCACATGTATTTTGTCCGACAGAACAGACTTAAACTCTCCGAACAGAGACTAAACTCTCATGCAAAAATCAGATTGCTATTTATCGCCAAATAGGCGTTTTAATGAGTGGAACATGTAGGATATGTCAAATGACAGGAATTATGACAGGTGATAAATAGCAGTCTGATTTTTGCATCAGAGTTTAATCTCTGTTCAGAGAGTTTAAGTCTATTCTGTCGGACAAAATAAATGTGCCGTTTTGGTGGTCTGACCGTTCCAAATTTTTAACCTGTTCCACAATTAAAACTGCCCCTGTTACAGTGTTCCCATATACCAAAGTTTATCCGACTAGACACTCTTAAGCTATTAACAAATTTTCAGCTTGCTATTAATCAACTTTTTTTTCATACGCGGGATCCAGACCTATACGTAGAATGTTTAGATTCCTTTACAACGAAGATCGCCTCGCAAAATCTTATACGCTCTGATAAACACCAAGTTTATTCTATAACTCAAAGCAAGATTGCGCTCAGCTCCAATGATGATAAAAGACAACACATTCAGGGTTCTTATGATACGCTTCCCTTTGGGCACTATTTAATTGATACTCTTGAGATGGATGTTGATTAGATTTAAGACAAAAATTTTAATAAACTTATTTTAACATTTATCATTGATGCTTTGATTGACTTTAAGACGGATGATGATTGAATATAGTCATTTCTTAAACTTTATTTATTACAACTGCAATATTGATAAGTACATCAGAATTGACATTTTTTTAATAATATAATCCTCTTATCACCCTATCACTAATCGTTTTTACGCCACTAAGATTATTTAGATGATTGAATATTGTAATTTTTTAAAACTTTATTTATTACAGCTAACATAATGATATCTGGAACAGACCCTTTTTACTACATTCCTCAACCTTTCCCGCACTCATCGTTTTTATATCATATGATGATTCTCGTAGATCGTAGTTTTGTATATATTATCTCTAAATGAAGTATAATTATTAAGATTAGGGAATTTGAAAAGATGTTTAGTTATGTCCACTAAAAAGATATCTGATATGGACCACTGGCAAAATAATGAGCCGTTCTAGTTAACTCTGGAGTCGTTGCTCGTATAGCCTTCAAGTTAAGACAATCGATAACTTAATGGTCTTCTTTCCCCCGATTTAGTTTTAAGTCTTCGATAGCCTGTCACAAAACAGGAGTCGGAAAATCCCTAGTTTTAAGATTAGATAACCTAGAGTTATTTTATGTCTATTAAGCTAGAAAGACCATTTCATAAGGGAGCCATGAGACACACCCCATATTTTTTTGCTATTTTATTGCTAATTTATTACGCAAATTAAAAATTTATTGCTTCATCCCCTTCAGAGAAACAGGTGGCCATTCCAGCTTAATATTAAGCTAGAAAGGCCAACATTCATATATCCGGAACGAAAGTAGATAGAGAGTTGCTTCCGGTGGTCTATTTTATTGCTAATTAATTGCTAATTTATTACGCAAAACAAAAATTTATTGCTTCATCCCCTTCAGAGAAACTGGTGGCCATTCCAGCTTAATATTAAGCTAGAAAGGCCAACATTGATATATCCGGAACGAAAGTAGATAGAGAGTTGCTTCCGGCGGCCTATTTTATTGCTAATTAATTGCTAATTTATTACGCAAAACAAAAATTTATTGCTTCATCCCCTTCAGAGAAACAGGTGGCCATTCCAGCTTAATATTAAGCTAGAAAGGCCAACATTCATATATCCGGAACGAAAGTAGATAGAGAGTTGCTTCCGGTGGTCTATTTTATTGCTAATTAATTGCTAATTTATTACGTAAAACAAAAATTTATTGCTTCATCCCCTTCAGAGAAACTGGTGGCCATTCCAGCTTAATATTAAGCTAGAAAGGCCAACATTCATATATCCGGAACGAAAGTAGATAGAGAGTTGCTTCCGGCGGCCTATTTTATTGCTAATTAATTGCTAATTTATTACGCAAAACAAAAATTTATTACCTCATCCCCTTCAGAGGTGGCCATTCCAGCTTAATATTAAGCTAGAAAGGCCAACATTCATATATCCGGAACGAAAGTAGATAGAGTGTTGCTTCGGGTGGCCTATTTCATTGCTAATTAATTGCTAATTTATTACGCAAAACAAAAATTTATTGCTTCATCCCCTTCAGAGAAACAGGTGGCCATTCCAGCTTAATATTAAGCTAGAAAGGCCAACATTCATATATTCGGAACGAAAGTAGAGAGAGAGTTGCTTCCGGTGGCCTATTTTATTACTAATTAATTGCTAATTTATTACGCAAAACAAAAATTTATTGCTTCATCCCCTTCAGAGAAACAGGTGGCCATTTCAGCTTAATATTAAGCTAGAATAGCCAACATTCATATTTCCGGAACTAAAGTAGATATAGGGTAGCTTCCGGCGGCACATTTTATTGCTAATTAATTGATGAAAGATTGAGTTTACAAGAATTTACAAACTCACCCCCTTCAACCCCTACCGTTATCATCATTCCCCGGAATCCACAAAAAGTGAAAATAACCAGTTTAAAGAGCTAAAACCAAGTACGTATTTTTTGCTCATTAATTACTACATGTCTAAGCCAAAAATGAATGTTTTGCTTCCTCCCCTAACGAGCCACAATGGCTGCAGCGGTTTAACACTTAAGGCTGCAATACTCAACACTCCTATTTCAGGAAAGAAAGCAGATAGAGGGTCGCTTCTGGCGGCATATTTAATTTTTAATTAATTGCTGAAAGATGGGTTATACCAGTATTTACAAACTCACCCCCTCCAACCCCTACCGTTATCATCGTTCCACGGATTTCACAAAGCGTGAAAATAATCAGTTTAAAAACTTAAAACCAAGTGGGTATTTTTTTCTAATTAACGGCTGCAGGTCTACGCCAAAAACCAATTTTTTGCTTCATCCCCTAACGAGAAACAATGGCTACTGCGGTTTAATTCTTAAGCTACAATACCCAACACTCCTATTTCAAGAACGAAAGCAGATATAGCGACCCTCTCTCTGCTTTCGTTACTGAAATAGGAGAATTGAGTGTTGTAGCTTAAGTATTCAACCGCAGTAGCCATTTTTACTGGTTAGGGGATGAAGCGATAAAATCAAATTTGGCGTAGACCTGCAGCAGTTGCTTAGGAAAAAAATACCCACTTGGTCTTAGATTTTGAAACTGGTAATTTTCACTTTCTGTGAAATCCGTTGAGCGATGATAATGGTAAGGGTTGGAGGGGATGAGTTTATAAATTCTGGTATACCCAATCTTTCAGCAATTAATTAGCAATAAAATATACCGCCGAAAGCTACTCTCTATCTACTTTCTTTCCAGAAATATGAATGTTGGCTCTTCTAGCTTAATATTAAGCTAGAATAGCCACCTGTTTCTCTGAAGGGGTTGAAGCTATAAATTTGTAATTTGCGTAATAAATAAGCAATTAATTAATAATAAAATAGGCCGCCAGAAGCGACGCTCTATCTGTTTTCGTTACTGAAACAGGAGAATTGAGTGTTGTAGTATTCAACCGCATTAGACATTGTTGCTCGTTAGGGGATGAAGCAATAAAATCGTTTTTGGTGTAGACCTGCAGCAGTTGCTTAGGAAAAAAATACCCGCTTGGTCATAGGTTTTTGAACTAGTAATTTTGACTTTCTGTGAAATCCGGGGAATGAGAACAACGGTGGGGGTTGGAGGGGGTGTGTTTGCAAATTGTTGTATACCATATCTTTCAAAAATTAATTAGCAATAAAATATGCCGCTGGAAACGACCCTCTATCTGTTTTCGTTCCTGAAATAGGAGTGTTGGGTATTGTAGCATAAGGATCAAACCGCAGTAGCCATTGTTTCTCGTTAGGGGATGAAGCAAAAAATTGGCTTTTGGCGTAGACCTGCAGCTGTTAATTAGAAAAAAATACCCACTTGGTTTTAAGTTTTTAAACTGATTATTTTCACTCTTTGTGAAATCCGTGGAACGATGATAACGGTAGGGGTTGGAGGGGGTGAGTTTGTAAATTCTGGTGTACCCCATCTTTCAGCAATTAATTAAAAATTAAATATGCCGCCAGAAACGACCCTCTATCTGCTTTCTTTCCTGAAATAGGAGTGTTGAGTATTGTAGCCTTAAGTATTAAACCGCAGTAGCCATTGTGGCTCGTTAGGGGAGGAAGCAAAAAATTCATTTTTGGCTTAGACCTGTAGCAATGAATAAGCAAAAAATACGTACTTGGTTTTAGCTCTTTAAACTGGTTCTTTTCACTTTTTGTGGATTCCGGGGAATGATGATATCGGTAGGGGTTGAAGGGGGTGAGTTTGTAAATTCTTGTAAACTCAATCTTTCAGCAATTAATTAGCAATAAAATAGGCCACTGGAAGCAACTCTCTATCTACTTTCGTTCCGGATATATGTATGTTGGCCTTTCTAGCTTAATATTAAGCTGGAATGGTCACCTGTTTCTCTGAAGGGGATGAAGCAATAAATTTTTGTTTTGCGTAATAAATTAGCAATTAATTAGCAATAAAATAGGCCACCGGAAGCAACTCTCTATCTACTTTCGTTCCGGATATATGAATGTTGGCCTTTCTAGCTTAATATTAAGCTGGAATGGCCACCTGTTTCTCTGAAGGGGATGAAGCAATAAATTTTTAATTTGCGTAATAAATTAGCAATAAAATAGCAAAAAAATATGGGGTGTGTTTCATGGCTCCCTTATGAAATGGTCTTTCTAGCTTAATAGACATAGTTATTTTCCCCCTAATAATTCATTTTTGAATACTATAGAACTTAGTAACGAATGAATTGATACCAAAGTATCGGTGTTTTAACATTAATAAGAATAGATAAAAGATGTCCAACAGATCAATAAAAAGATGACTACTACACCAAGTAATGGATTGATCTTAGTAAGTAAGTTAAGTATATTATCGTTATTAAATATGTTGTCATATAATGTAAAATATTTCATTCCTACTAACCATCACCCCTACTAACATGGCGGTCAATGTAGTCGTACCTTCACGTTGGTGACCGCTGTTAAGAATATATTTTTGTTTTTTTTTTTCAACAAATTTATGTTCGACCGAATTGGCTACCTTTCATTCATTGCATGCTTACATCATTTTTTATAAATCGCTTTACACACATTCCATCGCTTAGATACTAACATTATTTTATTAACGTTTACATATTATATTTAACCATTACTTACTGCTTGAGTGTCCTTGCTAACCTTTTTTTAGTCTATGTAGTCTAAATTTGTTTATAGTCATAGGTAAAATACAGTACATGTATTTTTCTATTTCAATATTACAACTTATTTTCACTATATTAAATGCCTTTTCTATGTCAACATATACATCATATCTATATATCAAGCATTTGTTTGTGCTATGCTATATTGTTAAACCATTTTTCTAATAAAACATAATCCCATTTTTACCTGAGAAGTATAATACCAACCTACATACTATTACCCGACTTGCCGTAGATAAAATAAAGTATGCAACTCACAATCTTTGTAAATAGCAGGTGTGTGATTGGATGGAGATTCATGTATAGTAGTGTTCAATCATAGAAGACGGTGGGTGATTGTTGGTTTGGCCGTAAGAATGGTATATGTTCTTTATAAGGAACAGGTGTATGATTGGAGGGCGATCCAGGGAATCAGAGAAGACGGTGGATGTGTGTTGGTTTGGCCATACTGCAAGAATGGTATATGTTCTTTGTAAGGAACAGGTGTATGATTGGATGGAGATTCATGTATAGTAGTATTCAATCGTAGAAGACGGTGGATGTTTGTTGGTTTGGCCGTAAGAATGGTATATGTTGAATTGGTTTGACTTTCTGACTACACCCTGTATATTACACTCTGTGATATACTGAAAGAATTGGTTTGACTTTCTGACTAAACCCTGTATATTATACTCTGTGACGGACGGAAAGAAGAATTGGTTTGACTTTCTGACTACATGCTGTATATTATACTTTGCGACAGACGGAAAGAAGAGGCCTATGCTTTAAATATGTTAATGATTTAATGCTATTTTTAGACCGAATGTTCACTACCACTGTTGGTCGTTGCTCCCTCATTTGACCCGAAGTATCGGATGCTGACTAGACTGCCAGATGCTTAAGTTATTTTTAGATATTATAAACCTCGGCGTTGTGATCGGCAGATGACAAGCAGATGTCCTCATTTCACACAAACTACTCCTTCCTCATCACGCTTTAACAAATACAGATATAATGAAGTATGGCAAACCGATACCATATTAAATTTATGAGAGACATATGCTGCCTAGAAATATTCATAAAAACGGGCGTGGTGTTATAAATTTAGATTCAAAAAGAAGACACAAATAACAGCGTATGCGATGCCATGTCTTTGCGCATACCCCATATTCGTTACCCCTCCCCTTTCCTGCAAGCCGTCACACGAGACGATCCTACGAGCCTTCGCGCCTGCGCAGTCGCAAAACGCGTCAAAAATGACCAGAATGGACCTTAGCGATTTCTTATGGGATTTAACACGGGAAAATACGCCGAACCCGTGCTGTACTATTATTCTTGACATTCCCGAAATCATTTTTTCATTCTACTATTTATTAAAGAGATTATGCCAAAGCTCACACGAACTGTAAAAAACCAGTTTAACATCAAAATAGTTAGTAAAATAGTGCTACTCTTTTCGACAGAATCCTAGATTTCGTTAGTAGTCACTAACATCATCAGGGATGCTAAAATAATATTAAAGATACACTGGTGAAATTATGTATTAAAAAACAAGTTATACCTAGTCTTTCGTTTGAACTGTCTACCTAATAATTTTGGTGAAATGCTGATGATTTGTGTGTTAAAGGATACATGTAGTTTCTTTCATATTTTCTAGATGCATACATGTCATATCCATCACATCTTGGAATAACTGTATAAACTCTCCACTGATGATCGTTCCACATGCTGAACATTCGTCATCTGGTTTTATAGTAAAACTATCAAAACAATTGTTACAGTCTGAGTTTGGACAGGCGGCGCCTGTCATCTCTATTATCGGTTCTGGATTAATACACTTCACACAACGACAAAGGAAGTAGTAGGCTTGCTCGAGCTCCTGTAGTCTCTCCTTTTTGGTTGCCATGACGTCTATATAACTAATATAAATCTAAAGAAAAACACCTTATTATTTTACTTATTATCTATAAAATTAACCACATAAATACTTTACGAACTCTATTTTGACAAATCATGTTATTCTGTAACGCAAGACTAACAAAAACAACATCTTAAAGGTTTGGTCAAGGATCTAACAGACATTGTTGATAAATATAACGAATATAAAAAAATAATTATTTGAGAAAATCGAGTGAAGACAGAATTGTTAGTAATGTACTTAGAAACAATGAAGGATTTATTATTATATTATACTTAGATATAATAATTTTTCACCACAATTTACTTCTAGATTGAACTTGCCGATTTGCTAGTAATAATACGAAAAAATGAGTTTTTCTTCGCTACCTCATGATTCCGAATAGAAATTGCAAAGATATACGCAAAATTATGATTTTAACAAAAGTAATTTAAGTAAGTAGGTAGTTCAGACAGCAGTTTGCATTTGTTTAGGAAGGATGAGATTTTTATTATGAATCAAATGTTCCATAAACATTTTGAGAAATGATGGGTGACAATTATACCGAAATGAGAGAAACCAATAAGAAAAAGCAATTAAAGCGCAGTGTTTGATCAGTTGACACAAAAAGTTACAAAAAAAAGTTAAAAAATTGTTTTGAAAATTGGTTTACAACTAAAAGATTGCCAAATACACTAGTCCATTCTTTCACGGTTTTTGCTCTAAATTTTAAAGAACCGATTGGTGTGACATGAAATTTGGCATACGTATAGCTTACATGTCAAAGAAAAAAAGTGATATTGTGCCGATGTGTGCTTTTGTCCTGGGGGTGACTTTTCACCCCCTCTTGGGGGTGAAAAAATATATGTCAAAAATAAGTCCGGAAATGGGTAAACTGACTAATTTTAAGTAACTTTTGTTCTCTAGAGCTTTTTCGCCAAGTCAACACTTTTCGAGTGATTTGCGAGTGAATATGTTCATTTTTCAACAAAATAACCACATTTTTAGACGGTTTTTCGCAAATAACTTAAAAATTAAGTATTTTGTCGAAAAAAACGTTCTTAACTAAAATATAGCTTATAAAAAAGTAAAAAAAAATGGTGTACGCGTTAGGTCTCTGGATCTCGTAGAACCAGAGTTATAGCCAATGAAAAATAGATTCATATTCACCAAATTTCAAATAGAATATTTCGACGTGAAATATCCAAAAAATTAAGCACTTTTTGGGAAAACCCATTATAAATTTTTTAAAGTTGAATACTTAAAAAGGCAAACACATTGTAAACTATATCACTTGAGAAAGGCACTCCGCCGAAACACCTGTAGTCACTTAGTTATAACAAATTTTGTGGAAGTATAGAAAACAAACGTTTCCAGTGTTTTATTGTTAGATAAAATGAACTTCCATCAAGTAACGGTCGAATCCATCAACTTTTTTAAAGTGTTTAAAAAAAGCTTTATTTCTGTTTTTACAAAAAGTTTCTAGCATTAAATTTAAGCAAGTTACGCTCAAAATAAAGTTGGCCCCTTTTGTTTTTGCAAAAAAAAATCGAGAAGACCACCCCCTAATTAGCAACTTAAATGAAATTAATCGTTACCGCTCCACAAATTATTTTACTCATGTCGTCTTTATATGATCTGTAAGTTTTATCGATTCAAAGTGATTATTTTTGAAAAAATTTGGTTTCAAAATAAAATTTTTAAAAATATAAATTTTGAAAAATATGCTTTTTTTCAAAATAACTTAAAAATTGTTAGAGATAAAAAAATCTCGAAAAACAAAAAAAGTCAGATTTGCTTTTCTAAATATCATGTATTTTTTTGTTTTTCTGCTAGACAAAAATTGATTACGATTTGGTGTTTCTAAATTTGCATACATTCGTGATCAATGACTCGTTCAACCCCTTTTAACTACAGCCCTTTCAATAATAAGGACTTTGAACCGATGAAACTTACAGATTATATAAACAATATATACACGAGTTAAGAAATTTGTGAAGTCGTAACGATTAAGTTCAATTAAGATACTAATTAGGGGGTGATTTTCTCGATTTTTTTACCAAAACCAAAAGGGACTAACTTTATTTTGAGAGTAACTTGTTTAATTTTGATGCTAGAAATTTTTTTATAAAACAAAAATGAAGCTTTTTTTAAACACTTTAAATAAGTTGTAATGAGTTTTCCCCGAAATGTGCTTCATTTTTGGTTATTTCACCTTAAAGTATTCCATTTGGAATTTGACGAATATGAACCTATTTTTCATTAGCTATAACTCTGCTTCTACTAGGTGTAGAGACGTGAGATATACACCATTTTTTAAAAAAATTTACAGGCTATATTTTTGCTAAGAATGTTTTTTCGACAAAATACTTACTATTTGAGTTATTTGCGAAAAACCGTCTAAAAGCGTGGTTATTTTGTTGAAAAAATGAACATATTCACTGCCAAATAATTCGAAAAGTATTGACTTAGTGAAAAAACTCTATAGAACAAAAGTTACTTAAAATTAGCCAGTTTATCTATTTCCTGACTTTCTTTGGACGAATATTTTTTCACCACCAAGAGGGGTGAAAACCACCCCCAGGGCAAAAGCACATATCGGCACAATATCACTTTTTTTCTTTGACTTGTTAGCTATGTGTACGCCAAATTTCATGTCAATCCAAGCGGTTCTTTAAAATTTAGAGATTTTGCAATATTTTACCGTTAAAGAACGGAATACACCGCCAAATAGTGTGATTGTAATGAACAATGTCAACTACCACTATCGAAAGATATTTATATTATTATAAAGTTCCATCTAATTGTGGCACAAGAATTATAGACCAGAGAAATTAGCAATTAAATGGCCTCTTTCGTGACATCCGTTGATACAGGTATCGGACATCTTGGAATTAGTGCACCCAAATATGTCTGTGTAGATTTTGGCATTGGATCCGACCATCACTTGTAACACCGTTGCCGTATCCTCTATTTTTTCCTACTATCACGTTACAATTTTTTGTGATATTATACACAAGAGAGGGACACCCTCAAAAAAGCGCTTAGTTTTCGAGATACTGACCACGGAGGGGTGAATGGCTAATTTTATTCATACTTTATATTTTCGAGGGTGCTGAAAACGAAAATGAGGTTTATTTTGAATTTTATGTGGGGGAACATTGTCAAAATCGCAATTTTAACCTAAAAATAAAAAAAAAATGAAATCACGTTTTTTGCGTTTACCTCGCTACAACTCTGTTCCATTTTAATATTATTTTCTGAAATTTTTACAGTATATAGCTCTAACATTTCTGAAGACAAAGGTACCTGCTTCAAGTTTTTATTCTTATCATGATAAAGGTTATGAATTTTTCAAAGAAAAAGGTGCGGATTTGTGCATTGCAAAGTTTAATGGCAAAAGTTGTGTGACGAAGTTTAAAATTTAGCTTCTTAATCACGTTTATTTGAAAGTAAAGAGTACAAAGAAGTTTTCTGGTAAGTTTTAGATCAAAATGTTTTATAGAAAAAAAAAATAGTGCAACTTTTAATGTCGACATTAGAAATCCCCAATATAACGCTTATTTTTTGAGGGACAGACAATCCAGGTCTAATTTTTCATCTTTAGTACTATTCTTGGATTATAAGCTTTCATTTGACACATCATTTGTCATTCTACCTAGTATAATGACGAAGAAGTAAATGTTCTTATTCTATTATTCTTGTAGGTACATTTAACATTTATTGAAATTATGAAAGAAATGGCATGGCAACACTGTGACGCACAAACATAAGATTCAGCGGTGCGTTACATAGGGTGCACTAATATCCAAGAGGATCCCAGGTATCTAATAACTGCTTTGGGTAAATTTGGTTACAACAGTATCGAATATAAAAATTATGCAAAAGATCAAACGTACTTTTTATCTTATAAACAATATTTAAACAATTAAAGATCGCTATTTGATTTTAAATATTAAAGGTGGAGACCGGTATGATATACGGAAAGCTGATATAATTTTGCTGCAGAAGCATAGAAAATTCTTTAAAATGAGTGTTTGAAAAGTTATTTTTGTTAATATGTTGCTTAATTATTGGGAAAATAGCTTCAAAAGTCGGTTTTTTGAAATAATAACTTTTCTAAAAATAAACAAAAAACTTTAATTTCGCGTGAGTATAGGAACAATATCACAGGTATTTAGCTGTTAAAGTTTCGTGAAGTTTCACTTAATAGTTATTGCAAAATTGAAATTGTTTATCCCAAAAAGCTTTCATCTACGGCATTATTATGCGTAAACTATTAGGTCCACATAAATTCTAAAGACATCAGATCAAATAGAAAGGCTCATTTTATCAAACTAGATCATTTCTTGATTAAAAAGTTTATAATAAATGTTGTAAAATAATTTTGAAAAAGTAGTGTTTTTTTTAAGCTTATAAACAATTAAAATAACTCAGACGCATTAACATGTAGGAAGTTAGTTTTTTTTATTCGACATGTTGGTATTCTTATACAAACTGAAAAAAAAACATAATACCCTACGACCCTTACAACCCGAGTTAGCCAATTTTTTTTAAATTCGCTGGGGCTTTGTTTATAAACATTAGAAAATTTGAAAACAAACATTGAAGGGGCTGAAAGATCACGTTTATACAAAAAAATCAAAACGATTCTTGTAAAAATGAGCCGTCCATGATGCGCCAAAAGTGAAGGGTTTAAAAGTAAAGTGATTCTTACCCTTTCAATTTTATTATCAAAAACTTAATTCACAACTACACATTTATAAGAGGCGCAATACCTCCGGTTCTTACCAACGAAAATTGATGTTCTTTTTGCAGTGAATACTCTTTATTGGTTGGAAAGGAAATTTAACGTCAAATACTAAATTCGTATTTGGCGTCATTCAAAAATCGCGACGCGAGTGGTAAGCTTGCGGTATACCGTATACATCTATATCTGTAGAGTAGGGAGGGTGAGTCAACTCCCATAGCACTTAGACCACAATTGACCCATTGTGCATCCTCCCAGGGGGTTGTCGTCCTTAGTTCATTATCCATCCTGCCATTTCCAGGAAGGCGGACAAATCACCAGGTGACATCTCCCCTATGTCGGCAGGTGTTATACCGTATATATAATATTATACTTTCATAGTAAACTTGATCCTGAATTTTCTACTGTTTGACTGGTTTCAGGGTGATTTCAACTATAGATCCCGAATTTTAAATATTTAACCCGCGAGTAGTCGCGCCGTTAGATAGAATCTCACATTTTATCCTTTTTCGCGATAACTTGATGAAAAATTTTGCAATTTTGAAAAAATTTCGTAAGTGCCTCGAGGAAGGGTGTAGTAATGCGTAGGATTTTTTTCTTCTTCTTCTTTTTGTGGAATTTAGAAATAATATTTCTAACATAACAAGTAAATAAAAATACTATAAAATAAAAATTTGTTGTAAATTCGTTTAAAAATAAAGTTGAGATAGACTCTAACACGCGACTATTCACGTTACAGAAGTGAGCGCGACTACTCCCGGGTTAACTGGGTTTAGGTCGTTTCAACCCTAGATGGGTGATTTATTAAGTTTTTCCTAAAAATAAAGTGCAACACATGCTTTTATGGTAAAACTAAATATAGATTTCAAATTTTCTATCATTGGCTAGCTTCGGGGTGGTTTCAACACTATAGGGGTGATTTTTAATTTTTTTTTCAAAAATTATGGTACATACGACACGCATGTTTTGATAATAAAACTAAGTATAGATTCCGAATTTTATATTATTGGTTGGGATGAGATGGTTTCAACCCTTTGGGGTTGATTTGTTCAGTTTAAAAAAAGTAGAGTGCGTCACATGTTTTTATGGTAAAACTGAGTATAGGTTCAGAATTTTATCTTATTGGTTGGGCTCGGGGTGGTTTCAACCCTTTGGGGTTGATTTATGTTTTTTTAATCTATAGCGAAACATGTTTTAATACTAAAACTAAATCATTTATATTCCGAATTTTAAATTAGTGGAGTGATTTGGCGGTATTTGCTGAGTTTGGAGTCATTTCAACCCTATAGGGGTAGATTTATATAGTTTTTCCAAAAAAATAATGTGCGATACGTATTTTTATGGTAAAACTAAGTATAGATTACGAATTTTATATCATTGTTTCGGTTCGGGGTGGTTTCAACCCTTTGGGGTTGATTTGTTCTCTCTTTTTAATCTAGTGCGAAACAGACATGTTTTTATACTAAAACTAAACCATGTAGATTCCGAATTTCAAATTAGTGGGGTGGTTTGACGGTGTTTGCTGGGCTTGGGGTGATTTCAACCTCATAGGGGTAGATTTATTTAGTTTTTCCAAAAAATAAAGTGCGATACCTATTTTTATGGTAAAACTAAGTATAGATTCCGAATTTTATATCATTGGTTCGGTTCGGGGTGGTTTCAACCTTTGGCGTTGATTTGTTATGTTTTTTTTAATCTAGTGCAAAACATGTTTTTATACAAAAACTAAATCAGGTAGATTCCAAATTTTAAATTAGTGGGGTGGTTTGGCGGTATTTGCTGGGTTTGAAGTCATTTCAACCCTATAGGGGTAGATTTATATAGTTTTTCCAAAAAAATAATGTGCGATACGTATTTTTATGGTAAAACTAAGTATAAATTACGAATTTTATCATTGTTTCGGTTCGGGGTGGTTTCAACCCTTTGGGGTTGATTTGTTCTGTTTTTTTTAATCTAGTGCGAAACAGACATGTTTTATACTAAAACTAAACCATGTAGATTCCGAATTTCAAATTAGTGGGGTGGTTTGGCGGTGTTTGCTGGGCTTGGGGTGATTTCAACCTCATAGGGGTAGATTTATTAAGTTTTTCCAAAAAATAAAGTGCGATACCTATTTTTATGGTAAAACTAAGTATAGATTCCGAATTTTATATCATTGGTTCGGTTCGGGGTGGTTTCAACCTTTGGCGTTGATTTGTTGTTTTTTTTTAATCTAGTGCAAAACATGTTTTTATACAAAAACTAAATCATGTAGATTCCAAATTTTAAATTAGTGGGGTGATTTGGCGGTATTTTCTGGATTTGGGGTAATTTCAACCCTATAGAGTGTCGATTTATTTAGTTTTTCCAAAAAATAAAGTGCGATACGTATTTTTATGGTAAAACATATCATTAGTGTGATTGTAAACATGTGCACATGGACTCCAGAAAATATGTGATTTTATTGTGAAATACTTAGAGGAGAAACTTATACCTATCAAAAGGAAAATTCCAGGACTTTCTTATGAAAGGTTGAGCTCAAAAATAAACTGCACGTCATAGAAAACGGGCACCCTAAAAAATGGGTCATTTTTGATGTAGCGTATCTCCGTAACCTGTTGTCCGATTTAAGTGTTTTTTTTTAATATGTTATAGCCTTATTCTTTGTCAATATCCCTGTAGTAATATTTTTGCTAAACAGGTCAATATAATATAATTTCATTGTATACCGGGTGTACGAATCAAACTGTGTTTTTTTATCAAAGTTCGCAACACCCTGTGGAATATTCTAGCGTTTATAAAATACTGAAATTAAATCCCGACTATAGTCTCAGGTTTTCTGAACATTCTGTTTTTTGATTTATTCTCTTATGTTAGATAATACAAAAGTTATGTACTTTAACAACTAGTCATGTTCTTCATCAGTATAGGTTGTTTGTAAATAAGTGCGACAAACTTTAAGGGGCAATTCTGCATGAAAAAATAATGACCGTTTGCTTTATAAACTTATGTCCGCAAATGCTTCGTTTACGAGATACGGGATGTTGAATTTTTGAAGTTATACTTCTTTAGGCGCGATTGGAAGTGAATTTTTATTTTTCTGGGCGCATGCGCACACCGACAATATGGTATTAGTCGTTATACGGGCTCTGATTGGGTGTTGAAATGATCTGTCAATAATTGTTCAATATGGAGGTTATCGTTAAACAAAATTGTTGTATATTATATTAGTTTTTATTGTTGTGAGGACAGAAATAAAATTTATAATTTTAGTGACTTTTAAATAGTTTTGAAAAGCCACAGGTACGTAATTCTAAATGTTTCAGTTGTATTCCAATAAAAAATTATCTTCATACCTATTTGGAAAATGTAAAAAAATAATGTACTTAATTATTAGTAGGCAATGCTTTAATTTACAGAATCTGATTACGAACAAACTTTCTACAAATCTTCATCTAATATATCGTTTTCTTACTCTATACTTTGTTGTATTTTAATTCGACAAAAATCAAACTAATAATTTGATTAAATTCATATAAATAAACAAAATGTCAAAAAGTTTATGGTGTAAACGTTCAGTTTGTGTATATTCCCACATGACGTATACGCCAAGGTGGCTCAGTGGGAAATCGCTTCGACTTTCGTATGGAGGGATAGACGGGAAGTGGGTTCAAGCCCCAATGCAAGTTATTATTTTTTTATTTTTTTTATAGATTTTATGATTGTAATTATATTATTATATATTTTTTTTCAGAAAATACGTAGGTATTTAATTAAAATTTTGGGCAACAATTATTGTTCAGAAATCATTTGTGGCATTTTCAATGTGTTTGTGTGTGTTTTATTATTTTATTTTTTTAATTTTTGGTATTGTTTTAATAAAAATTTTTGGAAAGTAGTAGAGAAACTGTTTAAAGTATATTGATTTCGTTGAAATCATATAATAGAAATATAACTTCTTACACACATTCTTTTTTTTTTTTAGAAACTGACGATTTATTTTATTGCCCTAAAACCGGTTGAGATATGCAAATGAAATTTGGTGAGTTCTAAGAGATAGTTATTGCGAATTTTTTGACTTGCAATCAATAATTTTATATTCACTATTGGCGTGCATACGGGTAATATGACCGATCATATTACTTGTATGCACGCCAATGGTGAATATAAAATTATTGATTGCAAGTCAAAAAATGTGCAATAACTACGTCTTAAAACCCACCAAATTTCATTTGCATATCTCAACCGGTTTTAAAGCAATAAATAAATCGTCAGTTTGTAAGAAAAAATTCAACATCCCGTATCTCGCAAACGAAGCATTTGCGGACATACGATTATCAAGCAAACTGTCATTATTTTTTAATTCAGAATTACCCCTTAAAGTTTGTCGCACTTGTTCAGAAACACCCTGTACTGAAAAAGAACATGGCTAATTGTTAAAGTACCTAACTTTTGTATTATCCAACATAAGCGAATGAATCAAAAAACAAATGTTGAGAAAACCTGAGGCTATAGTTGGGTTTTAATTTAAGTATTTTATAAATGCTAGAATATTCCACAGGGTGTTGCGAACTTTGAGAAAAAAACACAGTTTGATTCGTACACCCGGTATACAATAAAAATTGACCTGTTTAGCAAAAATATTATTACAAGGATATTGACAAAGAATAAGGCTATAAGATATTTAAAAAATCACTTAAATCGGACAACAGCTTTAGGAGATACGCAACCTCAAAAATGACCCATTTTTTAGGGTGCCCGTTTTCTATGACGCGCAGTTTATAATAAGATTTGACATCAATATTGTAAATATTAAGCAAGTATTAAATTGATAGTAATTAAGGAAGACTGATAACAACTGACTAAAAACTTATCTGACTTTTTTGTGTCATTACCAATTTATTTGAAGATAATTAGAATTAAACCAGGAGTTGAGGTGACTGATTATTAAGATAATAAGACATTATATTTGGAAGATGGCAAGTGTGTGCATTTGTTTTTATTGTGACCGGGAGGTTAAACCAAAGCAAATTTCCATTGAGTGTATCACTTGTTGCTCATGGGTCCATAAGGGATGCACGGGTTTGACTAAAAGTGAATATGAAAAAATCTGTGCTGACTTTCGTAAAACTAAATCGCATAACTGGGAATGTAAAGTATGCAAAGAGACGGTGGTGAAGAGATTATCTTTGAATTCTGCTTCAAATAGCCGGAAAAATTCGGTATCAAAAGAAAGTGCTGACAATGGAAAACAGGTGCCCAATGCTGATTTTTAAAGTCTACTGTGCAATACTGTGGATGCTGTAGAGAGTGAAACTGCAATCAAGGATGAAATAAATAATTTATTAAAGAAAAATACCACTACCAATAAAGATGTACTAGTAGTTATTGTTCACATAATTAACCTATTGTTAAATCAGAGGACTGAAGTGCAGGCAACAATAGATACAATTAAAGCGTCTGTAAAATCTAATGAGGCGAAAGTTAAAACTTTAGAAAAGAAACTTGAAGGGTTACAAGAAAAAATTGAAACCATGTGTGGAAATGGAAGTGAAGAGATAAGAAATCAAAGTGTATCTATTATCAAAGATGAGCAAGATATGTTCCTGGAATTAGAAGATAGAAGTAGTCGATCTAAAAATATACTAATCTATAATGTTGATGAGAGCCAATCTAAGGTTACTAATGAGAGAATAGAATAAGGCAAATATTCGAGAAGTACTAACGAAACTGGAGGTTGGAGCAAATGAGTTTAAGGTTTTGAGGGTAGGACGTGGTAATAGCAGTAGTGACAGGCCAAGACCACTTAAGGTAATTTTTCAAAATAATACCACAGTTATTGCATGTCTTAAAAACAAACATAAGTTGAAGCCATCGAGCATATTGATTAAATCAGATCTTACTCAAATGCAACGAAACCATCTCAAGAAATTATATGAAGAACTTGATAGGCGTAGAAGAAATGGTGAATCAAACTTGGCAATACGATACAAGAATGGTAACCCGTTTATTTCAAAGGTAAAAGAACAAAACCACCAGAATCCAAAAAACTCCCAAATGCGAACATAAGTATGAATAGTCTATCACTTTACTACCAAAATGTGCGTGGTCTGCGTACGAAGCTAAAGGACATATATTTGACATCCTGTTCAGCTACATATGACGTTATTTTCCTAACAGAAAGTTGGCTTGGTCCTGAAATTAAAAGCAATGAAGTTTTCTGTGATTTATATACCGTATACCGTCGGGACCGTGATCATATTTCCAGCGAGAAATCAAGAGGAGGTGGAGTGTTAATTGCAGTTAGAAGTGATATCAGTTCTTGTCTAGTGGAAATTGCCAGTTCAAATGTAGAACAGGTTTTTGCTGGAATTACTATTAATTGCATTAAATATGTTTTTGGCTGTGCCTACATTCCGCCCAGATCTAGATTGGATGTTTATTCCAATCACATTGATACTGTAAAACTAATTATGAATAAGTATAAAGATTCTAAACTAGTATTATTTGGGGATTATAATCTACCAATCTGATATGGGACGGTGAGACGACTGCTAAAAATATAAGTAATGATACTGAAATTTTGTTTTGTGACGAGTTCAATTTTTTAGGATTAGGTCAATATAATTATTTTAAAAACCAGTATGACTCAATTCTTGATCTGTGTTTCTCTGATACTTATTTAAATCTAAAAAAAGCGGAAGCTTTAATGACGTGTGACAGGTATCATCCCTCACTTGAAGCATTAATATTATTTGATAATCAATATATCAGTTTCACAAAATTCCATAAATGGACAACCCTTTAACCAAAACAACTTCCCTTCTGGAACAAACAACAGTTTAACTGCAACTGCAACTACTCAGGATAATGAATGGCAAACAGTGAACTACAAAAAAGGCAAATAAGCCCTGAAGATAACAGGACCGCTAAAAGACAAACCAAAATAAAAGATTATTGGTTGTCTAAACCTAGCACCAGCACCAGCAATATATATATATATATATATATATATATATATATATATATATATATATATATATATATATATATATATATATATATATATATATCAGTAACACTAGAAATGGAGTTGGTATAATTGCTGATAGTGAAATGAAAGGTAACGTAGTAGAAGTTGTAAGAACGAGTGATAGAATGATGTCAGTGAAATTTGTAATTGATAAAGAGGTATTGAATGTTGTTTGTGTGTATGCTCCCCAAACAGGTCTGGGTGAGAATGAAAGAAGAGCTTTCTATGATCAATTAGGAGACGTACTGAGTGATATTCCAGCAGAGGAGAAAGTTATAATAGGAGGTGATTTCAATGCACATGTGGGCCAAACCAAGACAGGATATGAAACAATACATGGGGGATTAGGCTTTGGAACTAGAAATGAAGCTGGAGATGACATGCTTGAATTAGCAACAGCATTGGATATGGCGATTGTTAACACATTCTTTAAAAAGAGAGAAACTCAACTTATTACCTACAAAAGTGGACAACATCAATCCCAAATAGACTACTTCATGATAAGGAAAGAAGACATACGTGAATGCAAGGACTGCAAGGTAATAGTGAGTGAGACAGTAAGCCAACAACATAAGCTGCTTGTTCTGGACATCGAAGTAAAAAGCGAAACTAAACAAAAATATCGGAGAGGACCACAAAAAATCAAATGGTGGCTGCTGAAAGATGAGAAAGAAGGTCTATTCAGGAGAAGAATAGTAGAAAAAATATGTTGGAACATGAAAGGAAGCCCTAATACAATTTGGAGAAAAATGGCCAGTAGTATTAGAGAGACTGCTATTGAAATACTTGGGAAAACGTCAGGAAAAAAGTTTGAGGATAAAGAGACTTGGTGGTGGTCAAACGAAGTACAAGGAAAAATAAAAGAGAAGAGAAAATTATATAAAAAGTGGCAAGAAACCAGATCCGACACAGATCTTCAAAACTATATGGTGGCGAAAAAGGAAGCGAAAGTAGCAGTAGCAAAAGCCAAAGCAGAAGCGTGTTCAAACCTATATGATCAACTTGATACCAGGGAAGGCGAAACGAAGATATATAAAATAGCCAAACAGAGAGCAAGGAAAGCAAAAGATTTTAATCAGATTAGATGTATCCGAGATGAAAATAATAAAATACTAGTTCACGAAAGGGAAGTCAAAAAGAGATGGAGAAAGTACTTTGACAGCTTATTAAATGAAGAATTTGACAGACAGCCTGTAGAGTCAACGGAGACAGTAGCAGCAATGGTCACCAAAATAACCAACGAGGAAGTGGCTCAAGCGCTTCAAAAAATAAAGAAAGGAAAAGCGGTAGGACCAGATGATATTCCTGGGGAAGTATGGAGAGCATTGGGAGAGACAGGAACAAGGTGGCTAGCAGGTCTATTTAATAGAATTATGGAAGTCGGACAAATGCCAGACGAATGGAGAAGCAGTATACTGGTACCTGTTTACAAAAACAAGGGAGATATACAACAATGTACAAACTACAGGGCTATAAAACTGCTTAGCCACACCATGAAAATATGGGAAAGAGTAATTGACAGACGGATACGTGAAGAGACCGAAATATCCGAGAATCAATTTGGCTTTATGCAGGGTAGATCAACAACAGATGCAATTTTCATTATAAGGCAGTTGATGGAAAAATACAGGAGTAAAGAAACAACCGCTCATATGGTATTCATTGATCTTGAGAAAGCATATGATAGAGTTCCTCGAGAGATTCTGTGGTGGGCACTCAATAAGAAAGGAGTCCCTGGTGAATATGTAAAGATTGTGAGGGATATGTATGAGGGAGTAACGACTAGTGTTAGGACAGGTGTGGGAGAGACTGATAAATTTCATGTGAAAGTAGGATTGCACCAAGGCTCTGTGCTTAGTCCGTATTTATTCTCATTAGTTTTGGACCAGATAACAGCGAAACTACAGGGTAACATTCCATGGTGCTTAATGTATGCTGATGATGTCGTGTTAGTAGGAAATAGTGAAAGAGACTTAGAACAAAAACTGGAACAGTGGAGACAAGCTCTGGAGGAAAAAGGTTTAAAACTTAGTAGGACAAAAACAGAGTATTTGGAATGTTCATTTAAAGATGGAGCTACTACAAATAAAATGGTATCTTTGGATGGTGAAATGATTGTGAAAAGCAATAGTTTTAAGTACCTAGGATCGGTATTACAGAGTAATGGAGAAATAGATGGAGATGCATGCAGTAGAATTAGGGCTGGATGGATGAAGTGGAAAGAAGCGAGTGGTGTGTTGTGTGACAGAAAAATTCCAATGAAGCTGAAGGGAAAATTCTATAAAACAGCCATAAGACCGGCTATGATGTACGGAACTGAATGTTGGGCAGTGAAAAAGAAAGAGGAACAACGAATGCATGTGGCGGAAATGAGAATGCTTAGATGGATGAGTGGAGTGACAAAGAAGGATAAAATTAGAAATGAGTATATTAGGGGAAGTCTAGGTGTGGCACCAATTGATGCCAAAATGAGAGAGCATAGGTTAAGATGGTTCGGTCATGTTCAACGTCGAGACGTTAATCACCCAATACGAAGAATAGCTGAAGTGCAGATTCCTGGAAGGAGTAGGAGAGGAAGACCAAAGAAGACCTGGGGGGAGGCGATAAGGCAGGACATGTTGGTAAAGGGGATTAACATTGATATGACCCAAGACAGAATTGTGTGGAGAAATGCAATTAGGGAAGCCGACCCCGCATAGGGATAAGGCAAAGAGAATGATGATGATGATATATATATATAAGTTATAAGCAACTTCCGGTATAACCAAAAATAAATATAGTATAAAATCCATATAGTATAATAAACCAAAAATAAAGTATAAACAAAAATATTTTCATTTAATAGATCATCCTTCAAAACCCCTTTATTCCAATTTTCATGATTCTGTTGCCTTTAGTTCTCGAGATATTTCTAATAGGCCCTTTATTTGCCTCACCCTGTATATATATAACAATCTCCAAGAAGAAGATGAGGATAAAATAGACCAATCTAAAACAGAAAAAACAGAACCCAAACCACCACCGATATTTGTATCCGGTGTCGAAGATATGAACCCCTTAAATATACTTCTTATTGAAATTGCTAAAGATCAGTACACCTTAAAAGCCCTGGGTGAAAGTCAAGTAAGAATCCAACCAACTTCGAGTGAAGCATATACTACTATAGTGAAAGCATTGGACAGTAAAAAAACAGAGTATCATACATACCAGTCTAAACAAAGCAAGCCCTTTAGAATAGTAGTAAAAAATATTCATTATTCAACAAATCCTGCCGATATTAAAAGGGATATATAAGCTCTTGGACATGAAGTTCTAAATATATGGAATGTTAAACAAAACATAACAAAAAAACCATTGCCCATGTTCTTTGTCAATCTAAAAATTAAAGAAAATAATAAAGACATCTATAGTGTCAAGAAACTAGGACACTCGATAGTTACAATTGAAGCCCCTTATGCTAGAAGAGTTATTCCACAGTGCACCAAATGTCAGAGATTCGGTCATACAAAAAACTTTTGCCATAGAGAATCCAGATGTGTAAAATGTACAGGGTCACATCACACTTCAGAACGTACCAGGAAAATAAAAGATGAAAATGTGACATGTGTAAATTGTGGAGAACAGCATCCCGCACATTACAGAGGGTGTATTATACACAAGCAACTTCAAGAGAAAATGCATCCAAAACGTAGAGAACGAAATGGACAAACACCTAAAGGAAACAGGGCTACAACACAAGGAATGACATATGCACAGGTAACCAATCAAAATAATCAATCAGAGAGATCTCATTACGCAAATGGGAACAATAATGAATCTTATCACCGCTCTTGTCTCAAATAGGTCATAATGGTCCAAACACTACAAATAGCATTATGGAATGCAAACGGCTTAAACCAGCATACTCATGAACTCAAAAGTTTCATAACCAACAATGAAATAGATGTCATGCTAGTTACTGAAACTCACTTCACAAATAAAAGTCACGTAGCCCTAGTTAACTACAAAATTTACTTTACCAACCATCCAGATGGGACTGCACATGGAGGCACAGCAATACTAATAAGAAACTCAATCAAACATCACGAATTGGAAAGATTTACAGAAAATCACCTACAAGCCATTACCATTGCAATAGGAGTTACCGGAATTACCAAAATATCAGCTGTATACTGCCCTCCCAAGCATAACAATAAAAGAGACAACTATGAGATTTTCTTCAAAACGCTTGGAAACAAATTTATAGCGGGTGGAGATTACAACGCTAAAAACACAGTATGGGGTGCGAGAGTTACAACTACTAAGGGTCGTGAACTACTAACTGCAATGCAGTGCAATAATCTAAACTACCTGTCAACAGGAGAACCCACATATTGGCCTTCGGACCCTTATAAAATACCAGACCTTCTTGATTTCTATATCACAAAAGGAAATGACAGTAAACTAGTCACAGTAACATCCAGCTTAGACATGTCTTCGGATCACACTCCAGTCCTTATGAACATGTACTCCGATATAACTCAGAATCCAAATCCACCCGCTCTGTGCAATAAAAAGACCAATTGGGATACTTTTCAAGAAGTATTGGATGAAGCAATAAATTTAAAAATACCATTAAAAACACCTGCAGATATTGAATGGGCGATAACTAACCTCATAAAAAACATACAGAAAGCTTCATGGGCAGCAACTCCAAACTACAAACAGTCAACAAGAAAAGAATCCTGCCCTACAACTATAAAAGAAAAAATTTCAGAGAAAAGAAGGCTAAGAAGAAATTGGCAACAAAACAGAACAGTGAGCAATAAAAATAAATTTAATAAAGCAGCAAGGGAACTAAAAAAAATATTACTTGAAGTAAAAAATGATTCTATACAAAGATACTTAGAAGAGCTTACACCAACAGAAGCCACCGACTACTCACTATGGAAAGCCACAAGGAAACTAAAAAGTCCTCAGACACCAATACCACCAATAAGAAAAAACAATGGCAAATGGGCAAGAAATAACATGGCGAAGGCAGATGCCTTTGGTGGATATCTCTCACAAGTCTTTCAACCAAACAGCCTGGAATCAACACCTGAAGAATTGGAGGAAATAAATAAAATAAATAAATAAATGTTTATTCAGAGAAAAGATACAATACATACAATGGTAATACATTAAAATCATTATAATTCCCTATAAATAAACACAAAAATACCACTTGAAGCAGAATGCTTGTGCAGTGGTTAATTTGGTTCATTGTAATGTAACAAAATATCCTGAGTAGGTACACACTATCTTTTCACAGGCAATACAATAATATAATATCTATTACTTAATAATAAGAGAACAAAAAAAAGCAAAGAGCATTACATTGTTTTTTTGAATAATTAAATAATTAAAGAAAATAATTCTATTTCAAAATCTGGAAAAAAAATTAAAAATACAGTATTCCTACGATGTACTTGTTTATCAAAAAATAACAGCAAAAAATGAGAAAAAAAACACAAATTAGGTACAACAACTATGAGTCCAATATTCAAACACTTGTTTTATTTTCTAACTTCAATTAAATCATGTATAACTGAAAGAGGCGTATCTATAATATATTTCTTTAATTTATTTTTAAATTGTTTTATATTCTTGACATTCTGAACATTTATGGGTAAAACGTTAAAGGACCTAGGTCCTAGGTAAGTGAAACAACGCTGTCCAATTGTTTTTTCACTTTTCGGGGGTATCGCTTTATTCCTGTTTCTGGTGGAGTATTCATGCAAGGGAAACTGTAGTGTTTGTCTATTTGTATATTGATATACAGTAACCGCTTTAAAATAAAGCTGCCTAATATCAAAAATATTAGTTTCCTTGTATAATAATTCAGTGGAGTAAAGCTTGGGCTTGCGATAAATTGATTTTAAAATTTTTCTTTGGACGACATTTAGTTGTTCCAAATGATTGCCGTACGCCCCGCCCCACCCAAGAATCCCATAGCATAATCTAGATTCTACTAAGGCAAAGTACATAGTTTTTAAAAGGCGCTGTTCTAAAATATTGCTTAAGTATTTAAATTTATAGAGTAAACTTCGAAGGTTTTTTGTCACATTCGCAATTTGTAGGTTCCATTTTAAATGACTATCAATTGTAATTCCCAAATACTTTACAGAATGAGCAGACAGAATATGTTGATCCTTATGTCTTTCATTGGATATTATTAGTGTTTCGTAGTTAGGCAGACTTGTTTTGTAAGATCCAAAAGGCAAAAAGAAAGTTTTTGTGAAGTTAACAGTTAGTTGTTTGTGTGCAAACCAATCAAAACAATTTTTTAAATCTTCTTCAGCCAATAATTTTAGATTCTCCCAATTATCTGCAGTATACAGTACAGCTGTGTCATCTGCATAACTAATAATTTTACCTTTTAATTTCATTGACAATAAATTATTAACATAAATTATAAACAACAATGGACCAAGAATCGTTCCTTGCGGAACACCGTACTTCACCACATTTCCCTCACTCACACTTTCATTTATTTTTACCCTTTGTACCCTATTATCTAGATAACTTTCAAAAAATCTTAATACGTTGCCTCTGAAACCTACATCAGCCAAAGTTTCCAAGAGTTGCTTATGGCTTACTGTGTCGAAAGGTTTAGCCAAGTCTAAAAATACACATAATGTGGGCTTACCTCTATCAACTGAATCATAAATGCAACCCATTAGTGAAGCAATTGCATCATATGTACCTCTGCCTTCAACAAAGCCAAATTGATTATTAGATATGATTTTATGTAGGTCTAAAAATTATAGCATCCAAGTTTTAATCGCTTTTTCCATAATTTTTGCAAGGCAAAAATTATGCAAGAGATTAGTGAAATTGGGCGGTAATTTTGGCTTAAATCCTTATTTCCTGATTTATATACAGGTTTGATAATTGCGTCTTTAAATTCTGTTGGACATTTTCCATTTTCTATAATTTTATTTAATAAATATGTTAAAGGGGATACCATTTCTCCTGAAACTTCTTTTAATATTTCTGCCTTTAATAAATCAGGCCCGGGAGCTTTATTCAACTTAAGGGATTGAATAATCGCTATAACCTCACCTTCAGTTATTGGGTCAAAAAAAGCACTTTGAGCGACTGAGATTCTATTCGGATTATTGGATGGCGGTTTTTTTTTTATATTGTTAGCCAGTTTTTCACCAATAGTTGAAAAATAATTATTGAAGGTATTAGCGATATCCAAATCAGAGTTCATAATCCGGTCACCCTCTATTAACTGTTTAACGCCAACAGAATTTACCTCAGTTTGGGTCAGTTCACGAATAACCTTCCACGTATTACTACTATCGGGTTTATTAATAATTACGTTTTTAAAATATTCTGCCTTAGTATTTTTATTAAATTTGTCAAAAAATTTTTGTAATTTTTGTAATCTTGTTTAAGAATTTCATTATGTGGATTTTTGATCATTTTTTTATATAATTTATTTTTTGTATCTATTGATTTTATTATGCCAGACGTTATCCATTTTTTCCGTTTAACTTGTAACTACTTTAAATGTAACTATTTTTAAATTTATTAATATTTTTTTACAAACAATGTTCATGTTAATGTTTAGTTCTCTTATTGTACAGAAGTGATCGGTAGTTAAAGATTTAATAATGAAAGGAGAACAAATATCTTCGATAGATTCTTTAGTGGATTTAACAAACATATGATCTATACAGCTACCTCCCGATTTATTTGGTCTCGTTATTTTGTTTATTAATGAATGAAAATTATATTCAGACAGTAAATTTAAATAAGTATTAGCGATTTCATCGTCTGCAAGTATGTCAATATTAGTATCGCCAACAATAATGTTATATGTGATTGCTTCTGCTTTTATTATATTTAAATAATTTTCTAAGGCTACAATAAACGCACTTTCTGAGGTTGCAGGCGAACGGTATATTGCTGAAATAAGTATCATTATGTTATTGAGTTTAATTTTTAATTTTAAGAATTTAAAAATGTTAACCTCTACTATTTCCACCTCGTAGTCAAGGTTATTTTTAATGAATATTATCACACCGTCATTTTTATTGAAATTACCCTCGTTATAATGTATATATTATATCCAACCAATTTAAAAATATCTATGCATGCCACTTGTCTGGTCTCAGTTAATACAAAACAATCAATATCATTTTCTATTTGTTGTGTGTAAATATTAAACTCATCAAAATTTTTAATAATGGACCTAATATTTTGGTGCAAAATACGAAAAGAGTAGGTCTTATTGGAACACAAATTATATTCGTTTATGGAGTCAACTACTTTTGTATCAATAGGAGTGTAATTAATGTATTCCAGAAACGAATTCATGTTACAATAATTAATATAGCGTACCAGTATTACTGATTATTAAATTAAAACTATTCTAGAAAACAAAAAAAGGTGAAAAAAACTATAACTACAATATACAGTAAAAAAAAGTTAATTTTTTTAAGATGTTGCTCTAGTGGGGTAACGATTTGTTTTTCTGGTTTCATCCAATAATGTGTCGGTTTCTTCAGCAGTCTTGTTAGTAGTAGTAATAGACAGTTTTTCCAGTGTTAAAGATTGCCCATCAACTATAAGCCTATTTCCTCTCAACTTCACCGTTTTACCTGACGACCTGAGTTCAGATTGGTATTTTAATAATTCCTTTCTTACTGCTTGTTGAGATGGGGATAGACCTTCGGCGATGAACACCGTTGTACCTTTTAGAAGCTTGCACTTTTTTAGAACACTAATTTTTGCTGAATATGTTGCGAATTCTACCAATACTGATTTATTTGTTGGATTTTTACCAAAGACATTGAAACCACTGATATCTGAATTTACTAAATTTATATCCAGTCTCTGATTCAACTCTTGGATAATATCCTCAAGAAGTGTTGACTTTTGTACATTTAAGCCGAAAATAACAATATTATTTTGTCTTAGTTTATTTTCAATTCGGTCAATTTGATTTTTTAGTTCTACATTTTCAGTTTCTAGTCTTTTAACTCTAATAGTTTGTTTTTCTTTCTCAACTTTCAGTTCATCAATGTCTTTTTTTAAGAAGGCTACTTCCTCCTTAAGACTAGATATGAAATATTCAGATAATCTTTTGTTCTCTTCCTTGATAAACTCTTTTAATTTCATAAATTCACGATCTTGACTATCAGGCATATTTTTTTTGTATTTCATTAATTTTACGTGCATGGAACGCTTTATATTATACTTAATTTTTGTCAATAACGCACAAAAAACCAAAGCGATATCTTTTTAAAATTTATGGGTTTAGGTTAGTTTTGTCCTGTTTATTTGTATGCAATTACTTTCTATGTCTTTAAAACAGAAAACTTAGTAATCCCACGTGATTAATGGTAAATACATTGATAGTTGTGAAACTCACCTCCCAATTTGTTTCACTATTTCTTGCATAAAAGTAGTTTTAAAGACGGAACACTTTATAATGACTTTTACTTAATCGAACCACACACGAACTTATATGAAAAGAAAATTAGAGTACTAAATGAACCTTACCAAATGGAGCTGCCCATACCGAAATTTAAGTACAATGAAGTTAAGGATGTAATAATGAAAGAAATTAATCCTAAAAAAGCTCCTGGTTATGATCTGATAACGGGTAGGATACTACAAAAATTAACAAAGAAAGGAATAACGGCAATATTACAAATTTTTAATGCAATAATAAGATTAAATTATTTGCCGCAACAACTGAAAATGGCAGTTATAATTATGATCCCAAAACCAGGAAAAAAACTAGAGGAATTAACATCATATAGGCCAATAAGTTTACTGCTTGTGCTTTCCAAAGTGCTGGAAAAATTAATAATGAAAAGCATCAAGCCAATACTAGATAGCAAAAATCTCATACCAGAACATCAGTTTGGGTTTAGACAAGAACATGGAACCATAGAGTAAGTCCATAGATTAGTAAAACATATCAGCAACGACTTTGAAAATAAGCGATATTGCTCAGCAGCGTTTCTTGACATAAGCCAAGCGTTCGATAAAGTCTGGCACAAAGGTCTACTCTATAAACTAAAAAATCTATTGCCTCATCCGTATTATGAACTTCTAAAGTCTTACTTATCTGACAGATTCTTTTCAGTTAAATACCATTCAGAATATTCAGAATTATACCAAATAAAATCAGGAGTACCGCAAGGCAGCGTGTTAGGACCAATGCTGTACCAGCTTTTTACTGTAGATCTACCAACTTCAAGAACTACAATAACAGCAACCTTCGCAGATGACACTGCAATACTCGCCTCACATCATGATCCAGTAACTGCCTCAAGAAACTTACAAGCCAGCCTTAATAATATCCAAGCATGGTTAAAAAAATGGAAAATTCGAGTTAATGAGACCAAATCAATCCATGTTACCTTTACACTAAGAAGAGGTATATGTCCAGCAGTGTTATTAAATAATCAAATAATTACTCAGAGAAATGAAGTCAAATATTTAGGTTTACATCTTGACAGAAGATTAACATGGACAACACGTATATTTACAAAACGAAAACAATTGGGTCTCAAACTAAGACAACTTTACTGGCTTATTGGCAGAAAATCACAATTAAATCTCACAAATAAGCTCTTAATATATAAAGCCGTACTGAAGCCAATATGGACGTATGGAATTCAATTATGGGGTTCTGCTAGCAATTCAAACCTAGAAATCCTACAAAGATTCCAGAACAAAGTTCTTCGAATTATAGCCAATGCTCCGTGGTATGTTTCGAACAACATAATAGAAAAAGACCTCAAAGTTCAATCCATAAAAACTGAAGTCACAAAGTACAGTGAAAAATACAAAAACAAAACTAGTGCTCACTCTAATCACTTAGTGCGCGAACTGTTTAATGTCAACGATGAAGTGCGTCGACTAAAGCGTTTTAAGCCTACAGACTTATTAAACAGATTTAAATAAAATTAATTAACATTTACCACTACATTATTAACTTTGTTTGTTAATTATATGTTAAAGGAAGCCTCTCACTGGAGAGAATTCCTACATGTCATTTGTTCTTCTAATAATTGTCATAAAATTTACTTATTGTTACGAGTGATAACAGATTGTAAATTAAATGGAGCTTAAATATATATATATATATATATATATATATATATATATATATATATATATATATATATATATATATAGTGGTTTGAAAACTAATATTTATTATATCTTTCACAAGGCGAATTATGGTGCCTTGAATAATTATTTGCTTCAGATCAATTGGATTGAGTTGTACTGTTTAGAGGATGTAAATGACATTTTAGATGCTTTTTATTCCATTATTTGGAACGCAATTGAACTTTTTGTACCAAAGATATCTGTAAAAGATCGAATTTTCCTGTTTGGTTCTCATCTGAACTTAAGAGTAAAGTCATTGCCAAAAAGATTGCGCATAAAAAATATAAAACTACAAATAAGTATCACCACTATATTGAATTTAAAAAGTTGAGAGATGAATGCTCATCACTCACTGGGCAGTCTTACAATGCTTACGTTTCAAAGATGTAAGTGAGAATAAATGAGAACGCTGGTGAATTTTGGAAGTTCTTCAAAAATAAAACCAACGGACATGGTGCTCTCCCTGGCTCTATGTTTCTAGATGAGGAAAGTGAGAATGACAAAAAAAATAACGAGAGTTGTTTGCGAAACATTTTGGTACTGTATACAGCACTTTTAATGGTAAATCTCTGGATAACCTGGAGAGTAATGAAATTTTCTCACAACAGCTGGAGGTGGAAATTAGTAACCTCGAAGTCACTTTTGACAATTTACTGAATGTGTTGTTGTCATTAAATGTCAATAAAGGGGCTGGCCCTGATTTGATACCGAATTTGTTCCTAAGAGAAAGTGCAGTGTCCTTGTGTGAACCATTAGTATATGTTCTTAATAAATCTCTCCAGACGGGAATTTTCCCGAACAGATGGAAACATTCCTTTGTGTGTCCTATTTTCAAGGCAGGAGATCATAGTGATATCAAAAATTATCGGCCAGTTTGTATCCAGTCAGCCTTATCTAAAGTATTTGAAAAAATGGTTTTGCCAAGTTTGGATAATTGTTTTAGGAACATTATTACGGACAACCAACATGGATTTGTAGGCGGACGTTCTACTCTCACTAACCTCTTTTTGTATATCGATAGTATAGGTACAGCAATGGATGAGGGTTACGAGGTGCACTCTATATACACCGATTTCAGTAAGGCCTTTGACCTACTAGATCATGTCTTAATTACAAAGCTGAGAAACTTTGGTATCCCTGGTTCTTTATTAGCTTGGTTTACTTCTTATTTGCAAGGAAGAACATTGCAAGTAAGATCATCAGGATGTATTTCTAATGGATTTGAAGCCGTGTCAGGGGTTCCGCAGGGTTCCCATTTGGGTCCTAAGCTTTTTCTGTTGTTGGTAAATGATATTGGTAGGAACTTTAAATCTGAATATCTGATATTTGCAGACGACTTAAAGATATTTAAATGCATTAGGTCAGAATCTGATTGTGAGGGTTTGCAGAGAGACTTGGATTCTTTAGTACATTGGTGCCAGGAAAATAATCTTAGATTGAATGCTTCGAAATGCTCATATATTATTTTTTCACGTAATAAGACCACCAGTGATTTTAAAGACAAGATAGGAGATGTGGATTTATCTAGGGTTCAGGTAATTAAGGATTTAGGTGTGTTACTGGATAGTAAGCTAAGTTTCGTGGACCATTATGATGCCATTATTGCGCGTGCTAATCGGACATTAGGGTTAGTCATCAGAATGTCATATGATTTTAATAATTTGTTTGTAATTGTGAGATTGTTTTTGAGTTATGTTCGTTCATTACTAGAGTATTGTTCAGTGATTTGGAGTCCAAGTTATGAGAATCACAAATATCGAATTGAATCGATTCAAAATAAATTCGTTAGATGTCTGCGGTATAGATTAGGTACTAGAGGAATGCAATTGAATTCCAGTCAGGTCATGCAGATGTTTCATTTGCACCGTCTAGAGGATCGCAGGCGATACTTTGACCGTATTTTCGTATTTAAGGTGTTAAATGGTATTATTGTTGCACCTAGCATTCTGGGTCGAATAGATTTTTATGTTCCAGCTAGGAATTTGAGAAGATGTCCCTTGCTATCCGCTAGATCGTGCAATACACGTCATGCAGAAAATATGCCTTTAAATAGAATTGTTTCTAGTGTAAATGAGTTTCCAAATATAGACTTTATGGGAGTCACACTAAATGCTTTTAAACGGACTATTTCACGTGAATTATTTTAATTTGATTTTAATTTTTTGATGTCGTTAGTTTAATTGTAAGTAATGTAAGTTAACTTGTGTTCAATGTTTAATTTTGACTTTTAATTTTAATTGTAAAATGGAGTTTTCCGTCAATAAATATTAATTTATTTTAAAACTAAGTATAGATTCTGAATTTCATATCATTGGTTCGGTTCGAGGTGGTTTCAACCCTTTAGGGTTGATTTGTTTTTTTTTTTTTTTTAATCTAGTGCGAAACATGTTTTTATACTATAACTGAATCATGTAGATTCCGAATTTTAAATTAGTGGGGTGGTTTGGCGTTATTTGCTGGGTTATTTCATATTCATATAAATAGCTTGCGCTATTTCAACCCTATAGGGGTAGATTTATTTAGTTTTTTCAAAAAATAAAGTGCGATACGTATTTTATGGTAAAACTAAGTATAGATTCCGAATTTTATATCATTGGTTCGGATCGAGGTGGTTTCAACCCTTTGGGGTTGATTTGGTCAGTTTTTGAAAAAATATCGTGCGACACATTCTTTTATAAATGTTAGGGTATAGAAAGTCTAATGCTCACAATCTTATTGAAGGTTTTTATTAAAACAATTTTTCGGGCGACCGGTTTCGGCGTTTCCAGTTTATACGCCATCATCAGGCCCTTTAGAAACTGAACAAGCTAAAAAGAATAATCTGTTAAAATATAGTTGTCCTAAGTTAAGTTATAGGTTTAAGTCTAACAATAGTTAACAAGTTATAGAAAGTTTCAAAATGGTGTTTCAATAGACCAGTACTACTCTGATGTTAACTGTTTTAGTCAGTATATGATATACAGGGTGTCCTGAAAAGATTGGTCATAAATTATACCACAGATTCTGGGGTCAAAAATAGGTTGATTGAACCTTACTTACCTATATACAATAGTGCACACAAAAAGTTACAGCCCTTTGAAGTTACAAAATGAAAATCGATTTTTTTTCATAAATCGAAAACTCTTAGAGATTTTTTATTGAAAATGGAGATGTGGCATTTAATAAAAAAATTAGTGAAATTTGTGCACCCCATAAAAATTTTATGGGGGTTCCTTTAAACCCCCCAAACTTTTGTGTACATTCCAATTAAATTATTATTGTGGCACCATTAGTTAAACACAATGTTTTTAAAACTATTTTACCTCTTAGTGCTTTTTCGATAAGCCAGTGTTTATCGACATATTTTGAATATTTGTCGAATCCACCACATATTTGTATATGGTTAAGTACGATTATAGAGACCTGTTAATAATCTGGAAATTTATTTATAATTTACATTTTTAGGTATACTTTGAAAAAGAAGCCACATCTCGATAAAAGGTGACTTGTCAAAAAAAGACTAAGAGACAAAAAAGTTTTAAAAACACTGTGTTAACTAATGGTAGCACAATAATAGTTTAATTGGAACGTACACAAACATTTGGGGGGTTTAAAGGAACAAAACCCCCATAAAATTTTTATGTAAATATATTAAAAAATAAGCCGCATCTCGATTAAAACTGGCTTATTGAAAAAATACTAAGAGCCAAAAAAGTTTTAGAAACGTTGTGTCTAATGGTACCACAATAATGAATTAATTGTAACGTACACAAAAGTTTGGGGGGTTTAAGAGAACAAAATCCCCATAAAATTTTTATGGGGTGGACAAACTTCACTATAATTTTGTTTTAACATAAACCTACCATAAGAATGATACATGTCCATTTTCAATAAAAAATCTCTAATAGTTTTCGATATATTGAAGAAAATCGATTTTCATTTTGTAATTTCAAAGAGCTGTAACTTTTTTATGAGCACATTTGTACTAGGTAAGTTAGGTTCAATCGAACTATTTTTGACCCCAGAATGTGTGGTATAATTTATGACCAATCTTTTCGGGACACCCTGTATAAAGTATTAATAATGATATTATTGGTACTTACATATCAGTCAAAAAAAAATTGTGATGTTCGATTGTAACATTGGGCCCAAGTGTCTTCCTTGATTTCAAACTCGCATGAATATCCAAAAATCAAAATATTCCATATCCATTCTTTTATAATAAAACTAAATATAGATTCCGAATTTTTAATTTTTCATACTTTATTTTTTGAAAAAACTGAATAAATCAACCTTAGTTTGATTTGAAATGACCACAAACCCAGTCAATGCTGCCAAACCAGCCCAATAATTAAATCTTCGGAATCTACATGATTTAGTTTTAGTATAAAAACATGGTTCGCGTTAGATTAAAAAAAAAGAAAACAAATGAACCCCAAAGGGTCGAAACCACACCGAACCCAACCCCCAACCAATAATATAAAATTCGGAATCTACATAGTTTTATAATAAAAAACATGTGTAGATATACATATACAGGGTGTTAGTAAATAAGTATGACATACTTTAAGGGCTAATTATACATGAAAAATAATGACAGTTTGCTCGATAAATATATAAACGCAAATGGTTCGTTTCCGATATATGGGATGTTGAAATTATTCTTACAAACTGACGATTTCTTTATTGCCCTAAAACTGGTTGTGGTATGCAATTGAAATTTGGTGGATTGTAAGACGTAGTTATTGCGCGTTTTTTAAAATACAATGAAGAATTTTATATCTGAAATTTTCTAAAGAAAAAAAATAGTACTGAGATATTTTAATTTCAATGCCAAAAAATGAGCAATAACTATGTCTTAAAATCCACCAAATTTCATTTGAATACCTCAACCAGATTTAGAGCAATAAATAAATCGTCAGTTTGTAAGACTAATTTCAACACTCCGTATCTCGAAAATGAAGCATTTGCGGACATACCTTTATAGAGCAAACTGTCAGTATTTTTTTATGTAGAATTAACCCTTAAAGTTTGTCATGTTAATTTACTAACTAATACAGAAAACAGAAAAAAAGTTTGTTTGAAAAATAATCATTGATTTTCGCTTAAACGAAATGATCAAACTGCCAAAAGGGCAAGAGGCAGGTGGGTGGCAGCTTTAACATCGAATTTAAGCAAAAAACAAAATTTATTTGTCAAATAAACATTTTTTCTGTTTTCTGATAACATTAAAACGTATTTTGAATTAAATAAATTACGTACATTCTTCTTTTTGTCCCAATTAATTTATTTAACATTTTTTTTGAACACCCTATAAATAATTATGTTAGTGTTTATACTATTGAATACAGAATTGAATACCCTTTCAAATGAGCTATTAGATAACCCCTATTCTTATTTAAAAAAAATCATCGATTACGTCATCACGCCCAGGTGGATGACGTCACTAGTATGATATATAGGCCAGAAAATCGAAATTTAAAAATAAAAATCGACCTGTTTCGGGATTTTTCCTTAAAGTCACTGGTTTGAGAAATAATGAATTTATGCGTCACTTTATGGACGCACTGTAATATGTATTTACGGTATACCGCAAGCTTACCACTCGCGTCACAATTTTTTTATGACGCCAAATAAGAATTTAGTATTTGGCGACACATTTCCATTTAGTTTATAAACAAAGCCCCGGTGAATTTTTGAAAAAAAGTAGCTAACTCGAGTTTTAAGGGTTGTAGGGCATTATATTTTTGTTTCAGTTTGTATAAGAATACCAACATGCCAAATAAAAAAAAATAACTTCCTACATGTTAACTGGTCTGAGTTATTTTAATTGTTTATAAGCTTAAAATAACACTACTTTTTCAAAATTATTTTACAACATTTATTATAAACTTTTTAATCAAAAACTGATCTAATTTGATCAAATATGCCTGTCTCTTTGATTTGTTGTCTTCAGAATTTATGTAGACCTAATAGTTTACGCATAATAACGCCATAGATAAAAGCTTTTTGGGATAAACAATTTAAATTTTGCAATAACTATTAAGTAAAACTTCTTGAAATTTTAATAGCTGTATATTTGTGATATTGTTGCTAAACTCACGCGACATTAAAGTTTTTCGTGTATTTTTAAAAAAGTTATTAATGATTTTCAGAAAATCGACTTTTGAAGCTATTTTCCCAATAACTAAGCAACAAATTAACAAAAATAACTTTTCAAACACTCATTTTAAAGAATTTTCTATGGTTCTTCAGCAAAATTGTAAATATCACCTTTCCACATAGCTTACCGGTCTCGACATTTAATATTTAAAATTTAATCGCGATTTTTAATTGTTTATATATTGTTTATAAGTTAAAAAGTACGTTTGATCTTTTGCATAATTTTTATATTGGATATTGTTGTATCCAATTTTACCCAAAGCAGTTCTTAGATAGCTGTATCAACGGATGTCACGGGAAAATCCTTAGTTCTCTAGTCTAATTATAAATATCTTCATGTAAATAGCTACTTAATAAATTTGGCAGTTTTCTTTGCCACTCTGAAACATCGTCAAGGTTTGCAGCTTCTCTTGAAATTGCTCTAAATTTAATGTCATGTCTTAAGCAAGACTTGTCAAGCCAACTATTGGGAAGCTTTAAAATTCAAATTGAGTTCTTTCGCCGCCTCTAAAGCTCTTTATTTTATTATCGGTCCAGGTAATGGGATGTTCGTACACTATAGTATCGGGTCCCGGTGAATTTGTATTTTTTACTACTGTACTGTACTATTTATGAACTACTGGTGAATTTGTATTTTTTATTTTTTAAGTAATTCTTAACAATGTTGATAATCTAATACCGGTATTCCGGGTATGTACCTGTATAAATTACCTTGTCTGAAGGTGGTGTAAAAGGTACTCATCATTTATGTATTGTCTCTTTCTCAAAATTCAAATAGATTTTGTTAAAATGGCTGAAATTCTTGTAACAGATTTCGTAATGAGTGAACGTCGGTGTAAGTTATCAGATAATTTATCAAAGAATTTATCATTGCTAAATATCTAAATATTGAACTTATAATTACTTAATAAAAACCAAGCTCTTGTAGAGCTATCATCATCAATCAGGCAATCGGGTCCACTTCTGGACATAGGCCTCCCTCGGTTCTTTCCAGTGTTCCCTACACTGGGCCGCTTGTAGCCAGTTTACCGCTACTCTTTTTATGTCGTCGGTCCATCTAGTATAGAGTGGAGGTGGTCGACCTCGGCTTCTTTTATAGTTTCTGGGCCTCCATCCCATGATTCGTCGTGTCAACCGTCCATCTTGTGTTCTAGCTAAGTGCCCTGCCCAGTTCCACTTAAGCGTCCCAGCTCTTTCGTCTTGAACTCCTGATCTTTGCCTGATTTGTTGGTTTGGTATGTGGTCTCGAAGGCTCACGTTCAGCATTGCACGTTCCATGGCTCGTTGTGTAACGTTGTGTGAGTTTATTTGCGGATTTTTGCGTCAGTGTTAAAGTCTCTATTGAACACTATAATATTGTTTCAATTATTTTATTAAGAGATTTTAATTTTTGTTATTTTTTTATAGATACATATTACATGTTTTTAAGCAAACCAAGAACAATTTGCTCACATTATAGGCCCCGTGTTGGCTTAATCCGTTACTGTTCAAATTTATTTCTTACCTTTTAACCTAACTACCTGAGGTATTAGATTTAATCAATGGTTTCGAATTCACCTGTAGAAAGTTTCGAGTTGGCAGGGTCAGGTAGCAGAAAAGTTACGAATTGTCCGGTGTACATTTTGATTTGAAAATGTTTGTCATTAAAAGTTGCGATTTGGCGTGTGTCCATAGTATCGATGGCAACACCTTCAATTTTAATCCTGTTTTTTGTTGAACATTTCCACTTTCACTATACCACTTTTTTAAATCGGTCTGTTTCTTTAAAATGTCACTAACTTGAGTTTTTCTTACTTGAAAATTTTCTGCCAAAACTAGAACGCTATAATTATTTTTTTCAGATGCTTCTATCACCAATATTTTTTCTTCCAAACTTAAAAACTTTCTTTTAGTCGAAGACATTGTTAGCCTTAGATCAGAATATCAACTACATTAGGAATGTGTAAAAAGGATGAATAAATCCTAAAATCAGTTTTTCCAGATCAAACTCGATGTAATACATAAAGTTCCTAGTTTTATGACCATAAGTACACTTCGCGTCATAAAAAACTGGTACAACTCTTATAACCCAAAATCGCGTTTTCCAAGTTGTGTAAGTTGATCTGGTCACAAGTGTCATTCTAATTTCTAGGACAACGTCGCCAGTTCAACGATAACATTCTATCAAACCAGGTAAAAGCAGGGCCGTGCTTCAGACCGCATGTTTTAATATACTAAAAACTAAAACAATATCGAGCATTCTCGATCAATCGGTCACATTTATATGCGTCCTAAAAAATTCTCCTATTAATTTTGTAATTTTCCGTCATCTCAATTAAGCGTTGATTCATTGATTCGTGATTTATTATATAATTTATAAAAATATTTCAATTAAAAAATAATGATAGATATCTTTATATGACTTTTTATGTTTAATGTCAAATCGACAGGTGTGATTGGTTTCTCGTAAATTGTAGCACAAAGCTGTATTAATTTGTGTAGAATAAAGAAACACACTGGAAAAATTAAAAATTAAATTTGAAATTAATACAAAAGGAATAACTTTTACAGTGAACAAGTGTGGAATTTAAATATATGTATTACAATTTTTAAACGTTATTTTTTGTATTTAGATTTAGTGAAATTCCTTTATCTGTGATTGCAACAACGAAATGATTCACGAATCATTGTGTCCAGTCTGAACACAGGTTTACATTGAAAAAAAAAAGTGTACCAGTTTTATATGACGCGAAGTGTACCTAATATAATTAGTTTTATGGCTGCAATAAGTTATGTAGGTACATATTTGGATTTCCGGAGCTCCAATTTTAATCTTTACCTGACTCTCCGTTGTTGGCAGGTAAAATTACAATAATTTCTTAGAAAAGCTTTTTTTTTGGGAGGTGAGAATCTTCTAAAGACCGTCTGAGAAGGTGTCCCAGGTGTGTTGGATTCAATCCACCACGCTTCACCGTGCCGGATCGCCTATCAACTAAACTCACCTCCTCTTTCTCCAGCCGACGGGTCTGGGACCACTCTTAGCGAGTATATACACTGACCCGTCGACCTTACTCTTAACTCCCCCCTGGCACTTTTCGCGTGCGTTCCGCAGACTAAGTGACCCCCTAGCTGCCCCGCCCCACACACACCTCGCAAAAGACCGGCCAGTGAAGACGACCGTCCCGTGCAACCCATGTGTGGGTGAGGCAACTGGGGTGCCCCCCATCCAGCATGAAACTAGCAAGAAGATACCAGTCGGCAATTACGAGTAACTCCAAGCATTCATGTTTTCATTCACTCACACTCACTCTCATACCTTATAAATTATTACGTAATAGACTTCCCTATGAGAAATAATGAAAAACGATTTTAAAAAATTATTGTATGGATAAAATTATGGTAAGATATTAAATATATAACATTAAAAGGTAATATCGATAAAATATTTGTAAAAATAATATTAAATAAACAAATAAATAAAATAAAGTAAAATAACATGATAAAGCAGTCAGGGTAGGTTGGATGTAAAAGGTCCTCCCACCCTAGCTGCCCTCTACAACACAAGCACGTTAAAAAAAATAAATAATAAGGGTCATCCCGCTTGCAGTCGCCTCTCTTTTTCCTCTTTATGCTTCATTGTTTTGGTAACAAAGGCAATGGCCAGGTCGAAGTCACTCTTGCTATTGATAGCTTTAACCATAAGCTCGTGAGGCTCGCCTAGAGGAGACCCCAGACCCAGCTGCAGCTCGGTACGCCCCACACGGTATGCCGGGCATACGAATACGACATGTTGCGCGTCATCCACCACTCCACACTCGGGGCATAGATCGTCCGCGGTCTTCTTTATACGATAGGTATATGATCTGAACGATCCATGTCCCGTCAAGAAATGTGTAAAGTAGTAATTGACGCGCCTGTGCCTGCACTCATACCACCTTACTACATCCGGAATCAGAGATCTCGTCCAGGCTGCCTTTTCGACATCGGCTGCCCATTCCCTCTGCCACATCTCTAAACTTCTGTTTGGTTCTTGAGGTCCTGAACCAATTGCCCCGTTACCCCTCTGATACATTCGGACTCTTTCTCTGGCCAGAATGTGCACCGGCACAGAACTAGCCACAACCTATAAGGCAATAGTTGATACGGTTCTGTACGCGCTGCACATCCTGATCAGAGGTTTTCTCTGTACACTAAGAAGCATGTTTTTATATTTCTTCTTCTCCAGGGCCTCGTGCCATACTGGGGCTCCGTATAGTGCGATGGATAAAATTGATTGCAACATCACCACTCTTTTATGAGATCCAGGACCCCCTATATTTGGCATTAACTTGCTTAACGTGGAGGTCCTTTCTTCCGCTTTCCGACATGCCTCTTGCACGTGTGTTCCGAATGTCCGTTTGTCGCCAAAAGTAATTCCTAGATATTTAACTGTCTTCTGGGGTCTTATTTCGGAGCCTTTGTACTCAAATACTATATTTTTTCTATTTCTCGGTCCCCTCAAGATTATCGCTTCTGTTTTCTCTACTGTTAGCTTTAGGTCATTTCTTTCTATCCATTCCGCGGTTGTCTTGATTGATTTGTTTACTCTCTCTCTCTTATACCTCAATTCATGTCGTCTTCTACTAGTAGAGCCAGGTCGTCCGCGTATGCAATTGCTCTTACTCCTCTCATCTTATTTACTTCTAGTACCCCGTTGTATAGTATGTTCCATAGTGTGGGTCCCAGGACCGACCCTTGGGGTACTCCCGCGGTCATTTCCATCTTCTTTTTTTTTATATGCATACGGTTCTCTCGGACAGATAGTCCTTTATTATGTTGGACACATAATTTGGAGCCCCAAATTCGACGATTCTGTCTACTATGAGGCCCCAGTTTGCTGAATTAAAAGCGTTTTTTATGTCCAACAGAACAAGGACCACCCATCTTTTTTTGCTTGCACTAGCCGCGTCTCTTATCGAGGTCGCGGCATCGACGGTCGATCGACCTTTTCAAAATCCGTATTGTTGTTGTGATAATACTCTCTCATCTTCCAACATGCCTTCCAGCCTCGTCTTGATAAGTCCCTCGTAGAACTTACCAAGGCAGTCCAGGAGGCATATTGGCCGATAAGAGGATGCTGAATCGGGGGGTTTCCCAGGCTTTAGGAGCAGAACAAGGTTCGCATCTTTTAAGTCCCTGGGAAACTCTTGCTTCTGCAGTAGGTCGTTGCATATTCTTCTGATCGAACCTGGTTTCTCCGTTACTATTATCTTAATTGCCTCTGGTGGCAGCCCGTCGGGGCCGGGAGCTTTCCCCGTCTTCATCTCCTGACCAGCGGTTTTTATTTCCTCTTCCGTGAACTCCTCCACCATCGTTGGAAAGATTTTTGTAAAAGTTTGAATGTCCTTAGTGGGGAAGAGGAGTTCAGCTGATTTCATCCGCTGGCCCTCGTCCAGTTTATATGGGGCCATTATCCTTAATAACTTCATGGTAATTTTGTAGGCATCACCACATATATCCTCATCCAATGCTTTTAACAGGGTCTGCCACTTTTCCTTTTTTTCTTGTTTTATTTTTTTTATTCAGTGTTTTCTTTAGTTCCTTGTACATTTCTTTGAGCTCGAGGTTGCCCTGGATTCTCGTGTAATTCCTTCGAGCTCTGAGGCATCTTTCCCGTAGACTTTCTATCTCATCCGTCCACCAGTAGGGGCATTTTTTGGTATTCTTTTTCTTCACGGTGGCCAACTTTGCTGCATTTTCTGCCAAGGTCAGAAATCTCTTCCTCATTAATCTTTCTGACCTCCGATAGGTATGTGGTTTTGTTAAAATAGATTTCGGTGTTTCCTATCGGCCGTCTTACTTTCTCTTTAACCTTAATCTCGTACTGGATGTAACGGTGGTAGGTAAATAACTGGTCGTCGAGGACATTCCATCCCTGTACTCTTTTGGATAGCCCTTCAGTTGCGATAGTTACATCAATATGTGTCTGGCTGGCCCCTCTTACAAAAGTTGGTTTATTATTATTTAAGACTTGGAGGCCAGCCTGGGCTATCCATTCGTTCCAAAGTTCCCCCTTTTTGTCATTTATGGGGGAACCCCATAACCTCGATTTAGCATTGATATCCCCGGCGACCAAGATTTCTTTTTCGCTTGTGGCGGCGCTCATTATCTCATCTACAATAGTCTTGTATCTTAACATAGGGATGTTCGGCTATATGTATCATGCCAGGAGGCTGAAATCCCTCAGTTTGATGAGTATGTGATTTCCGCCCCTGACAATGCCCCGCACCCCTAGATCCCTATTTCTCATGAGCACCGCCACATTTTTGCCCTTATCTTGTACCCATCCACCGTCCGATGTTATTTTTTTGTTTGGTTCGGGGACGATGAGCAGGTCAGTTTCCAGCTTGCAGGCTTTTAAGTGGACAAGATCGTGTGCTCTACGTGCTCTGCCCACGTTCACCTGCAATATTCGTATACCAGGTTGATCCTTGAGGTCCGTTTTGGTTCAGTTCCCTAGAGTCGTCCCTGCATCGGATTCGCCTTTTTTGAAAAAGTAAAATAATTAAAAACTAGAATAAATAAATAAATAAGTATAGATAAAATGAATAAATAAAATAAATAGGTAAAATGTGTATAAATAAAATAGTTAGGTAAATAGAAATAGTTAAAATAGTAACATAAAGTTAAAATAGTTAATATAAATAATAAAATAGATCTATAAAATAATAAATTAGTAATTTTAAAATTTGTATAAATAAAATACAACCTAGGTGGGCTGTATATGGGCCCACCCTCGTTTTCCAGGAAGTCTATTTCGTCTCTTTTATTCATTTCTTGGGGGTTCTCCCTCATCCCCCCTTCCGTACACTAGGGCTCGATAGGCTGGACAGGCCATCCTGTCCATTCTATGCCCTTCCTCTTTGCAAACTGAACAATATGCTTTATTGTTACAGTTTGCGGCAGTGTGTCCTGTTTTCAGGCAGTTATAACAGCAAGCCGCCCTGCTCTCCTCGTTACACTCGTAGGTACTGTGGCCAAACTTTAGACACTTAAAGCATCTCACCGGGGCGTACCTCTCCATTACCGGGCATCTTGTCCATCCGATCTTAATTGTGCCGTACCTCCTCAGTGAGGGTCGTACGGCTATTGTGGCCACCTGCTCCCCGTGTTTATTTGTCCTCAGTACTTTTATGTCAATTTCTCCTTCCGGGATGCCCGTATAGCTTCTTATCCCTTCTCTCAGACTTTTCTCACTCACTCCTGGGTCTAAATTCGCTATAGTGAAGAAATTTTCCTTTCTCCTTATTGTTGTATTTATTCCTTGCATTTTGTTGTTAAGTTCTGCCCTCAGTTTTTGTGCTGCTCCCCTCCCCTTTAGCTTTACTAGGAGATCCCCCCCATTTGTTCTTTTTAACCTGTCTACTTGAATCCCCATCTTTCCTATGTCTATCTTATTCTTCATCCCACTTAGTACCTCGTTGTATTTTTTCCCTTTATCCATTTTTATAATGAGAGCTTCCTCTTGTTCCACTTTCCTCTCTGCACCGAATTCTTTGCCTCTTACCAAAATCTCCCAGGATATAGTTTCTCCATGTCCTACATATTCGAGGGCTTTCCTTATAGTCTCTTTATTCAGGTCGTTTGTGACTACGACCCTCATGACCTCTGGGATTTCGTTTGTTTCCTTCCATATTTCCCTTATCGCTTTTACTGCCATATGCGTCTCCCCCCTGTTCTTTTTCTAATCTGGCAACGAAAGTATACCATGTTGTTTTTTTATTTGCTTTTCTTCTGGTGTTCTCCAGGTGATTTATTTCTCCGTCTTCTATTTCTTCTAGCATCTCCGCTAGGTCCTCCCCTACGTCTTTAATTGTGTTTTCTACGCCTTTATCTTTCGCGTCCTTTTTTGTAAAAACAAGACAGTTTTTTTTCTACTGTTTCCTGTAGGCCCGCTTGTTCCCACTTTGTCTTTTCATATAGTTTCTCTTCCCATTTAGTGTCGCATATGCTCATAAAAGTTTTTTTCCCTCTCCCCATATTTAAGGCCCTTTTGATTTTTTCTTGTTCTTTCTTTTGATTTCTTCGAGTTTTGTATTTAATTCCTCCAATTTCCTATTTATTTTTTCCTGTTTGGATTCATTTGGAAACCGTATGCTCTCCTCCAGCCTTTCCCTCTTGAGGTCATTTATCCTCTCCATGCTTTCGGCTTTCCTTTCTTTGATGTTTATGATCTCCCCACCCTGATATTCATCTAGCAAGATTGACGCCAGCACACTTTCTTCGATACTCTGCAATCCTTCTTTAATGTTGTCTACTTCTTTCTCCTGTGGTTGTTTCTCCCCTATCCGTTCTTCCTCATTTTCACTATATTGTCCCATAATGGTCCCACGAGCCTGGACGTGCTATACGTCTGGCGCGGCAGTGCGCCCTTACCGCGCTAAGGCTTAGGTACTTCGGGAGGTCGCCAGGTATCCCGAAGGGATCGTTTGTGATGCTCTAACCCTCGCATCTCTCATATCTTTGGCACGATGCCTTCCACCGTGATAGTGGGAAAAGCTAGAGGCAAATTTTGTTCTGAGTCGTTGTGAAGAGGGACCGTTGTTCGGGAATACGTAAATTCGGTCCCAAGAAAGATTACGCCAAAATAACGAGTAAATTGGGTTCCAATGTTTGTTTCTACCTGACACTGCATATTCGCCGCTTCGAAAGAACGTAGGCTTAATTCAAAAAAGATTATGAGCATAACTCCGAATAAGTTGTTACTTTAAAGAAATTACCTATACAATTTTGTTAGAAACATATCTAAATACAAACTGTGGTAACTAGATAAATTTATTAAGTGTTTTTGTTAACCCCTATTACATGAGTCTTTCTTCCCCAGAAACATTTACTTCAACTTTGTTAAAACGCTGACCTAACTAAAAAAGGGTCCTTATTTTAGAGAGAATTTTCACAAAAACTAATCGTAAGATCGGTCGTCCTTGACGAGAACTAAACACACAAATTGCTTCACATTCTGCGCTATTTTGCGGCGTAACTAACTTGGGTCTGTATTCATACGAAAATGTTAAGTATTTAACTAATTTCGCGCTTAACAAATATAGACACTTTGATGCCATCTCTTGCGAGTATTATTATTATTAACGAACATGCGAATATTATTATTAACGTCATAGGTCTTTATTCACGTGATAGGTACTGTTGTTTTTAGTAGATCTGCATTAATAAGTCAATTTCCTCAAATTCTGACTTAAGCCTACGTTCTTGCGAAGCGGCGATATGTAAATTCGGTCCCCAGTAAATTATTTTATGAGGGGTTCAGTAAATAATAACATCTTGTCATTTTCAACTTTAGATGTCTGAATGTTCATGTTCGCCAGAATGTCAAAAGTTTGTCCAATACTAGTCGGCAATGTTGGAAGCAGTTTTCGTCGGGCGTTGTAGAGATTCCTCCTTATCAATGCAACGTCCGTTGTTTTAATCGCTGCAGGCAGGTCATTTTGAAGCTCCTCCGAATGATTTTTGAAGGCTTCTCGGATAAATCGTCAGTTGCCTTCCTCTTGCAAAAACCACTTATAATTTGGAGCTGTAATTGTTCCACATTGGCACTGTGGCAATGCCCCTGTACATGCTGTATTATAGTTAAACTTTCCACCTCGCCCAAAGTAAGCACATATGATTTACATTTACTTTTGTTAGTACAAATCCACCGTTTTTACCCCCTTTTCAAGCTTTTTTGAAACTATACTTATAGTTATTTATAACTGCTAAGGGCTTTCCCTTTTCGCTTAAAATAATTTTAAGATCCATCGCAAATCGAAAATATTCTTAAACAACACACACCCAGTTCGTATTTGAATTCCGAGCAGTAAACACGTACCCATATCGCTCTCGAGATTCAAGTTTCAAGTTTTTCTGCCGGTCTCGGCTATCGGCCGGGATTAGTTTATTACTGATAAGTAGGGAGCGGATTTTATGCTAAATGCATATTGCATGCATATTTCGCTTATTTTAGAACTTTACTAAATTTTGCATATTTTTAAAGAAACATGCATATTTTGTGCATATTTAAAAACATTTAAGTCCAAAAAAAAATTTTAATTTTTTAATTCGACACAAAATATTTTCCCGCACAGGCTGTCATATCTATTAATTCGAGAACTACCTGAAAAGAGACGGTTCATTCACTGCCTTTTCATTTTTTCTTAGAAAATACCCAATCTTTACACAAAGTACTACTTATAGTGCTTATAGTATGCCGTTATAAAATTATTGTAGGATGTGTAAAATGATGAAGGATGGTTTACCGGGAAATCCGAATTTTATTTACTTTTATTATAATTAGTACAATTTGTATCCCAATTTAGTAGGTACCTATAATTCTGGTGATTTTTTTAAATCCCCTATTGTTAAGAGAATTTACACTTTTAAATGCTTTTAACCATAGTTTTACGATTTTCTAACGGAAATTGAAATATTCGTGCTTTAGATCACATCCCGTCTTTAAACAGCTTTAAAACTTTGGAGGACATATGCGAAATTTTTAATGGAAATTTTGAAATTGATTTTGGTGCAGAATTTTCGGCTTTAACAAGTTATTTTAAATACGCCCCAATTACTTCTGTTGATGTTAAAAGGAGTTTTTCAAGTTATAAAAATATTTTATCTGATCAAAGAAAATGTTTCCTCGTAAAAAATTTGGAAAAACACATTGTAGTGAATTATAATCGAAAATATAATATATAGTGGATATTTGTTGTTTTATTTTAAATAGATAACTATTAATATCACTTTTTGTAAAAAATGTGAATAAATTGCATATATGAAAAATAATGATTTTATTTGAAAGATAATAAATAAGATTGCCGCCCCCCCCCTATAAAAGAACCGCCTAGAATAGAATAGAACAGAAAATTTGTGGTTTCTAGAAATGCGCATTTTTTTAATTTTTGTGCATATCTTGCGCATATTTCGTAATTTTTTACTGCATATATATGCGCATATTTCATCAAAATTGATCGCATATAAATCCGCTCCCTACTGATAAGTGATAAAATGATAAACAACACACACCCAAAACGCTGATTAGGTCAATTCGAATTCATAACAGAAATTAATTAAAATAGGAAATGTTGCATATTTATGTGAGGCAAAAATGTCAGGAATTTCCACCCGTAATAATCCTAATTACTTTTTTCTACGAAATCGATTAAGCAGCCAAGTATTGTAAAACCCTTAGAGATTAAGATGGTTGGGATCTAATTTACTCATTGACAAAAGGGTAGAACATTTTTGATTTAATCTGCCACCTGCCGGGACCCAATTTACGATCACCCCGTTGTTCAAAGGTGTCTTCCTATTTACCCACATATGAAATGTTCGATGATCTAAAAACTGGGGGGTTCCGTTGTGGAGAGGTGTCCGTTAACAGAACTTTTATTGTACGCAGTTTCATTGTCATTTTTGTAAAAACCTTCTCTGTTAGTATTATAGTAGTAAAAACATTATTACTAATTCAGTTTTAAATAATTTAACAGGATTTATAATTTACGGTTTCACTTGGGTAAAACCATTTTCGCGAAAATCAAAAAAATTAGGTATCTAATGTATGTGAGTAGAATAATTGAAATATCTACTATTACATTAATTATGCGTTGAATATAAAATTCAATGTATCTCTATTATTGTTTCACTGTCAATATTTTTCACTATGCAATCTAATGATTCGTTTTTGTAACTATAAACTAAAATTCCAGCATATAAACCCGCTATGGAACGATATCCCTGAAAACGACTTGTACTTCCTGGAATGGTGTCCGATGTTTTCGTTCATTCCTAAATTAAAGTTTGAAAATTAATTGATTATTATAGTACGGGATCCGAATATAGGTCGATCTGTACCCATCTACTTGCCGGATGAAACATTTTATTAAATTTCTTACATAGACAAATATTTCTAGCATGGGCTGCCTATCAAAATCGTGTCATAGCTATCCTTAGGGGGGGCCGTAGGGGTTGAAATCAATATTTCAAGAACATTTTTTTTGAAAGTATGGTAGAATTATTTTATTTTTAAATTAAATAAAATATTAAACGTTCAGTACAATTCATAGATTATTCAAGAAAAAATTCAAGGAAAAATAAGCCAACGGTGGCAAATTTTTAAAGACACCTCAAAAAACAATGAACTTTGCGCTGGACATCAGAATGGATCATGGTAAACAAAAAATTCAAAAATATTTTATTAGCTTATGAGTTTTTAGAGGTAACTCTGTCGAGTTTTTTTAGTTTTATCGAATTTTGACTTTTTGATATCACTCAGAATTCAAAACAACGAATTTTTTTCGAAAAAAGTGCAAAAATCAACATATTTATTATTGTTAAACAAAAAATAAGCATAAAACAAAAAATATCTCGACAGCGTTACCTCAAGGAATGTCTAAAGAAAATAGATACAAAATTCCAGGCGGGTTGATCAAGTAGATTTGAGTTACAATGTCTACAGCCTTTGAAAAAATCAGATTTGAGAAAAACGCGTTTAAAGTATTGTCAACTTTTATTTTCAATATTTTTTGTCTGTCAAATCGTAAAGTGATGCACACCGGAATATGTTCTTGAATCGCGGAGTAATTTACAAACGAAAATGAGAACAGCTGTTGACCGTTTCTCACTACGCTCGCGCGCTGGCGCGAACTTGCTGCAAAGCGAGTCGAAGGTAGGGAGGTAGGGAGATAGTGTTGAATATCCCTACCTTCGACTCGCTTTGCAGCAGGTTCTCGCCAGCACGCTTGAACTTAGTGAACAACGGTTAACAGCGGTTCTCATTTTCTTTTGTAAATTACTCCGCGATTCAAAAAGATATTCCGGTGTGCATCATTTTACGATTTGACAAACAAAAATGAAATTAAAAATAAAAGCTGACAATACTTTAAACGCTTTTTCCTTAAAACTACTTTTTTCAAAGGCTGTAGACGTTTTAACTCAAAAACTACTTGAGCGACCCACCTGGAATTTTGTATATATTTTCTTTAGACATTCTTTGAGGTAATGCTGTCGATATATTTTTTGTTTTATGCTTATTTTTTGTTTAAAAATAATAAATATGCTGCTTTTCACCCTTTAAAATTCACCGAATTTAAAAAATTCGTTGTTTTGACTTCTGAGCGATATCAAAAAGTCAAAATTCGGTAAAACTAAAAACACTCGATAGCGTTACCTCGAAAAACTCATAAGCTAATAAAATATTTTTGAATTTTTTGTTTACCATGAGCTAATGATGAATTCTGGTTTCCACCGCAAAATTCATTATATTTTGAGGTGTCTTCAAAAATTTGCCACTTGGTTGGCTTATTTTTCAATATTTTTCTTTGATTTTTTTCTTGAATAATCTATGAATTGTACTGAATATGCCTATTTAATTTAAAAATAAAATAATTCTACCATACTTTCAAAAAAAAATGTGCTTGAAATATTGATTTCAACCCCTACGGAGCCCCTTAAGGATAGTTATGACACGATTTTGATAAGGCAACCCATGCCAGAAATATTTGTCTATGTATTAAATTTAATAAAAACAATGTTTCATCCGGCAAGCAGATGGCAGTGGCGTGCTGGAACTTTTCAAGCGGCCCGGTGATCTTATAGAAAAGTGGCCTCCCATCCTCATTTTACCTTCTATTATCAGGATGTTTTATTCGGTATTTAAAAAAACAAAAAAAAAACAAAAATATACATTTTTTTTAATCAAACATAAAACTTTGAATTCAATGATTTTTTTCTTAAGTTGCTATATTTTTTCATTTAAGAATAATAAATCTGACAAATAATAATTATTGACATGTATGACAATATTGTACCTATGCAGTAAGACAGAAACCATAATTTCCTAAATAAATATAATATGAATTTGATGTAATTAAGGTACACCTACAAGTAAAATAAAATTGAGAATTTTTCAATTATGTATTAAGTTGCATTTTAGTAAATCAATTATACAAGAGAGTACAAATACAAGTACAGTGTAAATACTTTAATTTAACATATTTAAAATGTTAATACAACGCAATAATCTAAATATTCTTTTGCAATTATGTTATAAAATAATTACTTAACTCTCGATCAATAATTTCCGCATTAAAATAGATTTTTGAGCAAATTCGTCGATTATTTCATCATTTTTAAGCTCATACCATTAGCATAAAAGTGATCTTGTGTTAAAGTACTTTTTAACCGATTTTTTATGTATTTTAATGTTGAAAAGTTTTTTTCGCAAGATACTTGTGTCACTGAAAGAGTTAATAAATGTTTTACATTATACTATTTAAATTTGGATAAGCACACTGATATAAGTTGTACTTATGCAAAACAGCGTAACAGCAAGCTTTACACTTTTTAGTACCACACGGAGGTGAGGTTCTCACGATATCAACATTGTCATTTGTTACTTCATGTTCATTATCACTTGGATTAATAATATCATCCTCCATATTTTCTGTAGGCTGAACATATTCATCATTAACTCCATCTTCTATAATCTCAATATTTTGCAAAATCCTATTTTTAATACAATCCGTTTATCAGCAAAATCCATGAGTTCTTCTCTAATTGCAGTCGCAGATATGGTAGGATAAAACTTTCTTAATTTTTCATAAATGATTTAAATGGCATCAAAGGTATACCATTTTTTTATTGTATCAAAATTTCTAGGATGTAGAGTGCTTATATCATCATAAAACGATTTGATTTGTCTTGATCAAATCGTTTTTAGATACTTTCAATAATTCAGTCAAAAATGAGCAAGACGTTTTTCCATTTTTTAATTCTGCAGAGTACATATACATGTTTGAATGAAATTGGAAAACCTTAAATATGCTTGTATGTATGAAAATAAATAATATTATCTGTAGCAATCTATTTATGTATATAGACTATAGAGTCTTATAAGAACTCATTTACTTAAACTGTACTTCACAATTAAGTTTTTTTTTTATTTTTTTAAATGTTTTATTAATATTATTAGCAAAATTAACATCCGATTAGAAATTAAAAAAATATTTTTTTGTTACATCTAAAAATGTTTGTGAAAATCTTTTGGACCGGCCTCAAGAAGCCGCGGCCTCTCGGTGATTGCACCGATTCATTTATATGGCCAGCACGCCACTGGCAGATGGGTACCTACATATCGACCTATATTCGGATCTTAGACTATTAGGTAATGGTTGGACTGTTAATTAAGAATGGGAAAAATATGTACTATGACACTGAAGTAGATATATCATAGTTTAAAACATGCAGGTACTTAAAACAATTCAATCATAACTCCCATAAGTTTAAAATAAAAAAAAATCAAGCCGCATATTTTTAAGGTTCATATCAAACAATCAGAGGTTATAAATTTAGAAGTTTTTTTAGAATTACTCTCTTTTAATTTTTTTTAAACATGTCGATTTTTATTTTTAAATTATTACATATATTTTACATATGTTTTGACATATATTTTATTCTCGTGACGTCATTAATCGGGAAGTGATGACATAATCGATGATTTTTTAAATGAGGATAGGGGTCGTGTACTAGCTCATTTGAAAGGGTATTTAATTCTTTATATAATATTCGCTCTGTGCGTGACCATGGTGGGGGTATCCTGAAACGATTCCAGTGTGAGTAGCGGCGAAATATGACAATATTGGAGGTATCTTTATAATGCCAAATGCCATTGTCACTGTTTGTATAACAATGATCAAAAATGGTAAACGAGTGTTGCGTAAATTTTGAATTGTTCTAATAATAGCCAAAATAGTAAGTGTAATTTCTATAGATCTTCAAAAATGACAAATAAATTAGAAAAAAGATTTAAACTAGGAGGAGTAAACTCAAAAGACAGATTTACATCAAATAATGTCACTATAAAAATCACCAGATTCATCTTCTTTTTTTGGTTGATAATATTGGCCTTCTGACGGTAATCCAATAATCAGTGAACAACTTATAAGATATAAAAATCTAAAAATTAAAGGATTAAATGTCAATAGTGTCAAAATTTTATAATTTAGTGGAATAGACTTGCCTGCGGGTGGGCAAATTAAAAACAAGCATTACAGCGCGGTAAATTCGAAATACTCCTCCTAGTTTAAAAGCGAGGATAGATTATTATTATTAAAATAAATTGTGATGAATTTTTAGAAACCCAGTTCTTAATACTACAGGAATCCATTTTATATATAAATTGGAAAAGTATCGTTAAAAAACGAATTATTAATAATTTGCAACTTAACAATATGTATTTATCATATACTTAACCACAAATTGTGATTTCCAAAAATGTCAGGTGAAGGCGCTAGATATCGCGATTTTTAGTTCAAAAATAATTTAATAATAATTTAAATAAAGTTATTTAATTCAAATTACATTTTACTGCTGTCAGAAAACAGAAAAATGTTTATTTCACAAATAAACATTGCTTTTTCTTAAATTCAATGTTCAAGTGGCCAACCACTTGCCTCTTGGCAGTTTGAACATTTAATTTAAGAGACAAGCATTGTTTATTTATGAAATAAACATTTTTTCTGTTTTCTGACAGCACTAAAATGTATTTTGAGTTAAACAAATTACACAAAGTCTTCTCTTTGCGTCAATTTATTAAAAAAAAATTTTTGACACCCTGTATAAATAATTATGTTACTGTTTATATTACTATATAGAGAATTGAATAACCTTTCAAAAGAGCTAGTACACGACCCCCTATTCTGATTTAAAAAAATTATCGATTATGCTATCACTTCCACATGATACTTATGCCAAAAATTCATAATTTAAAAATAAAATCGAATTTTTCGAGATTTTTTCTTACAAGTCGTCGGCTTACTCAATAACGAATTTATTCCTTTCATTTGCACCATACTGTAGAACAATGTTTAATACAAAATGGCGGATTGTTTGAACATTTGTTATAGTTTTGTTTAGAAATTATCATATTTTATTCGTTCTCTAAATAATAAAAATGTACAGTTACAATTAAGACTGACGATCCCAGTATTTTCCGATTATACTCTCACCGGCACAAAATTCCGCCACCCAAAATTTTTGATTAACTTTGACAGTTTATAACTTTATTATTTGTGCTCAGATTTTCAAGATTCTTGCACCAGTTTGTAGATACATGTATTGATATCGTTTGGTATTATTCCGGTAACAAAAAAATGCTTGCATGGCATTATACAGGGGTGAATGGAAGCGTTGTATTTTCTCCTAACTTTAAAAAATGGAATATCTGATTTTGTTTCATAGTCCTGTCATATTATCCCGGAGGCATTACTAAAATTTTGTTTTTTGAATTATCCGAATATCTGTTTTCTTGTAACAGCTGTACCATTTTTGTAAACAAAAACACTGATTGACTCATAAAATAGAGGTTGGATTGATAAGATTACAATGGCCCGCATGCACCCCAGATCTCAATCCTATTGAGCATTTATGGGATGAATAAAAAAAAGCTATTCGCCGTCATCCTAGGCCTCCAGAAAATTTGGTACAGGTATGGCCCTGGTAGAGGAATATATCAGGCTATTCCCCAGGCAAGGATAACATCTTTATTCGATGCTAAACACATTGCGAGCAGTCGTTGCTGCAAGAGGTGGACATACTCGCTATTTAATTGTTTTGTTGTTAGTATTGTTTTGTTTTGTTCATTTTAGTGCGTTTGATATTTTTAATTAAACAAACCTTCAAAGCAGTGTTTTTATTTAGAGCTCTTACAAGAAAAGAGATATTCGGATAATTCAAAAAACAAAATCTTAGTAATACCTCCAGGATAATATAAAAGGAGTATGAAACAAAATCAGCCCTCCAATTTTTCCACAGATTTTTTTAAAGTTAGGAGAAAAAACAACGCCTCCATTCACCCCCGTATAATGCCATCTCAGCATAAAATTTTTATCACCGGAATAATAACAAACGACATCAATACATGTACCTACAAACTGATGCAAGAATCTTGAAAATCGGAGTACAAATAATAAAGTTATTGATTGTCAAACCTAATCAAAAATTTTGGGTGACGGAATTTTGTGCCGGTGAGTGTATATATTAAAATCTTTTGAATTGTTTATAATCTGGAATTGGTATAGTAGAATATTTTACATTAAATAAAGATCCGGCAGTGCTCACATTAATTAACATTGTTGCTATTTTTCCTCAACTGAGTAGGTACATTTCGTTAAATGTATTGCTTTTTAAACAATAAATTATAAAATAAAAATATTGGCAATTCAAAGGTGTGGCCTAACTTTTGCAAGAATACTCTGGCAAATGTATTTTTATTTACAAAAATTTGGAATGTGTTTAATTCGTTGAACAATTTAATGATTTGATTTCAATACAGCAGATTTTCTACAAATAGTATCTAATGACTTTTGAGTAAAATAATTAGGGAAGCAGGAATTCAACAGTTTAGAATTTCACACTGAGTTTCTTATGGTCCGTTTGACGATTTACCACCCTGTAGGTATTACAATATAATGTTTAAAACAGAAGAAAAAATAAAATTTAAACTCGCATACCAAAAATTGGTTTTAAAAATTATAACTTGTTTCTTTCAAATTTATAATCGATATTTACAACGATCGTGAAACTATTATGCTATCCTAGTTTAGTGTTAAAGCTAAAAAATAAATATAAATATTTAAAATACATATACCTTTAATATGTTTACAGATACAGAAAGAAAAAGAAGGAATTTTAAAGTGTTAAAAGTGTGATGATAGATAAATCCATGCAAGTAAAACCTGGTGGACGTTACGGCCATGAAAAACATGCATATTATACCTCTGTGTTTTAAGAAGTGTTCACTGTTTCTTCGTTGTCAATATTTGGTTTGTCTGATATAGCGCCCTTTAAAGTGACACCCCCTAAGGTTCACCAAAAATTACATATAAAAAAATTTAATTCATATTCAAGTTAATTCTAGTATATAGTATTAAAAAAGCACTAAGATTCTGTGCACAAAATTTAGTATCACAAACAATTTGTATAATATTTACAAAATTGTATAATATCTACAATTTGTATATATTTTACTATTGCAATATACAGAGTATATATTGCACGTAAAACGAAAAACAGTTATGACCATGTTATGACAATGGATAAATATAAACTTCTGCAGAATATCATCGACGAAAAGATTGTGGGAAAAGAAGTATGTATAGGCAGAAAAAAAATGTCATGGTTGCGAAATTAAAGAGATTGGTTTGACTGCAGCTTCAATCAAATGTTTCGTGCAAATGTATTCGAGTTCAAATACTTGAATTGATTAAACAACTTCAAAACGTAGAAGGCACCTGAAGTAGAATGTGACCTAATGGAAATGGGATAGATCTTTTAAAAGGCGATAAGGATTAAAAGGCAATAACTATCGATTATCAACGAACAATGGACAATTACCTATATTATCGTATTTGAGAATGTCGGCTGCAGCTTCAAAAGAAACGCTAGAAAGAAAGGACTATGGGTCCATAACTCAAAAACCAAAGAACATTACAAAACAGCTGCTACGAAATTATACTCCGTCTAATATACTTACAGTGGCACGTCATCCGCGTCATAGCCCGTGAGGTCACATGATACCAACACGAAATATTTAGGCGGTTTAATTTCTAAGATTTCTATTAATGTTAACTTAAAGAAATATACGATAATATGTTTCATTTAATTTGTATAAATGGACTATAAAGCGTTTATATGAAGCACATTTGTTTGGAACACACTGTGACTGTAATCGAACGAAGGTGATATTTTGGCATAAAGTGGTAACATTTATTTGACAGTTGCGGTGATGACAGTTCATATTTGTTTTTATTCTTTACTATAAGTATTTTTTTTATTATATTTACTGTTTTTATTATTTACTTTAACGTAAGATTATAACTTAATTCTTGTTTTCTATTTCTAAAGTTTTTATTTATTTACTTTGAATATTAATTTGTTTTGTTGTATAATCCACTTCGGCAAAAATTATGTGATATATTTGATTTAAAATGAATTCAAGAATTTTTTGTAATTGGGCGACAATGCCAACTTAGATCTCTGACGTAGTAACTGACGTGCAACGGTAAGTATATTAAGCTGGCTACACATTAAGGCGGGTTGACATTACTAGTGAATAACGAACGTGGCTCACGATTACGTATTTTGCCCATGCTATTGTTAGATATTTTATTATCTATTTTCAAACTCGAGCAGTACATTTGTATTTATGCAATGCATAGACATGGGAAACGATAGACGAGTTTGAAAATAGATAATAAAATATCTAACAATAGCACGGGCAAAATACGTAATCGTGAGCCACGTTCGTTATTCACTAGTTATGTCAACCCGCAAAATCCCGTCAAAAATTTTTTGTTACCGATTAATAACAAATACATTTTTATTAAATTACTATGAACTACAACAAATTGGACGAATCACGCATTGCGAATCGTGCATAGTGTGTAGCGAGGGAATCTCGAATTACTACGAACTACGCATCACGTATTAACGTATCGCGAATCACGCATAATGTGTAGCCAGCTTTAGACGGACCGTAGATACTCCGTGATAGACTAGACTAGATTAGATTATGTGAGGTCGTTGAGGCTATAGCCTCTCCGCGCTTCGACCTATATAGATCTTCTGAGCATGATTCCGTGATAGACTAACTAGTTCACTTTACTAATACATACCACGTCTTACAAATATCTAGAAGCGCAGTCTGCATATTATTGTCTGAAGGAAATTAGCCGGATGTTGATAATGATTGGTTCCATCGAAACTTACACTCTAATGTCTAGATCTCCTATTCTATTTTTTTTTTCTTTTATAGGGTATCTAATCTGATTTTCGCATGACTCGGGTGTGATATTTTCTTATACAGTTTAGCTACAAAGTCCTTCAACCTATCCATTTTAAAAGTTAAATTTTCGTTTGCTATTTATATTTTAAGTTGTCGATAACTTTTAATTTCGAAACCGTTCTACGATTTTGAAGCGGTGTAGCTTTGATTCTGTCGAATTTCATTTAAATAGTCAACTTTTCTATACCTTTACAATGAAACTCTCGGAGATTTTTCGCTAGTAATGTCTTCGCCACAAGATAATTTCTTCTTTATCTAAGAATATAGTCTAAGAGCTAGTGAACCCTCCGACTAACGGTCTTCCTGTACGGCTAGAAATTTGTATAGTGATAATTCATAGCACACCAAGGCTAAAAACCATGACCTGGCAGGCATCAGCCCTGCACGTGTATCTACCAGGTGAATCGAAAAGTGCATAGTTTAGGGGAAAAATAAACTTTCTCCTGTAAAGTTTAAATTTAAGTGTGTGTTTAAGTAAGTCATTTAGAAGAAATGTGTACAATGACAGGCGATTCTGAAGAGCGTAAGACCTTGCCAGGCGAGGGGAAAGATTAGGGGTTTTTTCTAAAATTATTATTTTTGCGTCTAACAAAGTTTTTTTAGGTTTTTTGAATAATTCCAAACAGAAAAGGTCTTTAGTGATTTTTGTCTTAGGTTAATAGTTTTTGTTGTATAAGCGATTATAAATTTTGAAAATTGCGAAATCGGACATTTTTAACCCTAAATCGGACATTTAGCTAAAAATTTAAATATTGCCAAGGTAGGTAGATATTCTGTAAACATTGATTGATGAAATCCCGAAGAGTTTTTGCAATACAATATCGAAAACCCCTTTGTTTTTTAATTGCTAATCAAGCGGGCGCGACACTGTAGTATAAGTGAGGACGTTTGAGTTTGCATAAATTCATTATCTCGAGAATGGGCAAATTTGAAGAGAAATCCTCAGACAGGTCGATTTTTATTCTTAAATTAGGACTTTTTGGCATAAATATAATACTAGTGACGTCATTCACCTGGGCGTGGTGACGTAATCGATGATTTTTTAAATGAGAGTAGGGGTTGTGTGATAGCTCATTTAAAAGGTTATTTAATTATATATTCAGTAATATAAACATTAACATAATTATTTATACAGGGTGTACAAAAAAATTTTTATTAAATTAATTTAGACAAAAAGAAGAAAAAAATTTTTTTTTCAAAGGGGTTTTCGATATTGTATTGCAAAAAACTCTTCGGGATTTCATCAATCAATGTTTAAAGAATATCTACCTACCTTGGTAACATTGAAATTTTTAGTTAAATGTCCCATTTAGGGTTAAAAATTGCTGATTTCGCAATTTTCAAAATTTTTAATCGCTTATACAGGGTGATTGATTAGTAGGGTAAAGCTCAATAGCTCCGCTATAGTAATAGATACTATAGATAGCAATAAAAGTTAATAACAAAAATTTTAGCCACCTTTGAGCTTCACATTACAAAATTAGAATGTTACAGGGTGTTCTATAACACAGTGGCAGACTTAACTTATGTTTTTTTAAATGGAACACCCTATATTTTATTTTATATTCGAAATCCTGTTAATTTCTCCATCACAAAAATATAAAGGTTTGTAATGTTATACAGGGTATTTACAAAGTTATAACCAATTTTGTATGAAAATCGTAACACGCTCAACTCCCTGTATAAATAAAAATAAGCACAACAGCAATGGTTTATTAATGCCATATTTTTTTATTTATTGTCAAAATTTTTAAGAATTATTGATATTGCTAATTTTCTTTATATCAAATACAGGGTGAGTCAAAACGCAAGTACATTATTTTCTCAGTAATGTTAAATGGAACACCCTGTATTCTATATCATTATTGAAAAGTAACATTAACGTACTTTAATTTTTATATAACATTCCCTATGCCCAAATTTATTAGTTTTCGAGATATTTTCATTTTTCAGAGCAAATTATTTAAGGTGTTTAAATTTATCTAAATTTTAAGTAAGCCATGACTGAATTGACAATTGAAGATTACCGATTATCAATCCAGTAATCACTGTAACACTGTAGCAAATAAAGAAATCAAAATAATTTATTAGTAATACATTTTACAAACAAAAACACAACCACTACATGCAACATTTTTGAAACAATTAAAAACTATATTTTTATGTAAATGCCACAAATTTTACAAAAAAACACACACAAACACAAAATACAATATTTTATGAAGACAATTAAACACTACTTTTGTATGTAAATGTAACAATGTAACAAACATTTTGCAAAAAAACATGTTTGAAAAAATTAGAAGCTACTTTTAATAAAATATTTTTAATATTTAATTACATAAGGTGTTCAAAATTATCTCCTAACACATTTATGTACGCCTAAAAACGATCATTGAATGAGCTACTTACTCTACGGAACATTTGTAAATTAACACATCAAAATACACTTTGTATTCTATTTTTCATCTCATCCCTTGTTGTTAGAGGTATTTTATAAACTTCATATTAACGTAACCCCAAAAAAATCAGTCCAGTTTATTAAATTCTGGTGATTTGGGTGGCCACGCTACTGGTCCATTGAAAAATGAAAATATCTCGAAAACTAATAAATTTAGACATAGGGAATGTCATCTAAAAATTAAAGTACGGTAATGGTACTTTTCAATAGTGATATAAAATACAGGGTGTTCCATTTAAAATTACTGAGAAAATAATGTACTTGCTTTTTGACTCACCCTGTATTTGATATAAAGAAAATTAGCAATATCGACCATTCTTGAAAATTTTGACAATACGTTAAAAAATATGGCATTAATAAACCATTGTTGTTTTGCTTATTTTTATTTATACAGGGAGTTGAACTTGTTACGATTTTCATATAAAATTGGTTATAACTTTGTAAATACCCTGTATAACATAACGAACCTTTATATTTTTGTGATGGAGAAGTTAACAGGATTTCGAATTTAAAATAAAATATAGGGTGTTCCATTTAAAAAAACATAAGTTTGGTCTGCCACTGTGTTATCGAACACCCTGTAACATTCTAACTAATTTTGTAATGTGAAGCTCAAAGGTGGCTAAAATTTTTGTTATTAACTTTTATTGCTATCTATTACTATAGCGGAGCTATTGAGCTTTACCCTACTAATCAATCACCCTGTATAACAAAAACTATTAACCTAAGAGAAAAGTCACTAAAGACCTTTTCTGTTTGGAATGATTCAAAAAACCTAAAAAACTTGGTTCGATGCAAAAAAAATAATTTTAGGAAAAACCCCTAACCTTTCCCCTCGCCTGGCAAGGTCTTATGCTCTTCAGAATTGCCTGTCACATACTTAAATTTAAACTTTACAGGAGAAAGTTTATTTTTCCCCTAAACTATGCACTTTTCGATTCACCTGGTAGATACACGTGCACGGCTGCCAGGTCATGGTTTTTAGTCTTGGTGTGCTATGAATTATCACTATACAAATTTCTAGCCTTACATGAAGACCGTTAGTCGGAGGGTTCACTAGCTCTTAGACTAATACTGTTACTACCTATTTTCATATTTTTATTAATATAGGTAAATTTTTAATATTCATTTGTTCTAAATTTCGTAATAAAACACGGCATGAAATTTTAGAGTGTCGAATAATAGTAATTTCGGTTGTGACATAGTTACTAGTTAAAATTATCTTGGAAAAATAAATATTGAAATTTCCTTCGAACTGCATATTTGGTGTCATATTTAGGCTGAATACGTTTCCGTCTCTAGTTTCAATGTTTTGAAGAGATACCTTGTTAGGGAGCAGAGCCTATTTTACTTCAAATCAGGCCCGAGGCACTACACAATTTTTGGGCGCCTAAATATAATTTAGGTTAGTTAAGCAATTAGTATCACAAATAGGTAAAAAACTATTTACTGTAAAATTTTCATGTCCTTTTAACACTAGAAGCACCAGAGCGGTCATTTTGACTGCTTTCTATTTTTGACCCTCTGTATTACTTATTCATAGTTGCTTTAGAAAGTTGATAATTTAGGACTTTTCCTAGATCTGTTTGAAGATTATAATTCCTCCTTTATAGGTACTTAGTGTAATTACTTTTTGAAATGAAAGGAAGAAATGTCACGACGCATATAAAGTATTACGAAAGAGGGCTACCAGCAGTGTTGGAGCAATAAACCTAGGAAGAAAGGATATTCCGCCGTCAATAAAAAACAAACAGTTACAAAAGCAAAATTTTCATACACGAAGGCTTTAGCTAACGGTGTACCAGGGAAAAATGATCAAAAATGTTCTAGCGCTGAGTTCTCTATACTCAAATAATATTGAAATAGGCATAGATACAAAGGAGAAACCTAAGACCGTTACCTACTACAACCACACAAAATACGGAGTAGACGTTGTAGATGAGATGGCCATACAATATTCAATCCAATCAGCTTCAAGAAGATGGCCGTTGCAGGCCATCTTCTTAGATTTTTTAATATCTTAGATATGGTAGGAATAAATGCTTAGATTCTATATAAGGAAGTTACTGGCTGTCAAATATCTAGGGCATCTAGGCAAACTTTCCTACTTTAGTAAGCAGAAGAATAGCGACAAGATCATATGACTAAGGGCAGGACAACATCACCGGATACAAATCAGAGGTACAACACCTCAATCAAATAATAAACGTAGGCAGTGGCAAACAGGGAACTGCAACAAAAATAAAACATGTGAAATTTGTCATATACCTATGTAAAAAATGTGTGTGTAGGTCTTGTACAAGCAAAATTAAAAATAAATTGTGCGTGAATAATCAAATAATTTATTTAAGTTAACTAAATGTGTCTTTTATTAGTAGGTATTAACTCAATATAGGTTTTTTTCGAGTAAAAAAGTATACAAAAACGACTGGCCATAATACCCGTCATCTTGACCGTTCCGGTGCTTCTAGGTATGCAAAAATGCTGGTGCTTCTAGTGTTAAAAAAATTGATAAGAACGGTTTATGGTTTATGAATATAACTATTATTGTTATCATTAATCATTTTTTTCTGTTGGTAAAATGAAAAAATTCTGAAAATTTATTTTTCTACTGCAATAACTGTTTTTTTGGTGATCTTTAAGGGTCCCATTAAAATGTGGGCCCGAGGCAGGTGCTTCACGGGCCTAGTGGTAAAATAGGCCCTGTTAGGGAGTTACATTATCTAATTTTCCTTCACTTTGTTAGAATGTTTTACAATTCCGTGAACACTTTTCGACAGTTTAATCAAATTACTACACAGGAAACTACGTCGTTGATTAACTTCGTTTATGCCTTTCACGTTGTCCATAACACACATTGAATGTAATAATTTATATTAACCTACAAAAATGTTTACTTAGACTTTTCTCGGCTTCATATTGCTCGCAATACTAAGACTTTTCAACACCACTATACTGGACTTAAGGATTTGCGAGTGACTTGCCTTTAACCTCTTATGAAGTTATTTATACGATATTGGAGGACCCGAAAATACAGCTAAAAAGTAATCATAATTTCTGAGAATGTCTTCATTTAAAAACTGTAGACTCTAGATAAAACACCAACAAAGTAAATCAGTAATATTGATATGGGCGCATACAATTTAGTCCGTATCCAGAATGGATCGATAAGTGCAAAGTAGAGCAACATTAGTAAAAAAACATTGAAACTAACCATTTAAGGTTGCCTCAGACCAAGTCACGTCTCTCTCTGGAGATGGTACAGTCACAGTCACTGCCCGTCCGGTTCCTCTGCCAGCGATCAAGACTGCAACTTAAGCGTGACTGGACCGGACTGCAGGGGTGGTGTGAATGTTACACAGTCAGTCATCTGTTTTCAGTCTTACCATATCTTCGTCACTTCCTTCGTTGTTTTTGTTAACAATGGAGGACTAAAATTAATTACTCTACGATTTATCGCATCTATTGTTCTATGATGCTTAACGAACATTAAAAACAGCAAGAAACCACAGTTTATGCATATGTCACTATAAATTTTTGAAATTTTCTAAAATACCAAACATTACACAAAAATAAATACTTAATACATTTCAGAGCTCTTTACATGTTCTTTGTTCTCAGGAAAAAAGAGCATGTAAAGGTGTATCTATTGTGGTACACAATAAATTTCGTAAACGGATCACGTCGTGGGAAGCGGTAAACGAGCAAATAATAAAACTTGATGGGCACAGACTAACAATAATAGGAGTAAATACGGTAAACGATGATTATCCAGTACACATTAAAGACCAGTTCTTCAGAGATCTAAACCATGCTATAGAGAAGATAAAAATACAAGAGAAATCATTGTACTAGGGGACCTAAAAGGACGAGTGGGAAAGAGACGAAATCATAATAGTTTAAAGATATGGTGAAGATACGACAAACGATAACAGGATAAGAATTATAGACCTATGCGAACAAATGGAACTGAAAATACTAAATGGTTGGTCTGAACACAGAGACGTACACACGTTCACCTTGACAAAAAAAAACACGGGAACTAAATCAATTATAGACTACCCGATAATGAAACAAAAATCTCACATAACAGTTCCAGATGTCAAGGTATATTAGAGGATTAACTTGTGGTAGTGATCACCATTTCCTTGGTATAAAACTTATCTTCCCGTACAAATATGAAAAACAATCAGAAGAATTGAAGCAATATGAAGAGGAAATTACGCAAATAAGATACAATCTAAATAGTTTAGAACAAGAAAGTGTGAAAATTTTATATAAAAGAAGACTCAACTAAAAATTAAAAGATCCACAACACGCATCTGTAGAAGAACAATATACCTACTTGTAAGAATATATACACTCGGCCGCAGAAGAAGGCTTAGGACGGACAGAAAAGAACACAAAAAACAAATCATATTGGTGCGACGAAGAAGTCGAAGCAGAAATAGACGAAAAGCGAAGAAAATACCAGAGATACATGAGTACAAGAGATGTAGTGGACCAACTAGCTTATAAGTAAGCACAAGCAAACGTATGCAGAATTATTAGTCAGAGCAAGAACGAAAAATGGGAAATCAGTGTACACGAATCAATATATACATCGGTGTATATACAATATATATACTGACAGAAAACAGAAAGGAATTCGAAACATCAGAACCATTCCAGGACATAGTAGGAGTAACAGGATCTCCAATAAGGCTATCCACCAATGAAATAAAGAAAGTATGTACCGAATTAAAAAACGGTAATGCACCAGGACCTGGGGGGATTTCAGCCGAGTTGATAAAAGACGGAACTCCAAGACTTTACGGGCACATAAGGAAACTGCTACAAAGATGCACCGACAACAAAGAGTGGAAATTATCGTATATGTCAGCAATATACAAAAAAGGAGATCGAAAACAATGTGACAACTACAGGGATACTTCCGTTACACCAACAATCAGCAAAATATACGGAAATATCTTAAAAAACCGAATAGAAGATGACTACAAGGAAATGAAGGCAGAAGAACAAGCAGGATTTAGAGCCTGAAGATCTACAATTGATCATCTATTTGCAATCACACAGGTCATGGAAAAGAAAACAGCGGTCAACCAAGAGATTCATTTCGTATATATTGATCTGAAAAAGGCATACGACAGTGTACCTTTGGTAAAGTTATGGGAGGCAATGGAGAATACAAATATAAACATAGAAATCATAAAAATTATTAAACTTTTTTATAAAAACACGACCACAAGAATTAAACAAGGAAACAAACTCACCGAAGGGATTTTGACAAATAAGGGGCTCAAACAAGGATGCTGCCTCTCTCCAACACTTTTTAAAATATATTTGGAACAAGCTCTGAAAATTTTTAAACGGAAATGCAAGAACATGGTACTCCCATTGAATGACCATACATACATAGTATACTATTTGTTTTGCGGATGACCAAATACTAATAGCACAAGACTACGATGATTTCTGTTACATGACCAGAAAACTAATAGAGGAATACAGGAAATGGGGACTAGAGATCAACATAGAAAAAACTAAATATATAAATATCGGTGGGACGCAGCAGGACTTGATACTAGACGGAGGAGAAACAATCAGAAAATGTAACTAATATAAATACAGTCAGAAAAATGAAAGAATACCCATGAACGATCACATCAATCACTTATTTTGTATTTGCTGTCTTTTTCTATAACAAACGTTTGTTATTTATAGAAAAAGACAGCAAATACAAAATAAGTGATTGATGTGATCGTTCACAGGTATTCTTTCATTTTTCTGACTGTACCTGGGTATGAACATCACGAATAACGGAACACTGGATGGAGCCATTAAAGAACGAAATATCCAGGGCAGGAAAGCAATTACGCTTCTAAACTCAGTACTCTGGGACAGCAGATAAACAATCAAAACAAGAAAAAGATCTATAACGCCTTAGTAAAAAGCATTATAACATACAGCTGCGTAGTATGGCCTACAAATTAAAACAAATGTTAGAGGTCACCGAAATGGATCTCTGGAGAGGAGCTGCAGGAAGATCAAGAAGAGAATATGTCAAGAATGAACGGATACGAGAAATAATGAAGATCACACATACAATAAATGACGAAATCAACGAAATACAACTAAGGTGGTTTGGTCACGTACAAAGAATGCATGAAGACAGAATCCCAAAACAAGTACAAACCTGGAAACCGCAAGGTAGAAGAAAAAGAGGTAGACCGAGGAAAAGTTGACAGGCAGGAATAAACAAAGTCATGGACGAAAGAGGTCTGCAAGTCGATCAATGTGCGGACAAAGAGGAATGGCGAACGGGTATCGGAAGACGGAGAACGTTGTAAACCGATAGTATATATACAGGGTGTACAGAAACTCTACCGACAAACGAAGACAGGAGATTCCTCATATAATTTTAAGACATTTTAACCCAATTGATAGAGTCCGAAAATGCTTCCTAAGGGAGCTAGAGCTCTTTGACGATGGCGTCTTTTAATTAGTTTTTCTTAAATACCTCCAGAACGCCTCTATTTAGAAAAACAAAAATTGGTACCTATATTTATTTTCCCGAGATAAATCGATTTCATCCATTGTAAATTTTTAGTACCGCTCATAGGCGTCCGTTTTGGGCAGGACAACGGTTATTTTATCGCATAACTTTTTTGTCTTTAACTTTTAAGCATTTTTGATATTGGATTATTATATTGTGAGATATTCTAGTACTAAAAGGATTTAAGTCGGTAGGACACACCGTTTTCTAGAAAAATCGATTTGAAAATTTTTCGTTTTTTGAATTAAAAAAAAATTTAAAATTTTTTCAAAAAAAAAACGGTGTATTTTACAAACTTATACCAAGAGTAACTTTTAGTACTAGAATACCTCATAATCTAATAATCTAAAGTCAAAAATTCTTAAAAATTAAAGACAAAAAAGTTATGCGATAAAATAACCGTTGACCTAGCCAAAACGGACGCATTTGACCGGTACTAGAAATTCGCAATTAATGAAATCGATTCATCTCTGGAATATAAATAAACGTACCAGTTTTCGTTTTTCTAAATGTTTTTTTTTGAATTTTTTTTGGAAATTCAAATAAAGAAAAATTTTTAAATCGAATTTTTCTAGAAAACGGTGTGTTCTACCGACTTAAAGCAAGAGTACCTTTTAGTACTAGCATACGTCATAATTTAATAAATCCAGTGTCAAAAATGCTTAAAAGTTAAAGACATAAAAGTTATGCGATAAAATAACCGTTGCCCTACCCAAAACGGAGACCTATGACCGGTACTAGAAGTTCACAATAAATTAATGTAATCGATTTACCTCTGGAAGATAAATATGCGTACCAATTTTCATTTTTCTAAATAAAAACGTTCTGGAGTTATTTAAGAAAAACTAATTACAAGACGCCATCTTCAAAGTGCTCTAGCTCCCTTAGGAAGCATTTTCGGACTGGAAGAATTGGGTTAAAATGTCTTAACTGTATCTGAGGAATCTCCTGCCTTCGTTTGTCGGTAGAGTCTCTGGACACCCTGTATGGTGGCTCCTAGCTTCTGAGCTACCTCAGATAATTAAGGGTTGGTTACCCCCTACCATGAGGGTTGATGAAATAACTCGTATCACCGTAGATGCATTTATTTTGTAAGTTAGAGTACTAACGGTAAAGAGCTGGTGGTACGTTAGTTCTCAGTAGATGTGATGTTTTCCCTTTGGGATCTCAAATATTAATGACTTACTCTTCGCAATGGAATTAGAAAATAATAATTAGTCTTCTCCTGTTTATTGTTTTGGTATATAATGAAAGTAAGATTGTTTTGGTTAAAAGAGCTGAGTCGACTAGGTTATAAAAATAATTAATACTATTGTTATTTCAAACCGACCTTGGTCAAACCTAAACTGTTACACCGATATGTGCTAATGTAGGTCGATCGTATTTACTATCAACAAACGTAGTTATTTTGCTAAAAACATTTTTAATTATTAAAAGGATTTGTTTTAATAAGAAGATTACTAAGAGATGCCGTGTATCCCAACACATTTTCCTTTCCTTCCGAAAATTTTCTGACTACGGAAAAGGAAGAAAATTTTCTAATAGTACCACCACCTGCTTACTGCGTTTTAATAAATACAATATATACATTTTTTATTTCCTATAAATAATAATTAAATACAAAAAAAATAAAAATGTTCGTTATCGACATTGTTCCCGTTTCACTTGTCACTCACTGTGTTCTCGGATTGTAAGCATATAATCTATTCTTATGTATTTCCCTGATTTTATTGTTTTCCAATCTGATCTTACAATTAACATTATTTACCTCTGTTATTGTGAAGGGGCCTACATAAAGACTATCAAACTTACCATTCTCTTCCCTTTTTACCAGGACTAGGTCTCCTATTTTAAAGTGTTGTGGTGTTGCTTTGCGCTTGTTACTTTCTTGTCGCTCTTTTTTGTGTTTTAGTAAGAAGGTTCTAGCTCTCTCGTGTGCGCTTTGTAGTTTGTAGCGTAACTCATTGTAGTAAGCATCTATATTGTAACATGGTTGAATCTCCTGTGTAAGGTCTTCTGGTAGGTTAACCTTCCTGCCATATAACAGTTCAAACGGCGTGTAACCATGATACGCGTTAGGGGTTGTATTGTAGCAGTATGTGAACATCCTGCAACACACATCCCAATTTTCTCTGTCTTCGTCTATGAATGCTCTTACGTACTCGTTTAATGTTCTGTGTAGTTTTTCGCAACTTCCAATGGACTGTGGATGGTATGCCGTTGAGAAGTTGTGCTCTATTTTTAGTAGCTTTGTTAGTTCCTGCATTACTTCATTTTTATATTGTGTGCCTTGGTCTGTTCTTATTTGCTTCACGAGTCCGTATGTTGGTATGAAATGATCAAAAATTCCTCGGGCTATTGTCTCTGCTTCTTTATTGCACACGGGTATACTGACCGCGTATTTCGTAAACTCACATAACATTGTTATACAGTATCTATTACCTTTGTTACTTTTAGTGAATGGACCTATCGTATCTATGTATACTATGTCCCATGGTTTGGAAGAAGTGTCCGATATCACGAATTCCTCGACATGTGTTCTTTTTGGTTTGTTAATTTGACATTTATGACATTGTTTAACGTATTTTCTTACGTCTTTTTCCAAATTTTTCCATCTAAATCTTGCTTTTAGCTTCTTTATGAGTCTGTTATTTCCTACGTGTCCTCCAAACATCGGATGATTATGATATTCTTCTATTAACCTGTGTTTTTCTTTGTCATCTTCTATTGTTTCTGGTACTTCACATATGTATATTTCTACATTCTTCAATATTTCGTTTCCTTGTTTAACAAATTCCTCAATTGTGCACACTTTAAAAATAATATCGTTTACGTACTGCATTCTCTACCGCCAGCTTATCAAGCTGTGCCAACATTTGGTTTAAATCAAAATGATTGAATCCTGCGGCTATGCTCTTGCTGCATTTTATTTTGTTTTTGACCCTAATGCTCAGTCTTGGTGAGATTAGTTCTGCTCCAAAAGACAAAATTGGTAGTCTATGCGCCTCTAAATTATTTAGTACCTTTCTTACTGTCTGTTTGGGAGCTTCTGGCTGTAGTGCGAGTTCACTTTCTGCCTTCGTTTGCCTTGCATCCTTCTTCTTTTCTCTTGCTTGTGCTCGTGTTATAGCTAATATATGGGTATTATCTATGTATAAGTTCTTTAGTTGATGTAATGTTATTCTTGAAAGGCTGTCTGCGTAGTTATTTCTCCCTGTTATATACTCTATTTCGAAATCGTATTCCTCTAAATCTAATCTGATTCTTGTAAGTTTCGAAGTTGGTTCTTTCATTGCGAATAAATGTGTTAGTGGTTTATGATCCGTTTTGACTAAAAATGTTGATGCTCCATATAAATAACATTTGAAATGATTAATTCCCCAATGAATCGCTAGTAATTCCTTAACGATTATAGGTTTATTACATTCTCCTTTATTGAAACTTCTTGATGCGTATGCTATTGGTAGGTCTATTCCGTTATAATCCTGACTTAAAATTGCTGAACAACTCTCGTTGGATGCGTCTGTTGTTAGGATGAATTGTTTATTGAAATCCGGATATTTTAGGATCGGTGGCTTCGTCAGAGATGATTTAAGCTTATTGAATGCTTTTTCACATTCTTCTGACCAAAAAAAATTCTACTCCTTTTCTTGATAATCTGTTGAGTGGTCTGCATATTTCAGCAAAATTTGGAATAAAACGTCTATAATAATTACAAAATGCTACGAATCTTTTTGTTTCTTCCGCTGTTTTAGGTGTCGGGTATTGTTCAATCGTTGCATATTTCGCTTTGTCTGGTGATACTCCTTCCTGAGAAAGATCATGTCCTAAATATGTTACTTCTCTTCTAAAAGATTGACATTTTCCTGGGTTAAGTTTCAAATTGAATTTTCGACATGTCTCGAATGTCTTTTTCAGGTTGTCTAGGTGATGTTTTTCAGATATTCCTATCACTACTATATCGTCCATGTAAAGAAATGCTTTGTCCGGTGTTAATCCTGAAAATGCTATTGACATCATCCTTGAAAAGCTATTTGGGCTTACATTTAATCCAAAAGGTAATCTGGTAAATTGAAATGCTCCATTTTCTGTGCTAAACGATGTGTATTTTCTCGATGATTTTTCTAATGGTATCTGGTGAAAAGCTGACAAGTCTATAACTGAAAACCATTTTGCTCTTCCTAGTTGATCTAGTATCGAGTCTATCCTTGGTAAAGGAAATTTGTCTGTGACTATTTTCTTGTTCAGTTGTCTAAAATCTATGCATAACCTCCATGCTTTATTTCCATCTATCGCTTTTTTCGGTACTAGCACTACTGGGCTGTTGTATTCTGATGTGGACGGTTCTATTATTCCTTGGTCTCTCAGCTTTTGTACTTGACGGTTGAATTCCTCTGTTTGTGCATGAGGTGTCCTATAGTTTTTAATGTATACCGGAGTTTGGTCTTTAACTCTCAGTTTCTGCTCGTAGAAGTTGTTACATGTTAGCATGTCATGCCTTAGGGCGAATATATCTGAATAATCTTCACATAAAGATACTAACTTATCGCGTATGTATTCTGGAATGTCTAACTTCAATGATTCCCGTAATTCCTTTTTCCTATCCTTGCTGTCGTTGATCAGTCTATATATGTTGAATAATTTAATGTCTAATGTTTTGATTGCGTTTGTCTCTACTTTTACTGTTTCGTAGGTTGTGTTCAAAATTTTGATGTACGGATTATTACTTGAAATAATTGCTCTCGCTATGAATATTCCTGGTTGTATTTCCTGTTGTTCCACTATCCTGTCATTCTTCAGCGTTTGAAAAATTTTTACGGCTCTGTAAATTTCACATCTAGGCGGTATTATTATCGTGTCATTATCTATATTATCCAAAATGTTTGTACTAATGTAACAATCGTTGTCCTCTTTAATGTGCATTTTAAGGTTAGCGTAGTCTAGTATGCATTGAAAGTTTGAAATAAAGTCTCTCCCAATGATTCCGTCGGTTGGAATAGGAAAGCTAGATTCCACTAACTGAAAGATATGCTCAAATCGAGATCCTTTTACTTCTAGTGTTGTTTCAATTTCTCCCATTGTTTGTAATTCTCCTTTAGTTACTCCTTTTATTTTCGCTTTTGTGTTTGGTTTCACATGTTCCTTCATAAAATCTTGTGAACATTTCAGTATTGAAATATCAGCTCCTGTGTCTATGATAAAGGTATTTGTGTTTTCTAGGATTCCTGTTTTCATTCGTACAAAATTCGTTAGGTTTAAATCGAAGTTGTGTACTTTCCTTGTTTCGTTCATTCAAAACCCCAACTGCTGGTTTTCTGGTTCCTCTTGGCTGTCTTCTAACTCAAGTAGCCTTACGTTTCTGTTACGTCCTCCTCTCTGGTTCCCTCTGTATGTTTGGTTGTTGAATTGTCTATATCCTCTGTTGGAATAATTCCGTTGGTTTCCTGTTTCTTCTCCTTCGTTCCGTTGCCCGAAGTTATTTCTTCTTCCTCTGTCGTATTTGTTATGGTGTCCTCTTCGGTATTGCTGTTGTCCTCTCCTATTTTCATAATTCGTCCTATAATTGAACACTCTTCCCTGTGTGTTCTCCTCTGTCGTATCCATCGATAAAAATTTAGATACTACTTCCTGCGGTGTTGTGAAATTACCTGCCTCCAGTATTAACTTAGCTCTATCCGTATTAACATTTCGTTTCATTGTTGCTACGACTGTTTCCGTTGTGTATTTTTTCGCTAGCTCCAATGGCATTCCTTCCGCTATGTATGCTACCTTCAACTGTTCCGCTAATTCCTCTACTTCGGATGCGTACACTGCTGCATCTTTGTTTCCTTGCCTTTTCTTTGCTAACTTGTCTATTATCGTTTTCGGATTGTCGCCTCTTAATTCCTTCTTCAGTGCCGCTGCTATAAGTGGGATCGTATCCTCTGTGGTTATCAGGTTTCTAGCCTTATTAGTCAATCTTGTTTTTATTAATGTTATCGCTGTTTCTTCATGTCCTTCTGCTATTTTTCCAAGTAACTCTAATGCGTCCAAAAATGGTTGTAGTTTCCCTGCGCTTCCATCAAACTCGTTGGGCAATACCTTGCTTGCAATATTCAAAAATTCGTTGATTGTCAGAGCCATGTTTAATATTTTTATATCTTGTTTTATGTCGCTTTTTCCCTCTTTTATTTCCTCGTCAATTTTTTCCTCTATTTCCTCGTCACTTTTTTCCTCTTCTACTTCTTCGTCGCTTTGTGCTTCCTCTATTTCCTTGTCGATTGGTTGGTGTATTGAACTTGGAACTACTGTTCTTAAGTTTACAGCTTGAAATGAGCGTATAACCTTGTCTCTTATTTTTCCGAAATATTTGTTGCACGCTTCTCTTTGTGTGTCCGATAGCGCTTCCCAATTTTTCTTCGTTAAATGTGTGAATTTGTTATACAATTTAATTAGCTGTGTCGTTACTTCTTCTTGTATATCCTTAGATTTAGGTACTTTCTTCTTCAAGACCCTTCTACTTTGTCTTGTTACTTCTTGCGTAATCTCCTCAACTATTTTGACGAAGTCTTCCCAAGTAACTTTGTTGCTACTCATTTATTCATAATTTTCCTTATTCCTGTACCCGTAACGAACGCATAAATTTGACAGTCTTACGAGGTATAGTAAATATATATATATATGTATATAAAATGTTATGTCAAAAATAGTAAAAATATAGTAAATTGTAATAAAAAATCATTATATCAATCAATATAAATCACCATAAAAATCAGTAGACCAATAAAAATGTAATAAAAATCAGTAGGTAAAATAATAAATGGATAAAAAGTCAGTAAAGATAAAAATATATGTTAGTAAATATATAAAAATCAAATAAAAATCAATATCAAATAAAAATGTATCATTACGTCCTATAAATAACCATAATATTTGTAAAAAAAAAAAATTCCTTATAATACCAATAAGGTAATTAAAATAAACTAGGTAGATAAAAATAGGTAAAGCTTAGATTATGTATCTTAAATTACGATTATATTACGTTATTATATGGTTATACGAATCAGGAGTAATATCGTGGAAATACCATAAGAATAGCTAATATGGACTTACCACTTTTACACGGTCTGTGTTCGTATCACCCAAAAGTCCTCGCTGCACGTTCCATAGCATTGTCCATTGTCCCACGATGTTCCATCTCCATACCAAGTTCCATTTTCCATGCCATTGTCCATTTAGCTCCATGTCAGGCCTGATGTCTCCATCCTTTCTACATACCACACTGTATTCTAGGGTGGTCGAGGTACAAGAACATTGACGTTTTTCTCCATACTCGTCCCGTTTACCAGTCCTGTGTTCTTCCCTGGTCTTGGATCGCCATATGGTGGCTCCTAGCTTCTGAGCTACCTCAGATAATTAAGGGTTGGTTACCCCCTACCATGAGGGTTGATGAAATAACTCGTATCACCGTAGATGCATTTATTTTGTAAGTTAGAGTACTAACGGTAAAGAGCTGGTGGTACGTTAGTTCTCAGTAGCTGTGATGTTTTCCCTTTGGGATCTCAAATATTAATGACTTACTCTTCGCAATGGAATTAGAAAATAATAATTAGTCTTCTCCTGTTTATTGTTTTGGTATATAATGAAAGTAAGATTGTTTTGGTTAAAAGCGCTGAGTCGACTAGGTTATAAAAATAATGAATACTATTGTTATTTCAAACCGACCTTGGTCAAACCTAAACTGTTACACCGATATGTGCTAATGTAGGTCGATCGTATTTACTATCAACAAACGTGGTTGTTTTGCTAAAGACATTTTTAATTATTAAAAGGATTTGTTTTAATAAGAAGATTACTAAGAGATGCCGTGTATCCCAACACACCTGTATACAGGGTGTCCCGAAAAGATTGGTCATAAATTATACCACACTTTCTGGGGTCAAAAATAGTTCGATTGAACCTAACTTACCTTAGTACAAATATGCTCATAAAAAAAGTTACAGCCCTTTAAAGTTACAAAATGAAAATCGATTTTTTTCAATATATCGAAAACTATTGGAGATTTTTTATTGAAAATGGACATGTATTATTCTTGTGGCAGGAACATCTTAAAACAAAATTATAGTGAAGTTTGTCCACCCCATAAAAATTTTAAGGGGTATTGTTCCCTTAAACCCCCCCAAACTTTTGTGTACGTTCCAATTAATTCATGATTGTGATACCATTAGTTAAACACAACGTTTTTAAAACTTATTTGCCTCTTAGTATTTTTTCGATAATCCAGTTTTTATCGAGATGTGGCTTCTTTTTAATATATTTACATAAAAATTTTATGGGGGTTTTGTTCCTTTAAAGCCCCCAAACGTTTGTGAACGTTCCAATTAAACTATTTTTGTGGTACCATTAGTTAAACACAGTGTTTTTAAAAATTTTTTGCCTCTTAGTCTTTTTTTGACAAGTCACCGTTTATCGAGATGTGGCTTCTTTTTCAAAATATACCTAAAAATGCAAATTATAAATAAATTTTCAGATTATTAACAGGTCTCTATAATCGTACTTAACCATATACAAATATGTGGTGGATTCGAAAAATATTCAAAATATGTCGATAAACACTGGCTTATCGAAAAAGTACTAAGAGGCAAAACAGTTTAAAAAACATTGTGTTTAACTAATGGTGAAACAATAATAATTTAATTGGAACGTACACAAAAGTTTGGGGGGGGGGGGTTTAAAGGAACAAAACCCCCATAAAATGTTTATGAGGTGCACAAATTTCACTTTAATTTTTTTATAAGATGTTGCTGCCATAAGAATGCCACATGTCCATTTTCAATAAAAAATCTCTAAGAGTTTTAGAGTTTTCGATATATGAAAAAAAAACCGATTTTCATTTTGTAACTTCAAAGGGCTGTAACTTTTTTTGTGTGCAATATTGTATATAGGTAAGTGAGGTTCAATCAACTTATTTTTGACCCCAGACACTGTGGTATAATTTATGACCAATCTTTTCGGGACACCCTGTATATACAGGGTAGCGAGAAAGTATGGAAACACGGTGATTTCTCGGAAACCACTCGAACGATTTTTATAAATTTTGGTGGGTAGGAATGTCATAATGCGGCCGATATTATAGTGGTAATTACATTGTTGTCAAATCTTTCGTTTTTTTGGAAATCTAATGAACTTTCTTATTTTAAATAGAACACCCTGTATATTTTTTGCATTTTAAAGTCCTTAAGAAATACTGATTATTTTTCATATTATGTTCCCTATACCTAAATGCCATAATTTAGGAGTTATTGCTACATTTATTAAAAAAAAATTTTTTTAACAATTCTGTGGCTTGGTTCTAAAAGGGCCAATGTCAAATTTTTGTTTTTTGTACAGCTTTCTTTTGAATTTAATATTGACCAAACAAAATGCAAAAAATTGAAATTGGCCATTTTAACACCAAGTCACATAATGTGGCTTAAGGTCTTTTGTAATTTTCCTCAAAAGTTAATCGTTTCCGAGTTATAAACAATTTAAAACTGAAAAAAATCGAAAAATGACGATTTTCAAGGTTCAAAAACACAAGTAAAAAAATCATTTTTAAAATTACGAAGTACCTAAATTCAAGCTCAAACCTTTTTGTATCAGATCTCTATAAGAATTTTTGGCATATTTTATTATAAAACATTGTTTTTTTTTAATTGTCAATAAAGCTAATATGCGAGGACAGCGAGGACGGGCTATCGGGCTGCATTAACAACTAAAAAAATAATATTTTAGAATAAAATAAGACCAAAGCACTTATCAGCATCTGATAAAATAAGATTTGAACTTGAGTTTAGGCACTTCATAGTTTCAAAAATACTATTTTTTACTTATGTTTTGGAACTCAGAAAATCGTCATTTTTCGATTTTTTTCAGTTTTAAATTGTTTATAACTCGGAAACGATTAACTTTTGAGGACATTGTCACGCAAAACGTCAAACTGACAGTGTCCATTAAAATCTGCTCTTAATAAAATTAATTATTTAGCGAGTTAATTAGTAGAAAAAAGGACACTTGGTGTGATTTAAAAACTGATATTGATTGGGTGCGATAAACAGTGCTATAAGCGACCCCCCAATGGGGGAAGCTTTTTCCCCAGGGACACCCTTAGGTGAAAACTTTTCAGGTGCTAGTGTCAATAGTGAAATGGATATTATTGAATCAAGTTTAATCGAAAATTTGGATGATTCTACTGCGAAACTTACAAATAAAACCAGAGACTTTATTAAAGTGTCGACACAACAAATCCCACCTCCGCAAAAAGTTGTAGAGAAAAAATTGTTCAACGTTGCATCAGATAAGTACAATTTTAATAACGTTTATGTATACAGGGTGTCCCGAAAAGATTGGTTATAAATTATACCACAGATTCTGGGGTCAAAAATAGGTTGATTGGATCTCAATTACCTATATACAATATTGCACACACAAAAAGTTACAGCCCTTTGAAGTTACAAAACGAAAATCGGTTTTTTTTCATATATCGAAAACTCTTAGAGATTTTTTATTGAAAATGGACATGTGGCATTCTCATGGCAGCAACATCTTAAAAAAAATTAAAGTAAAATTTGTGCATCCCATAAAAATTTTATGGGGGTTTTGTTCCCTTAATCCACCCCAAACTTTTGTGTACGTTCCAATTAAATTATACTTTTTTGTTTCTTAGTACTTTTTCGACAAGCCAGTGGTTATCGAGATATTTTGAATATTTGTCGAATCCACCACATATTTGTATATGGTTAAGTACAATTATAGAGATCTGCTAATAATCTGAAAATTTATTTATAATTTACATTATTAGGTATATTTTGAAAAAGAAGCCATATCTGGATAAAAGGTGACTTATCAAAAAAAGACTAGGAGGCAAAAAAGTTTTAAAAACACTTTGTTTAGCTAATGGTTACTACAATAATAGTTTAATTGGAACGTACCCAAAGATTTGGGGAGTTTAAAGGAACAAAACCCCCATAAATTTTTTATGTGGACTATTAAAAAAGAAGCCGAATCTCGATAAAAACTGGCTTATCGAAAAAATACTAAGAGACAAAAAAGTTTTAAAAACGTTGTGTTTAACTAATGATACCACAATAATGAATTAATTAGAACGTACACAAAAGTTTAGGGGGGTTTAAGGGAACAAAAACCCCATAAAATTTTTATGGGGTGGACAAATTACGGTATAATTTTGTTTTAAGATGTTCCTGCCATGAGAATGCCACATGTCTATTTTCAATAAAAACTCTCTAGTAGTTTTCGATATATTGAAAAAAATCGATTTTCATTTTGTAACTTCAAAGGGCTGTAACTTTTTTTATGAGCATATTTGTATTAAGGTAAATTAGGTTCAGTTGAACTCTTTTTGACCCCAGAATGTGTGGTATAATTTATGACCATTATTTTCGGGACACCCTGTATATAGAAAAATCAAACAAGCAGGATATTGGCCGTTTACATCCACTTAGCGTTGCGGACATCTTGCATAAAAAATTGAACATTCCTAATATTATTGAAATTAAAGCCATTGGAAAAAACAGAATTAAAGTTTTGTTAAGGTCAATCGAAATGCAAATAATTTCGTTAAAAATATAAAATTAAAAGACCAAAACTTAGTAGCGTATGTCCCTAACCATTTACTAGAAATTAGAGGCCTAATAAGAGACATTGATACTCAATACGATGAAAAGTATTTGTTAGATAATAGTAAATTCCCTCCCCCATAGTAGCCTTTAAAAGAACTTACAGAAAAGTTGACACCGATGGAAAAACTAACTATGTACCCAAAAGGACAATGATAGTCACCTTCGAAGGAAATATTCTTCCTAGCTACATTTCAATTAATAGTGTATTTTTTCCCGTTGAAACCTACATTGGCAAAGTAACACAGTGTTACAATTGCTTAAGATTTGGACATATTTCCAAGCAGTGTCGCAGTCCACAAGCACATTGCATAAAATGTGGAAAAATCAAAAATGAAGATCATATATGTCAAGATAATGATGTCCAATGCATACATTGTAATAGTAAAGATCATGTTTCCATATCCAAGAAGTGTCCAAAATACTAACATCAAAAGAAGATAAAGAACGTAATGATTGAGCAAAAAATTTCCTTTATCGAGGCAAAAAATTACTGTGAATTGTCCTTCTCGGGATTGTTCATTCAGAATAGATATTCCACACTAGACAATATCGAAGACAGTTTTCCTCCCCTCCCAACATCTTCAAAAAAATTAACCCCTTCTACTACCACATGTAAAAATCAAAACATATCATCAAATAACACATCAAAAACGAAAAATATCACCAAACCAATCACAAAATAATTTACCCATGTTCTCTTTTAATTTTGGGCCCTCCAAACCGCTTCCTGCTAATTTAAAAAACCCCAATTTGTCAAAACAAATCAGATCAGAGAGTGTTGGAAACACTCATTTCAAATTATATTTTTAATTTGATCACAAATATTCAAACTGTAGATGATATAAAAACTATGAGTGAAGATAGTATTTACCATGGTATAAAAACGATTTTAGAGGATATCACTCATAAATAACATGTTCCCAGAACTTAAATCATTAAAAAATTTGCAATGGAACGGTAGATCCGTTGTTTCGAATAAAAATAGTTTAATTTATTTTTTAATAACTGAAAATATGGATATTGTATTATTAAGTGAAACCTGGTTCAAACCAAATCAAAATTATACATTTAAAGGTTATAATGTAATTCGCCAAGATGGATATGACGGGTATGCAGGTGTTGCAATTTTAATTAAAACAACTATACCATTTCGTGAAATAAATATTAGAAACAATTTTAATGAGGGAATTTTAGTTTGCGGTGCTATCGTTAAATGTAACACAATAGAATTAAGTTTTTTTTATCTATATATAGACCTCCAAATATCAGTACATCCAAAAACGATTGGATAAATATTTTCTCACAAATCAAATCACCTTTTTTAATTGGCGGAGATATGAATGCTGCGTAATGATCCAGTTGTTAACCAAATTTTTAGCAGTATCGAAGACCTAGATCTTGTAATTTTGAATAATGGAGAACCTACATATCTTCCTAGATATGGTACTCAAAAATCTATGATTGACATTTCACTCTGCTCAGCCAATATAGCCAGTAAATTCACTTGGTCAGTTTTATCTGACACCTTAGGCTCGAATCATTTTGCTATAACTATGAACTTTTCAATAACCAACACCTCACAAGAAATAATTTATCCAAAAAGCAAATGGAATATCAAGAAAGCCAAGTGGTCCCTGTATACATCCTTAATTGAAAACATGTTTTCCAACTACAATAACTCTTTCAATACGTATCAAAATTATAGTTTTCTAATAGATTGCATTAATGATGCTGCAATTAGTTCTATTCCTCAATACAAAATTTTTAAATCCAAAAATCGATCACCTCCCCCATGGTGGGACCCAGAATGCGATCTGAAATGAATGACAGAAAAGAAGCATTAGCATTGTATAAACGTTCACCAAGCCTTGATAATTATCTAAATTGTCAGAAAGTTACTGCTCATACTAAAAAGCAGTTGAAACAAAAAGCCAAAGCTAGTTGGATTAAATGGTGTTCTAATTTAAGCAAAAATACCTCCTCTAAGGAGATATGGTCACAGGCCAACAAAATGAATCGAAAAGCACCTATTAGTATAAAACCCTTCAATGATAATCTATTAGACGACTTTTTTAATAAAGTATGTCCTCCATTTGCTCAAAATTCACCTGCACGACCTACACAAAGTCATCATTCAAATAATTACTTCCTGTTAAAACCATTTTCTGAAACTGAATTAGATTTTGCCCTTAAAAACCGCATAAATACTTCTTCTGGTATCGATCACATAAAATACCCCATGTTAACCAACCTACCAGATGTTGCTAAAAAACTTCTTTTAAATGTCTTCAATGATATCGTCCAAAAAAATATAGTTATCGATTCTTTCAAAAACATCTTAGTTGTTCCTATCCTTAAACCCGGAAAAGACCCAAACATCGTAAGTTCATACAGACCAATATCCTTACTGTCTTGTATATTTAAAACTTTAGAAAGGCTTATAAAATTTAGGTTAGATTGGTGGTTACAAAAAGAGAATTTACTTCCAGTAAACCAGTTTGGTTACAAAAGAGGTTTTGGAACTCTAGACGCTTTAACAACACTTGTTGTAGATGTACAGAATAACTTAACTAAAAATAACTACTTAGCAGCACTATTCTTAGATATTGAAGGAGCATATGACTCAGTTTGTTTATCAACCTTAAAACATAAAATGGTAAATTTTTTTTCATATGTCAATTGCTTTCGTTAACACAATAATAGGTTTCTATACAGATAGGGTAATTTACATCAGAGATCATAATAACAAACTAATAGGACCTCGACATAATTATCACGGTATACCACAAGGCTCAGTATTATCACCAATTTTATTTAATCTGTACACCTCTGACATGCATAAGATGCAAATAAACAACATCCCATTCAAAATAATACAATATGCAGACGACTTTTGTGTCTATACGGAAAGCAAGAAATATGAAAACGGTATGCAAAACCTAAGTACAGTTTGTAGTTCCCTCTTTCCATGGTTCTTAGAGAACGGCTTAAATTTATCAATTAACAAATCAGCAGTATCTGTCTTTACAAGACACAATGTTCCTATAAACCATGATGTATTACTTAGTGATCAATCTTTTACATTTAAAAATAATGTCAAATATCTGGGCCTCATTCTGGACAAAAAACTAACTTGGAAACAACACATACAATATATGCTGGATAGATGTAGCAAAGGTATTAATTTTCTTAGAATGACAACTAGAGTGTGGTGGGGCTGCGATGTTGAAACATCTTTATTGTTTTATAGAGCTTATATACGATCCATTATAGATTATGGTGCTACTCTCTACGGTTCTGCTTCCAAAAACCTTTTAAGAAAAATTGACGTTTTCCAAAATTCTGCCTTGAGAATCTGTTTAGGTGCTATGAGATCTACTCCTATACAACCAATACATGTTGAAGCTTCTGAGCCTCCTTTGGAGATTAGAAGAAATTTACTAAGCGAAAAATGGGTACTTAAAGCATACTCTACAAATTCCGAATTATTTTCCTGTATATGTCATCTTAACTAATCAGATCTTATTCACAAGTATTGGATTAAAAAACCATCTCCGCCTTTATGTACTGCAATACAGAACAATCCTATTTTTTTAAAGGAATTAAACACAGTAGACAAAAACTTAGACTACTTTGCTCTCTTCCATAAAACTGATGTAATAATACCCACATACAACGAAAACAACATAATCAGCAACAATATCCTGAAATCTATTTTGAACTGCTACAGTGATGCAACAGTTATATACACAGATGCATCTAAATCAAGAGAAGGGACTGGCTGTGCTTATTTTTTACCCTCAGGAGGTTTCGAATTCAAGTACAAACTTCCCAATGAGTTTTCAATTTTCTCTGCGGAATCATTGGCCATACTCGAAGCGTTGAAATATATTCAAAACTCTTATACTAAAAAAACGTTAATTCTTTCAGACTGCCTATCAGTTTTACAGAATATCAAAAATACTTTTTTGCCCAAAACATTTAGTAATCCTTACATATTTTTAATAAAGGATATGTTAAAGCGTTTAGAAGACTCTGGCTTCAATATAAAATTTATTTGGGTTAAGGCACATATTGGACTCAAAGATAATGAGTATGTAGACTACTTAGCTAAATCCAGTATAACATCAGGCACTTTATTGTCATATTCTTTATGTGTATCAGATGTTATTACTATTTTTAAAAGAAACCAACTATCGATATGGAAAGATCAATGGAATCTATACTGCTTAACAAACCCCACAAAATACACCACTTTACAATCAGTGATTCCACAAAGTACCTGGTTTAAGAGTTTTAAAGCTCCACGTAAATATATAACAACTATAAATCGACTACGTTTTGGGCATGCTTGCTATCCAAGTCATTTATATAAAATAAATGTGATTGAAGACGATAATTGCAAACATTGCGGAAAGCAGGGTGATCTTGATCATATCTTTTTTGAATGTACTAAGTTTCAACAGCATTCAAACTCTCTCTATAAAAATTTAATCAAACTTAATATGCATGCACCATTCAATATCCAGTCTCTGCTGGCTACAGGCTCACAACAAATACACAATATCATTATAGATTTCTTGTCAGATACACGCACGGTCTTATAAGATTTGTACGCGGCCATGATATTTTTTATGATTTAAGTTCAGATTTGCATCCTTTATTATCATAAATCCATTATTGTTTTTTCTATTGTATTATTATTGTATTGCATTATTTATTGTATTACTATATTGTTTCTGTTTAATTTTGTATTAGGGATAGGATTGTATATTCTTTATTACAACTGGCTGAATGACTAATGTCTATGTCATTAAATAAAAAAAAACTTTTGAGGAAAATTACAAAAGACCTTTTTTGTTCCCAATGACCCAAAGAACCTAAAATAATATCTACCTGGCCCAAAAAAATAAATTTGTATAATTTGTTAAAACATTTTTTTTAAATAAATGTAGCAATAACTCCGAAATTATGGCATTTAGGTATAGGAAACATAACATGAAACATAATCAGTATTTCTTAAGGACTTCAAAACTCAAAAAATATACAGGGTGTTCTATTTAAAATAAAAAAGTTCATTAGATTTCCAGAACAACGGAAGATTTGACAACAATTTAATTACCACTATAATATCGGCCGTATTAGAATACCCTTACCCACCAAAATCGGGAGATCCGATGGAGCTCACAATTGGTCGCAGTGGTAATCCTGCCTTGTGTACCTTGGGTAGGCCGTAAAATTTTGGGCATCTTGATGACTTCTCTCTAGGTATTAGATGGACCTGTTGTTCTTTCTTGATATTTGAGGCTTTGATCTTGGCTTTTGTTATTTTCTCTAGATATGTTGTCGGGTCTGACGAGATGCAAAAAGAAATTTAACACGGGAAGAGAAAGAAGCATTACATAATTTGAAGAACAACAATGAAATCATCGTGCTTCCAGCTGACAAAGGCAACGCTACGGTAGTAATGAATATTCAAGACTACGAAACAAAAATAAACGACATCTTAAATGATACAACATATCAAAGAATCTCGTCAGACCCGACAACATATCTAGAGAAAATAACAAAAGCCAAGATCAAAGCCTCAAATATCAAGAAAGAACAACGGGTCCATCTCATACCTAGAGAGAAGTCATCAAGATGCCCAAAATTTTACGGCCTACCCAAGGTACACAAGGCAGGATTACCACTGCGACCAATTGTGAGCTCCATCGGATCTCCCTTACAACCGCTGGCAAAATTTCTGGCTCAACAGCTGCAACCATACGTGGAGGAAGCGGATTCTTACGTCAAGAACGCGAGCCACTTCATCGAGCGTATAAAAGGCGTGACTCTTGAGCCGGGACATTTACTAGTCAGCTTCGATGTAGTCTCACTTTTCACGAATGTTCCTATAGATGAATCACTGGATATCATAAGCAAAAAGAATCCAATATCACCGGATACTCTAAACCTAACCAAACACTGTTTAAATAACACATATTTCATCTATAAGGAGCAAAGATATAAACAAGTTGAGGGAGCACCGATGGGTTCCGCACTGTCACCAGTAATAGCGAACTTGTTTATGAAGGAAATAGAACAGCGGGCAATAGAAACAGCTGAATACAAACCTAAACTTTGGCTTAGATACGTGGATGACACTTTTATCATCTGGACCCACGGAGAAGAAAAACTAAAGGCATTTTTAGAACACATCAACAATATCCACCATAAAATTCAGTTTACTATGGAACTGGAAGAAAACGATCAAATACCATTCTTAGATGTGTTAATAATAAAGAAACAAGACGGACACATAGGCCATACAGTGTATCGGAAACCGACACATACCGATAGATATCTAAATGCTGCTTCACACCACCATCCTGCACAATTACATTCAGTCATCAAGACCTTGATTACAAGATCTGAAAGACTGACAGACCAAGAACATCAAAATGAAGAAATGCACAATGTGAAAACAGCGTTAAGAGAAAACGGCTTCTCAACATACACCATCGAAAAAGCTCAAAATGCTCGAAGAAGAATGAAGGACCCAACAGAAGACGAAAAACCGATCGGCAAAACCATTCTGCCATATGTGAAGGGTACAACAGAGAAAATAGGGAGAGTGCTGAGAAAACAACATAGAAACGATATTTAACACCGACAGAAAGATCTCAACTATTCTACCAACACCAAAAACCAAAATATCGTTAGAAAGTCAATGAGTATACGAGATTCCGTGTGGGGATTGTGGAAAGTCGTACATTGGACAGACCAACCGCAGAATCCATGTAAGACGAGAAGAACACCGAAATGCCATCGAAAGGGGAGAAACCACGTCATCCCTTGCACAACATGTCGCAAATACAGGACATACAATAAACCTGAACCAAACAACGATGTTAGCTAACATAGAAATAAAAAGAAAACGTGAAATCAGAGAATCGATAGTAATCGAAAGAAATCCCAACGGTCTAAACCAAAGAGATGATGCGCAACGGCTAAAACAACATGGAAAACGGTACTGAAGAAAAAAACCAAAATAAATCAAGCAGCGACATCTACGCGTGTCACCCTTCCAGACCCCCCAACATATACTGGACCAATCACAACATCCAAGAGACGCGCAAATCAAGCAAATACATCAGGATCAACTATATAAGTTACGGTATCGTGAATAAAACTTTAGTCTACTTCAAGCAACAGAGAGAAGCGGAACTACCTGACTTGACAATGGCAAGTGAGATCTTGCCGAAACGTCGTCAAAATAATGTTTTTTCTCAAAACCAAAATTATTCAACGCAGAGTCAAACCCGGAAAACAACAGAAAGCACATATAGCTCCCGCGGAAACTTCAAATATATATACAGGGTGTCCCCGAAAATAGTACATTCCTTTTAGGTATGAATATAACTCACAATTAGGAACAAAAAAGTCCTATAACATTTTTTTCTAAAGTTAGCCGTTTCAAAAAAAAAATTACATTGTTTTCCATATACGTGAATTTTTATTTACAGAAATTTAACTAATCTGACAACGTCGCCATCCGTAGTCAAAGCAATGTTCAATATTCTCATTTGCGACTTAGGTTTTTAGCATAATCCAACCTTATTTTATTATTATCTATGTAGGTTACGGTGACCAAATCATAAACTTGAAAAACAGGTCATATCCAAGAAGGGTTTGGGGCGATGAACTCCAACTAAAGGGGTCTGAGGCGCCTGCCTAGAGACATAATTATTGAGACATTCTTTTTTTAGCTAATTTGTGACCTATTCCCTTTTCATTTTTCCTATGAATATGTAATTTAATTTAAAACAACATTTTTGGAATGAATACTTATTTATTATAACATAGGTACTTGAAAACGTAATTAAACAAGATAGCTTAAATTGTTGGTCAAAGCTAAAATATTAGGAATCAAAAGATCTTTAGGATTTTAATTGGGGATATTTTTCTTTCGTTCCAGCCAATTTTAAAACCTCTTCTTTTTCCAATATAAAGTTGTAAAAACTAAAATAGTCCATTTTTAAATTATTGTAGACTAACTACCTACAAGATTATTCAGATTGATCAGTTCATTCTTAATTTTTTTCACTTACAAAATCCCCTAATGGTGCAAGTTGATCAAGTAGCAAAGTATGATTTCTATGAATGGGTTTTTCATTCGAATAACAGTTATAATAGTTTCTTCAATTTGTTCCAACTGGGAATCTCCTTCAAAGCACCCATTTAAACTTTGAGAAAGTAGAGAAAAGTACGCTCCATTTTTCAAGATACAGTAAGTTTACAGGTTTCATAAAAGTCATTAACTTCAGTTCTGAAGTTAATTTCGTCTTGTTGCATAATACTGCCATACTTAAGAATGGATTTTACATTAAATGATAAGAACTGTTCCTTTTTTCTTCTGGTCAAAACTATGAGATTAGATTCCAATACATCATTAACTTCCATGACACTTTTTGTACTTCTTTCAATCTTTTTAATTCCTTGCTGAAAAATATTAAATTTTCTATGGACAAACCATATTTATGTATTATCCACTTAAAGGATTATTGGATGGATCGAAGAGAGACGCAACAAAAATCATCAACCCAACGTCACATATTATGTTCTAATAATGCCAACGTAAATACGGGACATTTGGGCGTCCCGGGAGACTTTTTCGGGACCCCGTACGATCGTTAAAAAACGGGACAATCCCGTTTTTACGAGACGTTTTTTCACCCTAATGTAGGTACTTAATATTTGCAAAATAACTATCTCTTGTTTTAATAATATGGCATTTGCTATTATCTGAATTAATTAATGTTTTGGATTAAAGCTGGAAATTTTAAATACATTATTATTTTAACATAAGTAAGTAACTATCTACGATGGTTTATTCGTAAGGTTACGACTGAAAATACAATAGAAAACATTCAATAATTTACTAAAATTGTGACTGTCTTTATTTAGATTTTTGTACTGCACATAGTTGTCAGATTTAAATTTTCATTCCAAAATGTATTTTGATTTTTTGCTCAAACAGTGGAATTTAGATAAAAATGTTATAAGACTTTTTTTCTCTACATGATGCCTTCTACCTATGCCTTTAAGGAACGCACTATTTTCGGGGACACCCTGTATATATATATATATATATATATATATATATATATATATATATATATATATATATATATATATATATATATATAAACAAAATTTTGGTATTTTTCGGGTTCTGTCGGTCAGGAATTAAAACAATTCTATTTTTTTGTCACTTAATATTTCGTCAACTGATTGTTGACTTCATCAGAAGTGCACTACAAATTTACATGAAACAAAGGTATAAGCAACATAAGAAAAATTACATAAAACACTACTTACAATGTCATTTTATCTATATTTAATTTGTTTCATTTTAAAAATGTTAGTCTAATTGTAAGAGTGTGTGACCAATGTTTGTTTTGTTCATTTGTCAACAATTCCACATTGTTTTATGTAATTTTTCTTATGTTGCTTATACCTTTGTTTCATGTAAATTTGTAGTGCACTTCTGATGAAGTCAACAATCAGTTGACGAAATATTAAGTGAAAAAAAAATAGAATTATTTTAATTCCTGACCGACAGAACCCGAAAAATACCAAAATTTTGTTTAAATAATATACGGTCGATAATAAATCAAATACTTTATTATATATATATATATATATATATATATATATATATATATATATATATATATATATAGTATTTTTTTTTATATCTTATCGACCGTTTAGTTATTAAAAAAGGTGTTTTATATAGGTTTTGCGGTCAAAATTAAAAACGATTCTATTTTCTCGAAAACTCTATATTTCGCCAATGGTTATTGGCTTCTTCAGGAGTACACTAAAATTTTAATTAGAAACAATTAATAATTAAAAAATACTTACAAAAAAAATCAAAACTTACAGAGCGGAATCGTTAAACTACATGCCAACACATTATATGGTTAATTTGGGAAACTATTAACTATTTCTCTGGATGTTGTTCTGAAGCTATTTTCTTGTGGCATTTTTACAATTTTAACTATTTAGAATGGGAAATAAGCCACAATATTATTAAAAAATGATTTTTATTAACGTTTCGACGCCCAAATCGGGTGCCGTTGTCAAAATACAAAATACTATTAATATAAACAAAAATGTTGTTGCTTAGTAAAAAAATTCTTCTAATAATTTATTTAATTTGACTCATTTATATCGGCAATTCAGATACATATGATACATTTTAAACTAGATGACTTTAAAATGATATTGCCAATATTTATGAGTTGCGTTCCTGGGACGACTTTACTGAAAGATAGTTCATTCGATTACATGAAATCAACCCCAACTCAAGAATATCCGTCACAAAAAAATCATAGCATGTGATCTGTCTTTAAAAAGACAACCACATGCAACGGTGACATTAAAATTCTCGCGTTAGAGATCTCATAGTAAATCACGAGGGAAAACCAGGAAAAACCTCGTGATACTATCCCGACATCGTAAGTATTTGGTCTTACATTTAATTTACTCTCAAAATTAATACCAAATTCTGACTTTACTATAATTTTGTTTAAATTATAAATAATATCAATAATACATGGGTATATAAGTAATACTAAAATATAAAATAGGTACTAACTCGACTATTGACTTACTAATTGTGGTATTTTCTTTCTATTGACTTCCTCTTTCAGTATGGGTATCCACATCCTACTGCATTCCACCGAGGAATTTGCGACACAATTGGTTTCGTTTAGCATAATTAGAGCCGCTTCTTTGATTTTTTCTCTTTTTACTATCTTTACTTTTTACAGATAGTAAAAAGAGAAAAATCAAAGAAGCGGCTCTAATTATGCTAAACGAAACCAATTGTGTCGCAAATTCCTCGGTGGAATGCAGTAGGATGTGGATACCCATACTGAAAGAGGAAGTCAATAGAAAGAAAATACCACAATTAGTAAGTCAATAGTCGAGTTAGTACATATTTTATATTTTAGTATTACTTATATACCCATGTATTATTGATATTATTTATAATTTAAACAAAATTATAGTAAAGTCAGAATTTGGTATTAATTTTGAGAGTAAATTAAATGTAAGACCAAATACTTACGATGTCGGGATAGTATCACGAGGTTTTTCCTGGTTTTCCCTCGTGATTTACTATGAGATCTCTAACGCGAGAATTTTAATGTCACCGTTGCATGTGGTTGTCTTTTTAAAGACAGATCACATGCTATGATTTTTTTGTGACGGATATTCTTGAGTTGGGGTTGATTTCATGTAATCGAATGAACTATCTTTCAGTAAAGTCGTCCCAGGAACGCAACTCATAAATATTGGCAATATCATTTTAAAGTCATCTACTTTAAAATGTATCATATGTATCTGAATTGCCGATATAAATGAGTCAAATTAAATAAATTATTAGAAGAATTTTTTTACTAAGCAACAATATTTTTGTTTATATTAATAGTATTTTGTATTTTGACAACGGCACCCGATTTGGGCGTCGAAACGTTAATAAAAATCATTTTTTAATAATATTGCGGCTTATTTCCCATTCTAAATAGTTAAAATTTCTCTGGATGTTATTGATTAAATTTATTAGAGGTATTTTTTGACGTTATTTTGAAAATTATTTTTGATGTTACTTTGAAGTTTTTAGAATATTGCAATATATGTTACTAAGGTTACTCGTGTCAGTTTTATAGTTAATAGAATTTTGACTTAGATTAATATGACACATCTCGAGAAACAGCCCGTTTTCATAATCAAACTGGTGGCCTGTTTGTATAAAATGTTCGACAACAGCGCATGTGTTATTTCTTCTTTTGCAGTCGCTTTTATGTTGACTGATACGCTGTTTTAACCACTGACTTGTTTGCCCAATATAACATCCTTTATATATATATATATATATATATATATATATATATATATATATATATATATAGTGGTTTGAAGTTTCAGCAATTCGGTCATGTGAAATAAAATTCTATTTGTTATTTCTCAATATTTCGTCACACTTTTGTGACTTCTTCAGGAGAAAACTGTAAATTTATTAAGATTAGAAATTAACAAAAGCTAAATATTTAGTTACTTACAACTATAAGAGTATTAATTTAGATTTTTTTGAACATATCGTAAGGGACATTGACTTAATTTTGATTTTGACATTTATTATTTCGGAGTTATGGTAACTGTAATAAATTTTATTTTCATAGAATATTGTCTGATATTTAAAATTATTTTTTTAATAATGAATAGGTCAAAGTAAACCAAAGAAAATATTAACGGAATTTTAAGGTGGAAAAGTATGATTAATAGTAGAAAAATTTTAGAAAGGGACTAGAGTATATTAAATTGATCTATAAAATGTAAGTGATGGTACATAGTGAGTTAGTATAAGGCTGATACTTTTAGAAATTAAATAAAAATTAAGATGGATTAATTATTAGATGAATAATTGAGTAATTTGTTTGAATTTTTACACTTTTTGAAAATATTTTAAAGGTTATTTATTATTTAGAATGTTACAGTAGATATTACTCAAATGGTTAGTATCAGTCTTATAATTAATAGATTCTGGAGTTTTGATAATATGTACCATCTCAAGGAAGAGTCGTTTTTTATAATTGTCAAGATTAATTCCTTGAGATGGTACATATTATCAAAACTCCAGAATCTATTAATTATAAGACTGATACTAACCATTTGAGTAATATCTACTGTAACATTCTAAATAATAAATAACCTTTAAAATATTTTCAAAAAGTGTAAAAATTCAAACAAATTACTCAATTATTCATCTAATAATTAATCCATCTTAATTTTTATTTAATTTCTAAAAGTATCAGCCTTATACTAACTCACTATGTACCATCACTTACATTTTATAGATCAATTTAATATACTCTAGTCCCTTTCTAAAATTTTTCTACTATTAATCATACTTTTCCACCTTAAAATTCGTTAATATTTTCTTTGGTTTACTTTGACCTATTCATTATTAAAAAAAGAATTTTAAATATGAGACAATATTCTATGAAAATAAAATTTATTACAGTTACCATAACTCCGAAATAATAAATGTCAAAATCAAAATTAAGTCAATGTCCCTTACGATATGTTCAAAAAAATCTAAATTAATACTCTTATAGTTGTAAGTAACTAAATATTTAGCTTTTGTTAATTTCTAATCTTAATAAATTTACAGTTTTCTCCTGAAGAAGTCACAAAAGTGTGACGAAATATTGAGAAATAACAAATAGAATTTTATTTCACATGACCGAATTGCTGAAACTTCAAACCACTATAACACAGTACGGTCGAAAATATTTGTACAAATATATATATATATATATATATATATATACATATATATATATATATATATATATATATATATATATATATATATGAGCAATTCCAAATGATTTCGCCGAGTTTTGTGGACGAGGTCCTCGGATTTGTACTAAATTTTAGTATGTTATTGTACCTCATTAAAAAATATTTTCCTGAGAATTATAGCCCCCTAGGTCTCATAGGGCCTAAGATAGGGGCCCTGAAAAGGCCTAAAATTGACTTTTTAAAGGTTTTGAGCGTTATATTTAAAATACGATATCTCGAAACCTTTTGAAGCAAATTTAATTTTTTAAACTGATTTTTTTTTTGTCTTGACGTCTAATATTCACAAATAAATTTTCAAATTTCTAAATATTAAGCGTAATTTTGGGGAACTCATTAGGTGCGGAGCAAATTTTGAAAAATTGATATTTTCTTATCTTTTTCATTCTATTGCCAAATTTGAACGCGACGTCGAAGGATCTTTTGCAATATCTTATTTTTAAGGTATTAAGGCAAGGTTTGAAATAGTTATAGGTATATTTTTTATATTGAAAGGCAGCGAAGATATATGCATTTGAGCAGGGCCCTTTTTGTGCAAAACAGCGTTTTTTGGAATTTTCAGCCTAGTGCAACTTTTTTCTTCCTATTTTTTTTGGCCTGAATTTTTTTTTTTTAGTAGTTCTCTATATGTGTAATAATCTCTAGGTACGGAGTTTCTTGGCCCGGCCCTCTAAGTCTTCTTTTTAAATCCATGAAAAATCAGGATTTTTTGTACTGAGTAACTCAAATTATCTAGTTTTTTAGGACTCACTTTAATAGATTCGAATAATATTCCAAACTGTATGCTCGTCCCCGTTAGGTAAATTATTCCGATTCGTTTTTTTTGCACAAACAGGATGCCAGGCGGTATCGCGGTCGGAAAATTGTTTAAATAATTTTTTTTAAACAAATTTAAAAAATAATTTTTTTTTACTTCAGAAAAATTTTTTTAGTTTCTTTGATTCATTCTGAGCAAAAAAGATCTTTTGTGATTTTTCTCTAAAATTGATTGTTGTCGAGTTATACGCAATTTAAAATTTGAAAAACGCAAAAACCGGAATTTTCAAGGCTTAATAACTCGGTTAAAATTATTATTATGAAAGTCACAAAGTGACCAAATCAAAGTTTAAAACCCTCCCTACAAGATTTTGAAGAAATTTTTGTCATTATTTTATTACGAAGCTGTTATTTAAAAAAGAAATAACAATGAGCGCTAAGCATGTATCTCTCCAGCACCCACCACTCGCCTCCATACGCGCTCAACGCTCATTATTGATAATTAACAATAACAGTTTCGTAATAAAATAAAGACAAAAATTGCTTCAGAATCTTGTAGGGAGAGCTTTAAACTTTGATTTGATTACTTTCTGACTTTCATAATAATAATTTTAACCGAGTTATTAAGCCTTGAAAATTCCCATTTTCGCGTTTTTCAAATTTTAAATTGCGTATAACTCGACAACAATCAATTTTAGAGAAAAATCATAAGAAGTCATTTTTGCTCAGAATAAATCAAAGAAACTAAAAAAAATTTGTCTGAAGTAAAAAAATTAATTTTTTGAATTTGTTAAAAAAAAATTATTTAAACAATTTTCCGACCGCGACACCGCCTGGCATCCTGTTTGTGCAAAAAAAAACGAATCGGAATAATTTACCTAACGGGGGAGAGCATACAGCCTGGAATATTATTCGAATCTATTAAACTGAGTCCTAAAAAACTAGGTAATTTGAGTTACTCAGTACAAAAAATCTTGATTTTTCATGGATTTAAAACGAAGACTTAGAGGGCCGGGCCAAGAAATTCCGTACCTAGAGATTATTACACATATAGAGAACTACTCCCAGAAAAAATTTCAGGCCAAAAAAAATAGGAAGAAAAAAGTTGCACTAGGCTGAAAATTCCAAAAAACACTGTTTTGCACAAAAAGTGCCCTGCTTAAATGCATATATCTTCTCTGCCTTTCAATATAAAAAATATACCTAGAACTATTTTAAACTTTGCCTTAATACCTTAAAAATAAAATATTACAAAAGATCCATCGACGTCGCGTTCAAATTTGGCAATAGAATGAAAAAGATAAGAAAATATCAATTTTTCAAAATTTGCTTCGCACTTAACGAGTTACCCAAAATTAAGCACAATATTTAGAAATTTGAAAATTTAGTTGTGAATACTAGACGTCAAGACAAAAAAAAAATCAGTTTGAAAAATTAAATTTGCTTCAAAAGTTTTCGAGATATCGTATTTTAAAAATAACGCTCAAAACCTTTTAATGGTCAATTTTAGGCCTTTTCAGGACCCCTATCTCAGGCCCTATGAGACCTAGGGGCCTATAATTCTCAGGAAAATATTTTTTAATGAGGGACAATATCATACTAAAATTTGGTACAAATCCGAGGACCTCGTCCACAAAACTCGGCGAAATCGTTTGGAATTGCTCATATATATATATATATATAAGATTATGGTATTCTTGACTGTATATTCAAATATCAAGCAGTGATTCTTGAGGATGCAGTCTATTTTGGCCCACAAGACAAAGAAAACTCTTTGACTTACTGTCAAGCTTTCGAATTTATTTTAATTCTTTTTCAAGACATCTGTTGACAAAAATATACAATTATAAAAATTATGTAGGTACTTACAATTTTCTTAATTACTTACTAGTCATGAGATTACATTGAAAAAATTTGAAACTTTACTAAAAGGACAATTATGCACATAGGTATGAAAAATTATTTTTAAAAACTTCAGTTATGTTGTTATGTTTGAAATATGTCATGAAATATGTAAAGTGTATACACTTTATATAGGAGGAAAGTAAAACTAGTAACAACATATTTTTTATTTTTTTATTAGATTTTATTAGATTGATCTATGAAAAAAAAATTAATAACATCAAACCCAATTAGTCCAGTCATTTTTTAAAGCATGTTGGATTTTAATGTTGGATTATATGATAGAAAATCAGATTATGATGTACTAATAAATGTTACTTAATTTGTCTATATCTGATTTTCTATTTATACATTTTTTATTTTTCTGTATATGTGTCATTTCTATAAATAACCTTTTCTGTTCATTTTTTACCCTCTGTAGGATTGACGCTTGTGAAAAATTAAATGTATGATTTAAATTAGTTATTATTATCGTTAGCCGACCACTCGATTAATTTAAATCATACATTTAATTTTTCACAAGCGTCAATCCTACAGAGGGTAAAAAATGAACAGAAAAGGTTATTTATAGAAATGACACATATACAGAAAAATAAAAAATGTATAAATAGAAAATCAGATATAGACAAATTAAGTAACATTTATTGTTACATATTAGCATATCAACAAAAAAATTAGTACATCATAATCTGAATTTCTATCATATAATCCAACATTAAAATCCAACATGCTTTAAAAAATGACTGGACTAATTGGGCTTGATGTTATTAATTTTTTTTTTCATAGATCAATCTAATAAAATCTAATAAAAAAATAAAAAATATGTTGTTACTAGTTTTACTTTCCTCCTATATAAAGTGTATACACTTTACATATTTCATGACATATTTCAAACATGACAACATAACTGAAGTTTTTAAAAATAATTTTTCATACCTATGTGCATAATTGTCCTTTTAGTAAAGTTTCAAATTTTTTCAATGTAATCTCATGACTAGTAAGTAATTAAGAAAATTGTAAGTACCTACATAATTTTTATAATTGTATATTTTTGTCAACAGATGTCTTGAAAAAGAATTAAAATAAATTCGAAAGCTTGACAGTAAGTCAAAGAGTTTTCTTTGTCTTGTGGGCCAAAATAGACTGCATCCTCAAGAATCACTGCTTGATATTTGAATATACAGTCAAGAATACCATAATCTTATATTTTACAAATGGGGTTTTTTGAGAACATCCAGATACGGTATGGACTTACTCAGGTTGGATTACTCAAGCAATGGGCCAAGTTTAACATCAAATTAGCTACTTTACGAAACAGGCAAATCTTTCTTCTGAAATGTAGAAAACACCACATCTTTCCTAAGCACATAAAAAACAGTATAGTCAATGTAAATAATTTATTACATCATAGAGGAGGTAAAACAGGTAACAAAATACAAAATTTTAATTCTAATATAAAGAAACAAATATTAAATCTTGAAATTAGTTCCACAATATCGGATATAAAGTACTTTGAAAAGCAATTAATGAATATCAGATCTAAATTGGACCAGTCAATACCAAACCATATTATTAATGAATATAACAGGCGACAAAAAATAAAATACAACATCCATTATAATCTCATAAAAGGTCAAAATATAAACAAATTCCAAAAACTAAAAATTGACAATTTTGCTAAGGTTAAATTTCAAGAAAAATGGTTTCATAACCTAACAAACATACAATTTCCATTTAACATTAAAAAGTTTTTAGCCTTAGGACCAAAATTTTGCCTTTTTCCTAATCTTAGAGATTTCAAATTATCTGACTTGTTGTCTGATATAGAACAACTAATTGCAAAATTTGATACTAACAAGGAAGATATGTTTCGGTCACAAAGCACAAATATTATAACAAACTATTTGCACAAAACAAACAATAGTAATCATTTCTTTAACGACTTATTCTGTGAGGCAAAAAGATTTTTAATTGAGAATCCAGAATTATATATTCTCCGTAGTGATAAAGGTAACATAACTGTTGCAATGTACAAGGACGATTATATAAATAAAAGTCAATAATTACTAAACGATGTCAAATATTACAAACAACTCACAAACGATCCGACATGCACATTACAACAAAATCGAATAAACTTGTATCAAAATTAGCAAATAATGACCTCATCTCTGCTAGTGTATCAAAATCATTGAAAATTTACAATTCAGTAACTCCACGATTCTATGCATTGCCTAAAGTACATAAACCCACTCTTTCAATGAGACCAATAATCTCTTCAATAGATTCTCCCAACAGTAAATTGGCAAATTTTATTACAACTATTTTAACAGATGCATACAATTTTAACAACAACATAGTAATTAGAGATTCTTTTGTTTTTAGTAATTTCATAAATAATAAAAAAATCCCAGATACATACATTTTAGTAAGTTTTGATGTGGTATCTCTATTTACCAATATCCCATCATATTTAATTCTAAACAGCATAGAAAAACACTGGAATGAGATCCAATCACATTGTACATTAAATTTAAATACACTAAAAGAAATATTACATTTCATCTTTGATACCAACATCTGCAAATTTAATAATAGTTATTACAAACAAACATCAGGCACTCCTATGGGAAGCTCATTATCGCCAATCATCTGCAACTACGCTCTTGACGATCTTATTGAAGATTGTTTAAAAATAATACCTTTTCATATTCCGTTTGTTAAACGTTTTGTAGATGATTTAATCCTAGCAGTACCTAATGACAAAATGAATGAGGTTTTAAATATTTTTAACAACCAATGTAACCAATTACAGTTCACTGCTGAAAGAGAACAAAATAACAGTCTCCCTTTTCTGGATATGATAGTCCATCGCACTGAAGATAATAGTCTCAAAACAGAATGGTATCGAAAACCGATTTCTAGCAATAGATTCATAAATTATTATTCAGAACATCCTACAAGAATGAAAATAAACTTAATTTTGGGACTAAAAAGTAGAGTAATAAAAATATCTCATCCAACATATAGAGAACAGAGTTTGAAGAGACTAAAAACCATATTAATGGAAAACTCTTATCCGGTAGGCCTACTTAATAAATTAATTTTTAGTACTGCAACCTCTCCACCTTCCATCACGGCAAGCCAAGAAATAAATAATAGCCAAAACAATATCCCTCCAGTTGACACCTTAGTACCAGCAACATCACAAACATTTGGATCTTTACCTTATATTCCATTCTTAACACCAAAACTTCTAAAATTATTTAAAGGATTAGAAAACATACAAATTGCTACTAGAAATGTTAAAACTATAGCAAATTTATACACTAAAACTAAGGATCCTCTAACGACCAAAGAAAGTTCAAAAGTTGTTTATCAAATTCCTTGCTCAGACTGTGATAAAGTTTATATAGGAGAAACTTCTCGTACATTGCACAGTAGAATAATATCTCACAGAAGTGATATTAACACAAATAAATCACAAGCTTGTGCGTTAGCCGACCACTCGATTAATTTAAATCATACATTTAATTTTTCACAAGCGTCAATCCTACAGAGGGTAAAAAATGAACAGAAAAGGTTATTTATAGAAATAACACATATACAGAAAAATAAAAAATGTATAAATAGAAAATCAGATATAGACAAATTAAGTAACATTTATTGTTACATATTAGCATATCAACAAAAAAATTAGTACATCATAATCTGATTTTCTATCATATAATCCAACATTAAAATCCAACATGCTTTAAAAAATGACTGGACTAATTGGGTTTGATGTTATTAATTTTTTTTTCATAGATCAATCTAATAAAATCTAATAAAAAAATAAAAAATATGTTGTTACTAGTTTTACTTTCCTCCTATATAAAGTGTATACACTTTACATATTTCATGACATATTTCAAACATGACAACATAACTGAAGTTTTTAAAAATAATTTTTCATACCTATGTGCATAATTGTCCTTTTAGTAAAGTTTCAAATTTTTTCAATGTAATCTCATGACTAGTAAGTAATTAAGAAAATTGTAAGTACCTACATAATTTTTATAATTGTATATTTTTGTCAACAGATGTCTTGAAAAAGAATTAAAATAAATTCGAAAGCTTGACAGTAAGTCAAAGAGTTTTCTTTGTCTTGTGGGCCAAAATAGACTGCATCCTCAAGAATCACTGCTTGATATATATATATATATATATATATATATATATATATATATATATATATATATATATATATATATATATATATATATATATATATATATATATATTGATACATGTATCCATGTGACTTCCAAAGTAGATTCTCGTAATACGTTGTTACTTCATATATACCGTTATGACTTCCGATTTCGGAAGTCACAACGTTTTGCCTATATTTTTACGAATTTGGCTACTAGATGGTATCAGAAGGCTTATATTAAAAATTTCGCTGGAAGTCATATCGTATCTAACATACTCATAAGATCAGATTTTAGTTCGACGGTATATCACCAGCGCTAGTGTCGCTCCCGTGCTACTATACAGGTTATGTACACAACGCGTAGCGTCTTCCGTATACCACACCGCTCGGTGTGACTTCCGTTTTTTGGCAACCCTGTGTAACGGTTTCAAGACATTTATCTGTTGTAGATTCGCGGTCCTAATCGTACTTAGTGTTTTGTGTGCCTTTTGTTTTTAAACATGAATAATAGCAGATCTGCTTTACTTTTAAAGTTAGCCTTAAATGAAGGTACAATAAGTGATTATATTTCAATCTATAATATTTACTTACCTATTTACTTATATAAATTCATTTTTCTCGTGTTTTTGTTTACTTCCTTTTTTACAATGAACTTCTAATTTAATCTACACTCACCGGCACGAAAAACGGGCACCCTAAAAAATGGGTAATTTTTGATGTCTCGTATCTCCCAAACCTTTGGTCCGATTTAAGTAATGTTTTTAATATGTTATAGCCTTATTATTTAACAATATAGCTATGATAACATTGTTGATAGACAGGTAAATTTTCATTGTATACCGGGTGTACCAATCAAACTGGGTTTTTTTCTCAATTTTCACAACACCCTGTGGAATATTCTAGCCTTTATAAAATATTTAAATTAAAGCCTAACTATAGCTCCAGGTTTTATTAACATTCTGTTTTTTTATTCATTCGCTTACGTTGGATAATAAAAAAGTTAAGGACTTTAACAACTAGCCATGTTCTTTATCGATACAGGTGTTTCTACATATAAGTGCGACAAATTTTAAGGGGTAATTTCTGCATGAAAAAATAATGATCGTTTGGCAAAATATTTGCAAGCATTTGCGGACATAGTTTTATCAAGTAAACGATCATTATTTTTTCATGCAGAATTACCCCTTAAAATTTGTCGCACTTATTTAGAAACACCATGTATTGATAAAGAACATGTTTAATTGTTAAAGTCCCTAACTTTTATATTATCCAACATAAGCGAATGAATAACAAACAGAACATTAAGAAAACCTGGGGCTATAGTTGGGTTTTAATTTCAATATTGTATAAAGGCTAGAATATTCCACAGAGTGTTGTGAAAATTGAAAAAAAAAACCAGTTTGATTGGTACGCCCAGTATACAATGATAATTTACCTGTCTAGAAACAATATTATTACAGCGATATAGTTAAAGAATAAGGCTATAACATATTAAAGAAATACTTAAATCGGAGAATAGGTTTAGGAGATACGAGCCATCAAAAATGACCCATTTTTTGGGGTGCCCGTTTTTCGTGCCGGTGAATGTATCTATTAAATAATCTAAATTATTTTTAAAAATCTTATTAAAAGCTTAAATACAAGAAATGTAGGTAAATGTTCTCATTTAACGAAATTTCCGAAAATTGTGTATTTTTTTGACCCAAGTAGGCTGAAAAATCGATTTTATAGTTATTGTTATTTCGAAAGTAATAAAACGTGTAAAAATTACAAAAAAATTGAATGTACAATTACAATTGAATGGAATTAAATACACGATAAAATGAATCAAGAGCGATAAAAAGTTTAAAGTAATAAATTCTAGTAATAATATAAAATACAGTAAACTCTCTCTTAAGGGGGTAGGCGCAAAATCTCTGTCCAATGCTATTTAAATACATTTATTTTTTTCGAATCCTGAGAAAACTAATAAATATTTTTTAAAACATACACCCAGAATGAAAGATAACATTATTACGGGGGACCGAAAGTCCCTTAGAATAAAAAAAAGTTTCTTTTGAATGAAATATTCGAAATTAAAAATCACACTAACTTTTCTCTTGTTTTTTCATCCCATTATCTTTATTAAAATAAACATATATTAGGTATATAAGTTATTAAAATAAACATTATATAAGTTTTCAGGGACTTTCTGCCCTCGGTAATAATGTAAGCTTCCATTCTGCGTTTAAATTTTTCAAAAATACTTATTAGTTTTCTCAGAATTCGAAAAAAATTAATTAGCATTTAATTAGCACTGGACTAAGATTTTGCGCCTATCCCCAACGAGCACCTCCTCTATACGGACGGTATTTAAAACAAAATTCATTTGCCGATATACTGAGCCTGTACTCTTCCGGACAATCCCTTAAAATGATGTGTACCTAAATGAAAAAAAAAAATACATAGATATTTTTTCCAAATATTTTAGAATACAAAACTACAATATTTATATTTTATTATTTCAAATTAACACAGAGATGACAACGATTGATATTTGATAACTCTTTACCTTATCAGCAGTAGGTAATAAAAATCTGGTTCTAGTGTGGGATCCGTCATTAAAATATTTTGTGTGTCGGTCATTAAAAGAAATGTGACACCATAACGCGTTGCTCTAATAATACTTTAACATTGATATTATGTTGTGACTAAAAATGTTAACGGAATGTCTGCTTGGCAAAAGAAAACATCGGCACAATATCAATTTTCTTCTTTGATATGTTACCTATGTGTATGCCAAATTTCATGTCAATCTTAAGTGGTTTTTTAAAATTTATGGGTTTTGCAATATTTTACCGTCAGCGAACGGACTAATAGAAGAGGATCCGATATAAGGCCGATCTGCATCGATATATTTAATGGATAACAATAATTATTGGATATGTAATTTAGTATGTTAACAATTATAAAAAACAAGGGGTGCATGATCTAATTTTCTTCTGACTATAATCAATTAATAATTAATAAATGACTTTTATCTACTCTATGTCATATTATAATATATAAATTTTTAGTTTGTGAAAACTGTCATTATAGATAGCAGTGCTTTAAAGTAAGCATGAAGTAACAATGTATTTTAAATGGGATTTACTTTTTCTCACTGTTTTTGGCACACTTTCATATAATTAAATATTCTTTCTTAACTTTCGCGTTTCATGGTGATGACATCTTCTTTTCCTTCAAGTGCCATCTCCGCGAAGGAGGTCGGCAATCATCATAGCTATTCGGACCTTGGAGACGGCTGCTCTGAAAAGTTCGTTTGATGTACATCCGTACCATTCTCTCAGGTTGCGCAACCACGATATTCTGCGTCTCCCTATGCTTCTTTTTCCTTGAATCTTTCCCTGCATAATGAGTTGGAGCAAGTTGTATCTCTCTCCACGTGTAATATGTCCGAGATATTCCAATTTTCTGGTTTTAATTGTATTTAAGACTTCCATTTCTTTATTCACCTTTCTCAGAACCTCTTTGTTTGTGACGTGTTCTGTCCATGATATTTTTAGAATTCTTCTATATACCCACATCTCGAATGATTCCAGTTTTTTCATTGATGCCGCATTCAAGGTCCAAGCTTCCATTCCGTAAAACAGAGTCGAGAAAACGTAGCATCTAGCCAACCTTATTTTTAGCTCTAACCTTAGATCTCTTGTGCAGAGCACAAGAGAGGTGATGACATAATGAGCAATAAATTACAAAAAAAAAATTTGACAATTTTGTGGTTTGAAAGAAATTAGAATTTTTATATGTCACAGTTCTAAGAATTGTAGAATAGAAATGAATTCCAGTGACGAAGAGTTACAGTATTTTTATTTGTTTATCGTAGATAAAATATTGTATAAAATTGTGCGTGAAGTACTTTTTGCGAACTTACGCGATGTATAGCACTCACTCCGTTTCATAAATAACTATTTTCATATATTAAAAAAAAATGTTTCGACCCGGGTAGATATTATTCCAGATTTTCAGATTTGGGCACAGAGTTGGATTGTTGGGGCATATATGGAGAGCAGGTAGCGCAACAACTATAAACTCAATTTTACAATGGAGACCCGGAGTTAGAAGGAGACGCGGAGGAACTAGAATAAATGGTTACAGGAATTAAAGGAAGATTTATATAGGGCAGGAATTAGAGACTAGCAGAAAAACAAAAGAGGATAGAAAGAAATGGAGAAGCATAGTCAATAGTATCGAGTAGCAGATTGGGAAAAATCTGCTCGAAAAAGATGGATCTAGATAGCTTTTTAGCGGGTAATCCCCACCTGGAGGGTTTAGCCATTTAATTTTTGATTACATATTATTATTGGTACATCAAAAATTAAAAGGACGGTGCCTGTAATAAAATCTAAAATATTAAAATTTTCTATAAGTTCAAATTTATTTATTAAAATTTTTGATATAATTTTCATAACTAAATGACTTACTATTAACACTTTTTTAATTAATTCCAATAAATCCATTTTACAGCAATAATAATATATTAGTATTTTTGTTAAAATAAATATCAATCATATTATCATAAATAACACAGGTTTACAAAAAAAACTAAATTTCGGACAATTTGACGAAACCATATGACAAGGGGGTTTTTGGAGTGGCTGATCACAAATCCGGGGTCTGCTCACCTCTATCGCGTCAGGTAAAGGTCATTTCAAGGTCAAATCAAGATAAATCGACAGTCGCTCTGAAAAAGTATATTAGGGGGTTCTTGGGGTCGCTGAAGATGAATCCGGAGTCCGCTGACCTCTATCTCGTCTAGTTCAACGACATTTTAAGGTCAAATCAACATAAATTGACACACTTGCTCTGAAAGTATAGGGAGTTTTGGGGTCGCTGATCATGAAAACTGCGGTCCGTTGAGCTCTACTACGTCATGTAAAGGTCATTTCAAGTTCAAATCAGGAGGAGTTAACAAAATTGATTTGACCTTGAAATGGCCTTTACCTGACGTGGTTGAGCTCAACGGGCCCCAGTTTTGTGATCAGGGACCCCAAAAACACCCTTTAAATCAGCAAATTTTCAAGGTATTTCTGATTACTTAGACACAATATACTGGGATGAAATTTTCAGAGACAAAAGTTTAGATGATATGGTCAATATACTTTATGATGTCTTATATGGCGCTATCGATGTTTATGTACCAATGAAAAAGTTTTATACCGGCAATTTTCCTAAATGGTATACCCGAGAGTTAAGAAACTGCATCATTGCTAAAAAGAAAGCTCATAAGAAATTTAAAGTGACCAGGTTACCTCAAGACTATAATGAATTTTCTAGATTGAGGTCGATATGCAAGTCCTTATCAGGTCAAGCATACAATCAGTTTGTAGCAAACGTTGAACATACACTTCCTAGTAACATTAAAAGCTTCTGGAGGTTCGTAAATTCTAAAAGGAACAATAATAGCATTCCGAACACTTTAAACCATAATGGCCAAACCAGTTCCGATGGTCCTACCATAGCCAAGATGTTTGCTCAGTACTTTGCTGCAGTATATAGTGAGGACGAATGTCCTATTCCAAATAGTGCAAGGGCTAACACTAGTTTCAACATTACTGGTTGTGACTTATCTATTTCAGAGGTATATACCAAATTATCCCAGCTAAACATACATAAGGGTCCAGGGCCTGATGGAATCCCACCCAAGTTACTGAAATACTGTAGTTTTAATCTTGCTCGTCCCTTATTCTTTATTTTTCAAAAATCATTACAAACGAGTGAATTCCCTCCCGTTTGGAAAGTTAGTTTTATATCACCGATATTCAAGAATGGAGATAGAAGCGGGGTACAGAGCTACAGACCTATTAGTATCCTTAATACTATACCTAAACTATTCGAGAGTTTAATATGTGACAAAATTAAGCCTACTATACAAAATGTAATCATTGAACAACAGTATGGTTTTGTTATGGGGAGATCAACTGAAATGAACTTGTTAAATTATACCTCCTTCTTAAATGAAGCATTGGAAAGTAAACAACAGGTAGATGCGATTTATACAGATTTTTCCAAGGCATTCGATAGAGTCAACCATACGTTATTGTTACATAAGATCGAACAGTTGGGTTTCTCTGATCCTCTGCTTAGTTGGATTCGAAATTATCTATTAGATAGAAGGCAGATAGTTCGTATTAAGAATTATTTCTCTAATGAAATTATAGTTACATCGGGTGTACCTCAAGGCTCCCACTTAGGACCTATCCTTTTTAATTTATTTATAAATGACATAAATAAAAGCTTCAATTTTGCTCAATTTCTTCTATTTGCTGATGACCTTAAATTATTTCACATAATTACCTCTGATTTGGATCACTACAATTTGCAATCAGATCTTAATGGTCTTGTGGAATGGTGCTCACTTCATGGTATGGACTTAAATGCAAACAAATGCCATGCTATAACTTTTACTCGACTAAGACACTTTGAGAATAATTCTTACTTTATACGGGACACTAGGTTACAATTAGTTGACTCAGTTATAGATCTGGGTGTTATTCTTGATACTAACTTAAATTTCAACCTACACATTAATAGCATGGTTTCTAAGTCATTAAAGATGCTTGGCTTTGTTAAAAGATGCAGCTATGACTTTACGACTGGTCGTTCTTTAAAATTTCTTTATTGTTCTTTGGTTAGACCACATTTAGATTATGCATCATGTGTTTGGTCACCTCAATATAACTGTCATATTAATAAAATCGAACAAGTTCAGCGTAAATTCTTACGTTATTATGCTTATAAGATGCATCTCACTGGTCAAAGTTATGAGTCTTTACTGCAAATTATTCGACTTGACTCATTACAGAGTCGTCGTCAACATAAAGATCTTTGCTTCTTATATAACTTAATTCATGGTCATAAATTCTGTATCCCACTTTTAAATAAAATTGGTCTACATGTACCTTCAAGAACCACCCGTTCTGTGACCACCTTCCACGAGGTCATTAACCGCACAAATTATAGTTCAAGTTCCTATCTCTCTAAAACTCTTAAATTAGCAAACACATTATCTCCGCAAATTGATTTCTTTGTGAACGACTTTTCTGCGTTTTCCACACAATTATATTTATACTTAACTTAATGTTCTAATTTCAAGACTGATTTGTCAACTACTGTTATTGTCTTTGTTCTAGGATAAGTTGTATTTGTCAATTTCAAAATATTCTAGCTCTCAATTGTTGAATGAGAGCAAGTAAGTTTATTCTTTATTATTGTTTGTTATGTATTTACCAATTTTGTATCTACTAGATCTTATTTTTCTAATTTGTGTGACATTTTAATTGTAAAAAATTTTAATTGTATCATGTACTAATGGACTTCGGTCCGTAAATGAATAATAAATAAATAAATAAATATACTTTTTCACAGCGATTGTGTTGATTTATCTTGATTTGACCTCGAAATGACCTTCAGCTACACGTGATAGAGGTCAGCGGATCCGGGATTCGTTATAAGCGGTCCCAAAACCCTCCTAATATACTTTTTCAGAGCGACTGTCGATTTATCTTGATTTGTCCTTGAAATAACCTTTACCTGACGTGATAGAGGTTAGCGAACCCCGGATTCGTAACCAGCGACCCCAAAAACCCCCCTAGTCATATGGTTTCGTCAAATAGTCCGAAATGTATTTTTTTGTAAACCTGTATAATCAAAAGAATATCAATATTTTAATTTAAATAGACAACTTTAAAACACAGACAACTGTATTCACAGTAAAAGTTTCAAAAGATCACACATTACGCTCAAAATAGGAGGTAAATCTAGCAGACGAGTCGTTGTGACTTCCAAAATATGACAACACCGCTGGAAGTGACAACGCGCCTTGAACTACCCTATATATGGAAGCCATAACGTATGCTGTACGCTTCAGTATATACGTATATATATACAAAATTTATTTTGGTAAATCCTTTCCCCTCAATAGGTAGACCCATTTTATAAGCCCCCCTTTTACCAAATACACAATTTTTAAAAAATAATTCCTAGTAGAAAAGGTGGAAGTCGGACAGCCTCTTCTGTATACCGGAAGTCACAACTTAACGTGCATCAATATATATATATATATATATATATATATATATATATATATATACATCCCGCTATCATTATGTCATCTTTTCATGTTGCAGTCATTTGGCATCACTAAGAAATACTATCATTTTCGAATTTTAATTCGTGTATGTTTGTTGAGCGCATTTTTTAATGCCCTGTATCGTTCTCAGTTTTCTAAAATTTTGATTTTAAAAATTTAAATTATATACAAAAATTTTTACACTTCACAGCCATTTTGACTTCCACCACATAAAAATGTGTATTTGCGATCTATTTGCCGTCAATCGAGGTTGCCACGAGTTAAAAATATCGAGCGTTTGAGGCCAGGTAGAAAAGGTATATTAGAAACTATATAAAAGGTGGGTTCTTTACCTGTTCGGTTGGTAAGGGTCCAAATATTTTACGAGTTGAATTGTGTTTATTTTATTTCATCTGTTAAATTATAATTTTCTCATAACGACTTAAAATATTTGTTTGAAAAATTAATTTTGTGTCATTCCATTTCAAATCACTCAATTTTGGAGCAAAAAAAAATTTGGACCTCCGATTTGTCTGAAAATTGGTATATAGCTTCTGCGGGACGTAAAAATAAGATATTTAAGGTCAAAAAATCTTCTTCTTCTTTTTTTCTCAAAATGTTATTTTATTCGATTTTACAGTGATTTGGTGTTTATTTATACAAATTTCCATTTTCTCTCGTAAAGTATCAATGGAAAACATAATATTTTAATAGAAGGGACTCAAAAATGTCATTATATGGCATTATAACAAGTTACTTTGATTCAAAACAAGCTTTTGATCAAATTTTATAGTATAGAAAACGTTAAAATACCGTTTTTTTTACATTTTTCTCCATTCCCAAAATGCATCATAATCGATTTGGCTGAAAATTTGCCACAAAACATAGGACTTTAAGTGGTCATAAGGATTTGAATTATATTACAATACCCAAAAAGTTACATGCAATATTATAGTCAAAAATATAGGCGTCTACTGTAAGTAAAATTAACTCGAAAATATCGACCTCACGACAAAAATTGTTAAAAATAAATTGTAATAATTGTAAATACGATTTATTTGGAACAATTTCAGTTCCTTCCATTTTTGTGGAAAAGTTAAAAATGGCGGAGATATTGAGCAAAACAGGTTCTCCTTTAAAATCAAGATGGCCGCTAACGTAACGGAGGAATTCATTCGCGATTTTAAATTTAGGCTACTATTGACTCCCCTAAAGATCAGAAAAATAAATTTTTGTGCAGCTTGGCATTCAAGGTCAAATGCTATCCCGACTGGACTAATATATACTTTTGAGTATGATATTACTGCATGTAACTTTTTTGGTATTGTAATATAATTCAAATCCTTCTAACCACTTAAAGTCCTATCTTTTAGCTATCTGCGGGCAAATTTTTAGCCAAATCGATGATGATGTATTTTGGGAATGGAGGAAAATGTAAAAAACGGTATTTTAACGTTTTTTACACTATAAAATTTGATCAAAATCTTGTTTTGATTCAAAATAACTTGTTATAATGCCATATAATGACATTTTTGAGTCATTTCTATTAAAATATTATGTTTTTCATTGATACTTTACGACAGAAAATGCAAATTTGTTTAAATAAACACCAAATCACTGTAAAATCGCATAAAATAACATTTTGAGAAAAAAAGAAGAAGAAGATTTTTTGACCTTAAATATCTTCTTTTTACGTCCCGCAGAAGCTATATACCAATTTTCAGACAAATCGGAGATCCAAATTTTTTTGCCTGAGTGATTTGACATGGAATGTACCTTTTACATTTTCATTTAATTTACTTACGGTTTTTGTTCAGAATTTTGAAGAAACGCTTGGTTTGACATAAAATTTGGGACACGCATAGCTAATATGTTAAAGAAAAAAAGTGATATTGTGCCGATATGTGCTTTTGATCTGGAGGTGAGTTTCGTCCGTTATCGGGGATGAAAACAAATACGTTCAAATAAGTCCGGAATTGGATAAACTGACTAATTCTAAGCAACTTCTATTTTATAGAGTTTTTCACTAAGTCAATACTTTTAGAGATATTTGCGAGTGAATATGTTCATTTTTCAACAAAAAAAAACACGTTTTTAGACGGTTTTTCGCAAATAACTCAAAAAGTAGGTACCTACTTTATTGAAAAAAAAAAATTAGCAAATAGCAAATATAGCTTATAGAAAAGTGAAAAAATGGTATATGTGTCAGGTCTGTAGACCCAGTAGAAGCAGAGTTATTGCTAAGCTTTGTTTTAAAACCAAGAGGAGTAGGTAAACTAACCCTAATAGCACACGACGTCCTCTGGACGTCGAAAATAGGTCCATTTTTGATCCTAAAGTCCATGGACTATAAATGGACGTCCTTTGGACGTCCGGCGTTGGACGTCCTTCGGTGGACTAAATATGTACGTCCTTCGGACGTCCGACGTTGGACGTCCTTCGGTGGACTAAATATGTACGTCCTTCGGACGTCCGATGTTGGACTTCCTTCGGGTGGAATAAATATGAACGTCCTTTGGACGTCCGTACTGGACGAAATACGGACGTTTGCTGATCGTCCATATTCGACATATTATACGAATTACGGGATAAAATAGCAAAATAATTCAATAAAATATTAACTTAATTATGTTAATAAAATAGTTTACATCGAAAAGATAATTATATTTAATTCAAAATTGCACAGTTTAATATTCTAAACATGTTTTTGTTTTTTTTTGTAAAGTGGGAAAATCTTATTTGTAAATTATTTGTTACAATGTTTTATTATTCTAGTTACCAAGATGACATAAGTTTGCTAATTAATTCTAGTAAGCAAAAATATAATTTTTATCAATGTATCTGTACTAAAAATGAATCTTAAGAGCATCTTTTTGAAGTTGAATATACGTGGCCGTGCCCAAAATAGGTCCAGTCTTAGTCCTAATGTCTATGGACTATAAATGGATGTCCTTTGGACGTCCGACGTTGGACGTACTTCGGGTGGAATAAATATGAATACGGTGGACTAAATATGTACGTCCTTCGGACTTCCGATGGTGGACGTCCGATGGTGGAATAAATACGAACGTCCTTTGGACGTCCGTACTGGACGAAATACGGACTTTTTGTGGACGTCTGAAAATCACCCCCACTACTTGGTTCCTCTGTTCACAAAACTATAACGACAACAGGACAACTGGTATCCAAACATTGGTATTATTTACGTTTTTTATTACATTTACATATTTTTTCATGCTCTTTGATATATATTTCTTATTCTTTCTGGTATATTTTTCATACATTTTTCAATCTTATGGGTGTTTGGTAAAAAATAGGCCATAGCTTAACCTTGGATTACTGAGCTTAAAATAGGTCGATTTAAGCTAACTTACTTTAGTACGAAAGATGATAATAACCGAAATACAGGGTCTCAAATTTAAACTTTTATTTTATTCTTGATTATTTCCTGGGCAATACATCAATTTTGGTGTTGAATTTAGATTTCTTGTCCCAAAAAAACCCCGCTTACCAAATTTCGTGATATTATCCCATGCTTGTTAGGAAATATTCAAGAATAAATAAAATAAAAGTTTAAATTTGACACCTTGTATTTCGGTTATTATCAACTTTAGTACTAACGTAAGTTAACTTAAATCGACCTATTTTACCCTCCGAAATCTAAGGTTAATCTATGGCCTATTCTTTACCAAACACTCTGTATAAGTACATATTTGTATTCTAGCCAATCTTTTTGATTTTCTATAAAGTATAGACTTCCTTGAATTTTGAATTACAATTGTTAAAGGAAAGTTTCGCTACCGCGGTCGCCTTTTGTTCGTCTTAACTTATTACCTTTACCCATAACGGTTCTTTTGTCAAACATATTGGGTTGGTTATTGTACCTAGTAAGCAAAAAGTATTTATCTCAGTATTTTATAATCTATTTATAATATTGAATTATCTAAAGACAGAAAGCGAAGGCGGATGAAAAAAAATTAGACAAAAGTTGAATGATTATTATATTATAATATAATATTACACTATACAGTGAGCACGTAAAGGTTGGAATAAATTCATTTTCTCGAGAATGGACTATTTTGGAAAAAAATCCTGAAACATGTCAATTTTTATTTTTAAATTACGACTTTTTGGCATATATATTATACTAGTGACGTCACCCATCTGGGCGTGATGACGTCATCGATGAATTTTTTAAATGAAAATAGGGATCGTATAATAGCTCATTTGAAAGGTAATTCAATTCTCTATTCAGTAATATAAACATTAACATAATTATTTATACAGGGTGTCCAAAAAATTTTTTTTTAATTAATTTAATTGTCATAAAAGAAGAATGTGCGTAATTTATTTAATTCAAAATACATTTTACTGCTATCAGAAGACAACAAAAAATGTTTATTTGGCAAATAAATATTGTTTTTTGCTTAAATTCAATATTAAAGCAGCCACCCACCAGCCTCGTGACAGTTTGAATATTTAATTTAAGCGAAAAGCCATGAATATTTTTCAAATAAACATTTTTTTGTTTTCTGAGAGCAGTAAAATGTATTTTGAATTAAATAAATTACATACATTCTTCTTTCCATGTCAATTAATTTAATCAAAAAAAAAATTTTTGGACACCCTGTATAAATAATTATGTTATTGTTTATATTACTGAATAGAGAATTGAATTACCTTTCAAATAAGCTATCACACGACTCCTATTCTCATTTAAAAAAATCATCGATGACGTCATAACGCCCAGATGGGTGACGTCACTAGTATGATATATATGCCAAAAAGTCGTAATTTAAAAACAAAAATTGACCTGTTTCGGGATTTTTCTCCAAAATCCTCCATTCTAAAAAAAAATGAATTTATTCCAACCTTTACGTGCTCTCTGTATAATAAGTATACATAGATAGAATATCTTCTTTTTAAGAAATTGTCCATTATCTCCAAATGAGCAAGGTGTCGATTTGAAATAATATGTATATGTATAATATACAGCCCATTACGCACCACCTTAAAAATTGAGCATTTTTGATGTCTCGAATTTCCTAAACCAGTTGTCCCATCTAAGTGATTTTTTTTATAATATTATAGCCTAGGCTATAGGTTACCTCCTTAAGCTTGTCATGCACGGGGAGCTATATACTGTAATATATATTATATCACATAGCTCTCTATAGTAATGAGTGAGCCTGCACACACGGAACCATTAGTTCCGTGTCTCCAGGCTCACTCATTACTATAGGGAGTGATATGATATAATATACATAATATATTACAGTATAGCTCCCCGTTCATGACAAGCTTAAGGAGGTAACCTTGTAGCCTAGGCTATAATATTATAAAAAAAATCACTGAGATTGGACAACAGGTTTAGGAAATTCGAGACATCAAAAATGCATCATTTTAAGGTGGTGCGTTAATTTCTTGGAGAAGTGTAATTGTAATTTAATGTAAATAATGTAATATCCAATAATTGTAATTTAATATAAGATGTAATATAAGTTCCTTAAAAAATGTATTTTTTATTTCCCACAATACATTCTCCACAGGTCTAAATATCGTCGCTAGACGTCCACCGAACGTCCTCTCAGGACGTTAGATGGACGTTCGGCAGCACGACATTGGACCAAACTGGGACGTCCTATGAAGGTCCAATTGACGTCCACCGAACGTCCCCTCGGACTTTAGGTGGACGTCCATTGGACGTTAGATGGACGTCCATTGTACGTTTGGCAACGAGGCATTTGGACCAAACTAGGACGTCCTGTTAAGGTCCAATTTACGTCCCCTAGGACGTCCGATTAAGGTCCAATTTACGTCCGATTAAGGTCCAATTTACGTTCGATTAACGTCCAATTTACGTCCGATTAAGGTCCAATTTAGGTCCCCTCGGACGTTAGGTGGACGTCCATTGGACATTTGGCAATGTGGTTTTGGACCAAACTAGGACGTCCTGTTAAGGTCCAATTTACGTCCCCTAGGACGTCCGATTAAGGTCCAATTTACGTCCGATTAAAGTCCAATTTACGTCCCCTCGGACCTTAGATGGACGTCCAATGGACGTTCGGTAGCGCGACATTTGGACCAAAATAGGACGTATAAAGGACGTTCCTCGGACGTAAACGGACGTCCTTAAAGTCCGTGAAGGACGTCCTATGGACGTCCATTGGACGTCCTTGTGCTATTAGGGTAAAAAGACAGATTCACACCCAAGAAAGTCACTAGAAATATCTTCAGATACATCTTCTTTTTTGGTTGATCATATTGGCCTTTGACGGTAATATGACTAAAAATCTAAAAATAAAAGGAATAACGCAGAAAATGCAAAAATCGCTGATAAAATAATTAAAACTAACCTATGAAATGCCAATAGTGTTAAAATTTTATAAATGTCATTATTGTCAAAATTTGATATGAGTAAAATTGCCTGAGGTTGTACCAATTACAAACAAGGTTTACGGCGCGGGAAATTTGAATTACTCCTCTTGGTTTAAAAACAGACTATAGTGAAAAATAAGCTCTTATATGTCAAATTCCAAATCGAATATTTTAACGTGAAATAAAAAATATGAAACACTTTTCTGGGAAAACTTATTACAACTTTTTTAAAGTGTTTAAGAAAACGTTTATTTTTATTTTTTTAAAAAGTTTCTAGCAGCAAGAGTAAGCAAGTTACGCTCAAAATACAGTTGTTCCTTATTTTTTGGTTAAAAATATCGTAAAAATCTCCCTCTAATTAACAGCCCAAATGGAATTAATCGTTACCACTTCACAAGTAACTTTATGTATTGTTGTGTTTGTAAGTTTCATCAGTTCAAAGTGCTTATTTGTGAAAAAATTTGGTTTTAAAGTAAATTTTAAATCATTAATTTTGAAAAAAAAAGACTTTTTTCAAAATAACTTAAAAATTATTAGTGATACCAAATATCTTAAAGAGTAAAAAATGTAGGTTTTGCTTTTTTAAATATTTGGGATTTTTTTGATTTTCTGGAAGACAAAAATTGGTTAAGATATGGCTGTTTAAAATTTGCATATACATACTCGTGACTAGTGATTCGTTAGAGCCCTTTCAACAAAACCCCTTTCAAAAATAAGCATTTTTAACCAATGCAACTTACAGATCATATACAGGGTGTCCCCGAAAATAGTGCGTTCCTTAAAGGTATAGATAGAAAGCACAATGTAGAGCAAAAAATTCTTATAATATTTTCAGCCGTTTAAAACTTTCATAGAACAAAATTTGCTTAGAATTAGAATTAGTCAGTTTATCCACTCCCGGACTTATTTTGAACGTATGTTTTTTCACCCCCAAGAAGGGGTGAAAGTCACATCCAGGGCAAGAGAACATATCGGCATAATCTCATTTTTTTCTTTGGCATCTTAGCTACGTGTGTGCCAAATTTCATGTCAATCCAAGCGGTTCTTTAAAATCTGGAGGTTTTGCGATATTTTACCGTGAGTGAATGGAATGATTGCCGTTGTCACTTTTAGATAAGAAGTCATTATCACAATGACATAGTCAGGTTAACTGAATTATATAATTATTGTTTTTATTATTAAATGTGAAAACCTAGAATTATCCATGTCTGTCCGTCAATAAACACAACTCCTCTGTTAGTAGGACAGAAAGAATGACAAATAAGGTGTCAAATGAAAGCCTATAACCAAAATATGATATTTTATGTGAGAAGTTTGATCTCGGACTGGCTGTTCCAGAGTTGCAACCGAAAGTACTGTTTTAAATTCGTCGAAATAGTACAAACTATTATTCAACCGCGACTAAGAAAGACCAGAACAAATACATACTTCCGGTTTCATGCCTGTCTGTTCGTCCATGTCTGTCGGTGAACAAAATTCATCCGTCATATCAACTGACAAAAAAGTTACACGAAGAGTTCAAATATCGACTGCCGGTTCAACTTCCGGTCACCTTGGGTGAAAAATTAGAACTTACGATGTCCAATTGCTTGTTACAATTTTTTTATAAGTGTTCTACTCTATCTATTCTGACTTTTTCTATAACTTACTTAGATCACATATAATTTAATACAGTTTTGATGTCAGGGTCTTCAAAATTTATGTGGTGAGTTCCGGTATGTGATGAATGAAAAACGACTCTATAAACAGAAGTAAAAAGTGTTCTTTAAAGTGTTCTCAAGACCTAAGGCAATACATCGACTCACAAGAGCGTTGTCACAGTAGCAAAAATTCGAGTTGGGGTTCGAATTACTTTCTCATGCGGCTTAGTCTCCTGACTTGGCCCCCTCCGATTATTAAGTGTTCCCAAATCTGAAGAAATGACTCGTAAATAAAAAAATCAGCTGAGATAATTGAAGAAAAAAATAACTATTTTTCAGAGCTTTCAGAATCGTATTATGCGCACGGCATCGACATAAAAAATTTGTAAAACCGTTAAAATCGCTGTATTGAACATATTGAATAAAATTAAAGAATTTTCATGACAACATGTTTTTCATGAAAATATGTCTACTTTTATAGGACGCACTTCAGCAGTTCACAAAAAAAGCTTACAGACTTTCTAATGCTTTATGCTAAGTAGCAAAAATAACAAAAATTTATTACTCATGAAGAAGATCAAGCAGCTAAATTTAAAGTAAAATCATTAGATGGCATATAAATAGATATGGAATAATGGACTAGAAGTTGATATCCACTTCTGAACCCACCTCAGAAGAAGTGTACGAAATAGAGTAATTGGGAGTCCTTCAAAGGTCACCTGAGCACTCAGAACCTAGTACCAGTGCATGCAGCTGCGATAATATTAAAGAGAAATCCGACAAAAGAATTGAGAGGGAACTCTGGACCAAATATCAAAAACCAGTGTAACCTAACACTTCCAGCTTCATATTAATAATAGAAAATCACCGAAAGACAAATATGTAATGTAAAGAATTAATATCTCAATATTCCAGTCTACTAAACAATAACGACTGGAAAAACATTAAAGTCTTTATTCAAGTCGTATATTCAAAAAATAAGACAAGTAGAGTAATAAATGGATAATTAAAAATTGCGAGAAACAGTGCAAGAAAATTATTTAATAGACCCGAAGACAAAACAAAAATTAATGTGCTAAATAAAAGTATTGATTCGTTACTGCAGAACTAGAACTGTTATATGGAGCTATACTAGTCTGGATCGGTGTAAATTAAATGAGAAAGAAAATAATATAATAAACACACTTTAAGAGCAGATAGAGAAAATATATGGATTATCAGAAGGTTCAAACGGCAGAATTATCAACGATAAACAAGAAACAGTCAACGAGATAATGATTCTGGACCAACTGTTTTATTATAAATTAGGGGTACGGAATTTTCGTTTTTACGAAATAGATGCGAATTTCGGCGAAATTTTGAACATAAATGCGATAAATGTGAAATATGGAGTTTTTGTTTTATTTCCGCGAAATACTTGCAGGTGCCCAACTCGCCCGTAAATAAGTAGGTAGTTACGTAGTAAATAAGGCATGGAAAGATTTTACGGAAAGTTTTCTATTGTACATAATTTTTGAAAGGTTGTTTATTTTTCTAACACGTGTTGAAACAGAAGGAACTTTCATTGTTCATCATTAAATAGATAAAGATAAGATAAGGAATTGATATTTTTCAATGTTGATTCTTTGAGAAATATAAATAATCTGACTGTTGTTATCTGCATTTCGGTCTTTTGTATTGGTAAAAATCTAAGTAGGAATAAAAGTCGGCTAATTCTTATTTTCTAAACATATAAATTAGTCAAACAGGACAATCAGTGCTCATTCCGTCAATTTTTATTAAGAACATGGTCTATCAAAAAAGTTTTCATAGTAACATAAAGTTACTTAAAGTATCCCCTAAAATGGGACGCCCTAAAACAATTTTGAGTGATCGAGTCAAAGAATTTGCAACAGATGACCTATATCTGTGTGACACAAGACACAATTGCTACACAGTGCAGTTTTCCGTCATTTGCTAAAAGCAGCATTACAGAGCATTTGGAGTCCAACGAACAGCGTAGACGCAGAACGATTCTTCAGCACATATAATATTGTAGTGACAGATCGAAGAACAGCTCTTAAAGAGTCGAATGTCGAAATTACAACGATGCTAGCTTTTACTTAATGTTTTCTGTTGTTTTACTCGTAGTTAAAAATAAATGCGAAATTTTGTAATTATAAAAAAGTAAATGCGAAATTCATGTTTTTGTTTGCGAAAATTCCGTACCCCTAATTATAATTAGTTATAAAATAGCTTCAATGGGGAAAAGCTGTAAGCTTAGACCAAACACCAGTAGGGGGCATCCAATTAATTGAGGAAAAAAATTAAATGTATAACAATATTCACTTCATTTACTGAAAAAGGCATTGTCCCGCAAGAATGGTTGAAATCACAATTAATAGCCCTACAAAAAGACAAGCGCTTAAAACTGATAAGACCATTGAACAATAAGCATGTAAGCTACGTTTTAAACACATTCTCAAAAATAATCCATAACACAAGGATTGTTAGGAAATTCTTTTATAGAACTTCAGGCAACAAATTCTCCTGATCATGTTTAAAAAACGTACGGAATGTACTAAATAAAAAAATATATTTATCATTTAAAAATATATACCCTTATACTATAACATAATTCTAACGTTGAATATATAATGCTTTCCTGTGGAGTATACAAAGGATGGCTGTGGAGTATACAAAGGATGGTCCTGTTTTTCCCGCACGCTGCCTTGTTTAGTCTTCTTTGTCGTTTAATTCGTTAAATTCTATCCTCTTATGTCACGGCTTCAGGAAGCAGTGGATATATGCAGTGAACGGGAGGCCTATGTCGAACAGTGAACGAACGGAGCCTTTTCGCGTTTATCATGTAGAGAAGTCACTTGTCAAAAACTGGACATATGTAATCGTATTCAATTTGTTAAATACTGTCACATAATATGTCATACACCTCTGTGCGTTAATCCATTTTATTTCTACAATTTTAAGGTGCTATTACATGCCGCCATTTTGATTTGTCTACAGCCGCATTCTGCCCGTTAAATCCCATCGTTTGAGGCGCTGTACGTCACGATTGGATCAATAGGGCTTTTCATTCACAGTCATTTGTTTCGAGCTTCTGTCACGTGTCACATAATATTAATATATCTACGTCATACGTTATTGGTATATAACAATGATATAAACCAAAGACGTATGGCGTAGATATATTAATATTATGTGACACATGACAGAAGCTCGAAACAAATGACAATCGATGAAAAGCCCTATTGTAGCGAAGCTGCATGACTAAGGCCCTTTTAACATGTTGCTGTATTTGATTTTTCTGTGCCATTTTATATTATTTGTCAAATATTATTATTTGAGGTGCTGAACATCACGATTGGACCAATAGGACCGTAGATACAAGACTAAGGCCCTTTTGACATGCTGCTGTATTTGATTTTTCTGTCATTGTATTCTATTTGACAAATCCAGTTATTTGAGGTGCTGTACTCCACGATTGGACCAATAGGAGCGAAGATACGTAAATAAGGCCCTTTTGGCATGTTGCTGTAATTGATTATTCTGTGTCATTGTATTCTGTTCGTTTAACCCTATCATTTGAGTTGCTGTATGTCACGATTGGACCAATAGGACCGAAGATACATAACAAAGGCCCTTTTGACTTGTTGCTGTATTTGATTTGTTTGTGTCAAATTTGATTCTATTTATGAAGTCCTATTATTTAAGATGCTGTACGTCACGATTGGACTAATAGGACCGAAGATACGCTACTAAGGCCCTTTTGACATGCTGTTGTATTTGATTTTTCTATGTCATTGTATTCTGTTTGTCAAATCCTATCATTTGAGGTGCTATACATCACGATTGGACTAACAGGACCGAAGATACATAACTAAGGCCTTTTTGACATGCTGCTGTGTTTTGATTTTTCTGTGTCATTGTCTTCTATGATGCCTAAGGCATGTCTATGATATGCCTTATTTTCAAAACAAAACAAGTAATTGGACTTCGTAAGTCCTAGGTTTTCACCCAAAGTAATCGAAAGTAGAACTGGAAGACGATATTTGAATTTTACGTGAAACTTTGCGTGGATTGATATACGAATTTACTAATTTTGAGTCATTTTTACTAAACTTTGATATGCCTTATTTTCAAAACAAAACAAGTAATTGGACTTCGTAAGTCCTAGGTTTTCACCCAAAGTAATCGAAAGTAGAACTGGAAGACGATATTTGAATTTTACGTGAAACTTTGCGTGGATTGATATACGAATTTACTAATTTTGAGTCATTTTTACTAAACTTTGACATTTGTCACCTCATTTGTAATTCTACCCGGTATAATGGCGGAGGAGTTATATTGGCGGTCGTACGAACCGACAGAAAGATTGCCTAGGTCAAATATCTCACCTTTAGTACCATCCTTGGATTATAAGCTTTCATTTGACACCTCATTTATCACTCTAGCTGGTATAATGATGGAGGAGTTATATTCGCGGTCGTACGAACCGACGGAAAGATAGCCTAGGTCAAATATCTCACCTTTAGTACCATCCTTGGATTATTAGCTTTCATTTGACTCCTCATTTGTCATTCTACCTGGTATAACGACGGAGGAGTTATATTCCCGGTCGTACGGACCGACGGAAGGACAGCCTGGGTCAAATATTTCACCTTTAGTACCATCGTTGGATTATAATCTTTTATTTGACACCTCATTTATCATTCAAGCTGGTATAATAATGGAGGAGTTATATTCGCGGTCGGAGGGGCCGACGCACAGACCGCCTAAGTCAAATATGTCACCTTTAGTACCATCCTTGGATTATAAGCTTTCATTTGACACCTCATTTGTAATTCTACCTGGTATAATGATCGAGGAGTTATATTCGCGGTCGGACAGACCGACGGACAGACCGCCAAGGTCAAATATCTCACCTTTAGTACCATCCTTGGATTATCAGCTTTCATTTGACACCTCATTTGTCATTCTACCTGGTATAATGATTGAGGAGTTATATTCGCGGTCGGACAGACCGCCAAGGTCAAATATCTCACCTTTAGTACCATCTTTGGATTATCAGCTTTCATTTGACACCTGATTTGTCATTCTACCTGGTATAATGACGGAGGAGTTATATTCCCGGTCGTACGGACCGACGGACAGACCGCCTAGGTCAAATATCACACCTTTAGTACCATCCTTGGATTATTAGCTTTCATTTGACACCTCATTTGTCATTCTACCTGGTATAATGACAAAGAAGTTATATTCGCGGTCGTACGGACCGAAGGAAAGACAGCCTAGGTCAAATATCTCACCTTTAGTACCATCCTTGGATCATAAGCTTTCATCTGACACCTCATTTATCATTCAAGCTGGTATAATGATGGAGGAGTTATATTCGCGGTCGTACGAACCGACGGAAAGACAGCCTAGGTCAAATATCTCACCTTTAGTACCATCCTTGGATTATAAGCTTTCACTTGACACCTCATTTGTCATTCTACCTGGTATAATGATCGAGGAGTTATATTCGCGGTCGGACAGACCGACGGACAGACAGCCAAGGTCAAATATCTCACCTTTAGAACCATCCTTGGATTATCAGCTTTCATTTGACACCTCATTTGTCATTCTACCTGGTATAATGACGGAGGAGTTATATTCCCGGTCGTACGGACCGACGGAAGGACAGCCTGGGTCAAATATCTCACCTTTAGTACCATCGTTGGATTATCAGCTTTCATTTGACACCTCATTTGTCATTCTATCTGGTATAATGACGGAGAAGTTATATTCGCGGTCGTACGGACCGAGGGAAAGACAGCCTAGGTCAAATATCTCACCTTTAGTACCATCCTTGGATTATAATCTTTTATTTGACACCTCATTTATCATTCAAGCTGGTAGTTATATTCGCGGTCGGAGGGGCCGACGCACAGACCGCCCAAGTCAAATATGTCAACTTTATTACCATCCTTGGATTATAAGCTTTCATTTGACACCTCATTTGTCATTCTACCTGGTATAATGACGGAGGAGTTATATTCGCGGTCGTACGGACCGACGGAAAGACAGCCTAGGTCAAATATCTCACCTTTAGTACCATCCTTGGATTATAAGCTTTCATTTGACACCTCATTTGTCATTCTACCTGGTATAATGGCGGAAAAGTTATATTCGCGGTCGTACGGACCGACGGAAAGACAGCCTAGGTCAAATATCTCACCTTTAGTACCATCCTTGGATTATAAGCATTTATTTGACACCTCATTTATCATTCAAGCTTGTATAATAATGGAGGAGTTATATTCGCGGTCGGAGGGACCGACGCACAGACCGCATAAGTCAAATATGTCAACTTTAGTACCATCCTTGGATTATAAGCTTTCATTTTACACCTTATTTGTCATTCTACCTGGTATAATGACGAAGGAGTTATATTCGCGGTCGTACGGACCGACGGAAAGACAGCCTAGGTCAAATATCTCACCTTTAGTACCATCCTTGGATTATAAGCTTTCATTTGACACCTCATTTGTCATTCTACCTGGTATAATGATGCAGGAATTATCTTCGCGGTCGGACAGACCGACAAACAGACCGCCAAGGTCAAATATCTCACCTTTAGTACCATCCTTGGATTATCAGCTTTCAGTTGACACCTCATTTGTCATTCTAGCTGGTATGTTGACGGAGGAGTTGTGATTACAGACAGACGGACGTGGATAATACAAAGTTTTCACATTTTTTCAAAATTGGGTGAAAACAACATGATGCCAGAATGATTTGTTGATGAAAATAATATATACATTCTCAAATTGCCTATTTTTCGGTGTGGATAATATTATATTCAACAGTGATGCCAAATTTCTGATGCCAAAATGATTGATAATGAAAGTGGGATATACGTTTTCATGTATATAGCGGCAGCGACAAAACGGTAAAACACTGAACTAAATGTATATAATATTTTCACTGTACCATCATTTTGGACTCAAACATTTTATGGAATAAACTTATATAACTTAGTAAGGGATAAACAAACAAAGCTGATATATTAAAGTAACATCAAGAAATCAAATCTCTAACTACCGAGTTGATTAGACTTCTGGTAACAAGTGCAGAAAAAAAGTTATTAAGGTAGTGTAAAGTGGCATCGATATACAGATGCCACTTTGCAAGACGATGCCAAATCGATGGTAAATGCATAATGTATCGATGCCAAATTGATAGTAGGATGTATGTATATATATATATATATATAGATGTAAATCTTTGAAACACACTCAGTGATCAAAAGATCTAAGTTATTGGTTTACCGACCAAACGTAACTAAATCAGGTGACCTTGAAGAGGGCGAAACACATTTCTAAGAACAGGTGTTTGGATCTTTGATTCTATTCAAGAAATTTTTCCCAACCTGAAATGGTTAATGTGTGAATTGTTCGTAAGGGGATTTTTCCACATTCTCTATTTCATTTGTTTGATATATATATATATATATATATATATATATATATATATATATATATATATATATATAAAGTACTGAGATAACAGCTGGGAAAACCCTGGTACTGAGGAAGCAATGAAAGACTGGTGCTTCAAAGTGAGCTTCAAAGTGCTTCAATGTTCGGAAAGGTTTCCGCGGTTAATACAATGAAACTTAAGCTAAAATCAATATCAACAAAAGAATTAATATTAAAATTAAACTCACCAGGCTTCCGGGTTGAACCGCGTCGTTGGTTTCTAGGCCGAGCTTTCGACGTCCTCTCTGACGTCATCTTCAGGGCTTCCGGGGTCTCAGTCTCCTGAGGCTCCAGACACTACACTCACTACTCACTACTTCACTACTCACTGCAATACTGTTGTTGCTGACGCTGGGGCGGTCATTTATACCGTGGACTGATGTGACTGACGTGGCTGTCGATGACGTGGCGGAATGGGAATTAGCGCGAAGACTATTTGGAGTGGCGCGAAGATTTTTGACGGCTGGAATTGTATTTGTAGATGGAGCGGACGATGTTTTCTTTAGGAGGGGTCTCCAAGTCGAAGGTAAACGGATGCCGTCATCTCTTTTATTGAGACAACTTGGCCGTTTTTCGATTTCTATGGCTTCTCGGATAATCCTTTGTTTATAGAAGCGGATGGGGGCTATGGTTCTGGAGTTTTCAAAGTCAATTTTGTGACCTGTATGAAGATGGTGTTGGCCTAGGGCTGAAACTGAATCGGAATTGCGAACAGATATGGAATGTTCATAAATCCTATTTTGGATTCTACGATTGGTTTGTCCTATGTAAGATCGGGGGCAGTCTGCACAAGGAATTTCATAAACTCCGTGTTGTTCATTTGGACTTGTTTGGATTTGTTGTCAAAGACAACATTCCAAATGAACAACACGGAGTTTATGAAATTCCTTGTGAAGACTGCCCCCGATCTTACATAGGACAAACCAATCGTAGAATCCAAAATAGGATTTATGAACATTCCATATCTGTTCGCAATTCCGATTCAGTTTCAGTCACAAAATTGACTTTGAAAACTCCAGAACCATAGCCCCCATCCGCTTCTATAAACAAAGGATTATCCGAGAAGCCATAGAAATCGAAAAACGGCCAAGTTGTCTCAATAAAAGAGATGACGGCATCCGTTTACCTTCGACTTGGAGACCCCTCCTAAAGAAAACATCGTCCGCTCCATCTACAAATACAATTCCAGCCGTCAAAAATCTTCGCGCCACTCCAAATAGTCTTCGCGCCAATTCCCACTCCGCCACGTCATCGACAGCCACGTCAGTCACATCAGTCCACGGTATAAATGACCGCCCCAGCGTCAGCAACAACAGTATTGCAGTGAGTAGTGAAGTAGTGAGTAGTGAGTGTAGTGTCTGGAGCCTCAGGAGACTGAGACCCCGGAAGCCCTGAAGATGACGTCAGAGAGGACGTCGAAAGCTCGGCCTAGAAACCAACGACGCGGTTCAACCCGGAAGCCTGGTGAGTTTAATTTTAATATTAATTCTTTTGTTGATATTGATTTTAGCTTTAAGTTTCATATATATATATATATATATATATATATATATATATATATATATATATATATATATATATAATAAAATATATATAATAAAATGGTGGATGTGTGAATTGTTCGTAAGGGGATTTTTCCACATTCTCTATTTCATCTGTTTGATTTTATATATATATATATATATATATATATATATATATATATATATATATATTGCAAGGTATGCGACCGTTAATTTAAATTTAAAGGTATTCAGCTAGTGAATTCAGAGGTTGAATCGGTCAATTTAGTTGGCAATTAAATAAAGAAGTCAACTACTTCATTGATATATTGAAAACGTTTCGCTTTACAATTTCGAAAGCTTCATCAGTTCACTACAAATAAAGGATGAAGTCTATAAGTATAAATAACCTTAACAAAAGTGATATAATACTTACAAAGCAATTTGTAGTATGTTTAAGATGTTAAAACAAAAATTCTACAGATACTACTCATTCTATAACAACAACTTAACGATACACTGCGGAAAAATACACCATGTATTAATGATAGATAGATAGATAGATAGATAGACATTTATTGTTTTTAAAAACTACAGTTTTATAACAATGAGTTTAGTAAGTACAGAATATAACTAAAAACTAGTCTAGAACATAAGTAACTATTATCAAATTTAAACAAAAGTTAAGCGCTATCACTAACTGAAATGGAGAACTTGGTTTTTCTAATAAACACCAATGAAGGAGAAACTGAAGTACAGAATATAACTAACAACTAGTCTAGAACATAAGTAACTATTAACAAATTTAAACAAAAGTTAATCGCTATCACTAACTGAAATGGAGAACTTGTTTTTTTTTTTTTTAATAAACACCAATGAAGCTTATTCATTTAAAACAAAAGATCTAAGTTTTATGATATTCCAAATATATATTGAAATTGCTTTCACAGATATTATAGTTACATTATTAAGACAACCAATAAGGTCGGTGCAATTATTAAGGGGAGCCATACTAACCGGTTTCATTGAACTGTAAATGGGACATTCAAACAGTAAATGTTCAAGAGTTTCCAACTTGTTTGTGTTACAAATAGTACAGATTTCAGATGGTCGTATATGATATGTTATACCATTATAGGTAAATTTTAACACATGGCGATTAGATGTTCGAAGTTGCGCCATGGCACGAATGTATTTTATGGGAATTTGAAATTCCAGATATTTCTGTACTGAGGTATCTACGGATAAATGTTTGTAAATAGTTGAGAATGTTGACATGGAAACTGCTTGAATGTCTTCTTGATGAAGCATATCCATGTACTTTTTTAACATGCTTTTCTTGTTTTTTAATAGCCAATTAGAGATGTTTTCATCCCAAGAAAATTCATAATCTAATATTTGAAAATATTGCTTAAACTGTGAGACCCAGTTGTATCTGTTCGTATTTATTGAATTATTTGCTGAAGAAATTTGAAGCTGACGCAGAAAACAAATAAGAGGAAGTCTTAGATCATGCATTTGCGATAGCTTGATAAGCCAATTTAAAGTTAGCTTGAAAATAGTAAAAGAAATTTTTACTCTTCCTGTCTCCAACCTAACAGCATAATCAGGTGTATTGATACTGAGATGTAAAAGTTTTTTAAAGAAAGTTATTTGTATTCTTTCTAACTGGTCAGCATATCTCATTCCCCAAACGGGCACACAGTTCATAACAAGGCTTTGAACTAGCGAATCGAAAAGTTGCACACGAGATGTCCAAGAATTCATTTTGGTTTTAGCCATTAAACCTATCACGTTACCAATTGCGTGTTTTGCTCTTTCCACTGTTGTATCGGCCATTGCTTTAAAAAGTGATGTTGTGGTTAGGGTGACTCCAAGATATACAAATTTGTTAACAACTTCTATTTTTTCGTTCTTATATAGGAACTTAACGCCTTTATTGCCAATTTGACCGCTTCGGGCAAATGGAAGAATTTTGGTTTTGCCAACATTTACAGTTATTCTTTTTCTCATGATCATCTTTCAGTGCGTCACAGTTTTTCGATTTCTCTCTAACGCATTAAATTGTATGTGACAGAAAAAAAGGCACGTCTGGGAATACTTCGGTAATTATTCTAGTTCGGTGATTATTCTAGTTGTCGATAGATGGCGCCATAATCAAAAAAGAATTATTTATTAAATAAAATAATAATATTATCAATATAATCTGTACAATTTATAAGACTATACAAATGAAAGAAAATACCATTTTATAAATGCAATAGACACAATTGATTTGGTTTTATTCCAAATTGAAAATAAAATTTGACAACTGTCAGATTTAACTAAAATGTCACGTTAGAATAAATGCCATAAATGTGTATTATCACGGACTTACCTTTTTTTCTATAATTTGTGACGCACTGAAAAATGTTCATGAAAAGGAGAATAGCTGGTTTTTGTCACTGTATTTTTCTAGATAACTTAAATTTTTACCGAGTTCAACTTCCGAGTCACAAAGAATGACCAAATCATCAGCATACAGTAGCATTATTATTTGATTTTGGCTATCAATGGAGATACCTTTTGATCCTTGACTAATAAAAAACTGTTCTATATCCGCAATAAATAAACTAAATAATAGTGGACTCAAAGGTTCACCCTGTAAGACTCCTGTTGAAATATCAAATGGTCTTGTGTAGCCGTTTGGAGTTTTGATGTACATCCTAGCATTATCATAAATGTTTCTCAAAATGGCTATTATTTTAGAACTCACCCCAAGGCCAAATAGCTTTTGCCACAGCAAATGATGGATAATGGAGTCAAAAGCACGCTTATAATCTACAAAGGCAGCGTACACTTTGCGTTTTTTCAGTCGTAATTGCAGTTGTACAGCAGAAGTGAGGGTGAATACATTATCAATGCAACCCCTTGATCCCCTAAAACCCGACTGACATTCGGGAAGAACATTATTTACTTCAACCCAATCTCTGAGTCTATTTAACAAAATATTAGTAAATATTTTTTCAACACAATTAAGTAAGGCAATACCTCTATAGTTTGCTGGATCATCTCTGTTGCCCTTTTTAAATATCATAGTAAAAATGACTTCACTCCAGTTATGCGGCGTAATGGTTGTTTCCAGTATTCTATTAAACATGCCCGTTAAATACAGTATCCAATTATTTGGAAGATTTTTAAAGAATTCATAAGAAATATGGTCAGTTCCAGGTGCTTTACGATCGGGACAGTTATTTAGGACTCTATATATTTCATCACTGGTTATAATAGCGTCAAAAATGGGATGTCTTGCATCAAAAAAACGGGCATTATGATATAGTTTTGGGGGATATATATTCGAATAAAATTGTTCCCATACGTCTACATCGATAAAAGAAGTATTGTGATTTTTCCGAAATTTCCTAATCACTGACCAGAATGTTTTGGAGTCCCTGCTGTTTGCAAGTTGAGAATACAGGTTATGAAAATATATATGTTTTTTCGTTTTAATTATTTGTCTATAGGCTTTTTTTGATGTCAAAAAATTTGTTTTATAGGGGTCGCGGAAGTTATTTGCTTTAGCTGTTTTGAGGCTTTGTTTCATGTTGTTTTTAGCTGAGGTACATTCATGATTAAACCATGGAGGACTTTGCCTGATACATGACGGGAAAGATTTTTCTTTACAAAGTTGTAATTGCGAAGCAGTTTCTTTGATTGCTGACAATAGATTATTGTATAGTTCCTGTGCATCAATATTTATAGAAAGAGACGTTTTATTCGAATGTTGCATAGAAATTTTATAGAAAAAGGCAAGGTCAGTATTCCATTGATATATAGTTTTTTTATGTATAGGAAGTGCTTTTTTGAAACGACTTTCTCGAAAAAAGTCGGAAACGAAAGTTACCAGTATACCAAAGTGGTCAGAAGGGCTGTTATGGTTCATTACACATAAATCTTGGATAATAGGTATTGCACCGTTCTGGATAAATGCTAAGTCAATTACACTGTTTCCAGCTTTGCTAATGTGAGTGAATTGTGCCGGTGTATCAGACTCAGTCCTCCCATTAAGTAGACAGAAAGAGTTGGTGTTCATGAAGTCAATAATATGGCGCCCCTTAGCATTTAAAACCATGTCATTGCTTAGACGATACTCCGATAGATTTGTGCCCTCCAGCATCTCTGGCGGAACTTCTCCAATATCTGATATTCTACTGTTAAAGTCACCGCCGATTAGAAGCGGAACATCGAAATGGTTTTCTAGAATTTCCGACAGAGATACTTGAAAAAGTTCTAGAATATACACAATATCTAAGGACGGTTTAAAATATACTGTGCAAATAATAATAGACTCTTCCGAAGGAGAAACCAGTCTGCAAAATAGCCACCACGGTGTTTTTTCTAAAATTACACAGTTGTATACATTTTTATAAAATATGTAGATACCACCGCTTGCTCTGCCCACGGATTTCTCCTTCGAAGCAGGACTACTTAAAACATTATAGGATGACAAAACAATTGACGAATTATTGCACTCATTAAGTAGCCATGTTTCAGTAAGACATAAAACCGAAAAATCATCGTAATCTCTAACAAATTCATCCAGATTGGCAAATCCTTGACAGTTCCAAAACACTATTTTGAATGATTGCTATTCAGGTACAGATGAGTTTGCCCCACATAAAGCAGGCTTTGAAGTCTTGAGTCCCTTTTCACGTCTAGGTGATTCCTGTTCCTCTCTACCACGTTTGGTTGTTCCTCTGGTAGTAATTCTAGGTATTTTGTTTATGTACCTAATCGTTAAATTTTTCTCCCCATTATCTATACGACCTTGTAGCTCTGTTCGTAATTCAGCTAGATATTTTGACTGGCAAGGTGTCAGATCTTGTTTTATGTATATGTTTGAGTTTGAGTTTTGATTCAGTTTAGATTTATTTTTAAGAACAAAAAGGGCATCTTCACTGGACATCATAGTAACTTTCAGCGGCCTTGGTTTCATATCTTGGCGAGGCAAGCCAAGCCGGCGATGCGAAGCTATTTGTAAGTTAGGAGCTACCTGATTTAATATTTGTTGTGCATTAACTTCATCGGATTCTGTATTTTCTGGAACACCCATGAGCAAAACATTTTTTTCCCTTTGTTTTCTATCAGCCAGCTCTATAAGGATATTTTCGGGAGGAGAGGATTCTATTTTCTGGATTTTAATTTTTAGCTGTTCGTTTTCTCTTCTTAAAACCGCTATTTCCGAGATGCAAGCGTCAATTTTTGTCGACTGAGAATTTACTAAATTATGTAAGTCAGACATTCGCGTGTTACATGTTGCGATAGCGTTACTTAAATTAGCAAGTTGAGCCATAATTGCGTTGAAGTGCATTGTGCTAGCATCTGCTTCTGTGGTACAATTTTGACACTTCCATGTCAACAAGGTTGCAGGTGAAAAATTTAAGGGTTGGGGTTGAGCACAAACACCGTGCCATGTTGTTTTGCATCCAGAACATTCCAGTTTGCTACCATCTGTCGATGTTATAATTTTATGACATGCCTGACAATTTAAATCCATTATAGTAATATTAACCGTACTATTAAAGGTACCACTAATTACTTAAGTTTTTGTCTAAGGCAATATTCAAGTTTCAATTAAGTAGATCGCTGAAATGTAGATTGTATTTCTTGTTTAAAAATTAGGTTTTTCTCCTTACAGGTGTGTTGATAGTAAAAACTATTCAACTATTCTAAGGCAATATTCTGGTTACGATTGAGTAGATCGTTGAAATGTAAATTGTATTTCTTTTTTAAAAATTAAGTTTTTCTACTTACAGTTGTGTTTACAATAAAAACTGTTCAACTTTTAACTTATATTGGTTAAATTCACAAGCCACTATTAAACGATGTTAGCTCTACGGCTGCTAGAACTAAACTCTACACCATGTATTAATGTTCATTGGCTAGTTATTTAATTCGGTGATTTGAATCTCACTGAAGCCTTCATTTGTAGTTGATCACCGTTAGACGAATTAGCGGCAAATGAGATGTTATTTTTCCCTATGCCAAATCCACCCACTAGCCGACGACACGCATGTTTGTAAGATTTATGGCTCAAGCCCTTGAGTAAGAGGTAGAATATTGACTTAACTTATACAGGGGTGTTAGAGAAATTTTTTTGTTCGAAGGGTAGAATAATGTGGCAGAATTATTTGAAGCTTTAAATCTCGGAATATGGGTTGTGTTGATTTGTTTGTTATGTAAGATAGGATTTATTATGGCAGAATTATTTGAATCTTTGCAATTGTTGTCTCAATATATTTTTCATTTTTATTTCTGCCCCTGCTGTTCCGTTTTTCGACATTACAAAACCCAAATTTAAAATTCCGTTCCTTTTATTCCTACTTATCTATTGCCAAATCATTGACGTCTTCTTCCGATATTGCTAAGTAGTCCGTTTTTTCATATCTATTTCCAGGCCCACCGGTATTTTTTTTATAACCCACATAACCCATATTCTGAGATGCAAAGATTCAAATAATTCTGCCATAATAAATCCTATCTTACATAACAAACAAATCAACACAACCCATATTCCGAGATTTAAAGCTTCAAATAATTCTGCCACATTATTCTACCCTTCGAACAAAAAAATTTCTCTAACACCCCTGTATAAGTTAAGTCAATATTCTACCTCTTACTCAAGGGCTTGAGCCATAAATCTTACAAACATGCGTGTCGTCGGCTAGTGGGTGGATTTGGCATAGGGAAAAATAACATCTCATTTGCCGCTAATTCGTCTAACGGTGATCAACTACAAATGAAGGCTTCAGTGAGATTCAAATCACCGAATTAAATAACTAGCCAATGAACATTAATACATGGTGTATTTTTCCGCAGTGTATCGTTAAGTTGTTGTTATATAATGAGTAGTATCTGTAGAATTTTTGTTTTAACATCTTAAACATACTACAAATTGCTTTGTAAGTATTATATCACTTTTGTTAAGGTTATTTATACTTATAGACTTCATCCTTTATTTGTAGTGAACTGATGAAGCTTTCGAAATTGTAAAGCGAAACGTTTTCAATATATCAATGAAGTAGTTGACTTCTTTATTTAATTGCCAACTAAATTGACCGATTCAACCTCTGAATTCACTAGCTGAATACCTTTATATATATATATATATATATATATATATATATATATATATATATATATATATATATATATATATATATATATATATATATATACCCCACCATGTTTCACTCTTCCATTCATTGACATTTTTCATATGTTAGGTCGTCCGACCGACATAGCTCCACAGTATATGGAGGAGCGAAAGAAATCAATGTAAATCGATTTAATTTATCATATTTCACCTTTCTACAACTTTTTAGAGGGACGACTTATTATGGTTTTTTTAACATTTTGTATAATTTAGTTTGAGACATGACCGAGAGTTGCGGCGGCGCCACCGCTCTACGTATATTGACTGCAGTATACGAAATGTAGGTATTTCCGATGGTAGGTCTTCCGCTGAATATATGTTTATATTTTTGCATAGCATAGGTATTCCGCAAATCGGGCAACACTGCATGCAATTAAATCTACGTTAGGAATATTCGACTGTTGGTCTCTCGCGTCGTTTATCGTCTAATATCTTGAAGTATTAGCACCGTTTATTTATGACTACCCATATAGTGGTTTCATAAATAAATGCGTGTATAATTTTTCAGTGTTTTTCTATTTTTGATGTTTTTTGTTTCTGTTTTTTTTTGGTTTTGTTATTTTTTTCCATTGTTTATTAAACTATGTTTATTTGTGTGTTCATTCTAGTTTTTCAGTGGATTTAGTAGTTATTTTTTATATTTGTTTTATTTTGTTTAATCTTACATTTGATTTAGATGTGTGTACATATAATTCTATAATATAGATCAAAACATACATTTCGCTATTCTTACTATTATATTAATTAAAATTAATATAGTGAGTTTTAGTCCACGACAAACGCATGGACATTTTAATTCCAATTATATTTATGTAATGTATTATCGTTTATTAGTAAATATAACTGTATTTTAATAATTAATACATACATACATAATCGATTGCCTCTTATACCCAAGGTTATATGCTGCTCTCTGCAAATTTCCCACTTCTTCCTATCTGCTGCTAAAACTTTTTCTTCTTTCCACGATGTTCCTCTTTTCTCCAGTATTTCGTTTACATTAGTGTTCCAGCTTTTGCTTGGTGTACCCCTCGTGCTCTTATCCACTGCTTTGGCCTCCCATGCCATTTTCACTTCTATGTAACCAGTCATTCTTATCATGTGTCCAGCCCATTTAACGGCTTTTCTTCAATTTTTTCGTTGAACGATTTTACCTATAGTTCATGTCTTATATCTTCGTTTCTTCTTTTGTCTAATCTTCTTGCTCCCACCACTATTCTAAACTATCTCATTTTTGTAGCTTGTCATCTTTTTCTTTGTCTGTCGTTCAGTACCAAGTTTTCTGCCCCGTATATTTTAATTGTCTGTATAATTAATAATATTAAATATATCGTGTATATTTATCTATCAACGGTATTATTTATATTATTTTAAAGTGCGCATGCTCCACTTGTCGTGGACTAGTCCTTGACTGTCTCCGCGAACACACTTAATAGTACGGGATCCGAATAGGAGGTCGAAATGTACCCATCTGCTTGCCGGATGAAACATTTTTTTTATTAAATTTCATACATAGACAAACACGACCAGCATGGGTTGCCTATCAAAATCGTGCCATAGCTATCCAGTAGGGGTTGAAATCAACATTTTAAGCACACTTTTTTGAATTTTTTTTGAAAGTATGAGAGAATAATTTTATTTTTAAATTAAATAAGCATATTAAGTATAATTCGAAAACTATTTAAAAAAAATTCAAGAAAAAATATTGAAAAATAAGCCAACGGTGGACATCAGAATTTATGTTGTTCTGAAGCTATTTCCTTGTGGCATTTTTATAATTAACTATTTTCTATGGGAAATAAGCCACAATTTTACTAAAAAAATGAATTTATTAACGTTTCGAAGCCCAAATCGGGTTTCGTTGTCAAAATATAAAATACTTCTAAAATAAACAAAAATGTTTTTGCTAAGTAAAAAAATTCTTTTAATAATTTATTTAATCTGACTCATTTATATTGGCAATTCAGACGTATATTATACATTTTAAAGTAGAAGACTTTAAAGTGATATCGCCAATATTTATGAGTTGCGTTCCTGGGACGACTTTACTAAAAGATAGTTCATTCGATAAATAGGGATTGATTTCATGTAATTGTTTAGAAGTATTTTGTATTTTGACAACGAAACCCGATTTGGGCTTCGAAACGTTTTCGAAACGTTAATAAATTCATTTTTTTAGTAAAATTGTGGCTTATTTCCCATAGAAAATAGTTAATCAGAATTTATCATTGGATCATGGTAGACAAAAAATTCAAAAAGATTTTATTAGCTTATGACTTCTCGAGGTAACGCTGTCAAGTTTCTTTTAGTTTTAATGATCTTTGACTTTTTAGTATCACTCAGAAGTCAAAACAATGAAATTTTTTACAGAAAAAAGGGTGAAAATCAACATATTCATTATTGTTAAACAAAATATAAGCATAAAACAAAGTGTATTACGATATCTCGACAGTGTTACCTAAAGGAATGTCTAACGAAAATATGTACAAAATTCCAGGTGAGTTGGTCAAGTGGTTTTTGAGTTACAATGTCTAAAAGTCTTTGAAAATAGCAGTTTTGAGAAAAACGCTTTTAAAGTATTGTCAACTTTTATTTTCATTTTTTTTTGTCTGTCAAATCATAAAGTGATGCAAACCGGAATGTTTTTGAATCGCCGGGTAATTTACAAAAGAAAATGAGAACAGTTGTTGACCGTTTCACACTAAGCTCAAGCGCGCTGGCGCGAAGATACTGCAAACCGAGTCGAAGGTAGGAAGATAGTGTTGAATATCCCTATCTTCGACTCGCTTTGCAGCAGGTTCGCGTCAGCACGCTTGAACGTAAGAACAACGGTCAGCAGCTGTTCTCATTTTCTTTTGTAAATTACTCCGCGATTCAAAAAGATATTCCGGTGTACATCATTTGACGATTTGACAGACAAAAAAGAAATTGAAAATAAAAGTTGACAATACTTTAAACGCCTTTTCCTCAAAACTACTTTTTTCAAAGGCTGTAGACATTGCAACTCAAGAACTACTTGACCGACCCACCTGGAATTGCGTATATATTTTCTTTAGACATTCCTTGAGGTAACGCTGTCGACATATTTTTTGCTTTATGCTTATTATTTAACAATAATAAATATGTTGATTTTCGCCCTTTTTTGTGCAAAAAACTACGCCCTCCCCCTTAGGGATTGCTATGACACGATCTTGATAGACAACTCATGCTGGTCGAGTTTGTCTATATATGAAATTTAATAAAAAAAATGTTTCATCCGGCAAGCAGATGGGTACATTTCTACCTCCTATTCGGATCTTAGACTATATGTATGTATAACAAATTTAATCAAAAATGGCAAATAAATATTACATATTAACGTCAAATATTTCAAATGTGTATATGTTTAATGCCAAATTGTGGAGTCATGCACGGAGCGAATAGTTAATTTAATGTATATTTTTTTTCGGCGAGTACCTACTCAAATCTAAGCGTTCAAGCTTAAATAACGAGAAAACGGTGCATTTTATAACATACACTTACTTAACACTTGTCAAAGTACTTTGAAATACCTATTAACTGAGCTACAGAAGAAGTTGATAGCATCCAAATTTATGTTCCAAACATTTTTCCAAGCAAATGTTATTGTTTTTTTTTCATAACTCCGTTAATTTTTATTATATCAGGTTGATCCAAAAACCATTTGAAAGGCAATTTTAATAGCTATAAAATTTTATTAAATTTAAATACATTTTTTAAGATAAAATGATTAATTAAAGGGCCCCGGTTACATGGTTTTCGCAGTAAAATTTAGGCTTCAAGTGTTTCTGTCTCGGTTATTTTGTATCCTTCAAAAATAAAAAAAGACAAGTAAAATCTTTGCTAACAAAGAAACATAAATTTCGTTCTGTGTCAAAAAAAAACTCTATACAAAATTTATGATGTCATTACTTATGCCAAAAATAAAAAAGTCGCATAGGGATTACTAAATATTTTAATTTTTGTGGAAATGGCGTCTGTTTTATTTTTCACTTTTTCCTAAAAAATCGAAAGGTTATTCTATTAAAAGTTTTTTTCAAGTAAGTAATTTATTAGATGTTTAATAATTAATTTTATTCATTTTAAGTTCAATTTTCTCTTAAGGCTGGAAGATGAGTAGGTTTTCTTGAGAGGGGGTTGTAGCTCAATAATCAAAATGCGCGAATTTTAAGATTTTAATCTTATACTTTATATGCTATACGAATTATATCTGCGGTACGATAAATATTTTAATCTTTTTCAACGTTTTTCTCTTTGTTTAATCGATTAAAGGGTTGTTTGGGGGGTTAAGACAACGATGACAAGACTACGATGATATCTGTTACATGACAAGAAAGCTAATAGAGGAATATAGGAAATGGAGACTAGAGATCAAAGAGACAAATATATGAATATCGATGGAACGCAGCAGGACTTGCTACTAGACGGAGGAGAAACAATTAGTAAATGTAACGATTATAAATACCTGGAGCTAAATCCACGAAAATCACGAACACTGGACGGAGCCATTAAAAACGGAATATTCAGGGCAGGAAAGCAATTACGCTTTTAAACTCAGTACTCTCGGACAAGCAGATAAACAATCAAAACAAGAAATAGATCTATAACGCCATAGTATAAAGCATTATAACGTACAGCTGCACAGTATGGCATATGAAGGAAAAATCAAAACAAATGTTAGAGGTCACCAAAATGGATTTCTGGAAGATCAAGAAGAGAACATGTCACCAATGAACGGATACGAGAAATAATGAAGATCACACATACAATAAATGAGGAAATCAACTAAATATAACTAAGATGGTTTGGTCACGTACAAAGAATGGATGAGGATAGAATCCCAAAACAAGTACAGAACTCTCATATATAGCTCGTAATTTATCGCAGTTGTTTTTTAATTTGTGCAAAGTGGGGGGACCAGCCAAATAGGGGTATGCCAAATACCTACCACAAGAATAAAGAGAACTTATGAATAAAAAACTGATGATGTTTTCTAATAGAATCTTACGAGCTTCCAGGATCTGATTATAATACACATATTTATAAATAGAATAGATGCCTACATTCTTTATAAGTATGGATTTTTCTAGTTGAAGAATTAATGTTTTATCAATGGCTGCGTTCGGACGACCACAGCGGCTGGACAGCTGAGCCAGCAGTAGCTGTCACACGTCATCGCTGGAAGTCAGCCGCTGAGAGATTTACTAAGCTTTTCCTATCACGGCTGGATACAACCACTCAGCCGATTTCTGCTGACAGCCAGCCGCTATGGTCGTCCGAACGCACCCAATAACTTTAAGATTCCAAACTCGTTTTAGGGCAAATGCTGAAGTAAAACATAATTTACTAAAATATCTTTGTTATGTTGATTCAAATTTACGGAACCCGAGTTAAATAACAAAAGAATAAACAAAATTTACACCTTACAGACATTAATATTACAGTCGAATCCGCTTATTAGAATCCCTGTTATAGGAATATCCCGGTTTATGGAATATAAATTCGAGTTCCCGAAACGTTTCCATTTACTCCTTAATAAATTTATCCTTTTATTGGAATAGGTTCTAATTAGATAATACCGCTTATTAGCATATTTTGCAGGTCAACGACTATTTTTTTTTTACAATTTTACTAAAAATTTAAATTATGTTTGGTTATTATGGTCAGTCGTCAAGGATTATGGATTAGATATTATTAGGGTAATAAATATTTATTACTTTGTTACGAGTACCAATTCGATTTTTAGCCGACAAATGCATGGGTCATAAAGTAATTTTTATTTGTCTACACAAAGGCACTGTTGCCTGCTATAAAATTGTTAGAAGCAGTTTATTTAGAATTCACCCAGAGAGGCTTATGGCTTTGTTAAATTCAATTCATCCACTTCTTGCCGCCAATAAAAGTTCCATTCAACCAATGGATTAAGGATGACAGCACGGATTAACAACAAAAAGCTATAATTACCGATAATTTCTCAAGAAAAAATAAGTAATTTTGTTATATGCATTTTAATAAGAAAATATTTACATATCTACATATTGCATACATTTTATATTAATTACCTACTGCTACTGTATTCATTCACATATATAATATAATGTAATTTGGTATTTAACACATACATAGATAAGTAGTAGTTACACTACTGTATTATTGACGTAAAAAGACCTAAAACCATTTACATATACTGATTATGTAGGTGTACATATATGATATACATATTGGCATAGTATGTAAAACTACACATTGGCATAGTATGTAAATAATATTATTACGTATATTCGGTACACTTATTTCGACTAGCCACCAATGATCGGATATTAGAATATCCCGGTTATAAGAATATTTTTGCCTGGTACAAAGGCTATTCCAATAAGCGGGTTCGACTGTATTTTAGAAATCGACTTTTTCATTAACGAAAGTAGGTACATAACGCAATTAAACTAATACAAAATATACCTATAACATTTTAAAAACAGATAATAGTATATTTATAATAATTATTATCAGATTCACCACAAGTATTAATTTCATATAAATGTTAACCCGGGAGTAGTCGCGCTCACTTCTGTAACGTCGATAATCGCGTGAGAGATTCTACCTCAAAATACGAATTTAAAACAAATTTTTATTTTGTACTATTTTTATCTACTTTTTATACTGAAAATATATATTTCTAACAATTTTATTAAAAAAACCTGTGTTAACGGCCACCTGCCAACATCGGCCACCTGTCCTAACGGCCAGTTTAAAAATTTCCCAAACCAATTATATGTAGACTACAAAAACTGGCAACATCGTCCACCTTTCTATATCGGCCAATAGTTCTTTCATTTTTAGTGGCCGTTACTGACAAATTTTACTGTACAGTAAAAGCTGTGTTAACGGCCACCTGCCAACATCGGCCACCTGTCCTAACGGCCAGTTGAAAAATTTCCCAGACCAATTATATGTTGACTACAAAAACTGGCAATAGCGGCCACCTTTCTATATCGGCCAATAGTTCTTTCATTTTTAGTGGCCGTTAATGACAGGTTTTACTGTATTACGGAAAAGGATGAAATGTGAGATTCTATCTAACGGCGCGACTACTCGCGGGTTAAAGCTAATTGGCTCTCCCCAAAGTCATAAATTCCACAAAAAGAAGAAGAAGAAGAAAAAATTCCTACGCATTACTACACCCTTCCTCGAGGCACTTACGAAATTTTTTCAAAATTGCAACATTTTTCATCAAGTTATCGCGAAAAAGGATAAAAATTGAGATTCTATCTCACCGCGCGACTACTCGCGGGTTAAAAACCACAAAACAAAACCAAATTAAAGCAAAGGTATAACATCAAAAATAAAACTTAAACAAACGCATCACTATAAACAAACAGGTGATTTCATGACGTAACGGTTCCTTTAAAATTTTGCCATGGCGAGACAAACGTCTAAATCTGGCAACACAGGTTGGTTAATCTATTAAATGCATTTTGTAACAAAAATATACTCAGGAAGACCGAAACCTGTTAGAAATGGATAATGCAATTATACACGTGGAAGATTCAAACATTGCACAATGTAAGGAGGAGAGAAAAATAGTAGTTTAAAAAAATAACAAAAAAAAATGATTTATATTTTTCCACACTGCATATCATAAAGATGTTTCAAGCGATATACTCAAATCGAAAAGTACATATACTCACTCCTTCTGGGAGACGACTTATAGCTGCTTTCCGAAAGGAGGAGTTAAACATACTGGGGTGTATATATATATATATATATATATATATTATAAATTTCTTCTCTTAATAATTAACTGACTCTATAAAATATATATTATATAATAATTAATTTTTTTAATTTAATTTAATTTTAATGATTATTTTAATGATTTTAATTGATATTATTAATAAAAAATTTTTGTGATTTCAATTTAATTTTAATTTTATTTATTTTATTGTTTTTATTATTTATAATGATTGTCTTATTAAAATTTTATTTTATTAATCTTTCGATTTTTTTATTGAACTATATTGCATCTATTGGGCGCCATCTATTGAGAAATTATTGTACCTACCAAAAATTATGACTCTTCGTCCAGCTCAGTTGTATTCTCATACTTACATACATGCAGAAAACTCCTTCTCTCTTTGGGGCGTAGGAAATTGAAATTTCTGATAATAGGAGGACAAAATTGTGTCAGATTGTAATTCAGACACATCTATCAAGAACAACAAATTTTTATGAAAAATTGCAACATATATATTGAAATAAAGAAGAAAAAGGCTTTATGCAACATCAAACAAGGTAAATACATAGATTAGTGTTAAATGTTTAATATTAGAACATGTCTATGATACATATTTTGGCTTATATATTTTTATTCGCCACATGAAGGCATAGGAAACAAAATGGAAGGTCAATGACCCTGAAAACTTGTGTGGTTATGGTAATATAAACCAACATAATATGTAATTATGGATATTTCTCTCTTAAATTTATTTTACCAAAGCGGTAAATGATATTAAACTTATTAAATTTTTATTTTGATCATGCATGCTTTTCTTTTCAAGTTTTAATTAAACATGATATCATGTGAGAATAGTTTTTATAACGTCACCTGACAATTGTCCATCGAAGCCCGATTTAGCTTCTAACACTTCCAGATACAGGTTTTCTCTTGAAGTTCCATGTCTCCCAAGTCCATGCCGGTTATACCATCATTTTAGTGACTAAATAAAGTCCCATTTGTTTTCAAAACACTTTCCACATGAAGATTGACAATAAAAGTCCATTTTGTAAATAATTTTATGACTACAGAAAACGAATTTTCTAAATTTTTTGCTAAAAATTTGGGAACAGCATCAAAATGCGTCCGTTCTCTTCGAAATCTAGAACCTTCTACTTTAATTCAATTTTTTAAGCTTGGCGTCCTTTTACAGCCAATGAAATTTAAACAAAATTAATAATTCTTGCTTTGGAAATTTAAATGGACCAATGAGAAAATTTTGAAAATTATGACATTCAGTCAAAATGGTCTTTTAGATCTTAAATTTGGACTTATTTGCCTAAATGGTGATTTTATTCTCTTATCTGAGTAAAATTGAATTAAAGAATTAAATTCACTGAACTTTCTAGATTGTTTTGATATATTTTGCATATTTGAGGATACTCCCAATAAGTTCTTATAGCCACTTTATGCGAACACTGTCCGTACACTTTCTATACTTTTTATCACTACCTCTACAAATTAAAGTCCAAATATCTTCACTCTTAATACATATAAAGTACTGAAATACCTTTCAAATTATTCAGATATTTCAATTATTCAAATTATTGTATGTTCAGCAACAAATTCATATATTAGATGCCCTTTAAATAGCTTCCTTTTATATAGTATGGTCTATTTCAAACTTTCTTGTTACTTAAACTGTACAACTCTAAATAAATTCATCCTATAACTATTAAATCAATGTATAGTGCAATTGTAACTTTAATTCTCTGTAATACTCTCATTCTATTCAACCCTCCTAATCAATCACGCTTCTCGAACACCACCTGTATTGAGATACTTACTTAACTGCTTTGGGCAGTACAAAATCATTAAATTGACTCTTATTTAACTTATTCTATCAATTTGGTATCTTCAAATCATGACAACTTGCCCTAAATGAAAAATTTACAATTTTCCTTAAATCAAATTTAAATTTTTCATTTAAAATTTTAAACAATTTACTAATTATTCTTAAAAAAAATTATACTATATCCTATTATCTGTAACTTATCTATGGTAATATTTATACAAATCATTTATATTAAAAATGCTCCTAGATCTCCCTTCATCTATACTTTAATTCATACGAATTTTGTCCGTCATGAGTCCGGACTCTATATGGACCTTCGAAAATTGGCATAAGCTTTGCACATATATTTTCCCTAATGTTAGATACTCTATGTGCCCTTAACAAAACTAAATCTCCTGCTTCAAAATTGACTTTTCTGCCCTTCATCTTTTTAACCATTCTATTCAAATATTTTTCCCCACTACGTTGTATTTTCCTATTAGCGTGGTCCATTATTTGTCTATATGTCAAGTCATTTTGTACTATCCAAGGTCTGTCCGGTTGTTGTCCCGTCATTAGATAATATGGAGATTGTTCAGTAACTGTATTAGGTAGGAAATTCATGTTATTTTCTATAACTGGTAAATGTTGTGCCCAATCTGTATGTTCTTGTACATAAATTCTTAAGAATTTTATAATTTCCTCTATATATCTCTCTGATGGATTTGATTGAGGATGTCTAATGCTTGTAAAATTAAGTTGAATGTTATTCCGTTGACAAAATTGTTTGAATTTTACACTTTGAAGATAAGTTGCATTGTCTGCTATTACTGTTTTGGGTTTTCCTACATTATGAAAATAATCTGAAAATGCTGACTTTATTACCTCAACATTAGTCCTGTTGGTTGGATATAATTTAATTAATTTTGAAAAAATATCAACTATGATAAAAACATGTTTCTCATCTGCTTCTGTTGGTATCAACTCTGTCAGAAAATCTATTGCAACAATTTCTAATGGTTCAGTAGCCAAAACGTTCTTAGGTGTGTTAAAATTAATGATATTTCGATGCTTATTTCTTTGACATATCACATTGCTTAGTAATATTTTTAATTATTGTTTTGTCCTGTCTACTGATGTAATTCTCCCTAAACATCAACCAAATTTTCCTACTACCTGCATGTCCATTATTGACATGCAAATTTAATAGAATCTCATGTGCCAAATTTTGTGAAATAACATAACATTCTTGTTGATTTATTTTCTTTATGTAAAAGTTATTTATGATTAATGTTCTTCGTTTGTCATGTTCCGTTAAAGTCAGTTGATCTTGTCTAATTGTCTCTATTGAAAATAATCCGTCTATTTCATTCATCATATTAATTCCAATATATATCCTGTTTCCACCCTCATGTCGAATTTCATTATCCCTTGACAATGCATCTGCTACTATATTGAGTTTACCCGAGATATATTTTATTTCGAAATCATACTCTTGAAGTAACAAAGCTCCCCTATGTATGCGATTATTTAATAAACGATTATTCATAATATTAATTAATGATAAATGATCTGTCTCTATAAAGAATTTTCCTTAACACAAAACACTATACTAGCAAATTCTAACTCTCCCACACTATAACCTTGTTCATATGATCTAGTCAAACGAGATACAAAACTAATAGGTACTTGAAATTCATTTTGATATTGTAATAATACCCCTGACAACTTATGCATAGATGCATCTGTTCGTAAAGTAAATGGCAAGCTGTAATCTGGATGGTATATCTTTAAATTTTGACAAAATTGATTTTTTATGTTATCAAATGCAAATTGTTGTTCCATACCCCAATACCATTTTATTCCTTTCTTGAGCAAATGATTTAAAGGAACTATCTTTTGGCTCAAATCAGGCACAAGCCTTTTAAAATAATTGATTAAACCAAGAAAACCACGCAAATTTTTAATATTTTTAGGAATAGGATATTCTTTTATTCTATCCACTCTCTCCTCATCCATTGAAACTCCTAAATTATCTATTTTATACCCCAGAAAGGTAACACTATCTTGAAAAAATTGACATTTCTTTATATTGATTTTAAGACCCGCTAAATCTAATTCTTTTAATAGTATCTCAATATGTTTTAGGTGTGAATGTTCGTCTTTTGACAGTATTAGAATATCATCAATGTAGTGAAGGATGAAATCATCATACTCATTCAAAATACTATGAAGAGCGCGAACCAGAGCACTACACGAACTCTGCAAACCATAAGGCACAACACAAAATCTGTAAAGAACACCATCAATCATGAAAGCAGTATAATGTCTGGACTCATGGGCTAAAGGAATTAACCAAAAACTATGTCTCAAATCTACTTTGCTAAAATATTTTGCCCCCGTTATTCTCCCGAAAATAGTTTCTGTTGTAGCAGGTGCTTCGTATTGTGGTATGGTATGATTATTTAAATTTCTTGCATCAAGACAAAGTCTTAATTCTCCACTACTCTTTTTAACTACGACAATTGGATTTATTATTCTTGAATTACACTTTTCTATTATTCCATTTTCTAACATCTTTTCTACTTCTCTATTCACCTCACTTCGGTATCTATATGGTATCGGATATGTTTTCGGTCTAAAATCTTGAATGTTTCTAACTTCTATTTTGTGAACATAATCTCTAGCGAATCTGTTTTCCTCATTTATGAGTCCATCATACTTTAATAGTATTTTCTTCACTTCTCCTATCCACTCTTTCTTACATATTAATTCCTCCTCCATTATATTCATACTACCTTTACATACATCACCTTCAACATCTTCATATAATACATTATTAATATACATCAATTCCTTGCCCTTGTCTGGACATAATTCATTAGGGGCCGGTTGTTCGAACGCTAATCAAGAAGTTGATTATAATCAATCAGTTTATAGTAATCAATTTTCTTGATGGGAATCAAATCTAGACATCAAAAATACATGTAAAACACTAATCATTCATTGATTGTAGCTAAAACAGTAATTAATATATAGCCGCAGCTGTTAAATTATTAAAAATTGCTTATTATTATTGATTTGTAAGAAAAAAGAAGAAATTAATACCAGAAAGAGTTTAATTATGGTTTATTTTAGATTAAAACCAAAATAATAAAATAAATCAGTGAACAATGTCAACATAACCTCAAAATGTGACATCTGTCAGAAGTACGCTTAATCAAATATAATTGTAATTAAATATTTTATAATCATCATTTTTGATTAGCGTTCGAACAACTGGCCCTAAATATTTCATTATCCTCCATATACATTCTCCTTATATTCATCAATTCCTTGCCCTTTTCTGGACATAATTCTTCCTCAAATTTCATACACTCCTCCTTTACTTGTACCAATCCTTTCTCATAATGGATCACCATACCCATTTTGTCTAACATATCCGATCCAATCATAATATCATATTTCATCTTATCAATGACAATCAGTTGTATTATATAAGCTTCTTTAATTAATTTAATATTACTAACAATACTTTTATTAACATGAGTAATCGTTTTATTATTTGCACCTACTAAACTTAACTTAGGAATCTTAAAACATGAATCTTCTAAATTTAACCTTTTTATCACTTCTTGACTAATTAATGAAATCTCTGATCCTGTATCCAATAAAACTTTAAAATATTGACCACAAAACTGAACTCTAATAAAAATTAATCCCCTGAATTTTTTAGATACTACATTAGCTCCCATGTCCAAAAATTCCCTATGATGTTCATACAGTTTGGTTGCAATATTGCCTAGCAGGTGCGATCTATAAAACCCGGCTCAAATGTTTCCATCTGTCCGGATGACATTGATGGTTGACTTAAGTCTTCACCATCCATCACTACATTATTGACACCAAATCGTACCCTCCTGTCATTGTTACCACGACTATTAGAAGGCTGATCAGAACTTGAGTTGTCAAAGTCTTGTCTTGATGACTTATTATCATTACTATTGGAATTATTATAATTGTTATTATTTTGATTATTAAAAGAATTATTATCTGTGTTGTTATTATTGTTGTATCTATTATAGTTGTTATATCTATTATTGTTATAACCTCTATTATTATTATTATACCCTCTATTATTGTTATTATATCCTCTATTATTGTTATTATATCCTCTGTTATTATTATATTGATTATTAGAGCCCCCACGTTCATTATTACTATAATTTGACCTATTATTATTTTGATTTCTCTGATAATTATTATTATTAAAACTATTTTCATTAGAGTTTTGTGTATTATTATTATAATTATTTCTCTGCCTGTAGTTTTGCAAGGCTTTCTCTTTTTCTATTAAAAAATTACAAAGCATGTTGAAATCTGTAAAATTAAAATTCAGTCTGATATTTTCAATTTGATCTTCAAAATGAACTATTATATGGTTAATCAACTCTTTCTCTGTTAATTTGCCATCTAAATATATTGGGCAGCACTATATAATCGCATAGCATATAAATGCATGCTTGTTCGCGAATTAGAGTTGTATTTCCCTCCAAACAATTCAGATCTTACTACCTGTTGTCGCGATTGTCCCCAGAAAAATTCCAAAAATTTTGTTTTAAACTGTTGAAAATTCTCTAATTCGTTTTCTACATTTGTATACCAAATTAATGCTTCTCCTCTTAATTGGTTTCTTATGACTTCCCTAAATTCATCAAAATCATTATACTGTAAAGATTTGGTCATGAGAATCCTTATGAATGGTACAGGATGTTGTGATTTATAATCCCCATTGAAATATATCCTGTTATCTGAGGTTTCAATTGTATGTATTATTGTTCCTTTATTTGTATTTCTTATCTTCCTCTCCATCTTCTCTATTTCTTGTTTTACTTCTTTTACTTCAATCTTCCATTTATTTTCCAATTGATCCTCCTTTTCTTTAGATGTTTTCTGTTCTTTCTTTATTTCACTTATATTTTCATCTACCATCATAAATCTCTTGTTCGTCCATTCTGCTTCCTTTTCTATTTCTTCTTCTACCATATTTATTCTTTCTCTATGCTGTTGAATTTGTGTTTTTATCTCTTGATTTTTAACAGTTACTTTAGTTTCTAATGTTTCGTGTTTATTCATGATCTCTCCATATAACATTTTTACTTCTCCAATACTCTTGTTTACTTTCTGTTCCATTTGTTCTTCTATTCTTTTAATGTTCTCTTCAAGTTTCTTTCCCAACCTCTGACTATTTTCTTCTGCTTTTCTATTATTTTCTTCTAATTTGTCTTCCATCTTCATTAGTGTTATTTCTAATTTTTCCCCCAGTCTTTGTTCTACTGATTGATTATTTTCTTCTGTTTTTTGACTATTTTCTTTTAATTTTTCTTCTACTCTTTGACCATTTTCTTCTAATTTTTGTTCTACTTTTTGACTATTTTCTTCTAATATTTGTTCTAATGATTTACTATTTCCTTCTGCTTTTTGACTAGTCTCATCTAGTTTTATTCTCATTTTCTTGTTATTTTCATCCAAGTGAATTAATTTTCTTTCTATTTTATTATTTTCTTCCATTTTTGTTAGTATTAATTCCATAAATTTTTCAAGCTCAGATTTCTCTTCTTTCTGTTCCTCTCCTTCCTGTGTCGTCTTTGAAACAGACCTACGTCCATCTGCCATTTTGTATTTCTTATATATCAAACTCGAGCTTTTATCTTTAATCTGACAATTTTGCCCTTTATCTATTTAATCGTGTCCCACGTTGGGATAGCCAATTATTATAAATTTCTTCTCTTAATAATTAACTGACTCTATGAAATATATATTATATAATAATTATTTTTTTTAATTTAATTTAATTTTAATGATTATTTTAATGATTTTAATTGATATTATTAATAAAAAATTTTTGTGATTTCAATTTAATTTTAATTTTATTTATTTTATTGTTTTTATTATTTATAATGATTGTCTCATTAAAATTTTATTTTATTAATCTTTCGATTTTTTATTGAACTATATTGCATCTATTGGGCGCCATCTATTGAGAAATTATTGTACCTACCAAAAATTATCACTCCTCTTCCAGCTCAGTTGTATTCTCATACTTACATACATGCAGAAAACTCCTTCTCTCTTTGGGGCGTAGGAAATTGAAATTTCTGATAATAGGAGGACAAAATTGTGTCAGATTGTAATTCAGACAGACACATCTATCAAGAACAACAAATTTTTATGAAAAATTGCAACATATATATTGAAATAAAGAAGAAAAAGGCTTTATGCAACATCAAACAAGGTAAATACATAGATTAGTGTTAAATGTTTAATATTAGAACATGTCTATGATACATATTTTGGCTTATATATTTTTATTCGCCACATGAACTTTAATTCTCTGTAATACTCTCATTCTATTCAACCCTCCTAATCAATCACGCTTCTCGAACACCACCTGTATTGAGATACTTACTTAACTGCTTTGGGCAGTACAAAATCATTAAATTGACTCTTATTTAACTTATTCTATCAATTTGGTATCTTAAAATCATGACAATATATATATATATATATATATATATATATATATATATATATATATATATATATATATATATATATATATATATATATATATAGTTTTATTGATGTTCTTGAACCATACTAATTATATATAATATATATTTGTTTTTCTTGGGTTTAGGTTCAGAGATTATGTTTTAAATTTGGAACTAGATTTTATTGTTCATTTACAATCAACGTTTCGGCAGAAACTCTTGCCTTTGTCAAGATTGATTTCTAAAAATTTTTACAAATGAAAAACAATACATTATTTTAGAACAATATTAAAACTTACCAAACACGTAAAACGACACACTAACGACGATGAACAGATACAAATTAAAAATTGAGTGTTGATATTTCATTGCTTACTGTGCTAGTTAATTACAGGAGCGTATCTTTAATGTAGTAAAAGGGATACAAAATGGAAATATGTTACTTTAAGAAATTTTTTAATGGTGTTATTTATTATTAATTAAATTAGATTAAAATAAATTCTATTCAGGTTGTCCGTGTCTTTCCTATCGTTGATTGAATTTTTGTTTCTTTTTATTTCTATTGATTCGTAAATCTCCCTCTTCTTTTTGTTCTTCTCGGTTTTTAAAATCTTTGTACTTTCGAAGTCAAATGTATGCTTCTTCCCCTTCTCATGTTTTGTCAGTGCAGTTGTGTTGTTTTTGTCGTATTTGTGGGAACGAATTCTGGATTGAAGTAGTTGACTAGTCTGACCAATATAGACACCATCACAGTTTGTACAGGGTATCTCATAAACAACATGCGATTTTTTGAGTTTGGGAGTTTTTGTTTTTAGTTTGGTGAAATATTTAGTTAAAAGGTTGTTGCCTTTATGAGCCACTGTTATGTTGTGTTGGGCTAGAAGATGCATTAGTTGTTCGGATAAACCTTTTATATATGGAAGAGTTGTATACGTAGTTTTGGTTCTACTACTTTTATTGTTGTTGGTGTTGTTATAAAATTTGTTTATTCTTGACTTAAATACCGATTCGATTAGATGTTCGGGATATGCATTACTTAGGAGAGCATCTTTTGCTTTTTTTATTGCAGTTGGTCTGTATTCTGGATCTGTTAGTTTTATGGATCTATCAGCAAGGCCTATAATTACCGACTTTTTCTGGGAGAATGGATGGTGAGATTTATAGTTGAGATATCGTGAAGACCATGTTTCTTTTGTGAACCACATAGTTTTGATTGTGTTATTAATCCGATGTAAAGTGACATCCAGAAAATTTATTTTATTATGCTGTTCAATCTCTTTAGTAAATTTTAGCTTTGGGTGGTAGTTGTTAAAATTTTCTAAAATTTCGTTCACTTTATTTGTTGGGACAGCACATACACAGTCATCAATGTAGCGGTAGAAGAATGGTACATTAAAACCTAAGTGACTTATGACAGATTCCTCTAAATCTTCTAGAACCAGCTGGGCAATAACACTAGAAATACTTGCACCCATTGCACATCCATCTATTTGTTGGTATATTTCGTCTTTGTATAAAAAGTATGTTGAGTTTAATGTTAACTCCACAGATGATTGGAACTCTTGCAATGGGATATCAGTGTATTTTTTTATGTCATTCCACTTCTTTTTTATGATGTCAGTGGCAAGTTTTATTGGGATGTTAGTGTATAGTGAAACGACATCTAAAGATATTAATATGTAGTTATTTGGTATATGGATATTTTTAATTTTAGAAATAAGGTCATTGGAATCTTTAATGTAATATGGATTATTGTTTGTGATATTAGAAATAATGTTTTTCAAAAACTTTGAAAGATTCTCGAAGGGCGATTGAATGCAGGAAACGATAGGACGTAGAGATACATTATTTTTGTGTGTTTTAGGTAACCCATAAATTTTTGGTGCTATAGCATTTTGTAGTTTAAGTGATTTTGCCGTGTTTGGTGATATATAAGCACTTTTGTCCCATCTGTCAATAAGCTCATTATTTCTTTTTTGGAAAATGTTGGTGGGATCATTTTTAAGTTTACGATATACGGTTTCGTCTTTTAGAAGGTCATTCATTTTGTTGTCGTAATCTTTAGATTCCATAATGACGGTTTTGTTGGTTTTGTCAGGTTTTAGTACAACTACATTAGGATTTTCCCTCAAGAACGCTTTTGTTTTTTGAATTTTTTTTATGTAATGCTTTATTTTCGAATGAATATTTATTTTTGTTTTTAAAATTGGTTAAAATATTACAACATTTTGTTCTTATTTGATGTTGTGCAACTCCATTTAAATTAGAAATTGAGTTTTCAATCGAACAGATAATATCAGATACAGGAATTTCGTTTTTATTATGAATAGGAACTGCAAAGTTGTCTCCTAAACTTAAAATCTCTTGTACGTCGTTAGGTATTACGACGTCAGTTAAATTTTCAACCCAAGATCTCTCTAATTTAATTTCATTTTCATTTGATTTTAAAAGTAATTTATTTATTTTTTTGGTGTTCCTATTTTTAGTTTCGCTAAAAACATATTCACTTTGTTTTAAACACTCATTCTTAAAAGTATAAAACATGTTTGGTGGTAATATATTGATTAAATTTGATTCATTCTTAATGAGTTCACCGTTTAGCTTTTTCAATGAGATAACACAGTCAGTAATAAGTAAATTTAAAACTTGTTTTATAAATACATTAAAAACATTTTTCTCGAATTTACGTGCAAGGTTCACAGAAGTAAAGTTTATATGCTTTGTATTTATATTTAAAAAGTTAGGTGTTAAATCAGTTTTTACAGCGTAAAAGAAAAATTCTTCTGTTCTTTAGGTTGGCTTGTTTTGTTAGCAATTTCTGGTATAATTTCATTTGTAGAACGGATGATCGTCCGTAGCTAGATTCAATACTACGGTAGTAAGGCATATTTTCACCCATGCCGATATATTGTTTTATTGATGTTCTTGAACCATACTAATTATATATAATATATATTTGTTTTTCTTGGGTTTAGGTTCAGAGATTATGTTTTAAATTTGGAACTAGATTTTATTGTTCATTTACAATCAACGTTTCGGCAGAAACTCTTGCCTTTGTCAAGATTGATTTCTAAAAATTTTTACAAATGAAAAACAATACATTATTTTAGAACAATATTAAAACTTACCAAACACGTAAAACGACACACTAACGACGATGAACAGATACAAATTAAAAATTGAGTGTTGATATCTCATTGCTTACTGTGCTAGTTAATTACAGGAGCGTATCTTTAATGTAGTAAAAGGGATACAAAATGGAAATATGTTACTTTAAGAAATTTTTTAATGGTGTTATTTATTATTAATTAAATTAGATTAAAATAAATTCTATTCAGGTTGTCCGTGTCTTTCCTATCGTTGATTGAATTTTTGTTTCTTTTTATTTCTATTGATTCGTAAATCTCCCTCTTCTTTTTGTTCTTCTCGGTTTTTAAAATCTTTGTGATTTCGAAGTCAAATGTATGCATGGTCAGACTAGTCCAACTGCTTCAATCCAGAATTCGTTCCCACAAATACGAAAAAAACAACACAACTGCACTGACAAAACATGAGAAGGGGAAGAAGCATACATTTGACTTCGAAAGCACAAAGATTTTAAAAACCGAGAAGAACAAAAAGAAGAGGGAGATTTACGAATCAATAGAAATAAAAAGAAACAAAAATTCAATCAACGATAGGAAAGACACGGACAACCTGAATAGAATTTATTTTAATCTAATTTAATTAATAATAAATAACACCATTAAAAAATTTCTTAAAGTAACATATTTCCATTTTGTATCCCTTTTACTACATTAAAGATACGCTCCTGTAATTAACTAGCACAGTAAGCAATGAGATATCAACACTCAATTTTTAATTTGTATCTGTTCATCGTCGTTAGTGTGTCGTTTTACGTGTTTGGTAAGTTTTAATATTGTTCTAAAATAATGTATTGTTTTTCATTTGTAAAAATTTTTAGAAATCAATCTTGACAAAGGCAAGAGTTTCTGCCGAAACGTTGATTGTAAATGAACAATAAAATCTAGTTCCAAATTTAAAACATAATCTCTGAACCTAAACCCAAGAAAAACAAATATATATTATATATAATTAGTATGGTTCAAGAACATCAATAAAACAATATATCGGCATGGGTGAAAATATGCCTTACTACCGTAGTATTGAATCTAGCTACGGACGATCATCCGTTCTACAAATGAAATTATACCAGAAATTGCTAACAAAACAAGCCAACCTAAAGAACAGAAGAATTTTTCTTTTACGCTGTAAAAACTGTGATTTAACACCTAACTTTTTAAATATAAATACAAAGCATATAAACTTTACTTCTGTGAACCTTGCACGTAAATTCGAGAAAAATGTTTTTAATGTATTTATAAAACAAGTTTTAAATTTACTTATTACTGACTGTGTTATCTCATTGAAAAAGCTAAACTGTGAACTCATTAAGAATGAATCAAATTTAATCAATATATTACCACCAAACATGTTTTATACTTTTAAGAATGAGTGTTTAAAACAAAGTGAATATGTTTTTAGCGAAACTAAAAATAGGAACACCAAAAAAATAAATAAATTACTTTTAAAATCAAATGAAAATGAAATTAAATTAGAGAGATCTTGGGTTGAAAATTTAACTGACGTCGTAATACCTAACGACGTACAAGAGATTTTAAGTTTAGGAGACAACTTTGCAGTTCCTATTCATAATAAAAACGAAATTCCTGTATCGGATATTATCTGTTCGATTGAAAACTCAATTTCTAATTTAAATGGAGATGCACAACATCAAATAAGAACGAAATGTTGTAATATTTTAACCAAGTTTAAAAACAAAAATAAATATTCATTCGAAAATAAAGCATTACATAAAAAAATTCAAAAAACAAAAGCGTTCTTGAGGGAAAATCCTAATGTAGTTGTACTAAAACCTGACAAAACCAACAAAACCGTCATTATGGAATCTAAAGATTACGACAACAAAATGAATGACCTTCTAAAAGACGAAACCGTACATCGTAAACTTAAAAATGATCCCACCAACATTTTCCAAAAAAGAAATAATGAGCTTATTGACAGATGGGACAAAAGTGCTTATATATCACCAAACACGGCAAAATCACTTAAACTACAAAATGCTATAGCACCAAAAATTTATGGGTTACCTAAAACACACAAAAATAATGTACCTCTACGTCCTATCGTTTCCTGCATTCAATCGCCCTTCGAGAATCTTTCAAAGTTTTTGAAAAACATTATTTCTAATATCACAAACAATAATCCATATTACATTAAAGATTCCAATGACCTTATTTCTAAAATTAAAAATATCCATATACCAAATAACTACATATTAATATCTTTAGATGTCGTTTCACTATACACTAACATCCCAATAAAACTTGCCACTGACATCATAAAAAAGAAGTGGAATGACATAAAAAAATACACTGATATCCCATTGCAAGAGTTCCAATCATCTGTGGAGTTAACATTAAACTCAACATACTTTTTATACAAAGACGAAATATACCAACAAATAGATGGATGTGCAATGGGTGCAAGTATTTCTAGTGTTATTGCCCAGCTGGTTCTAGAAGATTTAGAGGAATCTGTCATAAGTCACTTAGGTTTTAATGTACCATTCTTCTACCGCTACATTGATGACTGTGTATGTGCTGTCCCAACAAATAAAGTGAACGAAATTTTAGAAAATTTTAACAACTACCACCCAAAGCTAAAATTTACTATAGAGATTGAACAGCATAATAAAATAAATTTTCTGGATGTCACTTTACATCGGATTAATAACACAATCAAAACTATGTGGTTCACAAAAGAAACATGGTCTTCACGATATCTCAACTATAAATCTCACCATCCATTCTCCCAGAAAAAGTCGGTAATTATAGGCCTTGCTGATAGATCCATAAAACTAACAGATCCAGAATACAGACCAACTGCAATAAAAAAAGCAAAAGATGCTCTCCTAAGTAATGCATATCCCGAACATCTAATCGAATCTGTATTTAAGTCAAGAATAAACAAATTTTATAACAACACCAACAACAATAAAAGTAGTAGAATCAAAACTACGTATACAACTCTTCCATATATAAAAGGTTTATCCGAACAACTAATGCATCTTCTAGCCCAACACAACATAACAGTGGCTCATAAAGGCAACAACCTTTTAAATAAATATTTCACCAAACTAAAAACAAAAACTCCCAAACTCAAAAAATCGCATGTTGTTTATGAGATACCCTGTACAAACTGTGATGGTGTCTATATTGGTCAGACTAGTCAACTGCTTCAATCCAGAATTCGTTCCCACAAATACGACAAAAACAACACAACTGCACTGACAAAACATGAGAAGGGGAAGAAGAATACATTTGACTTCGAAAGCACAAAGATTTTAAAAACCGAGAAGAACAAAAAGAAGAGGGAGATTTACGAATCAATAGACATGAAAAGAAACAAAAATTCAATCAACGATAGGAAAGACACGGACAGCCTGAATAGAATTTATTTTAATCTAATTTAATTAATAATAAATAACACCATTAAAAAATTTCTTAAAGTAACATATTTCCATTTTGTATCCCTTTTACTACATTAAAGATACGCTTCTGTAATTAACTAGCACAGTAAGCAATGAGATATCAACACTCAATTTTTAATTTGTATCTGTTCATCGTCGTTAGTGTGTCGTTTTACGTGTTTGGTAAGTTTTAATATTGTTCTAAAATAATGTAGTTTTTCATTTGTAAAAATTTTTAGAAATCAATCTTGACAAAGGCAAGAGTTTCTGCCGAAACGTTGATTGTAAATGAACAATAAAATCTAGTTCCAAATTTAAAACATAATCTCTGAACCTAAACCAAAGAAAAACAAATATATATTATATATATATATATATATATATATATATATATATATATATATATATATATATATATATATATATATATATATATAAGATGTAGATCTTTGAAACACACTCAGTGATCAAAAGATCCAAGGGCGAAACACATTTCTAAGAACTGGTGTTTGGATCTTTGTTTCTATTCGAAAAATTTTTCCCAGCCCGAAATGGTGGATGTGTGAATTGTTCGTAAGGGGATTTTTCCACATTCTCTATTTCATCTGTTTGATTTATATATATATATATTTTTTTGACATTATTTAAGTGTATTTCTCGCATTAGTCAAATTTAGAACTAAATTATTAAATCATATTTTTTATCATGAATTGTAAAAATTAAAACATTGGAACTTGAAAACCTTTAGGATAAAGATTTTTTTAGATATTTTATGTTTTGTAGAAATGTCAAATTAAGGAACAAACCTCACGTTGTAAGTTTTTGTACTAATTTTTATGCAATGTTCTTTCATTTCGTTGTATTTATTTATAACTATATAATAATTTTAGCTAATCCTGACGAAGCAAATAAATTTTGCGAAAGCTTGATTGTAACACAGAGTTTCTCTTACCCTGCCCCTTAGAAATAAATGACTGCAACCTCAATAAAAAACTAAAGTCTACATATTGTCAGTCAATAATATCAAACTTCTTTATATATATATATATATATATATATATATATATATATATTACTTACTCTAAAGTAATTAGGGAATTAAAACTTGAGACTGACATTTTCAGGTTGGGCGTAGATTTACGCTCCTGTTATGTCTATGTCTCGGATGTTGTTTTTTGATGGAATGTGTCTAAAGATATTCAACCTCTCATCTTTACCGATGAGCCCACGGAGGTTGAAGAGGGCGAAACACATTTCTAAGAACTGGTGTTTGGATCTTTGATTCTATTCGAAAAATTTTTCCCAGCCAGAAATAGTGGATGTGTGAGTTATTCGTAAGGGGATTTTTCCACATTCTCTATTTCATTTGTTTTATATATATATATATATATATATATATATATATATATATATATATATATATATATATACGAATTTCACTATTTTTGGGTATAGAAGTCAAACTGGGGCCTTAAAGTACACTATTATCCAATATTCAAGCTTTCGGAAATGTTTATTTCCTTTCTCAAGAATTTCTACAATGCAATAAGATAAAATTTAGAAAACATGTATGAAAGAATAAAAAATATTAATGAGTAACTTATATATATATATATATATATTTTTTTTTTTTTTTTTTTTTTTTTTTTTTATATATATATATATATATATGTTACACTTGAAGTTTCCGCGGGAGCTATATGTGCTTTCTGTTGTTTTCCGGGTTTGACTCCGCGTTGAATAATTTTGGTTTTGAGAAAAACCATTATTTTGACGACGTTTCGGCAAGATCTCACTTGCCATTGTCAAGTCAGGTAGTTCCGCTTCTCGCTGTTGCTTGAAGTAGACTGCTATATATATATATATATATATATATATATATATATATATATATATATATATATATATATATATATATATATATATACGTCTTCATATCAAGTCGAGATCCGACTAAATCGAGGACAACCCGAGATCCACCAATAGGAAATTAATTATTGGAGTATATTGTTCATAACTATCTTTATAATTAACATATTAATCATAGCACACTTAGAGGGGAAAAGATTTTTGAACTTAAATTTTTCTAATAAATTTACAGCGAAACGAGATCCGTAGCTGAAGAGTAAAGGGGAGGACTTATATACGAAATTTTAGATATTTACCGATCAACGCGAGATCACACACTGATGCCAGCTCTAAAGAGTATTAGTCGAGCGATTGGAGCTCGTGTTGTATTGTATATTTCCCACGATATACAGATATATAGCGGGCGGAGTCAATGACGGCACCAACAGCGTTGTCTCGAATTCTTTATGTAACTTTTAAGTATCGCTTCTTTTGTGTCTTTAACGTCTACGATTTACCTTTCAGAAAGTCCCTTAGTTTTGTTACATACATAAGGGTGTGAAAAGAGAAAAAGAATGCTTCACAAATAATAACCATTTAATAATGATAATTATTTGCAATACAATATTTTAAAACTATACATTAATATTCTTAAAAAACACTTACTACGAAACCAAAATGTAATTATTATATTCTTAAATAATACAAATTGTTACAAAATAATTATTTAGATGATTGCTTGTTTTAAAAATACATTACAAGAAAGTAAAAATTTTTATAATTATTATTAAAGTTTAAAAAATAAAATAACCCAATATGTAATTATTATTTGGTAGTTCAAAAATGATTTTAAGTAAAATGATTTAAAAGATAAAAAGAAACACACATAATTTTCATAGTCAACTCCTAATTGCATGAAAATTTGGATTTAGATTCTACCTATCCCCCACTTCAAAGTTGAATGTGTGCCGTTGATTGCTTTTACTTGGACGGTGAAAAAATATACGTTTAAAATAAGTCCGGAAACAGATCTGACTAACTTTAAGCAACTTTTGTTCTATGGAGTTTTTTTAACTTAGGTACTAGGTTAATTCAGTAGTAGGTACTAGAGTCACTTGCCACTAAAAATGTTTACATTTCAACAAAAAAAACACGTTTTTCGGCGGTTTTTCGCAAATACTCAGAAAGTAAGTATTTTATCGAAAAAATATTCTTGCAAAAAATGTAGCATATAAAAAAAAACGAAAAAATGGTATATTCTTAGTCTATAGAACCAGTAAAAGTAAATTTGTAGCTCATAAAAAAGACGATCTTATCCTTCAAATTCCAAATAAAATATTTTAACGTGATACATAGTACCAAAAAATGAAGCTCTTTTCGGGGAAAACTCATTAAAATTTTTTTAAAGTGTTTACAAAAAGGTTTATTATATTTTATAAAAGTTATATACGGGTAGGAAAGACAACGGAACGAATTTTCGAACGTTTAAACAGACGACATCCCAGATTTACCAATTTCTGGACAATTGATCCAAAGGCTGGATTCTAACAACGAAACAGTTGTGGATTTTCAAGTTCTCAATGAGAGTCAGAATGAAAAAACATTAGTGACCTCGAGTATGATGGTTTGGAGAATTTGGCTGGTTATATCTGCCATAAATTGAAGGACTCCAGTATTCAATCCGAAGTTGTTTGAACGTACACGTGGGTTGATCATTTGAGTAAGTGTGGTTTATGTAAACCATCAGACACTGGAGACAATTTTTCCTTTCACATGAATGGTGATTCCATTTTGGTAACTAAAAATTATTTAGAAAACCTTATGTGCAAAAGTGTAACTGTAGACTGTTCTAACAAAGCCAACAAGTTATTTTTTAGGTCTCGAACGTACTTCCGAATTAAAGAATTAAACAAGTCTCTTAACAACCTGACATTGCGTAAAAGAAAAATTGAAAAATTATGAAAACTGCTACATAATTGCAGCATGTACGTCTATTTCACATGCACAAAATTTAAATAAAGTGCATGGCATGAAAACTGTAAAATTTATTTTCGTCTTTTTCAAGCCTCTTACTTAAATCTGATGAAATACATTATTTAAAAAGTAAAAAATTTAGTTTTTTTATCAATCCAATAAATTGATGGGTTCATTTTGGGGTTTTTCTTCCCCTTGGTAAAAATTATATTTATTAATGTGTAGGCCACTAATCAATTTTTGCCAAATAACGAAATATAATAATTTTATTAGATATCGATTATATGAATATTTTTATTTTCCGGATACCAATATAATCAAGAAACTGGGAACTTTACAAATAACTGAAAATCAATTTAAATAAAAGTAAATGGTTTAATAATTTTCCTCTAAACTATAAAAATCACTTAGTTTCTTTTAGTCATAATTCATTCATTTGTACTATTCTCAAATTTCATTCGCGTTCGTATTACGAACGCATAGACGGGACTATGCTTTACTCTGTTGCTGACGTCATGCGCCAATCGGACGAGCTTACGTAACTAGAATATCAGGGTGTGCATATTTCCGGGTCCCGGTGAATTCGTATCTATTTTAATCCCCCATCCTAATTACAGGCCAACTGGCAACTCTGGTGCGCAGCTAATTTTTAGATAACCCATTAACTACCGGTGAATTGGTAACTTTCATTTTTTAAGTATTGTTGATAATCTAATATCGGTGAAAGTGAAACCGATGATGAAACGAAACGCAAAAGAGAAAACTTGGATGATTGTTTTAATAGAAGTAAAATTAAAAAACGGTCACCAAGCAAAGCAGGCAACGAAAACAAGGAAGACATGGAAAATGTTATGATTACAATAATGAAAGAGCTACTTAATAAAAACGATGAAATGCTTCAGGAAATAAAACAAATAAGGAAAGAATAACAACAAACCAATAAAGAGTTAATGGATGTAAAAGCAGAGAATCAAAAACTAAAAAGAGAAGTAAAACAGCTACATGAAAGAATGGAGCAACTGGAGAAATTTAGCAAAAAGAAAAGCTTGATCGTAACTGGGTTGAAAGTAGAAACAAATGATTATAAGAAATTAAAAGAAGAAATGGAAAATTTCATAGCCCAAGAGTTGCAAATACAAATAAAACTAAGAAATGCAAAAAATAGGAGAAACAGTATGCGCAATGGAAACAGAAGCCCTCACGGATAAAATGGAAATCCTAAACAAGAAACGTAAACTAAAACAGCATAAAGATCGTATCTATATAAACAACGATTGGACATCCAAAGAAAAAGAAATACAAAAGGAAATAACTAAAATAGCAAAGGACGAAAGAAGCAAAGGAAAGCAAACGAAAATCGGCTACAAGAAATTAATAGTGAATGGCAAAATCTAGATATGGGACGAAAAGAGAGAACAGCTGATAGAAAATTCAAAAAACTAATAAACGAAGAACAGCGGCTGAAATATGATATTGACATGGCAAAAACAGAGTCGGAAATGCAAACGGTTAACGAAAACAAAATAACGCACACAAAATAAAGAAATAATCTCAATAAGAAGAAAAGAACAAAATCCATTAGAATGGGATCTTGGAATATTAGAACCATGCTGGCAGTAGGTAAGATCCAAGAAATAGCTCTTGAAATGAAAAAATACCAACTAGAAATTCTAGCCCTACAGGAAATACGATGGAAGAAAGAAGGAAAAATTGAGAAGAAAAATTTTAGCATGTATTATTCGGGAGAAAACAAACAGGGAACGAATGGTACGGCATTTATGGTGAACAAAACAATGAGGGAAAAAGTGATACAATTCAAAGCAGTTAATGAAAGGATATCTTACATAAGAAAACAAACGAGCCAACATCTCGATAGTCAATTGCTATGCACCCACCGAAGAAGCAAACCAAGAAGATAAAGCAGAATTCTACGACATCCTTAAAGAAACCTGTGAAAATATTCCTAGGAATGACATATTAATAACATTGGGTGATTTTAATGCAAATATCGGAAAGGAGGACTATAATCGTAATGTATCTGGCAAAAAAAACCATTCATGAAACTACGAATGATAATGGAGGAGAAATCTGCAACCTAGCAGCAGCAACAAACACATATATAGTTAGTACTGGGCATAAACATAAAAAAGAAGACAAAATAACATGGATGATACCAGGAAGAATGGATGGAAACCAAATAAATCATACTCGTAATTTCGAAAAAGTGGACACAAATAGTACAAGACGTAAGGTCATATAGAGGGGCAAATGGAGGCACTGACCACATATTGTTGATAGCAAAACTTAAGATGAAAATAATCAAAGCAAATAATCATAAGGAAGGAAAAAGGAGGAAATGGAATATAGCCAATCTGAAAACGCAAGAAACAAAGCAACAATATACAGAACAACTGGAACAGAAATTGGGTCAGTACGAGCACATAGAAATAGAAGGAGAATGGAAAAACATAAAGAACAGCATAATAGAGACAGCAGAACAAATAATATAATTCCAAAAAACAAAGAATCGAAAGAATGGTTTGATGAGGAATGTCACCAAAAAAGTCAACTGAAGCACCTCGCAAGAAACAAATGGCTACAAAGTGCCGAACAGGAACAACTGGACCAATATATAAAAGGAAAACAAGAAGCATTGAAACTCAAGAAGAAAGAAGAACACATGGATCTCTGAACAGATGCAAGAATTAGAAACGAATAATAAAGACAACAAGAAATTGTTCGAATAGATAAAACAACAATACAGTACCAAAAAATCTGTCACAAAAATAAACAAAAAAGATGGGAAAGACATTTCACGGACCTATACAAAAACGACAATAAGGCATATTCAGAGGATGAGGATATAAGAGATAACAGAGATGAAGAGAAAGGCGCACCTACTTATCAGGAATTCATGGAGGTATTAAAACAACTAAAAGTAAACAAAACGCCAGGGCCAGATGAAATCAACAACGAACTGATCATCAACGGAGAGGAGCTCACGAAGCGAATACACAAGTTAATGGTTACAATTTGGAAGGACGAAAGCATGCCCATAGAATGGAAAAACGAACACATCGCACCAATCTTTAAGAAATGAGATCCAACTAAGTGCTGCAACTACAGACCAATTATGCTACTAAATACAACGTATAAGATATTGACCACAATTATAAGAAACCGACTAAATCAATACACAGAAAAAATTATAGGACCATACCAACAGGGTTTTAGAAAAGGAAGATCAACAATAGATGCAATACACGTACTGACACAAACAATTGAAAAAAGCTATGAACCATACTGAGCCATACTATTCATCGACTTCTAGCAGGCCTTCGACAGCATATACAGACAACAATTATTAAAATAAATGAAAAAAATGGAGATACCGGCAAAATTAATAAGACTATCTAGAATGACAATAAAAGACTCAACAGCAAAAGTTAAAACAAATGAGGGCGATACAAATGACATCAAAATAGAACTTGAAGTAAGACAAAGAGACAGTCTGTCAACGACAAACGACACTATTTAATATCGCTCTAGAAGGAGTAATTAGTGACACAGGGCTGAAAAAGACAATCATTCAAAGCTCAACACAGATCATAGGATATGTAGATGACCTGGGACTGGTAGCACGAGATAAAAAAAGACTAGAAGAGGCACTTTTAACCCTGGTAAGAGAAGCAAAGACGAGAGGATTAATAATCAATCAGAATAAAACAAAATATCTTATAAGCAAACGAGACAATGTAAACAGAATAACAGAAATAAAGATAGGCGAAAATACATTCCAGAGAGTAGATTGCTTCAAATACCTGGGGGTGATGGTGGACGGCAAAAACGGAAGGAGTATAGAGATAAACGAAAGAATTAAAGCAGGTAATAGAGTATATTGTAAATATCACCAATTACTCAAGGACAAAAACCTGAGCAAAAAAACAGAATCAAAAATATACACAGCAGCAATCAGATCAGTGATAGCCTATGGAGCAGAAGCAATGTGCCTTACGAAAAAAGACAAAGAAAAGTTAAGAATAATTGAGAGAAAAATTATGAGAAGAATACATGGCCCAGTAAATACAGAAACAGGGGAATATAGAAAGCTGATGAACCATGAAATAATAAATATAAATAAAGGAGAAGATATAGTAAAATTCATTAAAGCACAAGGGCTCAGATGGTTTGGGCACACACAAAGAAGAGGGGTAGAAGAACTGATCAGGAAGATAATGAACTGGAAACCAGTAAAAAATAGACCAAGAGGAAGACCAAAAATAAGATGGGAAGATCAACTGCTAGGCTAGACGATATATCAAAGCTGGAAATTGCAAACTGGAGAGAAAAGATTCAGGACCGGAGAGAGTGGAAGAAGATAGTAGAGAAGACAAAAAAATATCACAACCTATGAACTACGACCTAAAGGAAAAGCGGACTAATTTACCGCGTGAAATGGATTAAAATAGCTCATATTTGAGCGAACTATACTCTAACAAGAGTGAACGGTCCATATAATAATTCCAGGTATGTACCTGTATAAATTACCCTCCTTGAAGTTGGTGTAAAAGGTATTCATGATTTATGTATTGTCTTTTGGAAGGATTACTAGAGAAAATCCAAATAAATTTTGAAAAAATGGCTGAAATCGCTGAAATTCTTGTAACAGATTTCGTAATGAGTGAACATGGGTGTAAGTTATTGGTGGTAAATGATTTTAAATTTCACTTAAAGAAAGTGCTAAAAAGTGGAAAACATTTATGGTACTGTTCTGCATCTGGTTGCTAGGCAACCTGTTATACCGACGGTTAGTTTTTTTAATATTTTGAGTAGTAACTATGTTGGTTATCGACAATTTGATGTCAAAAATGCACATTTTGCCATTTTTTGTCTACCAGTAAGAAGAAAAACATTCAAAACAAAATTTAAGATAACCGCATTATAGAGCATGTAAAACAATTTAAACAAGGTTTTATAAATTTTGCTATACTTAATTGTTGCTTATAAAACTATGCGATGTTTCTATGCCCTGTTGAATAACTTACGATACACATAGTGAGGACCATACAACTGGCAACATCTGTTCAACCAATCTTTAAAACAGTGGATCGTCAATCGTCGCATAAATTCAAACAGTACAAAAATGTTTAATACTTTAATCCTTTTTGAGAGCGTAGGCGAAAAATTTCGGTCGAGTTCTTTTTAAACGCATTTATTTTTTTCGAATCCTGAGATAACTAATAGGTATTTTTAAAATATTTAAACGCAAAATAGAAGACTACATTATTCCCGAGGGCAGAAAGTCCCTTATAATGAACAAAAAGTTTCTTTTGTAATATATATTTAAAATTAAAAATCAGACTATTTTTTTTCACCCTTGTGACTTATTAAAATAAATATTATAGAAGTTCTCAAGGACTTTCGACCATGGATAATACAGTAATATTTCTTTCTGCGTTTAAATTTTTTAAAAATACTTAATGTTTTCTCAGTATTCGAAAAAAATGAACGCATTTAAAAATAATTCGAGCGAAATTTTTGCGCATATGCTCTCAGAAAGGCTTAAAATACTATAAATTTTTGTAATCAGTATTTCAATAGTTATTTATGATATAAGTGTTAAAAGTACACGTTTAAGGCACGCATGTGAAAGTTTGCAGAATGAGCGACAGCGAGTTCTGCAATTCACATGAGTGCCTTAAAAATGCACTTTTTAACACGCATATCATGCAATATTTTTTCTACAAACGTAATTACAGGACAATATCTACAAAAACTTTTACTTGAACTTGACTGACATTCCATTTTTATATTTTTTTGACATTACATCAAAATTGCCTATACGATCAATACGAATTGCAGTGCCATAAAAATTTTAAAGCACTAGTGCCTTAAAGCAGCGCCGGATAAAGGGACGGGCGAGCCGGGCGACCGCCCGGGGCGCCAGAATTTGAGGGCGCCAAATTTTGAGAGACGCTGATATATAAATATAATATTTACCCCCCTCCGTGGCTCAGTGGTAAGAGCGCCTGCCTTTGGATCGAAAAAATCCGAAAGGTTGTGGGTTCGAATCTCACCAGGGTCGGAAATTTTTCATTTATTATAAATTAATAAATGAATATAGTTTCTGTCCTCGTGGGATCGGTTCTCACCGGAGGGACCGCAGACGTTCGGATACAATTAGCGTCTCTTTGCAAAGACAATGACGTCGACATTGCAAAGTAACAAGCCACTTACTCAACGCACACACTACTTACACATGACACTAGGTACCTAACTGTTCAAAATTACCGTACCTACCATGTCAATGGCCATTAGTTGTCGAGGCATTAGCTAAACAAAAAAAAAATATAATATTTTTTACATTCACTATTTTTTTGGACTTTATAGATTATCTTTGGGCTAAGATTACTCCTAAGACAATTAATATTAAATAATTGTAACAATAAGAAAACTATTTCTAGCTCACAAAAATTCTCTAATAAAAATAATGCAACCTAAAAACTGTTATGGCTTTTAAAGGTCATTTGTCAGGTAATACCTATCACTTTTATGGTATTACAATGTTATACATACATACTTAAAATACACGAAGATCAGATTTACGAAGTATCAACAAATTTATGAATAGTCAGTGATATTATTATACTGCTGCTTGTCATTATAGCGTCAATGGTTAGATAGTTTTGTCTTCCTGTTCTGTAAACTTTGCTTTATCAATATTGTCGTGTGTCCGTGGGTGTGTAATTTGAAATAAAAAAAAACAAACCAGGTATATCTATATGAATTAGAATTGACAAGTTCTTTTTCATAATATGAATATATAGAAATTTATTTCGAATACTTTGTACGCGTTAAGATGTTTCACTTTTTGCATAAAAACGGCACGAACGACGTATGAAAAAAAGGAATAATAGATTTTTGTATATATCATAAATTGAACGAGTAATTCCAAAATGATTTGTTATTTGAAATATCTCAGTGGCGTACTATGTTTTTCTTTAAAAAAATTCACACCATTTCAACAGTAGATATAAAATTATTAATTTTATGTCAAAAAATGCGCAATAATTACCTCTTAAAACACATCAAATTTCATTTGCATATCTGAACCGGTTTTAGAACAATAAAGAAATCGTCATTTTGTAAGAAAAATGTCAACACCCCATATCTCAGAAACGAAGTATTTGCTGACATACGCTTATAGAGCAAACTGTCATTATTTTTTCATATAGAATTACCCTTTAAAGTTTGTTGCATTTATTTAGAAACATCCTGTTTTTTCTTGACCCCCCTGGATTTCCATAGTTTTTCCTGTATTATTTCACTTGACCGTTATTTTCAGTTCTTTCTGTTTTTCCAGTCCTGCAGGTTTCTTTTCTAATATTGCTTCGTCCATTTTATCTCTAAAAGATTTTCGGGGTCTGTCTCTCTTCCTTCTTCCTATCGGGCTCCAATCTGTTATTCTGTTTATCAACGATTTTGGTCTGCTCTTCTGCCATGTCCGTACCAGGTTAATCTCTTTTGTTCTATGTTGTCTATTATCCCTTGAATTCATTACCATTATTTTCTTAATCTCTATGTTATTTATTCTATCCCTTCTACAGCTTCTACTTAGGTATTCGATCTCTGTTGCTCTTATTTTGCATTTGGTTTTCGTATTTTTTATTCAATTTTCACACCCATTATTCAAAATACTTTTTGTCATGGTGTTATATTATATTCTTCTTTTTGTTTTTATACTGATGTTCTTATCCCACAGTACCGGGTTTAATTTTAGTATGCAGCATATTGTTTGTCCTAGTAACTCGATACCTAAAACCATAGCTTGGTTCTATAGGTATCGAGTCATAGAGATAATAAAAAGCTCATGAGATAATAAAAAAAAATAATGAATGATTTTATTTGAATTTGCATAGATGATTGTAAGGCCAAGGATATCACAACGGCTCTAAAAGGAAGAGAAAAAATAAAGATGTACAAGCTCGCGTTTGCAAAGAATATCCGCATGTTATTTTATGCTAAGTGGATGCCACTCCCTCAATTTAGTTATTGGGGATGCAGCTATATCTTGCGCACAATCAACATGTTTTTTGGTCTTGTAGAAGATTTATACACACTAAATGATATAAATGAGTCAGATTAAATAAATTATTAGACGAATTTTTTACTAAGCAACAACATTTTTGTTTAATTTAGTAGTATTTTGTATTTTGACAACGACACCCGATTTGGGCGTCGAAACGATAATAAAATTACTTTTTTCAATTTAATTGTGGCTTATTTTCCATCTAAATAGTTATTTATACACATTTTTTTCTGGTTGTTGATAATGTGCATTTATCTTTTACCTCGCTTCTTCGTCGCTTGAACTTAAAATGTGCTCGCTATGCTATGCCATATGTTGGATAAGTTATAAGTAATAACTATCCTACTAATTTTTAAATAAATATATTTTTACATAGTTCTTTATGGTAAAATTTTGATTTTTTCCTATTTTTTTTTATATTTGCAGTAAATTTGTATATTCTTATATGAAGGGGCGCCAAATTTTATTTTGCCAGGGGCGCTCAGAACCCTAAAACCGGCCCTGCCTTAAAGTAGCATTTTTAACGCACGTATGGAGTTCTAAAAATTGCATTTTTAACACGGTTGTAGAAAAAAGCCTTTAAATGAGGTGTCACATGATGTACTTACTTTCCTATTTAAAAAAATCAAAGTTGTGCCTGTCACCTGAAGAAGAGGGATCGCGTAAAGTTCGAAACATTTACGCTATAATATACTATGATTATTTTAAAAATCGACCTATCCGAGCGTTTTTCTTATGTGCTAAAAATAAATAAGTTAATAAGGGGGGTAAAACTTATTCCAGCGAACTGTATTTGTAACAACCAAGGTAGGGATGGCGGTTGTTGAACAAAAAACCGGTTTTCGGTTATACCGGTTTTTTACTTACGATTTAACCTGGCGGTTATAACTGGTCAAAAAAAGCGGTTGTTCCAAAAACCATTTTTCGGTTTTTTTAATCAGAAGCAAATACTCGATAGGTTATAATGTTAATATAATGTTATATGTTACATAATATTGTGTTTTCAATTTTATCAATCAAAGGCAAAATAAAAATTAAATTAAATTTTTTTTTAATAACGCGGGCACATAAATTTGATACACCCTGTATATTGATCTGTAAATATTTATTAGAATTTAGTTTGGATGTAAGTGGATTTCTTTTTTTAATGAGCTTTCCGATGAACCATTAAAGACTTTTGTGAATAATTAAAGTGAAAATAACGATGTATTTAGATTTAAAATGGAAAAAGATTGTTTAGGGTAGAGGTAATTATCAATTTCTAGAAAAGTGGTTTTAGGAGAAAGTTTGGAATTTTAGTATCTTTGTTTCAGCACGAGTAAATGTTGTATAGTTCTCAGAAGGTAATTAGGATGGTCGGAATGGTTTTGAGGGTGACTGTTTTGTTTGTCGAATGGAAAAGTCGATGTTTCGGATTCTTGGCAACTTGCAAGGGGAAAAGTAGTTTGAATGATTAAGAGAGTTTGAAGGGGAACTCATTATGTTTTTGGCATCGCTGAGGAGCGGTTCGACGTTTTAGTGGATAGATAGTTAGCAGATACCAGTGGCTGTTTGATAGTGGAGAATAGTGTTGAAAAGTGGAACGAGAGACAGATCAAATTGAGACGAAATACCTCTTTGATTCTGTATTATTGTGAGAAGGAGAGCAGAGAATTTTTGGAGTTTTGTTTGAATCGAGTACGTGTCAAAAGAGGCCCGGCTTGTTGGAGAATTGGTGCTGGTATGCTGATAGTTTTGAAGCTGGAGAACGGAGAGGGCTTTGATGAGTAGCCTTTAACATAGTCAACGAGGGAGAGCTGTTTTGGGTCACGAGAAGACATCAGAGTGAGTGAAGCAAAAGGTCAGTCAACTTATGTGAAAGATATTTTTATGTTCGGAAACTAAAATTTTGAGTAAAAGGCATATGAATTAAAATTCCAATATTTCTAAAAGTAAATAGGAAGTATAGCTAATCTTGCGAATACATAAATTTGTTTTGTTTAGTTTGTTTTACCAAAGTCATCGGGAACAAACCGATAAATTGTTTTTTTAACTATAATAAATTTAAGTGGTAAAGATTTCATTCAGACATCTGTGTCCACAGGTTTTAGATTTGATAGAGTTTAGAGTATTGATTTTGACAAATAAAAGACAATTCTCTATGTTTATTTTAATATTTTGCTTTATTTCTTTTCCCTATTTTATCCCGATTAGGATCAAATAAGAGATACTGAACCCACGAGAGAAGATAAGTATAACGTGAGATAATTTAGATTTTTTTTTATAGTATAAAAAGGCACCCTGAGATTTTTTATTCATTTTTATGTATGATTTGCGACAATTAAATAATTAATCAGATAAATAATAATTAATATAAAATTAATAAAAAGCAGATCATAACAATACATTTATATTGCAATTCAGTTTGCTCAATTTTCCTCCCGAAAAATTCCCCAACCAATTCAACCTATAAAAATTTTCCCATGTGCTTTCAAATTACCCTAAAAATGGGCGAAAGTACCCCAATCTGGCATCTCTGATTCGTCGCTCGTTGTAGACGGCGTCGGTGTATATTGCGTTGTCAATTGGGATATTCCCAAAACTCCCAAAAGTGATGATCCTACCGATCTACCGACATGTCCCTAGGATCTATCGAGTTTAAAAAAATATCCAAATGACATATTTTACTTAAGAGGAAACAGTAGCGATCAACAGGTAGCGAAAACGCGTTCCAAGATTGCGGCTGTAATTTTGAATATTTTTGCGAGATATGTGGCACACGTATTCGTAATATAATAAAGAATGGCGGTACAGAGCTAAATTTAAAAAATATATTAATATGTGGAAATTACTCTGTAATTAAATACAATATTAAAAAAACGAGCCTGTACCGCCACTAAGAAGAACAAAAAAAATACATTTTCTCCAAATAAACTTTTTTATCCGATGCCTAAATTTTGTGTCATTTTGGAACTACTAAAATTTTTTATTTCATTAGTAGTTCCAAAATGACACAAAATCTAATAGGTATCCGATAAAAAAGTTTATTTGAAGAAAGTGTATTATTTTGTTCTTCTTAATGGCGGTACCGACTCGTTTTTTTTAATATTGTATTTATTTACAGAATAATTTCCACATATTAATATATTTTTCAAATTGGGCTCTGTACAGCCATTCTTTATTATATTACAAATACGTGTGCCAAATATCTCGAAAAAATATTCAAAATTACAGCCTCAATCTTGGAACGCGTTTTGGCTACCTGTTGATAGCTACTGTATCACCTTAAAAATAAATTCGATAAACCAATTCATCATTTATTGCCATCAAAAAATTTCAGTAGGTAGTATTTTTTAACACGTTTGTATAATACCAATACCTTTCATTTCCTAAGAATTATGTATTATTTAAAAATTACATAATGGAGATTCCTAACCGTATTTCGGTATTCACATTTCATACAAGAGTCTCAAAGTACTCAAGTATAAACAATTTTTAGATGATTTTGGGAATATCGATTTCAAGCAGATCACTAGTACCTTTTTATGTAAATATTCATGTGTTTCATAAAAGCTGATGTGACACTTTCGTCCAGTTCTTTATTAGTAAATAAAAGTTGAATTATGGTTGTTTGGGTTAATAATTACTTCGCATATTATTTATAATACATATATAGTAGGGGAGCAAAGTATGCTAAATGTGCAGTCACTCGAGCGCTTTGGGGACCTATTGGGTTGTGATTATTAGGTTCTAAAACCAAAAAAGTTAAGTAAAATTTTCCATTTTAGTGGGGACTTTCCATATTTTAATTTAATTTTCCATTTCCAACACCCGTTTTCTCCGATTATAGCGCCACCTATCCGTAATTAGAAAAAACGTTTCGAATAAAAGTTGCTTATTTTTACGCAAAGAATCCAAATCTGAAATAAAAAAAGGAGTTCCTATTTAAGATTTTAAAGTAACCCCCCCCCCACATCCGTGGGGTCGTGTTTGGTACCATTCGATAGATTTCAGAAAAAATATTCAGAAATTGTAGTGTATTACCTATAAGAAGTTACCGTTAAGCCGGGTCCAGACTATGTAACAAACATGTTAAATAACAAAGTTTTGAAACTTGTTACAAAATTTTAAATAAACAAGTTTTAAAACACAGTGTTGTATAACATTTTTCTGGTTATATAGCATGTTTTATGTTATCCAACAGATGTCGGTAAACATCAAAGAAAGTTATAAAACCGCACCGCGACTGATCTACACCTAAAAACATGTTATTGAAACATTTCTCTGGCATAGTACCTACGCGAGCAGCAACCGTTGGAGTCATATCGCATTGTTAATTCTGGAGTGATTGTGCTAGATTTTTCTTTGCTCTGTTCACGTAGGGTTATTTACGCGATGAAATTGTCGAAAGAACTGACTACTCATTTAATTGAGCTATTTCGTAAGTAACGAGTATTATGGGATTGCTATGGGATGAGCTACATTTATTGATTTAAAAAACAAATAAAAAACACGATGAATAGACTGAAATAGAAGTGAAAATAGATACAGAAACTGTAGTTAAAACTAATGCAATGCACGTACGCCTATAACTCAAGCCAACAAAAGAAAAGCAGTACGCGGAACCTTAACAGCAAATCGGTGCAAATCAACTCTAAATTTGACATAAATGCTATTCTCTACAGAGCAGAGTGTTCAGACATAAAACCTGTAACATTCACTTCATTCGCTACACAGATGCAGACTGCTTCATCAGCTACTCAAACAGGCACTCAATCATACAATATATCTGAGCCTTTCTATTCCGTCCACTACACCTACATCCGCTACTTCTCCAGCTACACCAATTCAAACAGACAGTGACACTCAATCATGAACAGGTGAAGACGATAATACTGAGGAATTAAATTCTACAGAAATGTTATACTTCCTCTCTGAAACAATGAGTAAAAAGTTTAAAAAATATGAGGCGTTCTTTGCAAAAACCCCATATGTCACTTTTTACAACATCGGAGACATTTAAAAAAAAGTTATTTAATTGAACCCTATTAAGTTTACGGAAATTCTCAAATTAGTGATTTATTATTTTGATGATTACACACAGTTTACAATATAAATAACATTATTTTTTCCTTTTGTTTATTTATGAAGGACATTTATTCATTTGACATATGGGGTTTTTGCAGGAATTTTTCATTAATTTATAGGAAAAACGATATTTATAGTAATAAACCAAAATAAAAAATTAACGAAAAATGGTGTTTACTTATAAAATCACGCAACACAACTATTCGAAGGATATTTAACCTATAAAAACCTACTGACAGCCCACGGTTCTGACAGCCAAGCGATAAAGTTTCCCGCAAAAACACCAATAACAACTATGGTTTTGAAGGGAATTGCGCTTGACATATGGGGTTTAGGCGGAATCGCCTATATTTTTGTCGCTTATATTTTGGACTACTGTAATTTTAATGCAAGTTTCTTACGCAAGGAACGTAGGTAATTAGTCCTTCAATCCATAGAAGCCATAAGTTCATTTCCGAAAAAAAAAGGACAACTGGGGTTTTTGCAAAGAACGCCTCATATACTTTGCTAATAATATAACTGTTAATCTTTCTCTTACTGGAATTGCATCTCGAAATGTCTTTCCTGCCTATTTTATGGCCGATTTCATTTATAAGAAATTCAAAATCAGAACTTTCTATTCTTAAGAAGTTTTTAAAACTGCCATCACATTTAATGTCTCCTGTCGATGGGTCTATGTTATCTCTTTCCAGATCAGCTAAAAGAGCTGTACCACTACCTATATTTTGCTCGAGCTGCTAATGAAGGACACATCCAAAATATTAATTTAACACGCCGGTGTCGCCTCCACAATATTACACAAGCTGCTGTTGCTATGAAGAGATCCTCCATACTTATATGACGCAATTTTATATACTACCTAACCTACCAGCTATCCATCTAAAATGCTGCAAAATTTATGCTCATGTTGTTGTTTTGTTTTTTGTTATATAGTCTGGATACTCATGCTATTAACAAGTTACATAACAAAGTTGTACAACAAATTTGTTGTACAACTTTGTTATTAGCATGTTTTGTTACATAGTCTAGACCCGGCTTTAAAAGTTCCCCGTTTCAGGAAAAAATATTGTCTAAGAGCGATAGCCTAGTGACCTAGTGGGTAGACCTCGGATCTCGGATTCGTAAAGCAGAGGTTTCGATTTCAAATCCGGGGTGTGGATCTCCGATTTTTGAAGATATTCTTCTTTAGCGGCGAATCGATTGAGGGTAAAATTGTACATTTACCGCGCGCCTGCGCACACTGACAGTATGTAGTTCATTGCTAATCTTTCAAGATAGGTATGTATGTATCTGTAACCGTGCAAATAAGTCATTAAAAGAATATATTAGTGGTTTTAGGAAATGTATTATTTATTATAATTCTTGTGTTTTTGGATTAATAAAATATTATGTAAGCATAACATTTTTACACTATATGTTGCCGTGTTGTGTAATTATATCCGAAACTTACATGTCTATTTCTAGTGCCTCGATGGAGTAGTTAGAAATGCGTTAACACTGAGATTGGAAGGTTGCGGGTTCAATTCCCGGGGCGATTCATATTTTTTTTTATTTTTTGTTGTTTTAATAAAAATTTTTTGAAAGTGGTAGATAAGAAAGTTAGTTTGATTTTTAAATAAAATACAAATAACCTTTTAAGTATATTTACTTCGTTTAAATTACCTATTATATAATAGAAGAATATCTTCTTACGTGCGTACATAGTACACACACATTCTTTTTTGATTTATTGTTACTGCATTCATGTCTGTAGACAATGTTGCAATCTATTATGAGCACAATAAAAAAATATAGTAATAAAATAATAAATAAATATTTAAAAAAAAAACAGAAAAAAAATACAATCACTGGAAGCGAAACTAAACAATACGGAAGAAATATAACCACTGGATTCGGAACTGGATATGGAACTGGATAATATTAGAAAACTGATATTATAATATGTAAGCACTACGAGCCTAGTAGGCCCATGGCTTGATGTACTATTCTTTTCCACTCCCTTTTGTCAGTCGCTTTTGTTTCCCAGTTCCTTAAGTTAATTCTTCTCATATCTTCTCTAACTCCATTACTCCATCGTGACCTCGGTCTTCCTCTTCGTCTTTTCCCTGCCAATGCACTAGATAGTACCATTCTGGGAATTCTAGATGGAATCATCCTCTGCACATGGCCCAACCATCTAAGTCTTTGCGCCTTAATTACTGCTAGTATGTTAGGATCTTGATAGAGCTCAGTTAGTTCCTTATTTGTTCTTCTTACCCATTGTCCATTTAAGTTTTTCCCACCGAAGATTTTGCGCAGTATTTTCCTCTCCCAAACTAATAACAACTCTTGATGTTTTTTTGTTGTGACCCATGTTTCAGAAGCATACGTTACTATCGGCCTTATTACGGTCTTGTAAGTTCTTAGTTTTGCTCTTCGTGATATATGTTTACTTCTTAACAACCCATTAAAAGCAAATATAGCGCGGTTGCCCGACATAATTCTCTTTTGTATTTTTTCTTCACAGTTAGGATCTCTTGTGAAGACAGTTCCTAAGTACTCAAATCTCTCAACTTCTTCGAATTTATACTGTGTTCCCTTCGCTGTTGTCATTGTTATGTATTGCCCCCGAACGAATTGCTTATTTGTCCATTCCATATACTTTGTTTTTGCTTCATTTATATACAATCCTTTGGTTGCTGCCCTCTCCTCGAGTTTCATGAGTGTTTCTATAAGTTCTATTTTGCTCCTAGCCAAGATTACCAAATCGTCTGCGAATGCCAAGCACTGATGTTTTTTGTGGTAGATCAGACCTGTTCTATTAATGTTTGATTCCTGTATAACCTTTTCTAGTAATATGCTAAACATTATAGGCGATAATGGATCACCCTGTCGCAGTCCTTGTTTGACCTCAAAGCTTTCTGTTATAGTATTGTTTATCTTGACTTTATCATACTGATATATCATACTGATGTTTAAAAACACTAATAATATTGATATAAAATGTTAATCAATTTTATTTATTGTTATAAGAATCAAAGGTAAATATGATTAGGCGAATGAAGCCTTAGGTTTCGCAGTCAATATCCCAACCACACACACACATGTTGCAATCTATTTCAATACGGTTTATAGTACAAACTATACATTTAATATCAAAATAGTGGGAAATATTTTTTTAGTTGAGGACACTTGGTCACATTGCATTGTTTCAGGATAAGGTGAAATATCTTCAATAAATGGAAAAAAGCATGTATGTCATATATTATAATACTTTCTATACTCTTAATATGTAGTCTCGTATAAATTTGTAGTGACATGATTTTAAGTATAAGAACAAGAAGCTTGCAACAATTTTCAGAGAAAATAGAAAACTAAAACTATTTTAAAATGATTATTCGAAATAAAACATATGCACATATTCACTGTATTTACCATCTAGTGGAATAACTGTAAAATTAAGTCAGTAAAAAAGGTACACTAAGTTTAATTAAATTAAGTAAATCATCTTGTATACTAAAATTAAGGTTCTAAAATTGTCATTTCAAGATGAAAATCGACAGGGGCAACAGTACCTATACTAAAATACACTCTGTATAGATAATTATGTCAATGTTAATAATACTGGATAGAGATTTGAATATCCTTTCAAATGAACTAGCACACGCCCCTCTTCCCTATTTAAAAATAAGGGGTGGGGGAAATGGAAGGGAGGGGGTTGACAAATGACAGATATGTATGTACCGTAAAAACTGTGTTCCCCTTAGATCAAGAGTCCGGCTTTTATATTTATATGTTAAGTTCAATATAAATTTCACATAACTGAACTATCACTGTATCCTCCATTTTGATTATTATTGTTCTCAACTAACGCTATTTTCAAAATTCTTGCTTTCCTATCCATCTTTAACGTAAATTATTAAAAAATATAAAACTATTTCTTTATTAACGCTAGTCTCCGATAAGGCTACCGTGATTTAATGCTGAGGTACTAAAATGTTATAAAATTAACAAACAGTACGAGCAAGAACAAAGAGTCCACATCTTCTTATAACTACAAGTGACTGAAACATCGAAACAATAATAATTCTTACTGTGTTATACAGAAAAAGGCAGTAGAAACGATTAATCTCATATTTATCGACAACACTGTATGGTCCTCACTTGATGAGCTGTAAGGAAATATACACGTAAAGTTGTCCTCACTTTGTGCGTATAACGAAAAAGTATATACAGTCTCACTTTAATAGCTGCGTATAATGGCCTCACTTGGGTGGCAATATACTTGAACAATATGGGGCACATATACGTAATTTTTTTTGTGTATACTCGTCATTTTTTAATTGCTATTTACTTGTCAAGGTCACTATGAAGAGTTGAAACGATTATGTCTACGTTTTCTACCGGTCCTCACTAAGTGCGCGTAATGTCAGGACCTCACTTTGATATCTGTGCATAAATATATATATATATATATATATATATATTTGTACAAATATTTTCGACCGTACTGTGTTATAGTGGTTTGAAGTTTCAGCAATTCGGTCATGTGAAATAAAAGTCTATTTGTTATTTCTCAATATTTCGTCACACTTTTGTGACTTCTTCAGGAGAAAACTGTAAATTTATTAAGATTAGAAATTAACAAAAGCTAAATATTTAATTACTTACAACTATAAGAGTATTAATTTAGATTTTTTTAACATATCGTAAGGGACATTGACTTAATTTTGATTTTGACATTTATTATTTCGGAGTTATGGTAACTGCAATAAATTTTATATTCATAGAATATTGTCTGATATTTAAAATTCTTTTTTTAATAATAAATAGGTCAAAGTAAACCAAAGAAAATATTAACGGAATTTTAAGGTGGAAAGGTATGATTAATAGTAGAAAAATTTTAGAAAGAGACTAGAGTATATTAAATTGATCTATAAAATGTAAGTGATGGTACATAGTGAGTTAGTATAAGGCTGATATTTTTCGAAATTAAATAAAAATTAAGATGGATTAATTATTAGGTGGATAATTGAGTAATTTGTTTGAATTTTTACACTTTTTGAAAATATTTTAAAGGTTATTTATTATTTAGAATGTTACAGTAGATATTACTCAAATGGTTAGTATCAGTCTTATAATTAATAGATTCTGGAGTTTTGATAATATGTATCATCTCAAGGAAGAGTCGTTTTTTATAATTGTCAACTTGTTCCAAGATTTTTACATTGTTAAAGTCAAATTTATGTCCCGTCTTTAAATGGTGTTCTACCAAGGCACAACAGTTTTTTCTGATATTACAGTCACTTTTATGTTGAGTGAAACGTTTACTTTGACCTATTTATTATTAAAAAAAGAATTTTAAATATCAGACAATATTCTATGAATATAAAATTTATTGCAGTTACCATAACTCCGAAATAATAAATGTCAAAATCAAAATTAAGTCAATGTCCCTTACGATATGTTAAAAAAATCTAAATTAATACTCTTATAGTTGTAAGTAATTAAATATTTAGCTTTTGTTAATTTCTAATCTTAATAAATTTACAGTTTTCTCCTGAAGAAGTCACAAAAGTGTGACGAAATATTGAGAAATAACAAATAGACTTTTATTTCACATGACCGAATTGCTGAAACTTCAAACCACTATATATATATATATATATATATATATATATATATATATAAAGAAGTTTGGTATTATTGACTGACAATATGTAGACTTTAGTTTTTTATTGAGGTTGCAGTCATTTATTTCTAAGGGGCAGGGTAAGAGAAACTCTGTGTTATAATCAAGCTTTCGCAAAATTTATTTGCTTCGTCGGGATTAGCTAAAATTATTATATAGTTATAAATAAATACAACGAAATGAAAGAACATTGCATAAAAATTAGTACAAAAACTTACAACGTGAGGTTTGTTCCTTAATTTGACATTTCTACAAAACATAAAATATCTAAAAAAATCTTTATCCCAATGGTTTTCAAGTTCCAATGTTTTAATTTTTACAATTCATGATAAAAAATATGATTTAATAATTTAGTTCTAAATTTGACTAATGCCAGAAAGACACTTAAATAATGTCAAAAAGACACTCGTAGGTATTTGTTTATTTGATTTTAAGTTGTTAAGAACTAGATTTTTGATTATTACTTGCTTGTGCATTTTAAAATTTTAGAAGTTATAGATATATATATATTGAATACCAAATACCCAATAACCAAAAATATATTAATAAATACCAAATGAATATATAAATGAATGAATGAATACCAAATACCCATATATATGGCATTTATAGATTTTGAAAAGGCATTCGACTCTATAGAACACTGGGCAGTGAAACAATCACTACACAATAGCAGAGTAGATTACAGGTATACAGAACTAATCTCTAATATATATAGTAAGGCCACAACTACGATCCAACTTGAAACAGAATACACATCTCATATCTATCAAAAGGGGCGTTAGACAGGGAGATACGATTTCGCCGAAACTCTTTAACCAAGCACTAGAAGACATTTTCAAGAGATTATAATGGGAAGAATATGGAATCATTATTAACGGCCAATATTTAAATCACCTAAGATACGATGACGACATCGTCCTTATTGCTACAGATACGGAATAACTACAAATAATGATACAACAACTAGACCAAGAAGCCAGTAAAGTTGGACTAAATATGAATTACAGCAAAACAAAAGTAATAACAAATCAAGAAGATGAGTTAAGAATCGTAGTTAAACGAAACCAAATAGAGGAAGTGAATGATACATATACTTGGGACAAATAATAAAATTGAATATAGACAACCAAATAGCAGAAATAAAGAGACGAACGAAGTTAGCGTGGGCCTCGTTTGGCAAGCTCAGCTTCATATTGAAGAATAAAAAATATACCCTCAATATCTAAAAACGAAAATCTACGACAAATGTATTCTTCTGGTCTTTACATATGGATGTCAAACATGGAACGTTCACAAAAGCGAATATGGACAGAATTGCGAAAACACAAAGAGCAATGGAAAGACAAATGATCAACGTAAGACTGTCTGATAGAAAAAGGAATTCCTGGGTAAGAAATATCACAAAAGTTAAAGATGCTACTCGTCAAACAGTTAAACTAAAATGGAAATTCGCCGGTCATACGATTAGACAAAAAGACGAAAGATGGAATAAAATTATTACAGAATTATTCATATTTAATCCAACTTTACTGGCTTCTTGGTCTAGTTGTTGTATCATTATTTGTAGTTATTCCGTATCTGTAGCGATAAGGACGATGTCGTCATCGTATCTTAGGTGATTTAAATATTGGCCGTTAATAATGATTCCATATTCTTCCCATTATAATCTCTTGAAAATGTCTTCTAGTGCTTGGTTAAAGAGTTTCGGCGAAATCGTATCTCCCTGTCTAACGCCCCTTTTGATAGATATGAGATGTGTATTCTGTTTCAAGTTGGATCGTAGTTGTGGCCTTACTATATATATTAGAGATTAGTTCTGTATACCTGTAATCTACTCTGCTATTGTGTAGTGATTGTTTCACTGCCCAGTGTTCTATAGAGTCGAATGCCTTTTCAAAATCTATGAATGCCATATATATGGGTATTTGGTATTCATTCATTTATATATTCATTTGGTATTTAATATAGTTTTGGTTATTGGGTATTTGGTATTCAATATATATTGATGTGATCTTGATTATTGATATGAGATAATATTCTTATATGTTACTTAATTTAATCAATGTATTAATACTAATCTAATTAATTAACCAGATCACATATCAATATGTTCTCAATCTCAGGGCGAATTATAAATTAATTACTTACTTCCGTGGCTTCAAATATTTCTTAATGGTTCCTAATCGGGATAGAAAAGAAAAGAGTAAAAAAATACACATATGGGTTACAATTATAATCAAAATATTTTTTATTTTATTTAAAAGGCAATCAATGCTTAATATTTGCTATTTCTTATTATTCTTAAACATAACATTTACAAATGGGAATCTTATTTCCTTTTGGTTTTCAATTGAAAGTTTTTATTAACATTTAACTATTAGGAGTTATTAGTAACAACTCTATTTAAGTTTGATGAAGCTTATCTGATATTATTGATTGTTATTCAATTTTTATGTGGAATTTAATACGAAAAACCCATACATTCATGTCCAAACAAATGAGACTGACCTTTTCCTGGTGAACTGAAAATGTCCTCACACAAAACCCGTTCCTGCTATCCTTGGCTGCGATCAAACCTCGTCCTGGCTTCCAGTAATGTACTCCTTTGAAAAACTAGCTCGAATAGCTCTCGTTCCTGCTTCGGTCGTGATGCTGTGTTCTACCTTTTTTGAAACTGCTATCAGCTACCGGGACACTCTTGGCTCAAGGAGGTTCTTTTACTCTCGACCTGGCCTACTTCTCGTTCCACGATAGATACTCCACACTCACGGAACTATACCGGCTTTTCTCACTCTCCCACACTACCGTCTACTACTCGACTTCACTTCTCGACAGCTCAAAACATTCTGATCTCACTTTGTCATTCATTCACCTACTTTCTAAATATCCCTTCCAGATTCACAAATCAATCTTCCACCACCAACTCTCATTCACAGTATTCCCCAAAACCAATTTTTAATCTTTCTAAATATGCTTAATGGATTTCAAAAGAAAATATTTAATTCCCATTCTAACTTACTTTCTATTATTTACAAATTTTAATGACCTATTCTCTCTTTCAAATGAGTCTTATTCAGCATAGGCTAATGATCGAAACCTTCCGCGAAAAACGATAATGAACTATCATCTATTTCACTGAGTTTTATTTAGCATAGGCTAATGATCGACCTTCCGAGAAGAACGATAATGGTACGCGTCATTCACTTTGTTTATCTAAGCACATTGTTCCGAGTTTCGTACGCTTATTCTAATCACTTCTTAAAATTAAATATAACAATTTGTTGTATACAGGTTGTTCTAAATTTATATGCCCGAGGTTGAGAAAAATTAAAAATATTTTATATTAAAGTGAATTTTTTTATAATTATCAAATTTTAATTTTTATATCAAATAGAAATATAACAAATCCCCGCCTTGTATTCGATAAAATTTATCTGCATTTTTAAATAAATTTTCTTGAGGCAAAACCAACTCCCTGTATATTTCCTTACTTTAATCTACGTCTTATACCCCTTCTTCTTGTATTACTCTAATTAGTCCCACCTGTAGAGTAATTGTTTCCTTATTTTCAGTGTCCTCATCCTGTGTTAGAGTGTCGGCTATTATGTTGTCTTTCCCTTTTTCCCATATTAATCTTCTGTCTTTTTCCTCAGATTTTTCACATACTTTTATCGTGTATTCTGCATCCTCGTTTTCATATGCCTCCTCTTCAAATGCCACTGTTTCGATCATATCTTTTTCGCTTTCATTTTTTTGCTTTATTTCTTCTTCTCCTGAGCTCGTCTCTTCTTTTGAGGAATCCCAGGTTTCCTTTGTTTCTGATACTCTCAAATTTTCTTCTTCTGGGCTCAACTCTTCTTTTGAGGAGCCACAGGTTTCATTTTCTTTTGTCTTTTTCTGACTTTTTCTCCCTTTTCTTCTTTGTCCTTGCTTCGTTGCCAAATTCATTTCCACTGTTTGTTCTTTACCTGATTCGTCCGTATTTTGTTTCTCCTGTTCCTTGTCCTGTTCTTCTTCTTTTTCTTCTGTTAGATTCATCGTATTATTTTTAAAATCTATCACTACATGTTTTTCTGCCAATTCTTCAACTCCTACTATCATGTCATGTGACATGTTTGGCATTATTACACATTGTAGTGCATACATCTTCTTACCCAGTCGTACCATTACTCGTATGCCTTCATTTATAGTTGCCAATGTCCGTTTGTTTGCGCCCACTAAATTTACCCTAGGTATTTTGTAAATTAAATTTGTTAAGTTAACTTCTTCTATTAGTTTTCTGTTGACCAATGTTATTTCAGATCCAGTGTCTATCATAATTTTAATTGGTTTCTCGTTGATAAATCCATCCACAAATTTTAAATTAACTCCATTTTTCTTTTTGTTGTTTCTTGCCAATTTAATAAACTCCTTGGGGTTACAAAAGATTCCTGTTTGATTTTTGGTTTTTAGTGAGCGCCGTCGTGAAAAAACGCCGGTTGCTCATCGTTGTTTATATTTTCGTCATAATGTCTCTCTCCGTCATATCCATCTGTCTGGGTATTATTTACTTCTCTTCTATTTTCTCTTGGTCTGTCGGATCTGTTTCGGTTTTCTTGATATCCCTGTTCATTTTGTCTACCATTATTTCTGTTTTCTTGATTTGAGCGTGTGGTGTTTCTATTCTGGTATTCTCGATTTCTGTCCTCATTCCATTGCCTATTTCTTTGTTCATAATTTCCTCTTCCGTTGTCTCTATTTTCGTTTTCCCTTCTGGGATTAAAATCTCGTCTTGTATAGTCCCTCCTATTTTGATTTCTATCTCTGTAATCCTGTGTTTCTCGGGGCCTGTAATCTTCTCGCGACCTTCTTGATTTTGTTTCTCTTACACGTAATTCTCTTATTTGTAGGAATTGGCATAAACTATCTATGTCTTTGTAGTTTTGCAATGTGATATGGTCTTCCAGCGTTTCTTCGAAATGTCTTGCAATCAGTTCGACTAATTGTTCCGATGAGTAATTATATTGTAAATGTTTTGCGTTATAGTAAATTTGTAATGCATATGTCCTTTCTGATATACCCATCCTATCATTGTATTTCCCATTTTGCAATTCCTTGTTAATTTCCAATTGTTGGACTTTTCCCCAGAAATAATTCAAAAATTTTTGTTCAAATTGTTGCCAACTGTCAAATTCTTCTTCTTTGCAATCGAACCATAGGCTTGCTTCATTTTTGAGATGGTTTCTGATAGTTTCTTTTGCTGTTTCGAAATTTCCGATGTGCTGTATTTTCTTTTTCAGGCTATTTATGAACGGCACTGGGTGTAATCTTCTTACATCCCCGCCAAACCTTATCTTCACGTCATCTGTGCTATGTATAACCATTTCTCTTCTTTCTCCGACATTTTGTTGAGTATTGATTTCCGCAATCTTTCTTTCCACTTCTTCTATGTCTGCTTGAATAGCGTTTTGCAACTTGTTTTCCAAACTTTCCATTTCTTTTTTCTGGCAATTCGTTATCTCCTTTATTTTATTTTGAATTTTCATTTCTTGTTCTTTCATCTCGTTTTTCATTGTTGTCAAACATCCTTTTACTTCCTTTTCATACTTTCCTATGCGTTCCTCCATTTTCTTGTTGTTCTCTTCTATTGCTTGTTTTGTTTCCTTCTGATTTTCTTGCATTATTCTTTTTGTTTCATCTATTGCTTGTTTTGTTTCTCTTTGATTGTCATCCAGTTTTTGTTGTGTTTCATCCATTTTTTGTTGTGTTTCATCCATTTTTTGATCCACTTTATCCATTTTCTTTGATGTTTCTTCCATGGCTTGTTTCGTTTCACGTTGATTTTCATCCAGTTTTTGTTCCATTCTTTGTGACTGAAGTTGCATCATTTGTAATATTTTATCTATTCCTGATAATTCTTGCTGTTCTGATGCCATGATTGTCGTGTCTAAAATGTCTTCTTGGTCTGAATTATTCTCTTGATTTGAATGTTCTTTTTGTTTTTTGTTATCCTTGCTTTGGCTTCTTGTCACAGACATTTGTTTTCAAGAAGTATTATCCCCGCCAAATATGAAATTTTACTAGTATGTTACCAATACGACTTTGTTTTTTTACCCAAATATTATAAATTGTCAATAAATATATCAAATGTAAATATCGTAAAAATAAAATATTAAATCAGTTATGTAAAATTTGTACCTAAAGAGATCTAAAATTTTATGTTATCAAATGTAAGTATCTCACTTTTTACCACAGGCATATAAATTTTCAAATACCGGCTTTACTCTTTCTATCCTTCAAATTTGCCACTAGAAATACTTTACAATGCCCTCCACGTTGGACGACAGTTGATATGATCTTGATTATTGATATGAGATAATATTCTTATATGTTACTTAATTTAATCAATGTATTAATACTAATCTAATTAATTAACCAGATCACATATCAATATGTTCTCAATCTCAGGGCGAATTATAAATTAATTACTTACTTCCGTGGCTTCAAATATTTCTTAATGGTTCCTAATCGGGATAGAAAAGAAAAGAGTAAAAAAAAATACACATATGGGTTACAATTATAATCAAAATATTTTTTATTTTATTTAAAAGGCAATCAATGCTTAATATTTGCTATTTCTTATTATTCTTAAACATAACATTTACAAATGGGAATCTTATTTCCTTTTGGTTTTCAATTGAAAGTTTTTATTAACATTTAACTATTAGGAGTTATTAGCAACAACTCTATTTAAGTTTGATGAAGCTTATCTGATATTATTGATTGTTATTCAATTTTTATGTGGAATTTAATACGAAAAACCCATACATTCATGTCCAAACAAATGAGACTGACCTTTTCCTGGTGAACTGAAAATGTCCTCACACAAAACCCGTTCCTGCTATCCTTGGCTGCGATCAAACCTCGTCCTGGCTTCCAGTAATGTACTCCTTTGAAAAACTAGCTCGAATAGCTCTCGTTCCTGCTTCGGTCGTGATGCTGTGTTCTACCTTTTTTGAAACTGCTATCAGCTACCGGGACACTCTTGGCTCAAGGAGGTTCTTTTACTCTCGACCTGGCCTACTTCTCGTTCCACGATAGATACTCCACACTCACGGAACTATACCGGCTTTTCTCACTCTCACACACTACCGTCTACTACTCGACTTCACTTCTCGACAGCTCAAAACATTCTGATCTCACTTTGTCATTCATTCACCTACTTTCTAAATATCCCTTCCAGATTCACAAATCAATCTTCCACCACCAACTCTCATTCACAGTATTCCCCAAAACCAATTTTTAATCTTTCTAAATATGCTTAATGGATTTCAAAAGAAAATATTTAATTCCCATTCTAACTTACTTTCTATTATTTACAAATTTTAATGACCTATTCTCTCTTTCAAATGAGTCTTATTCAGCATAGGCTAATGATCGAAACCTTCCGCGAAAAACGATAATGAACTATCATCTATTTCACTGAGTTTTATTTAGCATAGGCTAATGATCGACCTTCCGAGAAGAACGATAATGGTACGCGTCATTCACTTTGTTTATCTAAGCACATTGTTCCGAGTTTCGTACGCTTATTCTAATCACTTCTTAAAATTAAATATAACAATTTGTTGTATACAGGTTGTTCTAAATTTATATGCCCGAGGTTGAGAAAAATTAAAAATATTTTATATTAAAGTGAATTTTTTTATAATTATCAAATTTTAATTTTTATATCAAATAGAAATATAACAAAATATATATATATATATATATATATATATATATATATATATATATATATATATATAAAAAGTACTGAGATAACAGCTGGGAAAACCCTGGTACTGAGGAAGCAATGAAAGACTGGTGCTTCAAAGTGAGTGCCTTTTATTTTGGTCAAGCTTTCGCCTATTGTTTTTAGGCTTCTTCAGGACTTGCTACAAAGAAGAACATTCTTTATAAATATGCTTAAAGATAGAACAAGCAATTCTTACCATTAATATAATTCTTACAATTAACGATATCTGATTTTATTAGCTAAGTAATAACAACAAAAATATCTGTATTACTTATGTATACACAAAAAAGGCAAGGTAAAAGATGTATCCTTATTTTCACTGAGCACTAGTGCACCTATTTCGGTAAGAATTGCTTGTTCTATCTTTAAGCATATTTATAAAGAATGTTCTTCTTTGTAGCAAGTCCTGAAGAAGCCTAAAAACAATAGGCGAAAGCTTGACCAAAATAAAAGGCACTCACTTTGAAGCACCAGTCTTTCATTGCTTCCTCAGTACCAGGGTTTTCCCAGCTGTTATCTCAGTACTTTTACAGTACTATAACTTCTAAAATTTTAAAATGCACAAGCAAGTAATAATCAAAAATCTAGTTCTTAACAACTTAAAATCAAATAAACAAATACTTATGAGTGTCTTTTTGACATTATTTAAGTGTCTTTCTGGCATTAGTCAAATTTAGAACTAAATTATTAAATCATATTTTTTATCATGAATTGTAAAAATTAAAACATTGGAACTTGAAAACCATTAGGATAAAGATTTTTTTAGATATTTTATGTTTTGTAGAAATGTCAAATTAAGGAACAAACCTCACGTTGTAAGTTTTTGTACTAATTTTTATGCAATGTTCTTTCATTTCGTTGTATTTATTTATAACTATATTGTAGAGTCAGAATGAAAAAAACATTAGTGACCTCGAGTATGATGGTTTGGAGAATTTGGCTGGTTATATCTGCCATAAATTGAAGGACTCCAGTATTCAATCCGAAGATGTTTCAACGTACACGTGGGTTGATCATTTGAGTAAGTGTGGTTTATGTAAACCATCAGACACTCTCTTGTCATATATTAAGTAACTGGAGACAATTTTTCCTTCCACATGAATGGTGATCCCATTTTGGTAACTAAAAATTATTTAGAAAACCTTATGTCCAAAAGTGTAACTGTAGACTGTTCTAACAAAGCGAACAAGTTATTTTTTAGGTCTCGGATGTACTTCCGAATTAAAGAATTAAACAAGTCTCTTAACAACCGGACATTGCGTAAAAGAAAAATTATGAAAACTGCTACATAGTTGCTGTATGTACGTCTATTTCACATGCACAAAATTTAAATAAAGTGCATGGCATGAAAACTGTAAAACTTATTTTTGTCTTTTCCAAGCCTCTTACTTAAATCTGATGAAATACATTATTTAAAAAGTAAAAATTTTTGTTTTTTTATCAAGCCATTAAATTTATGGTTTTATTTTGGGGCTTTTCTTCCCCTTGGTAAAAATTATATTTACTAATGTGTAGGCCACTAATCAATTTTTGCCAACTAACGAAATATAATAATTTTATTAGATATCGATTATATGAATATTTTTATTTTCCGGATACCAATATAATCAAGAAACTGGGAACTTTACAAATAACTGAAAATCAATTTAAATAAAAGTAAATAGTTTAATAATTTTCCTCTAAACTATAAAAATCACTTAGTTTCTTTTAGTCATAATTCATTCATTTGTACTATTCTTAAATTTCATTCGCGTTCGTATTACGAACGCATAGACGGGACTATGCTTTACTCTGTTGCTGACGTCATGCGCCAATCGGACGAGCTTACGTAACTAGAATATCAGGGTGTGCATATTTCCGGGTCCCGCTGAATGGCACCTATGTACGCCGTTTCTCCCGCTTGGCGGCGCTAGTGTAGTTGGAGGTCAACGTTTTGACTATTCGTGAAGATTGTATATGGTGTTTTTGATTACGATTTTATAAATAATAAATTATGGCCGAAATATATATAGATCTTGGAGACTGTTTGTGCGTTGAAAAACGAATTGTGAAGGAATGCGAGAGTTACTGGAAAAAGGAAGCCCTTATCGAATGATAAACTATATTAATCATCGTCTCAATGTTTTATTTCTATAGCTCAGAAGAGGGTATTTATTTAGTATTGACTCGCTCCCCACACGAGTCTGACAACTGTGAATAATATGATATGTGCAATCTGCCTTACTTTTTTATCAATTTAAAATTCACAATTAAGTGCGCTCAGCATTAATTTTTGTGTTTATCTCATTTAAAAATGTGATATTTTCAAAATATGGCCGCCATGACAGTTGCGCATTTGGTGTAAATTTGGTTTAAGTATGGGTTGAGCGCAGTCGATTGTGCAATGTTGTCTTATTTAAAAAAATTATAATTCCTTATGGAAATATAGAATGTGTTAATTTAATTAAGTACAATTATTGGGTGTTTGTCTACGTGAAAAGCGACTAAATTTAAGATGAAATTAGACAAATTTAGGGATGATCAGGTTATATTTTAGTCACTAAAGAATATTTGAATGGTACCTACTAGGTCACTTTAATTTTCAATTATTAATTTGTTTATATTATTTTCGATTAGGTTAGGTTTGATCAGGATATGTTTTAATCATTTTAAAGCATATTTTAAAGATGTATGTCACTAAAATTCAGTTATTAACTTTTTATATTATTTTCGATGACGCTAGGTTAGGTTTGATCAGGTTATGTTTTAGTCTCTAAAAAATATTGAGAACTTGAGAATTATTTAAAATTAGTATTTCACATTTTTCTATATTATTAATTATTATTATTGCTTCAAATATAAATTTTTTTATATGTTCACTCCATAAAAAGCGATTGTAGATGTGGCAACAGTGTGAATGTATATAAAATTGCATATATTAATCCGTGCGTTTATAATAAATTTTGATCTGAATTTTATAGTGAAGTATTCTATTTTTTACAGTATAATCTAGGGGCAATACGTAATCTGTTTCAACAAAATGTGTATTGCAGATACGTGCGTTTATAGTCGGCACGTATGTATCCCTTCTTATTGCTACAATCCATTTTTCTCTTCAGAATATCTTTGAGAAACCTGTGTCCTGATGTTCTCGATAAGCACAAATGCATAGCGCAACATTGAGGGATTTTATTTTCTCGAGTTTAATTCACACAGCGAAACAAATGTGCAATATTTACTTGGAAGTAGATTGATTTGAAGTGTTGACGTAAGTTGACGTGACCTCCAACTACACGAGCGCCACCTACGTTGAGCTTTCCAGATTAGCTGCCATTCGTATCTATTTTAATCCCCCATCCTAATTACAGGCCAACATTAACTACCGGTGAATTGGTAACTTTCATTTTTTAAGTATTGTTGATAATCTAATATCGGTATTCCAGGTATTTAGCGCTGCACTCCTAGAAAATGGAAAAAATGGCACAGGAAGTGAAACCGATGATGAAACGAAACGCAAAAGAGAAAACTTGGATGATTGTTTTAATAGAAGTAAAATTAAAAAACGGTCACCAAGCAAAGCAGGCAACGAAAACAAGGAAGACATGGAAAATGTTATGATTACAATAATGAAAGAGCTAATGAATAAAAACGATGAAATGCTTCAGGAAATAAAACAAATAAGGAAAGAATAACAACAAACCAATAAAGAGTTAATGGATGTAAAAGCAGAGAATCAAAAACTAAAAAAAGAAGTAAAACAGCTACATGAAAAAATGAAAAGACTCGGAAATGCAAACGGTTAACGAAAACAAAATAACGCACACAAGATAAAGAAATAATCTCAATAAGAAGAAAAGAACAAAACCCATTAGAATGGGATCTTGGAATATTAGAACCATGCTGGCAGTAGGTAAGATGCAAGAAATAGCTCTTGAAATGAAAAAATACCAACTAGAAATCCTAGCCCTACAGGAAATACGATAGAAGAAAGAAGAAAAAGTTGAGAAAAAAAACTTTAGCATGTATTATTCGGGAGAAAACAAACAGGGAACGAATGGTACGGCATTTATGGTGAACAAAAAAATGAGCGAAAAAGTGATACAATTCAAAGCAGTTAATGAAAGGATATCTTACATAAGAAAATAAACAAGCCAACATCTCGATAGTCAATTGCTATGCACCCACCGAAGAAGCAAACCAAGAAGATAAAGCAGAATTCTACGACATCCTGGAAGAAACCTGTGAAAATATTCCGAGGAATGACATATTAATAATATTGGGTGATTTTAATGCAAAGATCGGAAAGGAGGACTATAATCGTAATGTAGCTGGCAAAGAAACCATTCATGAAACTACGAATGATAATGGAGGAGAAATCTGCAACCTAGCAGCAGCAACAAACACATATATAGTTAGTACTGGGCATAAACATAAAAAAGAACACAAAATAACATGGATGATACCAGGAAGAATGGATGGAAACCAAATATATCATACTCTAATTTCGAAAAAGTGGACACAAATAGTACAAGACGTAAGGTCATATAGAGGGGCAAATGGAGGCACTGACCACATATTGTTGAAAGCAAAACTTAAGATGAAAATAATCAAAGCAAATAATCATAAGGAAGGAAAAAGGAGGAAATGGAATATAGCCAATCTGAAAACGCAAGAAACAAAGCAACAATATACAGAACAACTGGAACAGAAATTGGGTCAGTACGAGCACATAGAAATAGAAGGAGAATGGAAAAACATAAAGAACAGCATAATAGAGACAGCAGAACAAATAATAGGATTCCAAAAAACAAAGAATCGAAAGAATGGTTTGATGAGGAATGTCACCAAAATGTCAACTGAAGCACCTCGCAAGAAACAAATGGCTACAAAGTGCCGAACAGGAACAACTGGACCAATATAGAAAAGAAAAACAAGAAGCATTGAAACTCTATAGAAGAAAGAAGAACACATGGATCTCTGAACAAATGCAAGAATTAGAAACGAATAATAAAGACAACAAGAAATTGTTCGAATAGATAAAACAACAATACAGTACCAAAAAATCTGTCACAAAAATAAACAAAAAAGATTGGGAAAAACATTTCACGGACCTATACAAAAACGACAATAAGGCATATTCAGAGGATGAGGATATAAGAGATAACAGAGATGAAGAGCAAGACGCACCTACTTATCAGGAATTCAAGGAGGTATTAAAACAACTAAAAGTAAACAAAACGCCAGGGCCAGATGAAATCAACAACGAACTGATCATCAACGGAGGAGAGGAGCTCACGAAGCGAATGCACAAGTTAATGGTTACAATTTGGAAGGACGAAAGCATGCCCATAGAATGAAAAACGGACACATCGCACCAATCTTTAAGAAAGGAGATCCAACTAAGTGCTGCAACTACAGACCAATTATGCTACTAAATACAACGTATAAGATATTGACCACAATTATAAGAAACCGACTAAATCAATACACAGAAAAAATCATAGGACCATACCAACAGGGTTTTAGAAAAGAAAGATCAACAATAGATGCAATACACGTACTGACACAAACAATTGAAAAAAGCTATGAACATGACATAGAATTGCACATACTATTCATCGACTTCTAACAGGCCTTCGACAGCATATACAGACAACAATTATTAAAATAAATGAAAAAAATGGAGATACCGGCAAAATTAATAAGACTATCTAGAATGACAATAAAAGACTCAACAGCAAAAGTTAAAACAAATGAGGGCGATACAAATGACATCAAAATAGAACTTGAAGTAAGACAAGGAGACAGTCTGTCAACGACAAACGACACTATTTAATATCGCTCTAGAAGGAGTAATTAGTGACACAGGGCTGAAAAAGACAATCATTCAAAGCTCAACACAGATCATAGGATATGCAGATGACCTGGGACTGGTAGCACGATAAAAAAAAGACTAGAAGAGGCACTTTTAACCCTGGTAAGAGAAGCAGAGACGAGAGGATTAATAATCAATCAGAATAAAACAAAATATCTTATAAGCAAACGAGACAATGTAAACAGAATAACAGAAATAAAGATAGGTGAAAATACATTCCAGAGAGTAGATTGCTTCAAATACCTGGGGGTGATGGTGGACGGCAAAAACGGAAGGAGTATAGAGATAAACGAAAGAATTAAAGCAGGTAATAGAGTATATTGGAAATATCACCAATTACTCAAGGACAAAAACCTGAGCAAAAAAACAAAATCAAAAATATACACAGCAGCAATCAGATCAGTGATAGCCTATGGAGCAGAAGTAATGTGCCTTACGAAAAAAGACGAAGAAAAGTTAAGAATAATTGAGAAAAAAATTATGAGAAGAATACATGGCCCAGTAAAGACAGAAACAGGGGAATATAGAAAGCTGATGAACCATGAAATAATAAATATAAATAAAGGAGAAGATATAGTAAAATTCATTAAAGCACAAAGGCTCAGATGGTTTGGGCACACACAAAGAAGAGGGGTAGAAGAACTGATCAGGAAGATAATGAACTGAAAACCAGTAAAAAATAGACCAAGAGCAAGACCAAAAATAAGATGGGAAGATCAACTGATAGACGATATATCAAAGATGGAAATTGCAAACTGGAGAAAAAAGATTCAGGACCGGAGAGAGTGGAAGAAGATAGTAGAGAAGGCAAAAAAACATCACAACCTATGAACTACAACCTAAAGGAAAAGCGGACTAATTTACCGCGTGAAATGGATTAAACGAGCTCATATTTGAGAGAACTATACTCTAACAAGAGTGAACGGTCCATATAATAATTCCAGGTATCTACCTGTATAAATTACCCTCCTTGAAGTTGGTGTAAAAGGTATTCATCATTTATGTATTGTCTTTTGGAAGGATTACTAGAGAAAATCCAAATAAATTTTGAAAAAATGGCTGAAATCGCTGAAATTATTGTAACAGATTTCGTAATGAGTGAACATGGGTGTAAGTTATTGGTGGTAAATGATTTTAAATTTCACTTAAAGAAAGTGCTAAAAAGTGGAAAACATTTATGGTACTGTTCTGCATCTGGTTGCCAGGCAACCTGTTATACCGACGGTTAGTTTAAAAACATTCAAAACAAAATTTAAGATAACCGCATTATAGAGCATGTAAAACAATTTAAATAAGGTTTTATAAATTTCGCTATACTTAGTTGTTGCTTATAAAACTATAAATTAAGTCAGTTTAACGTTAATATAACTTATGTAAAAATACAACTTATATCTCGATATTACGTGAAATAGCTCAAAGCAATGAGTAAAAATACACGGCTTTTATGACTCAGTGTAACTACGTAATAATTGTTTTAGTTTCTATATGGACGGAATAACAAAATTTATGTAAATCTGACCAATTTTTTCTCAATTTAATTATTTATTGACAAATTAAATGAAAAATAGCCGATTTTAAGAATTTTCGTCTATAAGTTACAATATTTTACCAAAAAACTGAAAAAAGAACCGGTTAGTTTATTGAAATAGCGTTAAAATGAGTTGAAGTAAAATAGAATTGGAGCTTTGTTTATCAATAAACATTAATGAAAAGTATACATTTGCGATAGGCTCTGTGTTGGCTTAATCCGTTACTATTCAAATTTATTTCTTACGTTTTAAGCTAACTACCTGAGGTACCCCTAAACCCTAAAAATGTCATCAAAACGACGATTTTGAAGCTCTTCCGACTGGATTAAAGAAGCTATTATCGATTCAAACAAAAGTTGTGTATTTTTAATTCTAAATTTCAACTATTTAATTAAAAATAAAGGGTTTCAGTTGATAATTCAAAGTTGCTACACCCACCGCTTTCGCAGGCAGAATAAGAACCCTGCTATTGCATAAGTATATAGATTTTGAAAAACCATTAAAAAAGCATTCCAAAGTTTTTTCGATATGCGGTCTAGTTCTCGAGATATTTGACAATCGCCTTTCTGGACAGAGCCCTTAAATAATGTAAATATTCTTATTCAAGCTAGACATAAGCCGAGTGAGAGAGCTGACCGTGAAATTTATTTGCGATGTTTCCAAATTTACCGGATCTCGGG